>NC_079158.1:65533161-66161815 GCF_947563725.1 Argiope bruennichi | reverse complement strand
TCCACTTATAATAAAAGCGAATTTGTGTATACAATTTTTCTTTTTGCAAGATCGACAATTCGACTTACAGTTGGCACATTCGACAAATATACATAAAAGGGTAAGAATATGCATTTTTAAATTTATTTTTTAAAAATTTTAAATTGAATTAAAATTAAAAGTGAAACGAGTTTTGGCATTGCTCCTTATTATTCCCGAAAATATGATGGCACAAAATTCATTTGTAAAACCCTAAAAAAATGTTTATTAATGATATTAATTAATAGTCCAGTATTTTTTCCTGAATTTTAGCAATCTTTTTAAAAATACATTTTTGCATAATTTTTAACAATAATTTTCATTGTTATAATGAAAATGAAACCACTCTCATTGTTTTATCAAATATTTAATCGCATACTTTTTTCCTATAAGTTAAGAAGCAAGATTCTGGTAATTATTAGGCAGTTTCGGCAAAAAAACCAGAGAATGAAATTTCTACAAAAAAAACTTGAATATTAAAATAGATTATGTAATTTTTATTAGCGCTGTGATATCTTGGGAACCGACTCCATTAAGATGGTTTAAGTTCAAAAAAAGAACAAATAAAAAGATATTAAAATAACCCACTTCAACGTCTTCTCATAATTCATGTTTAAAAATACTTTGAATAAGTCATTCAAGCAAGATATGCATAAGAGAATTAATTAAAATTAATTAATTGAACCTCCAAACAATTAGATAGGTTCTAAAAGAGACTAGAATTTAATAATATATTAAAACTTACGAAAAATTAGATGGCAACGAATTTAGTATCATTGAAAAGATAATTTGAAATTTAAAATGTTGTGCTAAAAATTTAAATTATTTGCATGCTATAATACTTCTGAAAATTATACCAAAAAAAACTTCAAAATTTCGTTTAATATTTAATTAATTAAAAGCATGAATAACTCTCTTTGACAACAGCACTCAGATGTAGATTCTCATCCAATTTTTTTTTTTAATTTTCGATTAAATAATCTGCCTATAGAGTGTTGCTATCCGTATGATCTTACATCACTTAATATAGAGTAAAAATGTAAACATTAAAAAAATCATAACAAGTTAAAATAATTTCTGTAGACTCTGTTCTCAATCAAAAAATCTGCAGATAGTATTTCTGAATCAAATTTATTTAAGAAAGTATAATGCTGAAAATATATATTAGTCAATTCTCCTGACTCTCAGATGTGACTTTAACTTAAACTTAGCCGAGAAATAATCTTTAATTGCACACAGGAAGAGAATTGATCCTTTTGTCTTGGTAACCATATGAATTCCTTCATGCCATCCAAATTCAGTTACAAAAGAAAGCGTATCATTTCGTCATGGCAACCATATGATTTATTTCTTCCGATTCACTGTGGTATGATTCCTTTTTCGGTTACTAATTGGATTGAAATGGCTATTATCTATTTACAAATTCAAGTTCAATGAAAAAGTTAAAGCCAAAGTTCACTGCTTATGCTACAGCATCCACATATGTATAAATATATATTTAATAATTTTTTTAAATGATTCATGTTTATTTATTTATTTTTACATTTCATGGTTACATAAAACACAGTTGAGAAGACGGTTTTCCGGCAAAGACATTCGTATATGGTTTTTTTTCTTGTTGTATAAACAAACGTTGGCCTTATTTCATTCAAGGCAATACAAACATCTGGTTTTATGGGTTTTCCTCTAGGAATAACATTTGGGTATTCATATCTCCAATATGCTAAATTCTTATGAGAACGAAGGTCATTGGATAAAAGGTTTATGTTTCGATCTGTTCATATGGTTAAGAAAAGGTTGCTCAGAAGCTTCAGAACTTTTTTCGTTCAAAGTTAACTGGGAAAATGTATACATAGCACATATTAGAACTACAGATGAATAATTTTCAAACCATGAACCAAAAAGGTTTCGAATTTATCAATATTGTGTCTCGAGTTTACAGAATCAGTTTCATAGATTGTAGATCAGTTTCATAGATAGGCTTTATAAGCATCAATTCCACATATATCATATATGCCGATTACAATCTAGCAAGACAAATATAATCACAGCCAATAGTAGTATTATAAAATGAAAATGAAAGAAGACTTTTATTAATAAATGCTAATTTCTAAAAAGGACAAGAAAATGAACTTGCTTAATCTATTTTTAAGAATTATAAAGAAATATTCTTAATTTACTTTGAATTTTAAATAGTGTAATAAATAAAGAACGATTTCAAAAAGATATTTGTTACTCTTTTGTTTGATAATAGTTATTGAAAGCTGTAACAGAAAAGCTCTTTTGTTTCTTAAAACATTGATTATTATTAACACTGAAGCCAATCAAAGCCAGTTCGTTTGAAAATCATCCAAAAAGATGTTCAGTGGACTTATTAATTCAAATATTAAATGTATTGATTTTCGATGGAATTGGATATATAAGGGTCGGTAGCTATTTTCTAAACTTTAAAAATAGATACTAATATATATCAATATTTATTTGATATACATGATGACGTATTTGTAGATTCTTTTTTTAACACATAGAAAAAAACACAAATAACATAAAAGCAATAAATACAATTTATTGTATCTTATACAAATTTTTAATAATAACGTCTATATTGATCCTGTATGCTTAATTTAATCGCGGCCAATAACAGGTTTCTAAATTATCAGAGATAAACATATATTTCCAATTGGTAAAACGTTTTAAATAATCATATTTAATAAGGTTAATAAATTTGCTGCCGAAAAAATTCCAAAATTTAAATTTTTATATGGTTACATTCAGTAAAATATTTTTGATATATTAATATAAATATAGCTGAATTCTTCTTCGAACTGCTTTAAAATGAATTGAATTAACATGTTTGCATTTCCTGATTAAAGAAAAATAAACAATCGCCTAGAGGAAAGGTCGCGTGTTGATTGGTAGATATTATGAGACGTGGCTGGTCAAGTAGTCTAAAATTTAAAAAAAAATCTATTTGAAGATTAAATATCAGTACTTTCTCAGTAATTCGCACAGTATTATTTTATTTTATTAATTGTGATCGGTAGACATAAAATTTCATCATTTTTTCCGGTGTATATTTATTAATTCACACACACACACACACACACACACACACACACACACACACACACACACACACACACACACACACACACACACACACACACACACACACACACACACACACACACACACACACACACACACACACACACACACACACACACACACACACACACACACACACACACACACACACACACACACACACACACACATATATATATAGAGAGAGAGATTTAAAACATCATCGAAATACATATTTATATTTTTAGAAAAACACTAAATGAGCATTAATGTAGTGAATTCTCAATAAATAGTCATTTTTGAGAATTATTAAATTAATTACAATTTAGAAGTTTCATAAATAACATTATTTTTATTATACTAACTGGTTTTGTTTAGTTAATTAGGTATATTTAATTCAATAATCTTACAAAAAAAATTAAATTATTATGAATACTTGTTTAATGGAATAATAAAATTAAATTTACTGTTTAGAAAATCCTTTAAATTTTCAACAATAAAGGAAATAAAATTTAGAGTATGCAATAAAAGAAAGAGAAGTTACAAGATTATTAAAAGGTTAAAAAGGAACTTTTATTGTACTTGATATGTGACACAAATTTGTCTTTAATAATATTATTTTATCTCTTTATTCTAATTAACTAAAAACAGAAGTAACAGTATTTGCATTTAAATAGCTTTGATGCCTCGCTGTTTAAAAACATAATGGAAAATCAATAAAGCTAAAACTCGTCTAGCATTTTTTATGAGCTTTATTTTAACAAGGAACATTAAAGCAAAAATTTTCGACTATTCGAAATATGAAAAATCAAAGCTACGAGTTTTTAATAAATGTTATTTTTAAATCATACCTATAAAAAGGCTTTATGTATTATGAAATATAATTTAAAACCTCTCAAAAAATAGAGATAAATTCTTTTAACAAAAATTCTTAAATTCTTAATAAACAAAAAGCATCGATAAAAAGTAATTTTATTAAAACAATTACAATAATTTGGGAAATAGTTATTTACATACATTCACCAACTGTTTCAAGTGGTTTCTTTAAAGTTGTAACACTCAAAAGAATATTAAAAAATAGCTTATTCTCCTTTTATTTCTGAAATATCTGCATAGTGAAACTTGAAATATGGAACATGTAAAGAGAATTTTGTATGAAAGAGATAAAATCTAAGAGGTAAGTTTGTATAAGAGTTGTTTGTTATAATACTCTCACTTGTATATGAAACGTATAAAGAGAGAGAGCATTATAACTGTCAAAATATCTGATCATAGTATCTTGATAAAGATCCAGACTGACCTCCCTAAGTCCAAAGAGCACGTTTTGGACTATGTCTGTCTGTCTGCTTATGAATACGATAATTAAGAAACGCAAAAATCTATATGGATTCAAATTTTCACCTGCATTCCTTCGTGTTAAATAATTTTACCAACGTACTATCTACATAATTTTGTCATCAGTTGTGTATTAAATTTTGGACCAGTTCCGCCGATGGAGTGATTGGTTTATATATTCACTTGAATGTGAAAGCAGTTATGCGGCAATGTAGCCAAGACAGTTCATTTGTGTCCAAATGCAGTTCTAATCGGTGAAAAAAAAAAGGCTCCCAAAGATATGCTCAGGTTTCTTCATTATATTATGAAACGAAAAAATATGCCATTCTGTCTCACTATACGCGTAAGTAAGATGGAAGGCAATCATACTTGAGGATATCTGCAATCTTTCAAGTATTTGCCACCTCTGTCCCTATACAACTTCATTTCCATTGTATATCCAGGGATTCAGAAGACATAAAGAGAAATGCTAAGTACAAAGAGAATTAATGCTAGATTGCTTAAGCATCAAAGAACTAAGAAAGTCGAGAGAAGAGACTCTTGTTGGTCTATATGATATTCCAATGCCATTCATTGCACACTATAAGGGTAAGCACTGTAAGGGTTAGCAGATTTTAAGCTTTGGAAAAAAGATCAAACTCTAAAACTCTTGTAATTTGCCAGAATTTTGCGTTATTGCTAAAATTTTTAATCATCTTTAGCCAATAAATAAATGAATATATATATGCTGGAGGATATACCAATCAGGTTATTTGTTTTTGATCTAAAGTGCTTAAAAAATGGACTTATTTAGAACAAAATGTTCTAGATTTTCTTAAATGCTTGAGAAAATATTAAAATTATATTTTTTTTCTACGACATATTAAATTTTTGCTTAAATTTCATTTGAAGATGTTAAAAAAATGCTTCAGATATCCTTATTTAAAAAAAGATCCTAGAAGGTAGTTGAATTCCTTAACACTAAATTTGTAGAATTTTTTTTCAATAACATTTGGATAAAATTCGTTAAGGAGAAAACTTCGCCTGTTTGTCCGTATGTACGATAAATCAAAAACGGGAACAAATTTTGGTATCCACATTTTTTTAAATCAAAACTGTAGGGAATGTATTAATTTTGGACCCAAGCGGTCAAAAGGGAGGATGGATTCATTGCAGGTCTGATTAATTGTCACTTATATATGAGCATGATAATCTAAAAATAAATGAAATTTGTATGTGGTTTTCTAGCAAAATGTTAGGAACGATTAAAATTTTACATTAAAAGTAAGGGTTGAGAGTACATGGGTAACATAAAAGTACATATGTTATACTAATACATAAAAGTAAGGGTTCTTTATTACATTATGAAGCCTAAAACGCGGCATACTGTTTTATGAAACGCGGCAGTCGAGAAGGGAGTGGTGAAATTCAAGCTTGGAAACTATCTTGTTTTTTAAAGGTTTACCGCCTTCTCTACTCAAGCTCACTCCTACATATTACATTCAAGGGATACAGAGGAGGACAGAAAGACAGTAGAAAAATGTTTCAAATCCAGGAGATTATCTAAAATAGATAAGTAACATAATTTGGCAGATATAGACATGAAGCAAATTTGGAATTAACTTGAATTTTTTTTCCACGGACGAGGGGCGTGATTTGTGCAATGGATAGACCAGTGGAAAAATGGAAAGTGTGAAAAATTCTTCCTTTAATGCTTTTACTGAGATATCCGTTTAGGGATTTCTTTGATAGTGTTGATTCAGGACAGGGAATCTTAACTATTTTTGAAGACATTACGTGGTGTTAGGAATTTTTATCCTTTCGCTTTTTTCCTTGAGAAATAATTAAATGAAAAATGAGATTTAAACAAAAAAATAAGTTAAAATGTGAAAATAAAGTAGCATGGGCTAACTTAAGATTATATATATATATTAGTTTAATTATACAGAAAAGTTGAAGGGGAACAATTCAGCTTATTAAATTACGTGTTCAAACAAATGAAAGATTAAATTTTCAGCCTAAAATTAATACCAATGGCATGCATGATAGTGTATAATTAGATGAATAATTATAGTTGGATAAGGAGTCATTTCACACATAAATAATCTTATTTTAGGACGATTATAAGCAATTATTTATTCTGTAGACAAATCGAAATTAATATTGACTCTTGTACCGTCAAATTATTAAATCTTCCGCTTTTGGATCAGCGGAATACCTTTCAATAGGAATGTAATCAGCGTTCCTATGAAAAGGTAAACGTTATTTTCTATATGTATTATGGATTAATATAGTTTTCACAACTCGTAATTAATAGAAATTATAGATTCATACACCCATGAAGCAAATACACAAGACTTATAGCTCGATTCATACACCCATGAAAGCCGCACTGCGTTCAAAGACTACGGATAAAGTTGTGAAGGTTATGACAGTGATCGAAAACTGCTGGATTTGCATTTTAGATCTTATAATGAAATTATCGGTGTTTGTAGCGGAACCAATTTAGACTAACTCGATGACGTTCTGCAATTTTTAATTGGTCCTACACTTTTGCGATTGATTTTACATATTTATAATTGAAAATTGTTCAGTGTAGGTTTTAATGTTCCATTCCCTGATTACTGAGATTAGCTGAAGGGAGCTTTTAAAAGAAAATGGATGGTCACTTTACTTCAGGTAGAGTGCCCGAAGGGGGGAATACAATAAATATGAAGTTGAGAAGTTGCTGGATGAGTACTGTTCATTTCAATATCCTGAGAAGACCCCCTTTTTGCCAATTCTACCTCACTAAAGGGTGAGGCGCGGAAGGATATGCGAATTTCCGGAATTTACTTTACTGTTAAATGTATCATTCCCTCCTTTCATCTTTTCTCTCACCCCTATTTTGCTGAATTCAACCCATTTTAACGCATGCACAAAAGGTCAAAGGTTTTAGAATCTGTTGGCAAATAATAAGCAAGATTTTATTTCCTTAAAATGGTAATACAGGATGTTCATTAATTATTGTCGGGGTTTCCGTACCTCATAACTTTCGAATAAAAAATATTACGCAAAAACCGATTACGTATTCGTAAATTACAACTCAAAGAGTTTTATTAATGATATTAAAGTGTAAATCTTGCACAATTTGCACTTTGTAAGCATTCAGCTGAAGGCGATTATGTATTCGTAAATTACAACTCAAAGAATTTTATTAACGATATTAAAAAGATTAATGAATATGCACATGGCTGCCCTTCGTTGCTCGTAACACATCGAGACGAAAATCGATTACCCTCCAAGTGTTCTCCAGCATTTGTGGAGTAACATTTTGGATCGCAGTAACAATTCTGTGCGAAAAACCACAATACATACATTGCTTTTTCTTGCAAGGTCGCCATTTTTATTTATGACGTCATAATTATCCAGACTGCAAATGCTCTAAGATCGCATTGTTGCCACGTAAAATTCTTTGAGTTGTAATTTACGAATACATAATCGCCTTCAGCTGAATGCCTACAAAGTGCAAATTGTACAAGCTTTACACTTTAATATCATTAATAAAACCCTGAGTTGTAATTTACGAATACGTAATCGATGTTTGCGTAACATTTTTTATTCGAAAGTTATGAGGTACGGAAACCCCGACAATAATTAGTGAACACCCCGTATAAGTAGTGTCTTGTTGGTCAGATTCCGATAAATAGATCATACCTATTACGGAAGGTCCTGATACTTTATATTTTACTTTATAAGTTTATAACTGATTTTAAAGCCCGCATTACTATCTGTGAAGATAATTTATTGAAACAAGCCGGAGTTCGTGAGTGAAGATTAAAAAATTCTGTAGGAAAATTACAACAGATATACAGTTATAGTTAATACAGTTTCCCCAGTTAAACCTTCCTCATTCAAAATTAATTTTTATACAAGGTCTTTAATTACACCTTTCATGATATTATTGGATGATGCTGAAAAGAAAAATAATAAATCTAAGATTAAAGGAAATTGTTTGTACTAAACAAAATTAAACTATTGTTATTACGAAAAAGGCATAGAAGATAAAATTAAGAATTTCTTTAAAAGAATTATTAAAAGGAAATATTGTGTTAACTACCTTCTCACTTCTTTTTAATAAAAAAAGCCATTATTAGAATTTGAATAAATGAAGTTACTTCACACTCTGTTCACTAATTAATAAGCTATTAAGTTTCTGTTCGCCGAAAATTAATTAAAATAGCTAAAGACTTTATTATGTAACCATTATCTCGATTCTGAAATGCAGAATAATAATAGAATAATGAATAAAGCATTTTGTCCCAGAAAAAAAACATAATGTTAGTTAGTTTAAAATTTTTCAATAATGATGGCATAGATAGTTCATAAAAAAAATTAATTATAAAAATGACTATTTGTTTGGTGCATTATCGTTAAATATTATTTTATGGCTTCATTATTTCGTGAATTTAATTTTCCACAAATGTATGCTTATAAACATCATGTTAATATCGAATATATTTTTTTTCAGTACTGAACAATTTTTATAAGTAGATATTTTATCATGCAAAATATATTTTGTGAAATAATTCGCTAATATGAATGTAAATAATAATGAGAATAATAATGTAAAGAATTATACTAAAATAAAGTACGCCAAAGTAATTTTAACGTAATGAGAAAATCTATGAATAGAAATAAATACATGATTTAGTGATGAATGAGTTTTTTTAAAGAGAAAAAGGAACGTTAAAAGAAATAAAAATTATTATTTCATGCATATGCTAATATATTATTGAAATATGCTAATATATTCTCGATAATATATTATTGAATATAATGCTATTAATTATTTTATATTATATATATTGTATATTTATATATAATTAACAATTTTAATTAGAATTTTAAGAAGCGTAAAACGACGATTTAAAATCTATGTAAATTTAAGTTATGTAAATTTTAAGTTATGACGAAGCCCACATTTCATAGAAGTATAATTTGATATTTTTTGTAAGAAATACATTAAATTAATATTTTTAATTTCTCAGATATAAAGTATATAAAGTGTTGTAATCTTCAAAAATTCGAATTAAACATCTTGACGAATTTGAAAGTTTCATATCTCCTTGAGTTTATAAACACATTTCTGAAATAATGTCTGTCTGTTTGTGAGAAAGATTTAAAAAACACTTTGAGTAAGTAGATGAAATTTCGTATACTCCACATTTAAAAATTTCTATCAATTTTTGAACGAAACTGATTCAGAGGAAGTCTGTCTGTATATTTGGAATAGGCGATGCTGACCACAAAAGTTTTTTTTTTTTTTTTTTTTTTTTTTGTCTTATGGAATGGAGAGGCTTGACCACATATTGGTTATGCTAATCACGGGTTTTTTTTTCTTTTGTGGAAATGGAAGATTCCTGGCAATTGGATTTTTGAGGGAGTTTAGTAAGTAGAGGGAATCACTGGATGACGTAACAGTTACAATTCACTGTTTTAACTATACAATATTATGTCGAATCTTTACATTTACGTTTTCAACATTTTCCCCGTCATTTACGATTGCTTTTGCTCTCTCAGAATTATGTCATGACAGAAGGGTATCTATACAAATAGTTTAAATTGATTAACACTTTCTTCTGGTTCACACCACGATTTCTTATTTCACGAGTATTTATTATACAGCCGTCAACAACAACAAAAAAAAAAAATTCCCCTCGGAAAGCTGGGAGGCAAAGGTGGATTCCTTTACATCTAAGTTACTATCTGGCAACATAAATTGTCGATGTTAGAAACAGTCGAAATTGGGGCCTGAAAATCCCTTTTCAGCCCCTAACATCTAAAATATTGCAGTTATAGACAAAATTTAAGAACAAAAGTTGTTCGTCTTAATGAGGCACTAATTAGGCTGATTGGATTTATTTTTCTGTCCCCCCCCACACACCATTTCCATCTGCTTTGAGCTAGATGGGCCATTTACGAACTCGTCCGAGATTTTTACGTTTCTAACAACATATTCAGAGCCAATTAAAATCCAAACAAAATTTCCATATATATATATAAGAAGATGCTTGGCCAAAGTGAAGAAACTTTTGAAAATTTTAAACTTTGATTTATTTAATTCTAGGAGGCATAATTTTTACAACCACAAAGTGTTAAAAAATGTGTCCCCCTACATCGCGATACAAGAGCAAGAAAGAAAAGAATTTTTCCCTTTAGTGACTTTTCTAGGATTTTGATTCACTTGATTTTTTTGAAAATTGTCGATTTCGGAAAGGAAATCTTAGGTATCTTTAAAAGCATTGGGAATTTTTTAATGACACACACATACTATATGTCAAACATGAAGACAAGACAAATATATGATGCTAATTTAAACAATAATGAAAGAAAACGTGAAACTATTCCATCTTTCTTTAAAGAAGCAACGTATTCCATTGTAAAGCCTCATTTTGTTTGTCAAAACAAGAGTGGAAAATGTATTTATTATACTTGATTTGATTCATAATAGTGCGTTTAAAACTTCACAAACAATCAGTACATCATACTATAAATACTCACAAACAATCAGTCGATATTAAAATATTTTTTAAAGTATTAAACGATTAACTTTATAAACATAAATCGTTTAAAATCAGAAATACACAATTTACATTCAAGATATGCAGTAAAGGTATATTTTTCTAACATAAGTAACTAATTTTTTTAATGGAAAGCATTAAATTTTAAAATTAACTGTTAATTTTTTTAAAAATTTAAATTAACTTCTTCAGCTAAATTTTCCTTTTGTGATTTACAGCTAAATTTTAAATTAACTGTTTCAAAGCATTGCAGTAATATAACAGCATTGTCATTGAAAAATATAAAATTATTACATTTAAATAAGTCTACAGCTAGTAGCATTCAGTTTATTATAATCAAAGGTGTTATCGAAATTTCAATAGTATATTTATTTACATATGCAAAAGACGAATAAAGGGTGCATTAGTGATTTTGATTACTTTATAAATTAATTAATGAGAAACAGTTAAAATGTAAAATAAGCTCTTTAACTTCATTATGTAAGACAGAAATCATTATATGAATATAACTGAATTAATTGGTACTACTGGGACTATTAAAATGGAATTTAGAATCACCTTAGAATATTATTTCTATTAATAAATATTATATAGCTTTCTTACAAGTTATGCTATGAAAATGTATTTTTCTGATTCAGTTAGTTAAATTTTTAAATACCAAAGTTAAATTTTAAAATCATTTATTTAGTAATCATTTTTAGTACCATCTAATATTATTGAAGTAACTAATAATCATGTAGCATTTCCTTCTTTTTCATGCTAATCGTTTGCACTTGGAAAAGTAATTTGATGCATAAATATTTGCTTAATGCAAGAAATTGATATTGCTGCGAAACATTTTTATAATTGTTTTATGCTGAATTGCCTCGAAAAATAAATTTGCATATAAAGTATTAGAATCAAGTTAATAGGAAAAACAAAAAATCAAAAAAATTAAACCAAAAAAATTATAAAAAAAGAATCCGGCCTGAAGACTTTTTCAAGGGTCACCCTCAGGCAGAGATTCAAAGAAAGGGATTTTTTCTGTGAGGAAAAACAGACATTGTCTAAAAATGATTCCTCGTGAGCCGAAAATCCCCTGAAATTATGCTCAAGAGATATACCATTTTAACAGAAAGGAAAAATAAAACAACAAATAAGAAGAAATTAACCACAACAAAGTAAAAATACAATAACATTATATTATATATATATATATATATATAGCTAATAAGTAACAAAAAGAATACATCATGACGGAAATGTTGCACTTCGAAGGAGTATAGATCGTTATTCTATGAAATAACTAGATAAATCATAAGTGTCAAGTTAGTTTTGTCTATCCTCTTGCGGTGGAAGTACGTGACACACACGTCCAGGTGTTTTTGTCACACAATTACCAACGACGCCCTACACATGTCAACAGGCAATTGTCACAGATGTCAAAAATGATGTTCGTGACCCGTGGACTGAGATTGTTTGATGGAATACAGTTTACAAGAGCAAAGTCTTATGTCGAAAATTCTTTCATTTAGAAGATATAAATCTTGTTCCGATTTGCATCCAAGTTTTTGATACTTTGTGGGCAACTTTGCGAATTATAGTAGACTACTTTGTAAGCGCACCTGTGAATTTCTTACCATCGCAAGTGTTACAGACTTGATCTGTTATTTATATCATATATAGATTACATATTTCAAATAATATTGCTGCAAGAAATGGCTTCTTTATCACGAGGATTAATTATGATAAAAGATTAGGATTATAAACACTGTAAGAGTATGTAGCTGATAGATTTAATATAAATGCAAAATTTGAAAACCGTCCAAGTTGCTTTTAAAATCTTACGCAATTAAAAAAGAAAAAT
The DNA here is from genome assembly GCF_947563725.1 of Argiope bruennichi. Classification (NCBI taxonomy): domain Eukaryota; kingdom Metazoa; phylum Arthropoda; class Arachnida; order Araneae; family Araneidae; genus Argiope; species Argiope bruennichi. The sequence continues at coordinate 66,148,987 of NC_079158.1, read as the reverse complement.
GTTACAGATTATTTGTCGAAATTCTTTCACGTGAGGAAAAAAATATTTTCAAAATATTTTGAGTATGAAATTCTGTGAGCTTTAAGTATAAGATATGGAAAATATGCAATGTCTTTACTATTAATAATAAACATGACACATTTAGATTATTCTGATTTAATTTCAAGTTGAAAATTGAATTCTGATTTAATTTCAAGTTGAAAACTGAATTCTAATTTAGTTACAAGTTGAAGGGAGCTATTAATAAGCTTTTACTGATGTTTGTGAAATGGAGGATTTCTCAAGGACTACAATATCCCCAGCACATACTTGAATCAAAGTTGTCTAATCTTAGCAAGACCGATTTAGCATCTCGTTATTCATTAATAACCAAATCAGATCCAGCACAAGAATCTTGACGGATACCAATATAGTATTTCAGCTGAATTCCATTGGATAATTTAATATTTCTACTTGACAGAAAAGTCTGGAACCATTTCATTGATTTAAAAGCTTTTTCTATATCTAGTGAGACTACACAAACAATTTTATTTTCTAATTTAGCATCAGTAATGAATTTAACGATTTTCTCAAGTGCTCGAATGATAACATAATTCTTTCAAAATCTATGCCGAATTTTAGATAAAATATCAGAATCTTCCATGAAACGTATAAGTAAATTTTTCATGAGCTTTTCTCAGATTTTACTCTATGCAGAAAACAAGTAGTTTGGTCTGAAATTTTAAAATTTGTTGGATTATTTCCTTCCCTGGGAATTAAGATTATTCAGAATTTTTCCTAGACCCAGAAAATTATATACAAATACAATTTTCATAAATGATAAATCTTGAAAAATAGCTTCATATGAAGAACAATGTAGAAGAATAGGTGAGAAAAACTTTAATTAGTAAAATTAACAGATTAAAAACCTAGTGATATTGGACACCATTAACCCTTATCGTGGCAAGATTGCTTTTTTGAAAAAAAGCAAAAAAAAATGTATATAGGTAGCTATACATTTTGTATAGTATACCTCATTTTGTATAGCATCTCATTTTGTATAGAATACCATACATACAACTTTATAAAAATTATTTTATAGTGGTAGTATATTTTTATAAAGTTGTATGTATAGTATACTATACAAAATGAACATAAGGGTTCAAGATGAGAAAAAAATTAAGGATCCATATAAAATCTGAAATCTTTGCCATTTCCAATAATAAGTTTGAAAATATAAATAGACAAATAAATATCAGAAGAAAGTTAATTCATTTGCACTATTTTTCTTGTGCAAGGAACATTAACTTTAAAAAGCCACATCATTCTTAAAAAATATTAAGTGCAACATTTATATGATTTTAACAAATAAAAATACTATATGAAAAAAATAATTAATACTACTAACATCTCCTATTAATAAAATTTTTATAGTTTCAAAACCTGTATCTAGCTTTAAATATGAATAGTACCAAATTAATATCTTTGGATTTAATAACATAAAATACAAATATGTTTGAAACAAAGTTGAAAAGCCAACAGAACTAGATTCAAAAAGAGTCATTTTAATCAATCGGATTTACGAAACAACAAATAATTTCTTAATTGACATGTCTGAACGATGAGATAAATGCCATTCCGGGCTGCCCAATTGCCGAATCGATAACTCAAAGAAAGTTGTTAGAGATGATCAGCTGAAACGTAAAAGTTCCGACTCATTTACAATAGTTCCTCACAATTCTCAATATTTCTCTCTGCTTATAGATATTAGAAAATAATTCAGTCATGCATGATATTATATGAAATGCTGGTAATTAAAATCTGACTCAAGTGGCTCCATATAATTGTTTTTCGAGGAAGATACCACTTAGAAATCTTTCATCAATAGTTTGTAGAAGTTGCACATTTAAATATTATCATATGACTAGGGATTGCAATACCGGTATACCGGGATACCGAATACCGGTATTTTGAGCCATTTGTACAATTTTGTAATACCGGTATTCACAAATTTAAATACCGGTTTTTCGGTATTTACTAGAAATTTTTAAAATTGTCTCCACTATATGTGCAGGTATCGCGAACATAGCAATATAGTGTACGTTTTTGTTTTTATGTTAGCAATTAATTAATGGCGTAATTAATTGCTTAAATCTAAATTAACGAAACATGGATTATTCCTGAAAGAAAATATTGTATCCATAACGACTGATGGAGCAACAATAATGAAAAAAGTTGGAAAGTTGATTGGTGCAAATCAGCAGTTGTGCTATGCACATGGAATTCAATTAGGAGTAATAGATGTATTATACCAAAAATAGAAAGAACAGAAGAATCCAAATACTGTGGATATAAAAACTTCGGATTCCAACTATATTACATTGAAAAATCGCACAGAAGAAAGGCATACAGAAATAGAAAATGACTTATGGTATTTACATAATTCTAATGATTTTAAAAATGAAAAGGAAAAGAAGTAAAGAAAATAACCAATTCAAATATGATTAAGTTAGAGTAAAGTTTCTAAAAATTTTTTTCCCCACAAACCTATTCATATTCAGAATTCGGTTCAATTATCGAAGATTATGATGTCACTACTGTCGATAATGAAAAGGAATTGTCTTTTGAACAAAAATTAGAATTGGCGATAAATAAAAAAAATTTTAATGAACCAAAATACAATACAGAAATCAGCTATATCCAAAACCATCCGACGAGAAATCGATTTATTAGAAGATGAGGGATTTAGAGGTAAATACTTGGAAAAAGTATATCGCGCATTGCTAACAGTACCACCAACTAGCGTAGATGCCGAAAGAGCGTTTTCGACAGCTGGTCATTTTTACACAAAATTACTTTTCAGGCTTAATGACAGTACAATTGATGCATTACGTCTTTTTAGATCACATTTCAAAAATTTGTAATAGTACCACAAACTGAATAGTGATATTTACACTTTTTTTGCGATTTAAATAAATAAGATGTTTCTTTACTTTTTTTGTGATTATATGCTGTTATAATTTATAAGTTACAAATTATTTTTTGTGATATTTACACTCTCTTATAAAACTGGCAAATAAAACAAGGAAACACCTGTGTTTTTTTTTCTTTTTCTAAAATTTCTAATACCGGTATCCCGGTATTAAGATTTAAAAAATACCGAATACCGGTATTGAAATTTTGGTCCGGTATTGCAATCCCTACATATGACATTCATTTCAATTTTTTATTTTATTTATGCAGGCAAGTGCTGCGTTTTACTTCAATAATTAATAAAGTAATGTCTTCCAGCTCAATAGGTCATCGCATATCTAGAAGAATATTAATCTAGTTGAACGTAATTTTCAAATACTGAAATCACTCCTTTAAAAACGTGGTTCATATCCATGTGAATAATATATCCGACTGTTGACGACAACTTTTGAAATACAGTTAGTTTAAATAATACGAAATAAGCTCATAGAGTTGTTAAAAAACTTCAAGTGGAACGGAAATTTACATCAAAATTCTACCGTAAACACCACTTTTAGTAATTATAAAGAATAAAACCACAGACACAGGCAGTAGTTCTAGATGAAAGAGGAGGGATATACCAGACGATTGATGAATTTTCGCATTTATTTGTTAACGATGATTGATATAAGAAACGCCTAAGATGCATGAATTCTTCCTGTTATTTTATTTAATATACTGACTGCTTAATAGTAATACGTGTAATTTATTTATGATATGGTCTCAACTAATGTTTTTACGACATGTATTTTCATTTCGATTTTAGATATTCAAAGAGGAGGACTGGCTAAGAGAATTCATAGGTGATAGTCTGATTTTTATAGGATTTCCAAGTTTCCTGATTCCATAATCCACTGACCTTTTTTTACTAAATCTTTTCTTTTGAAAATTTTATGGGCATACCGAAAATTATTATTCAATTGATCGATATAACCACAAATATTTACACTATATCCCATATCTTTAAGAGTAGGGAATACGCTTTATATCTTTGTAGAATATACAATAGTATTCATAAGCGCCAATGTTATTGGTGTAAAAATACATGTACTCATGTCTTGCTCATGTTTCATATATACATGTCTCGTACATGTCATTACCATCTTTTATTTCTTTTAGCACTCTACTGCTGATCACAAGTTGTATTGAAATATGTGGGTAAATGAAACTTCTTGCTCAAAAATTGAATTTTTTTCGTCTTCAAATGACATCATACAATTATTTTCATATTTCCTCTAGGTGTCATGTTCCATTTTAATTCTGATTCTTTTTGGTGTTTAGTACTAGATTACTACTAGACGGAAGATTACACTACAAGTGAGTGCCCCCCTCGCAACATCTTTCCATACAACAAAGCTTAAAATAAATTTCCTGCAAAGTCACAAAAGGAGCATTAATTCATTCTATAGGCAGAAAACGCAGAATATCATTTAATTCTAGCAAATAGTCTCTTCTTCTTGCTGATAATTTAACAATTCACATCCTTTTCAACAATAATATTAAAAAAAAACCTTCTCTGGCATAATTATTTTATTTAAAATTGAATTTTTTAGAAATGAATAAAAACGTTTTAGGGGAGAAAATCTAGGAAGTCTGTTTTCAAATAGGAACTATTAAAACTTAATTCAAAATCAGACTACGTAACAATAATATTTATTAAAGTCTAAAATATCATTTCAGTTCATCCTTTGTTCATAATAAGTGCATATAATCTTTAGTAAAGTATGTATAAAACATCCAATAATGCACAGTATGCAAAAATATTTACTTCAAATTATTTACTTTCATTTAACATTTCTTTCTTTTTCTTATGTAAATTTTAGAGCGAGAAATATAGCATAATTGATTAAAAAAGTGTATATGATATGATTAAAAAAACTTTCTATACTAACTCAATTGCTTCTGATTCTAGAACACTAGACTAAGAATCTCTACAGACAGGTCGATTAAACAATAATATTTGGCTAATTGCCAAGGAAAAAGTAAATAAATATATAACAGTAAAACTCCAATATATGTTTACATCCAATTATTAAAATCAATATTAAAGAAATTAAATTTTCATTAATTATTTATACATAATGTATTGAAATATAAAAGAAGCAGAGGAGAAATATATGAAATACAAAAGAAGCAGACTTCTATGTGCGTTTACATCGAATTATTAAAATCCTTATTAAAGAAATTAAAGTATCATTAATTACTTATATATAAAATGTATTGAAATATAAAAGAAGCAGATTTTAATATAGATTTAGTTATTAAAATCATTATTAAATAAATTAAAATGTCATTAATTATTTATATATATAATATAATGTATTGAAATATAAAAGAAGCAGACTGCTATGTATGCTTTCATCGAGCTATTAAAATCATTATTATAGTATCATTAATTACTTATATATAAAATGTATTGAATGTACAAACAAGTGCAGAAAAACAAGCAAAAGTCCAAATGGTATTTGAAGTTCTGCATGTTTACAATTAAAGCAAGCAAAGAATATATATCGTCGTTTAGGGCAATGCATCGAATATCTAGTTACTTGTCATCGAATATATAATTATTCACTATCTAAATTTTGATGAAGTATATATTATACTATATATTATTTAATTTCTAAGACAACGATCTTAAAAAAAAAGTAAAATATTCAAGGAAATAGAAGTTTTAGGACGAATGAAAGCATATGAATTTTCTTTCCAAATGTTCTCATGTATTATTTTTCTTGCAGATAGTATATGTACTGATCAAATACTGATTTAAAAAGATACAGATGGAAATCTTAATGAGTTTGATCAATATCAATTATGAGCTCCAAATGAATTAATTTGCAAATAATTACACTTTCACATAATATGATGTTCGATTTTCAATGATTTGAAACGACACCTTCCTTCGTGGTGATATTTTTACAAATAATGGCATATTAAATATAACAAATACCAAACTAAAAGCATATTTATAGAAATATTCATTACTTTACGATAATTAATGTATTTTCATACTGGATGTAAGATTAAACTTCAATGGTATCTCCTTAATTTTCATTATTCTAGTTTTTCTTTATTAATATCAAATAGAAAGTAGCCTAGCCTGAATTGTTCAGAAGGCTGATTGTAGTAAAATTACCATTTTTACATAAAATGATATTGCTTGACTTGTGTATTTAAATATAAAAGTTTTGATATATTAATCACTAATGAAATCAAAGTAAGAATTAATTTAAAAGATGAACATCAGGAGGATTTCTCTTCCATTTTCTTATAAATTGAAGAAGAATACTTATAAATTATAATATTCGTATATTTATAAATTAAACACGTAACCTTATTAATAAAAAGTAATGAATGTTATATATGCATGACCATTTGACCAAGAGTTGCGAAATTAGGCGTAATATGCTTTGGAAAGTGTAAATGCGCATTTCCGAGCGATTTGCTGAGAATTTTAATAAGAATTTTGATTAATTAAAAAATAAGCAAAATGACAGCGTTTTTCACGCTAACTTTTACAAATATTACCCAATGAAATAGATTTTTAAACAGTGTGTGCGTGTATATATTGGTGAAGTGCAGACCAGATCATCTGACATAAAGCTACCAAAATGGCGCACATGCACTTCGAAAATTGAAAATCTGCACCTCGGAGCCTTTTTTAAAATTTAAAATTAGAAATTAAACTGAAATTTGGCGTTTCATCGCTATAACGTCGAAAAATATCATCACCCAAAAACAAATGTTACACCATTTCAAAATTGAAAAACAAATTCATATTGATAATGTCTTAAATAAGTCGTGCAAAGTTCTGCTAAAATTTAGATTTTTTTTGTTTTATTTTTAACAAAAGATTATATTGTTCTCCCGAAGTACAAATCGTTTTCTGAGCTTCATCAATATCTGATCACGTGATTTTTTTTTCCATTGATGAAAACTAAAGAAGGAGAATTCAGTTTAATATCTGTGTAGTTTACAAGACCAAAGTGAAGTCACAATATCTCAAAATTTAGAAGCTGGATAAATCGGATATTTACGTTTCTAAAAACGCTATGATATCTTGCGGCCAATCTCTTCTAGAAAAGTTCGTGTACAAAATTTATAAAGACCATGCAAAAGACAGTTAAATTAAGCCACTTTTAATGCTTAATAATTTGGCCGATCATAAAATTACATCCAAACGATTTATCTGAAATCATACATAATCAATATGCACGGTGAACCAGCTGGTCGTCAAAGGCAACTAGTTATTTTTTAGAAATTTTAACAACAGTGAATTAACTAGCTGATACCCAAATATGGCTGATTAAGAATATAAATAAAATTACAAATCATTTTGTAATCTCTGTCAGTATCTTATGCTTTTGCAATTTGTTTTGACCATTAGAATGTTTATGATAAAAAAAATGCTTTCCTCTATTTAGTTCATTATAAAAACGAGTAATTAATGGTTGTTTATTTTTGTTTTTTTAATCTGATTTTTTTTGTGCTGTTCTTTTGTATAAAATTGTACATTCAGTAATCCAGCAATAATGATGTACGGAGAATACGGGTACACTGTTCTCATATAAGTCTCTATACTTTATGTCTTCAAATATTCCTTCCCCGCATAAAAGATATTCATATCTGATAGATAACATAAAAGCGGCGCATTTCCTAAAACTCTCTCAATATCTTCCCCCTAAATAAGCAGGGGAAAGGCTTGTTGTAATACCTATCTCCCCTCAGCAGTAACCGATGTTGTTCGGAATGAACTGCATCTGCCGGATGCATATTACACGATACTTTGTTCATTTCGCCACCGATCCTTTAGTGAGCTTTTTGTATCTTTGGGATTCATTCCTGTATAGCTTGCTCACTTGACACAGTGGATAAAATGAGCTGAACTGCTGTGAGTGTTGTCTGTTGACTTTACAGTATACTTCTAAAGGGGCTTTACTTATAGAATGTGGTGTAGAATTGATTTTGCTTGATATTCGAAGCGAAAAAATCTTAGCGTAGTGGAAAGTGATAATCAAAACACACAGATATCAATGAATATTGTTTTTAAGAATCTAATATTATCTTTCACTTCAAAAGATTTGTTTCTGATTCTTTAAGGAACTCATTCTGATTTATTTTTCTGGTGATAACCTATCAAATTATTATCCAAAGAAAATGTGTTAAAGACAATCTTAAATAATTAAAATCATGTATTCAAGAATGTCAGTCTCTTTCTTTCTTTTTTTACTTTTTTTAAATATACCAAATTAAAAAGAGAAAAAAATAAATTCACCAAAGATAAATAAAAACGTAGGTATCTTGATTTTCAAGGCCTCTCCGTTCTGCTTTGTATCGACGAATAATAATATACATATATAATGTACAATATATTAACCCTTTAAAGGGCCATTTTTTTTCTAGTTGTGGTATATTAAAATATTTTTAGAATTGAGATTGGCTTAAGAAAAGAGATTCATTTAACTTATTAGATAAATTTAATTTGATTCATTAATTAATTTGGTTAATTAATAATTCAGTAACAAATCAAAACACGGAATTTTGCGGGAGATAAGGAACTGAACCATCTAAGTTTCTCTCTTGTATTGAAAAATATGTCAGAACTTATGTCAATCTTCATTACTTTGTTCGAAGATCGATAATTTTGGTGGGAAGCATACTTACCACGTCCCTAGAAAGGGTTAAACAATATTCACAACATTATATAAGTAGTTGCCTTTGGTGACTAACTAGTGCATCGGAGACATTGTTTATATTTAATTTTATTTAAACCGCTTCATGTCCGCAATTCCCTCAAATTGTCAGTTTGAAATGTCCTGTTATTTTAAATGTTTTGCACTTGTTTTATTCATTGTGTATTTGAACCTTTCAAATGGAAACCAGTTCCATGATATCATAGCGATATTAAAAAAGTAAATATGCGGTTAATCTATTTTCTAATTTCTGTGGAATTGTATTTTTTTTTTTTGTTGTTGTTGTTTATAACGTAAACTACACAGAATTCTTTCAGACAGAATCTGCAAATAGATTCCTTTTTTTCTTTAGCTTTCAACAATGGAAGAAAAACACAACATTAAATATTTGATGAAATAAGGAAAACACTTTGAAAATTTCAGGACAAAAATTGTAATTAATGTATTGTTGGGAAAAAAACAAAACAAATTTTAAAATATTGCTAAGGTTCAGAAACATTTTGAACGACTATCAGATTGGTAAAATTAAAGACAAAAATTTTTAAATTTTAAAAAGGTTTAAAATTTATTTTTACACAATAATAATTTCGGAAGTTATTGGGGGGATTCTAAAAATTCATTTAAATTTTAATGAATTAAAGTTCTACTTAAAATTGCAAAAAATTCGCCTCGAGATCCATATTTTCATTTTCCAAGATATTATATATATATATATATATATATATATATATATATATATATATATATATATATATATATATATATATATATATATATATATATATATATGCCGAGTTGGTCGCTGAAGGTTAAAAAATTTGACATGTTGAACGTCAGCACATACATTGAACGTAACAGCACACATTTTCGTCATTCCGCCATCTTCTATTCCAAATTATTTGATGCATCCCCAATCTTCCTAGTAGCTTCAAAATGTAGCATTAATCCATTCACTTTCGAGGAAATTCAATTAATAACCGCTCTTAAGCATTAGACTTAAATTATAAACCTGTTTAGATGAAATATATTTCTACAGACATATTAATAAAGCAAAATTTTATAAATTACGTTTATCTGTTTACATTTCTTTGGTAAAAGAAATGAAGCTTTTAAATATATTTCACTTTTTAACTTTTACTAAAGTAAACATCTCGTGAAAATTTCAAATAAATTAATCCATTCACAATAGATATTATGAATGGATAATATATTTGATATTATATTATATTATATACTAGCCGCCTTTGGCGACCAGCCGGTTCGCCAATCTTAATGTTCGTTTAAATTTTAATAATTAAATAGGTTGAACCGGAGTTTAACCCCCTTCTTCGCCAAGTTGCGATAACGCGACAAAGCTGGCAATCTTTATTATGCACTATAATTGAACATCTGCTCCTTTGCTTTTGAACATTTCGCAAGGCCGTTGTTGCCGATTTTTAAAAATTATCCCAAGCAGGGGGTTAAACTCCGGTCGTACCATTAAATATTTTACGCAATTCCAACTTTAATAGATTCTTCAGCAAAATATTTTAAAACTTCAAATTTTGATAGTCATATAATTCCCTCATAATATTATAAAGGCCTTCAGTCATAACGTGATATGTATCGCTCTCATTTTCTGTTACCCCTAGTAGAATTTATGCTTTAAATTAAAGTGGATATGATTAATCTGCAATTAATATAATAATATTTTTTACTGAAACAAAGCATTTTTTTTAATAATATGATTACTGATAATAGAGTCACTGAGCGTTTAAACTTTATGGGCACTAAAGAATATCTTTCTTAATTTATGTAATATCTCAAGAATTTGTACACAAAATTTTCTCAGATTCCTCATGAACAGATCGATTAATTAACAATGTTTCATTTTAAATGCATCAAAGACTAAGAAAATAAAATAAATCGTTTAAAATAATCGGTCGAAAACAGGTTAAAAAAAACTACTTAAAAATCGATGTACTTAAAACTATAAGCATATACAAAAAATATATATAACTAACATAAATACAATTTAATTACAAAAGCATGCAACTAAACTAAAAATAATTTAAATCATTGAAAACAGATAAAAAAAAAACTACTTAAAAAACGATGTACTTAAAACTATAAGCATATACAAAAAATATATAACTAACATAAATACAATTCACTTACAAAAGCATGCAACTAACCTAAAAATAATTTAAATCGTCCGTTGATAATGGTTGTCATGGAAACAATCGGAACGCAATGCGCATGCGTGAATTTTCTTACCCAATTACGGTAACGCAAATGCGTGAATTTTTCTACGCCAGTTGGGGTAACGCTATGCAGATTATACATTTTTAATTTCCTTTATTCTGTGTTATTTTAATTCAAAAGTACTTCAGAATGAATCTGAAACATGGATTAATTAACAATGTTTCATTTTAAATGCATAAAACATTAAGAAAATAAACAGAATCGTTTGAAATAATCCGCCGAAAAACGTCACTCTAGCCTCATTCCTGTTGGGAGAAAAAAAAACTGAGCCTTACTCATTTGGCGATGGGGAAAATGGAAGATTTTTTTGGCGAAAAAGTTGGCGGTGGGGAAAATGGAAGATTTTTTTGGAGGGAAAGTTAGTTTTTAATTAATAATTAAAATTTCAAAAAAAGGGACTCCAGGTGCACATTCCCGACCTCTAAGGTATACATGTACCAAATTTGATAGCTGTATGTCAAATGACCTGGCCTGTAGAGCGATAACACACACACACACACACACACACACACACACACACACACACACACACACACACATTGAGCTTTATTATAAGTATAGATAGATATAAGAAAAGATTCTGTAACAGCACACATTTTAAATTTCAGGGCTTTTAAAATTGCACCGATTTTAGTGTTTCATTATCTTCCCAAAACACTAACATTTGGTATTAGTGGCATTTTTTTAAACGCAATATATCCATGCTGTGTTGCGTTTAAAAAATTTCTACCAAAAAACGTTCATATATTGCTGTTGCATACTTTTTTAATATAATAACATTTTTACTTTAGAAGACTCTGTAAATTGCTTGATATAATAATCGTAACGCTTACAGTGTAAATATTGAACCCTAGCTGCTATTTCGGTAACGTAGTTAGATTTTAATATATTCTCGCTAATTACGGTTTTCTTCGAAATATTAATTAAATTTTCGAATAACTACGAATTATTTCAATTTTTAACATTTTCCTCAATAAATTCCGTAGAAAATTATCGCACAAAAGTATTTTTATGCATGGATGATAAAATAAATACAAAAACGGAAAAATACATGGATGATAAAAAATTTTATGTATTACCCGCTTTAAGTTAAATATCTATTGTGTTTGAATCCAAAAATGTATTTATTACATTGTAAAACAAACATCAAACAAATATATTAACATAACTTTTTATGCATAGAACTGAAAATAAAACATTTACATTGTTTGTTTAAACAACAACTAAGTTTTTGAGCAACTCTTTAAAATATTTATATCAACACTAACATAATAGATTATTCAAATATCCTGCCAAAATGAGAAATAAAGAAAATTGAAATAATTACTGGGTAGTTTATTTTATGAACCCATTCGTAATGAGAACCATGTCAAGAGAATGTGTGTTTGAACCCAATTAGCTCGAAAGAAAATAGAAAACAACGTTAGCGACGCATAATAATAAAAAAACACTGTTTCAAAATGACTGCCAGTTAAAAAATAAATATTATTTATTAAAGGTTAAAAGAGGCATTTCACATTTTCCAAATTCATTTTAAGCTTATTTTAATAGCAGTTATGTTTAAAGAAGATATATGCACTAGAAATGGCAGTTTTTAAAGTTTAACAAATACTTAAGTGCTATTTTTTTACCATTTTGTCATTTTGTGATGGTAATTTCATTTAATTTTGAGAAAGAAATGCTGAAACTGAAAAACAAGCAAAGTGTAAGAAATTTTCAAACTCTTTTACCCATTTTTATTTAATTTGACATGTTTCATATTTATGAAACTGTAATAGATTAAAAAGTATTTGTTTGTTGTTAAAAGTGGCGTAAAGATTATTTATTCGTTTCCTGATGTTCTGGAGTTAAAAAAACTTAAATTTTTTTGTAGATAATATATACTGATTCAATAATTTCATGACTTAGTTATCAAACAATTTATTCATTTAGTTTTATTTACATTTCATATACGTGATGCCATCTAGTGGTGAATGTGAACAAATTGTTTTTCAAATCTATTATAAAAAATAAAAGTTAGGAAATAGTGTGGCAACATTCTGTTTTTGAGTTGTATACAATTGGAAAATAAAATATTTGTACCTTTGATAGTCATTTTACCATTTTTATCCGTATTCAGATCAAGTGCGATACTCATTAATTAAATTTTTTGACCTTTTTTGTTTATTAAAGTTGCTTTTTATGTTGCTTAAAACTATATTTCGTTAGTCAAAATGAATTGAGTCTTTCAAAGTCAGTTGAATGCGTAGGCACACAGCTTCTGTAAATAATTTCCATTGTTTACTTTTTACTCTTGAATACAGTATTTACAATAAATGCCATTCCGATAACTGAAACATGAATTTCTATTTTTAGCATTCTAATAAAAGTCTGTTTACAGGTTTTTTTTGAAATTTATTTTATTTCAAAAATGAAAACAATTATCGTTGCTTTAATTATTTTACTCCTTAAATTATTTCAGGGTATCTGGTAATTTTTATAAGAAACTACATTATTGATAATGTTACAAACTGAAGTCATTGACTATAGCTTGCAGCATATTTTGAGATAATTTACAGGATATTAAAGTTGTGGTATCCTACAAAATATCAAAATGTTTTTAACAGTATTCTAATCAGAAAAAATTATCTAAATAGGGAAAGAAAAGAAAATTTTTTCTTCAAGGAACAAACGTGAGAAAAATTGTTCATTTACATTAATAGTAAATTTTAGTCAGCATCATTAATACCTTTCCCCCTCTATTTTATTTCAAATTAAATTAAAAACGGTATGTACTAGAAGCATTAAATTTTATATGATGGCTTGAATTAAAATTGTAGAAATATAGCAAATTGTTGACCAGATTCTTGAGCAAATTGTTGACCCGATTGTACGGATGCACGCGTACATGATAAATGTAACGATCTAGATGAAAAATATATCGAATACCACATATCGTATGCCATACATACCTACCTTTATTACTATAATAAAAGATAAGTTTCAAATTCTAGGATAAATTTGCCAATAGGCGGAAATTGAAATTTGAAAATGAAATAACATCAATGCAGTTTTCAACAATCCTTACAATTTAATATAATGCCTGTAGAAATTCAAAATTCTTTACGTTTAAAATAAAATATAAATTAAAAATTATATCTTCGTCGTATAATTATATTTCTATTCATTTTCTGCATAATTTTTTTTAGTTTAACTTTCTCACTACAAACACGACCTAACTCGGCCTTGGACCAGTTTTTTCTAATGGGCGATTATGGCGCCGTTTCTCTTTCAGGATCTAAAGCAAAGGTATGCTTGGTGATTAATTACTTTATATACTTTATCCCTCTTCTGAAACAGAAATCGACCCCAAATTGGCACATTAGTGTAGAACTTTCACCACCTGGTTAGACCGAAGTTGTGGAGAAATGGTTAACGGTTGACTTGAATGTCAAATAGCAGAAAAGAATATATTTTTCAGTTCACAGAAAATAGCTCAGATATAGAAAAAAATTGTATTTTTTAAAAATTTCTTTTTAACTTTGTATTACAATCTAATAGCAAATATTTTATTTCATGTACAAAACAGAAATATCATGCATTGAAGACGGTACTGTTTTGACGTTCAAGGATTACTATGCAAAATATTTAAAATCTACTGAATACATTAAAAGAATTGAATGTCTGTAACATAAATTATTCCATTTCATCAGCATAATTTTCGCAAGAATTAGCAGATTACTCATAACTAGAAATACACACACAATAAGAACAGAGAAGAAACACAGAATAGGAAATAACTCAAAACTACACAAATATATATTTAATAAATTTGAGAAAAGTTCTAATCCTCGTATTCGAAGCAAATCAGTTTTTTTAATCTAATAATTTTATATTCTAATAATTAAAAAAAGATATATTTCAGCGATAGTACAAAAGAGGAATGATGAATGTTTCTTAAGAAACTTTCATCATTTCATAGCAGCATTAACGGAAATCCTTTGATTATTAAAATTATTTAAAAAAAAAGTTGATGTAAGCAGACAGAAGTAGTAAACCATATCTAAAATTAATGTTTTTTTTAACCAATCGAAATCGGAGAGAAATATTCAGAGATTCAAAACCTGAGAGGGATTAATTTATAGAGGAGTAATAATTTTTGACAAACAAAAGAAATAAAATTCTGCTTCAGCGACAGCATTTGACTTTATGATGTTAGCAAGACCAAAAAAGAATATATAGATAGATGGCAAATAATTAATAAAGGGAATTTTGCTGATTTAAATTATGATTTTTTTTGATTATTAGCATTTCTTTTATTCAGACGAAACGTTTATCAAGCGAAAATAAAAATTTACTCATTATAAATTAGTAGAATAAACAGATTTTGTTCTTCATTCTTTACGCTTTCAAAACCGAAAGAGTTATTTGAATATTGAGTAACAAAGGGAATTTAAAATTTGAATAAATTCAACGAAGCGAAAAGCATTTAAAAAGGAAATATAATTTTTAAAAATAAGAGCAGAAATAAGTTAGTAATTTAAATATATTTATGTTGCTTTCATTAACTTTAGTTTTCCCCCTTTTATTTACAATTATTTCTCAATCAAGAAAGATGTTGAGTTATTTTATCAAAAATAGTTCATTCCTTTCCATTGCGTTTGTAAACTGTAGAAAGAAATGAAACATTCATGAAGATGATATGAATTAACAGTAAAAATAATCAGAACATAGCATATGTAATAAGATAAACTCATTCGTTTTAGTTCTACAAATAGCGAAAGATAATCTCTTCTCTAAGTAAATGTGATTGTAAGTTAGAGCAACGAAGATTTAATTCAAGATTAGTTAGAAAAGGAATCAGGATTAACTTAGGAATAGGATAATTCAGAATTTAACTTCTGATTAAATAAAAGTTTCGATCAGAGATTATTGGAAATTCGTATTTCAAACAACGCAATTTAAAGAACTTGAAACCTGCTAAATCAAAGATTCCTCACTTAAAACCTATTCTTAAAACAAATGGTGAAGTCTCTCCCAAACTTTCTCGCATACTCCTCTCTAATAAACTTTTCCTACCAGAGAACGCTATACATAGCATTGGTTACAATAGTTTCGAAATATTCACTTTTGGAGTGAATTTAGCATTTTTACTGAATCTATCGTGTCATCCTTGGAGAGTTATTTATCAATTGATCTCTGGCATACGTTAATAGTACTCAAAAATCGAATTCATGTTTTAAATACATTTTTCTCATCCTATCAAAACAACAATTTGACATAACATTGCACTTATAGTCAATTTTATGTCAAAATCCAATACCACATTTGATATATTTAAGACACTGAATTTTTGAATTATGGCTTGTAACAGGAGAACAAAGGTGGAGTAGTATCAGCAAATTAATAGACGTTAGATATCTATTTGCCACAGTTATTAGAATAAGAATGGAACTCTATACTTTAATAACTTTCTAACTCATTTTTTTCCTGATCATTTTTATGTAAGCCCAATTGTGTATGTGTTCTCCTGCAACTAACCTTTAGCTTACGGCTGGTACAACAGTTGTACCAGATTTATTTTTACCTTTCCTTACGGCGCGGTACAACAGTTGTACCAGTAACGAGTTTGAATTTCGTCCCCCACTTGAACTTTCCAGCTGAACCCTAATTGCCTCGTAAAATCGCTTCCCTTTTGTGTCTCACCCCTTAGGGTCAGGAGATTTCGTCCAGCAGTTGTTATTATCACTTGTTGGAGCTAATGAGTCTTGTGAACCCTGCTTTGGCGGCATTTTTTTAAAGTAACATTCCTAAGAGGTATGGAATGAGTTTGCATAATTTCATTTGTGGGAAATACTCATTGAAAACTTTCGTCTTTCCCCCTGCTTCTTAATTTTTTAACTTTATAAATTCCTTAATATTTTAACTTAATATAATTTTGTAACTTTATAATAATATATGGTTATAGTTGGGCCCATCTATTTGTCTAAATATTTGAACCAAGAATTTACTTGAAAGAATTCACTAATCATTTGAACAAAAAGAATTTCTGAAGGAATAATATTATGAAGGTAATCGGCACTCTAGACAAATTGTTACTTCTTCGCTCTCATTCGTCAATAATGTAATAAATATAATATTATTACATTATTGACGAATAAAAATATCATTTATATTCGTCAATATAAATGATATTTTTACGAAGTTGTTTTCCTTGAAATTACCCATGTTTTATACTAAGTCAGGCCTTCTTAAATTATAAGTATAAATCACACAAAATAATATATTTGTCATAAAAATTTTTAAAGCTCCTTCTGTTATATTTTACAACATTTATAGGGGGAATATATTGGGAAAATTAATTTGGATTTTTAAACATTTTCTTCAAATTTTTCCTTCAAATTTGCTTCAACAATGAGCTATGATCGTATCAGTAGGAATTTTCATCAAAAATCTTTCTTGAAGAAAAATTTGGTGAAAGCTAATATTTTAATGTTTTCAATTACCACTAAATAATCTTTATTTAATTAATTTATTTTTATATTTTTGGTTCCTCAAAAAAAGTATAAAATCAAAAAATAAATTTTTTTTATAGTATCTGCAAATGTAGTTATTACAATCAATTACTAAGCAGAAAAATCCTGCAAAAAATGAATAGCTGTGTGTTGTGCATTCACTGTAGAACGAAATTAGGATTGCTTGGAAATAATTCTGGATTGACAAAAATTGTAAACAATTTAATGTCATTTGAAGATTGAAATGCTGATATATAAACAGTATTAAATTGTTGATAGATTTAAATATTACATGGAACATTAAGTAAAGGAGTGAATTCATTTATATACTGGAACGTATAGAAGTACTGTTACTCCGTAGTAATATAATTTAGCCGCCCCTGCTATTTAATTAAAATGTTAAAAAACCATCATATAATAATTCATTTTTACTCTTGATGGTTATTAAAAAGGAATCGTAAGAGAAAGTCGTGTAATGGATATTAACAATCACAAATACCAACTTAATAAATGCGTCTAAGAACACAAAAACAGTAACTTCCACCAAATTTTTCTTTAAAATACTTTTTCCCTTTTTTCTCATTTGATTTTCCATGTTTTGAAATCAATACCATCAATATATATCGTTCTTCTCCTGTGGGATATCAACAAGAAACAATTCATCCAAACCATCTTATAAAAGAATTGATTTATCCACTAATTTTCAGCGAACTAATTTTAATTTTTCGAAATGCGCAGTTTAATAAGTGAATTTATACTTACCGCTCTCCAAGTGCACTCGATGAGAGGTTTCGTCAGTTCGAAAACCAATGTCAATTTCTTGCCAACAATGTTCGGCATCACAGCTTGCAGGCTGTTGCCAATCGTTCGTATAACCAGATACTCATCAAAGACGATGCAAAAAGGGAAGATCTCCAGAAACAGAAATGCTTGCACCGGCATCATGTTTTTATCGATTCTCTGCACGTTTTGTTTTCTGTCCAGCTGGAAAGCTCGGTTGTCGAACGAGAGCTGCATCATGACGTGGAGGGTGTCGAAGATGGTTTCTTCTTTCAACACCTCGATGACAACATCGGTCTGGTAGAAATGCCTGCCGACTTCCTGTGGACAATGAATAAAACAATTGATAAACATCTGAATCTAATAATCAGTATATGTAACTGCCCAGTGTTGTCTGTAATACTGGACCGATTTTAAAAATATCCTCGCCGATACGAAATTCTAATCTCTGCTTTAAGCAGTTTAGTGACACAGATATGTTTCTTCAACTGCTCGAATAAAGCTGAGCATGATTAAAAAGTAGATAAGTAATCGTAAAATTCCCGTTTTATTTACATTGTCGATGGATTGTGGCACATATCAATGAGCTGAGATCTGCATTTTTTTATTATTTTTATTCTATGTTGATTCATTAAATTCTAATTTCACGAGACAGTTTGGAAGATATATCAGTTGTTTTCGTTCAGATTTTTTTATTTTTTTTATTTTTCATTTACAATATATATATATATTTTTCTCCTAGTAGTACTATTTGTTTCAATCCGATTTTAATAATTAGTTTTAATTTGGGTGATTATGAACATTATGTATAAGGAAAATCACATTGCAGGGAAACATAATTTAGCAAAGGGGAGAAATGTATAAAACCAAGACGATGAAATTTAGTTATGACATCACAAATTTCAAATTGTTTTTTCCTTTTCAATTTTTTTAAGCTGAGTTGCAGCAAAGATTAATAAGTTGATTCTGCTGATTCTCAATACACCATTTTATAATTGGACTCTATTTCCAATATTTTTCTTCAGCAGTATTTATATTTTGCATTTGGTCATGTAGGTTTTTCTATTACAGTCTGTGTATTTTCTGTAGGCGGTTCAAGGTCAAATTTTCTACCTTGTTATTGGTTATCTGGTACCAGTAACGCGGTAGAAAATGTGACCTTGAACCGCCTACAGAAAATACACAGACTAAAGTGGGTCGCTATTTATTCCACACCTGATTCAGTGATAAATTGGATTTGAGCTCTCATGAATATTCTGGTTAGAGAAGATACCGTTGTAAGGAAACAAAATTTCCAATGTTATATTTACCTCTAAAGAGCTTTATACTACATATTTGTACTTAAAATTTATTGTAAATAATCCATTTTTAAAATATTTGTTAAACATTCTGCTAGTGAATATTACATTTTCTACTACAGTTTTCGTTTATTAATCTACGACAATCATCTGTTAAGATAATTATGTCAAAAAAATCGATTTTTTGCAAAATTATGAATTTTTTTTTAGATTTTATTTTTTTAATGGTAGAACAGAATTCTTCATAAAATCCTTAGATTTTCGCTTCTATTTTTTGGACATTACACTGATTTTTTTAAATATTTGCATTTACATATGGTTTAATGATATTTTACATCTTTAAATTCTATTTTCTCAAATATAAAATATGGTAGACTTTTTCTTAAGCAAAACGCCATAAATTAAAATCTAATTCATATTTTTTGTTGAAATTTGGTATCATAATTTGTCAATATGTTCTGCGGTTCCTGAATTAGAAAGTAAATAATCTATTCATTTAGAAATAATTCATGGTTGTTTTTGTACTCCATAATGTGTAAAAAAATATGAAAATTTCATATTAGTCGAAACCAATATTTAAAGAATGGATTAAAATATAGCTTATTTTTAAGTTCAGGAACTAGAAGATATATTTCTTAAGCTGTCTGCAATGTTTTAAGAAAATCGTTTAATAAACTTCTAAACTCGAAGTTTTTTGTTTTATACCTCTTTTTAGATAGAAAAAAGGGTCCTTTTCCATTAAAAAAAATTTGGCACTTAACTGGTATATTTTGGGTTTTTTGCTGTTTCTTTCAATCTTTTTTTATGCAAATATTCAAAAATACAACTATTTTTCGAAGCTTTTCTAAAAAATTCACCTCAAACGTAGTCACGTACTTTAATAGGTTAACAGCCCTTTAAGAAGGACATATCTTCTAGTCATATAGCAATATACAGAATTATTTTGAGTTATGGCTACGCTGGAAATGCGTAGACAATTTTAGGAAACCCGTTGAATTAAATGCGATTACATTTTATACGATTTGCATAAATTACAGTCAGGGTTTCGTAAATGACTGTCCACAAATTTAAACCTTGTGCTGCTATATTTCTATTATCTGAATGTAAATATTTCGAAAAGCGCTATCGACAAAGTCAATCCACAGACCAGACAGTTACATTCTTTTCTCTCGTCTGTATTCCTTCGTGTACATGCGTTCTGCAATTTGGCATGATAAATTAAATTCTTCTGACGTCACAATTCTCTAATCATCTAATTAATATATATTCTTTATATAAATACTATATTCTTTATATATATTATTTTGCAGAGAAAAAAAATTTGAGACTGTTTTTCAATAAATTTACTATTACAATTTAGATATGATATGCCAATAATAGAGGAAAAAAGATTGTATGGAAGGTAAATCAAACGATGTAAGATGATTTACAAATAAACATGGTGAGCTCAGTGAGATTAGTTTCCGATCATGTAAAAGTCATAAGATCAGAGTTTTAACAAAGTTGGTTTGATTATTAATGATTAAACTGTAATATTTTCACATGATCGTTATATTAGTAGGTATATTTTAATTGTTTCAGGTAGGTAGGTAGGTAGTTGGGGATTTTTGGCGCAAAAGCCAAATTTGGCCATACTGCGCCTTTAATTGTTTCAGAGACGGGATAATCTGGTTGATAGGACGTTGGATTCACATCCCTTGGATTGTGAGTTCGAACTTCGCAGACTCTTTGCGTACATGGTAGCATGTGCACGTATAAATCCGTCATAGTCACAAAGTCTCTCCAAGTCGAGTCAATACCACTAGGGATACGGATCAGAGGTGATCGTCCTCTTATACGGATCTAAATTACGCTCTATGTGTGAGTGAATGAAATATAGGAATGAAGTCCGCCTTGTGAAAAAGGCTGTGACGCAAGAGTAGTTAAAACTGCTTTTGACCCTAGATGGCGCAACTGAAACAAAAGATACTAAAACTCGGCTTAAAATCGCTGACTTCTTCATCGGGCTTGTCTATGATAGGTGTCAAAAGCAACAACAGAAAACATTTCTTTAATCTAAAATTTTTTTAATTTCATGTTTCAATTCTTCATTTCTGCAGAAAAAGTGAAAATTATGATTATTTTATAAAATAATATATGCATTAATTTGAATTAAAGTTAAAATATTTTTTATTTAGAATTGGGCTTTTTTCATTACAATTTTAAAACAGTTTGTTTCCATTTACTTTTTCTGTCTGGAAGGAGGGAATCAATTCCTCAGGAAACTGCACTAGACTGAGAACAAACATGATTCGAGGACAACATTGAGGTTAGCGAACGAAAACGAAACGAGCTGGGGCTAAAGCCTCCTAGGGTTTTACTAAATATTTTTAAGGAGGGGAGCTTACCCTAATTTGTCCGATGGTGTACCAGAGGAACCCTCTTCTGGTGCTCCTGTAGTGCAGCGTCAGTCCCGACGGCGTCTCATTCTCGCAGAAGAAGGAAGGTGCTTTCATTCTGGGGTAGCTGAACTTGAGGTACTCGTGCAAATTGTCCAGTCCATTGAGGAAGTCTCGCATGTGACGGCCCAGAACCCCGAGAACTCTATCATAACCATAATGACCAACAAAAGATACGAAGTACACCCCCATCTGATCGAGAAATTCCCTCTCCGATACACCAAGCACCTAGAAAATTAAAAATATACATTAGATGTAGTTCAGTTGTCACTGAAAAATCTTTTAAAAATGCATTCTTTATTCTTTTTACCTCTTAACATATGCCATCATCTTATAATATAACGAAATTCGCAGTCTATCAATATCATTTGGGAAAAAATAGCATATTCAAAGTAATTTTTTTATGTAGTCCATGACATCCGTATGGAGTATGTTGCTCTCTTGAGGTAAGAAGTTGAAATATCCTTTCACCTCTTCATCAAGGTAAAAGGATGAATACCATTTTTTAGGAGTTATAATTCAATTTTTTTTCTTTCTTTAGGCTTTATCATTACGAATTTTAACAGGCAAATATGATTTGAAATTATGTCGTTAATGATGCCTATAATGTGGCTTTCTTTCTTTCAGTTATTACGTCAATTTCGTTTGTAATACTGAAAAGCTCAATAGTTGCAACATAATCATTTGTAAATAATAATATTTTATAAGAAAGGAGGATCTGAAATTTGATATAAAATTGGGGGTGTAAAAAATGCATTGTTGTGTATGATTCCTTTATGTTTCGCAAGGATTATGCCTTCCAAAATATGCATATACCAAGTTTGGCAGGGCTAGATCAAAAGTCTGGCTTGCAATGTGCCAACGCGCACACACAAATACTTTCATCTTTATTATAAGTAGAAATATATATGCAGATACTAAAATTTTTGAGAAAAATGAATATGAAAGTAGCATGCTTTTTCATAATTTTCACACTCACAAAATTTATTTTGCGTTTAATTAAAACAATTAAGATTAGTATGCTTTGTTTGAGAATGTTTGCAAAAAATAAATGGATCCAAATTATCTGATATCACAGTTACAAAAATAGCATGCCATCACACACAAAATCAACTAGTACAGATAAAAGCTATAGACTATCCACTATTCAAATGTTTATTGAGTTACAGTATGCTGTGATGTCCTGCTAAATTCTTTTCAAGATAAGCGATAAATTTAAAAATTACAATAGGGCGATGTATTTGACGTTTATCACTTGAGCATAAATTTAATCCATTGTAAAAACATATCGTGTATCGATAAAAATGGTGTAGGTATAATATATTTTGCGAACAATGCTGGCCATGAATTAATAAATGAAGATGCACTCCTCAAAGCTGAAGTTAAAGACATAAATCTGAAAAGGATTCTTTTCAGAAGCACGGCAAACATCTATTATTTCCGAAAACTTTTATTCCATGATTAAATGGAAGCAAATTTTGTCTTTTATTGTCCATCTGTCAAATACTTTAGCGTGAAAAGAAATGAATGGAAAGCCCATAGCTTTCCAGTGAAAACATTCATTTGAAATCGTTCAATCGCAAATATTTTTATTCGGCATTTTGATTAATGAATAACAAGTAAAGAAGACGATCCATTTATTACAAGCATTTAAAAGTGATATCTCTAAAAATTGAATTAGCGCAATGCTTTGCTTATTTAAAGAACGTTTTTTCAAAAGCTTATAAGTTAGTCATTCGAAATTCTTTGTTGAACAGGAGGGATTATTGTATGTATATATATAAGAATTGCTCATGAATGAAACAAATATATTTCATGGCTTAAGAGGAAAAAAAATGCTTTTAAATTTGTTGGAGTATTTGCTGTTTTTGTATTAATCCTTTCAAAAATATTTTTCTGGTAACAATATAAAAAGTTTAAGAATACTTTTACAGATAATCATAAAGCATTTTACTTGGAAAAGAAATTGTATTTTAATGAATTATGAAGTCAGTAAAGAAAATAAAATATTTATTTAAACTAAATCTATCATATAACAATGAAATATGTCAATTTAACTTTAGGTTATAGCACTTCGGACTGACATTTAGAAAAAGAACATTTATAAAGAATTGCGCATAGCTTAATAGGGTACAATATAATAAAATGTGAAAATCTCTCACTAATAGAAAATGTTTATTTTCATAAAAAAAGGGATAAAACGATTTTTTAAGTATTTTTCATTCTTTAGCTTTCAATAATATTTCTGCCTTTCTTTTACGAAAAATAACCTATAAAATATGAAAAAAATTGAAATCATGTTTTAATAAAAGAGGAAATAATTTGAATAAATTAATAATCTGAATTTTCAACACAACAGATGAATTTAAATTTATTTTACTGCAATAAATATGCTGTTTTAATTTTTATATGTTATAATAATATCCCTTTCATTATTAAAAATGCCTTGAAAAATATTATTTATTAACTCATTCAACTAAATTTGTGAATCGGAATTCCATTTCAATTAAATGATAAAGCATTTTAGCATGAAATGACTTTTTATCATTCATGTCTAGTGCCATATATATTTACCGTTATTTTTTAATTAAAGTAATTGTATACGACACATATAAATAGCACACACAATACTTTCAATTTTTCTAAATTCCTCAATAAATATAATTGTATTTTAGTAAAATATAAAATTATCTCAAGAAATATGAGACCAACACTTAATACACTAATAATATGTTATTTAATTTTTAGTTAATGTAATTTCTTGTGACACATCAAAATCTATATCATGTAAAAATACACTCAAATTCTTCAATTTACAAGGAAAATAGATATTGCATTTTAATTGAATATGAAACTTATTATAACGTCTAAACACAGTTATAATACAGTTTTGGACATACGAATTAGATAGCATTCTTTTTAGAATTTATCTATCTTGAATGTAATATAAGGCAGTGATTTCCTGATTAGAAAGAATAATTATGAGAAATTATTATAATTTGACACAATTGCATTTAGAAATAATTTATAGCCGATTATTAAATTATTAATAATCCCACTTACGTAAGTAAATTTCAGTGTGAGCACTCTTGATAAGTCAAAGAATGTCAAGACGGTATTTCTATAAATGCATTTAAGGAATTAAAAATTTAATAAACAAAATTAAATTTACAAAATTGTTAATACTGTTGATATAGAAACTAGATAGCATTCAATGTGCTAAATAATGTTAATTTAAATCGTAATCACTAATTTCCCTTTCTTTCTCTATATCAGTGGAAGATGTGTAGAATGTTATCCGTTTAATTGTATCTCAGATTTGATTAAATATCATTTGTCTTTGTCTCGCCTCCATCTCAGAATATTTTTTCTTGCTAACCTTTTTTTTCTTTGCAATAAAATGTTCTTTATTCATTGTAATCATGATTACGTAAATCTAAACTTGTCACTAAAAAAAATTGAAACAAATATTGACCCACTAGCAGAAAAAAAAAGTGCAAAACCAAATACAAAATG
This sequence comes from Argiope bruennichi, assembly GCF_947563725.1. NCBI lineage: Eukaryota > Metazoa > Arthropoda > Arachnida > Araneae > Araneidae > Argiope > Argiope bruennichi. Next base: position 66,123,536 of record NC_079158.1, on the reverse strand, counting down.
AAAAAAGGTTGAAAGGAAATAACAACAATAACCTCTAACTGGCTCGTGAAGGAAGAATATAATAAATCAACATCAATATAAAAAAATATAAATTACAACCTCAGATCATTTACCTTTGCTATAATCCAGAATTTAAAATATAAACAAAATTGGAAGTTTGTGATCTCACAACTAATTTTTGTTCTTGCTTACCTTTATTCGCTCACAGATAAATTTTCAAATCAGCATTAGATTATGATGCAGGCAAAAAGGGTAAAAATAACCCTCCATTAAAAATGGCACTAACTTATTCTACTATAAATAGATTTTTAGTTTAGAAGCTTTGAAAGGAGTAGAATTTTAATTCTACAACCTTGATAAGCAGAGAATCACAGCTCTAACAAGTTTTCATAAAATTGCAGAAATATGTAAATTGAGAGAAATCTGAAAACACAAGAATTTGTAAACTATCTCCTGGTTTACCAAACTGTCTATTTTTTTTCATTTTTATTATTTTATTTGGTTTTATAAAAATTTTTTTCCATTTGAATTATCTTACGCGCAAACGATTTTATATATTTTTATAAATAATATATTTATAAACTACCACAAGTAATTAATAAATATACTTATTAATTTAGAAAAAGACTATTGAGCTGTTATTAAAATGTTACATTAGATTTATCTAATGTAAATTTAAATACTAGAAATTGAATATATAATAATTCTTTTACGTCTAACGAAGAATAAGAAAAAAAATTTTCTAATGCACTTCATTTGCAATATACTAATGCAGAGCTATTGCAATTCCATTTGTCAGGACAAAACAAAAAGTGTTTATGAAAAATTTATATAATTTTTTCACATAACTATATGAACTGAAATTATAGTTTAAAGTAATATGAAAGCATCTGAACTATTATAAGCTGAAAAATTAATTCAGTTCTGCTGTTTGATCAATAGCAGAAGTCCTAACTCCTTTCCCTAACTTTGAGTTATTGTCATTCTATATGTCATATCAAAAAAAGGCCGAAGAGAAAAAAACGAAGAGGATAGTCTTTCTTGATCTCAATACCCGTCAGGGACTTTCGTCAATAAGAAGTTATTGACTTGTTCAACTGTGAAGTATGCTCGAAGGAATGATGAAGTTTCAAAAAATTTCATCGGATGTCTTGATAAGAAAATATGAGATGCGCCTCAATAGGAGGAAAAAAAGGTCAAAGGACAAGGATTATTTTCTAGACATCTGTGCTAGACATTTCAACTATTTTTGATCAATAAACGAAAAAATGCATTCAAAAGTTTTAAATGGTTCTCAAAAGATGCGATTAAAAACTAAATATTAATTACTATACTGCAAAAATAAATATTTGAGTAAATCTTTATAAAAATATTTATAAAAGACTATAAAAATTAAGCATTTTTTTACTACTGTTTTAGCTAATATTATAATAGTTAATTAGAAGCGAGTGAGAGGAGTTAAAATTTCTTTACTCTTACTTAAATTATAAAAAATGTGTTTTTCTTAAAATCTAAAATATCTTCAGAAAAAATATTTTAATTGATTATTTAAAATTTTAAAAATGATTCAAAAGGAAAAACACATTTACGTAAAACTAAATCTAAAAAAGTGGTACTAATATATATTAAAAACTAATTTTCAGGAAAAAATCATTTTAACACAAATAAAAAAAAACAGTAAGACGAAGTTTGCAAAAAACATAAAATATTTTAATGCTGATTTTCTTTAAATTTAAAATAAGTTTTTCTTTAATTTAAAATAAGTTTCTCTTTAATTTAAAATAAATTTTTAAATATTAAAATATAAATAAATTAAAAAAAATTGTAGGAAAAAACATTCAATTAATGATTATAATTCTTCTAAAAGATTTTTCTTTTTTCAATTTCGGAGAATAAATTTTTATAATACTTTTCTTCAAAAACTATTATTATAGTAAAGTTTTTTTTACTAGAGAATAGATGATGGAAATGCTTAAATTTTAATAATACAGTAAAAATGTTAATATTTCCAAGTTATTTTCTTAAATTCTATTAAAAAAATAAGGTTTGGTTATGATTTTAATATGAAGTAGGAAAAATGTTTTAATATCATGAGGTTTTTAGATTGACCTACTTTCTATAAATTGCGTGCCAAAAATCATGTAATATATGCTCAGAATGAAACTCTCTGTAATACAAACCGTTGGAAGCACAGACACAAAATTCAAAAGTAGTTCATTCTTATGTAGGAGGTGCTGACTAAGAAAGGATTTTTCATTATTTTAATTAATTAAAACTAGGTTCCACTTAAGATTAAAACATTTTTTCAATTATATCAATTTTCTTTTGGTACAAATATTTTCTTAAAATTTAATAAATTCATCAAAATTAATTTTAAAATATTTTATAGAAATACTTGTATATTTATAATGAATTTAAAATTATTTTATTGCTTCAATCAATTTTTCCGTAGTGAGAATTCCAAACGACGTTAGAGTTAGAAAATTAATTACGTTGGAGATTAACTCCATGTTAGAATTTTCACTTTACTTTTAATTAAGCCTTTAAGCTGTCATTGTTTCTGTAAATTGTGAACTGTCAAAATTGTTGTGCATAAAATGTAAGAGACGTGATTTCAAGCCAGACGAATTAATCCGAAAACTATAGCAATTATTTATAAACATTACCAATATAGGATGTTTCGGTTTAAATATTTGCAATTTTATAAATTTTTGCATAAAAGCTGTAATTCTTGAAATATTTTCATATATAATTAGTTTACTTATGTTTTTTATTTGTTGCATGTACAGGTTTATTTTACAGATATTTTATACATTATTAGCTTCTAACCATGTCGAATGAGTTATGAAAATGAAATAGAATGAATGAGTTATGAACATACCGAAAGTTGAATCTCAGAATTGTATTGTGGTGTGAATATACTTCATTGTGGGAGTCTTTTAACAATGTTGACAACTTTAATGATTTTTTAATACTTTTATATTATTTTAGATGATCTACATTGCTAATCATTTGCTAGTAATTTATGTTATCATTTTTATTATATAGTGTTACGAAATTTTTCTCTACAGCAAAATACCGTCGATCAATCGTAATGACGCAGCGCATTTAATCGCTAGTTCAGCAGATTGCTTGCTGTCTAATCCTCTAAATTCTTTTACTTGTCGGCTACTCCGACTCTCACACACGACTTCTGAGAAGCTTCAGAGTGCCCGTCTTTTATAGTTCCAGGAGGCGGGGCTAGAATCTTCAGACCAATCAGGGCGTATCTGAGTGTATCTTGGTTCCTACTGGATGGATGGTAAAACTTCTCGAACTTTCCAGTATGATCCATTTAGTCGCCAAACTCGCCAAATTCGTCGCCAAATGGTCGCCAAGCTCAGCACGCACAGGATAGATATTACAAAGGTTTTAACGGTTTTTCCAGGATGACACTATTCGTGCCGGGTAGCAAAATTACAGATTTGTAACAATAGCTTTTATACATATAGCGATAAGAATTCTTAGAAGCTTTAGTTAAAATATTCATATAATTAGTTAATTATTATATATTGTTATATTATTAGTTATATTCTTATAAGAATTCTTATCTTATTCTTCTCATAAGTATTATTATTTGATAAAATTCACATTTGCATGTAAATTTGATAAAATAAGAATTCGTTTGGTACATCTTTTTAAAAAAATTCTACTGCTGAAATAAAAATTCTTCATTAATTTGTTCTTCATTTTTGATATTCTTTAATCTGAATTCCTTGTATGAATTCAGATTAAAGAATATCAAAAATGTAAACTTATTCTAAAATGTCTTATAAAAGTACCAAGACAAGTAAAGGAGACAGAAATAAATTATGTTTGTGACTAAAAGTTTTAGCTGAAAATGTTCTTTTCTACTGTTTCGTAATTATGAATTACCATATATTGATGATTATTAAGTAGAAAATAAAAGAAACGTTATGGAATTGAGTAATAAATTAAATACATCTGCGAAGAAAAATCAAATTCTTCAGTGGTGCAGCAGAAAGGCTTTTGTTTGTATTCAATAAATATATTTCAAGAAATGAATCATCGAAATAATATTAAATCTTCAGCTTTCCAAACTACACAACATACTCGAATTATTATTATCTGTTGAAAACAAATAATATTCGAATATTTCAATCACATTTTGACTCACTACTGAATTTCAAATACAGTCAGTTTATCACAAAATTTCCATGTTCCAAAGGCATTTTATTTTCCAAAATCAAACTATAAATAAAGAATGAAGACTGGGAACATGCCTGCTCTCTTTTCTTTCTGCCTTAAGAATGGAGAAAAACAAAATGGGTATTTGACAAAGACAGCAGGAAACAGGGGCTTAAAGAAATGCTAATGAGGCGCCCATTTCTTCAGATGTTTCTTTATGTCGAATGTAATGATGTCGTTTCTTGGATATACTTGTATATTCTCTTGATGGTCTGGTACTCCTGCGTTCGTAAAAAATGTATTTATCATGAATCAAAATGGTTATTCAGAGTTAAATAGCTATTTATTTCTAGAAAAGTGATTTAATAAGAGGAAAAGGTGAATTTATTATAAAATGTTGGGACAAGATGTTGTACCAGTTCTGCTGTAATTTGAATTAGCATATGAATATTAGAAAAAAAAGAAAATATTTCCTGATTTGAACATTTTTTTGCTTATTTCGTTCTGAATAATATATCTTATTGTTTTAAAAGGATTATGTATTTAAAATTGTTACATGATATTATGTTTTCATATTTCAATAATAAAAAATAACAGCTATATATATATGTGTAATATTATTTATTGTAAAATAATAGTGTGACATAAATTATATAAAACGTAATGAATAATACATTAAAACATATATGCGATTTGTATTCGAAAAGTCTGGTAAAATGATTTTAAGCTGTATGTTTCATTTTTAATAGAATTTAATATAATTATTATTGGTTTCCATGATTATTAGAAATTATAGAATTAGTTATAGATAGAAATTATTATTGGTTTCTATGAGGCCATTATTTTCCTCTTAGCATTGGAGTTCAGAGAAAACAGATGGCAGTGTAGGTATCGTACGTGTTGGAAACTGAAGCCTTGAAATGACCCCCATAGAAAATTACGGGATTTGTCCAGAAATAGATTTCATGCGTAGAAAAAAATTCAAAATGAAAGAAGAGACTTTTATTTTATATTAAAATAATTACATTTATTTCCTAACCAACACTTTGTAAGAAAAGATTATTTTTTTAAAAGGTTATAAGAAATTCAAGAAAACGCAAGGCAATGATTAGGGGAAGATTATTTTGTCTCTACAGCATATAATCTGCTTTCAAACTTTTGATCAGGATTTAAAAATGACGTCTTTCCCAAATTAGCCCTCAAATTATTTTAAATCATGTTGAAAAAGGATCTCAAAAAAGAACAAAAATTATTTTTTTTACATATTAATATAATAAAATTTATTTCTGAACCAAATATATATATATATATAATTTTACAAAAAAAAGGGGAGGGGGGTGGAAATTGGCGAAACAGTTAACTCAAGATTACTTTTTACTCTCTCGTATACGTAGTATAGAGAAAGTATAATTATTGTCAAACAATTTAAACTCGAGAATTGACGCATTTCCACGTGTTACATCTCCTTGAGGTCGAGAAATCTAATTTTTGAAAAATGTCTGTCTGTCTGTCTGAGGCAAAGATAATTCAAAAACGTTTTGAGCTAGACAGTTGAAATTTCGTATACGACTTTACCCTGATGCAGATAGTTACACTGATTTACTGATATTTTCAGATTTTTTTTTTAATCAAATTTGAGTAAAATCTGTTCAGAGGAAGTCCGGCTGTTCGATTATAAGTTCACATGATAACTGCAAAACGGAGAGATCCAGATGGATAAAGTTCGATACACAGATTTAACATCTATATTATCAAAGTTTGAAACAAAATGAACAACGGGTTGGCTGTCCGTCGCTCTGTACTTTCAGAAATATGTTGGCGTGATATTTCAAAAATACAGTGACTTAAATATATCAAATTTGGTATGGTATTTTCCGACTATAAGTGCAGTTTTGTGCCAAATCTTTGTTTCAATAGATAACAGAAAAACATTTCTAAAGTAAATATTCGATTTTCAGATCCTATCATGCCAGGGATTAATCGCCAAATGACTCGCCAAGGATGGAAAGATAAATTTAGCAAAAATGCTAAATTGAGGCCAAAAAATATTTGGCAACAAATGTACACCAATAGTGTTTTGCAAGACGTTCTTTGGCACGACAAGTTTTTAGAGAGTATGCTAGAAAGTTCTTGGCGGACCACTCCAGCTGGTTTCTTCTCTATTATAAATAATTCATATTCGGGCTTTTAACCCGATTCACTACTGTGAGATCCATCTCCCGTAAATTTATTCAGATTATGATGAAAAAGGATTTCAAACCAGTGGAAGTGATCTTCCTTAAACTTTCTCATATATTCTCCGATAAAGATGCTATCCCGCACACTCTATCCGCAAAAAATCGCAGATCTTGCGATAAAATAGAGAATGCCTTGCATGGAATTGGCGTGAAAAAGTTAAGAAATGTTATCTTTTGGCGTGAATTTATCATTTTTACTGAATCTATTATGCGATCCTGGAGAAGTTCTTTGAAGAATGATCGGTTATACGATTAATAGTAACGAAAATCAAAAAATTGACGAATTGAAATTGTAAGCACGAAATTGCATTCCAAATTTAATATATTTAGTCAATTAGGTTTTGTGCTATCGCTTTTTTACATGCTTCTGAAAGTGCAGACCGAGAAGCGCTACAGAGAGACGGACAGACAAAGACAAAACTAATCCAAAATGGGCCTTTCGAACTCGCGAAGATCTAAAACATGAAGATTCGTCAAAATCTTGAGTTCGAATTTCTTGTTGATTATAATACTTCCTCTATACTTCGTAATGAGAAAGTAAAATATCGAAACGCCATTTTTATTGTATACCAGTCGCCTTTGGTGACCAGTTGGATAGCCAGTAGTAATGCTCTTTAAAATTTTCAATTAAATATTTATGTACCTTTGTTTCTTAATAGTTTCTTCAATAGAATATTTTTTTAAGTTTCAAATTTTGATAGTCGGGTAACTCATACTATTATAGAAATATTCAGTACATTGCATTGTATATCTCTCTAATTTTTTTCAGCTCCCGTGAGATTTAAATTTTTATTTGAAATGGAAGAGGTTATTTAACATAATTCATTTTCAAACCAGCATTTACTAAGACAAATATCAATTTTCTTTTAAACTAAGAAGTTCAGAAAAAACGAGTCAGTTTTGTAAATATTTCATCCTAAGCATCTCCTACAATCAGTGCTATACGTTCACGGCCGCTTTTCTCAAGAGTTTATCCAAGATGGGACTTTCTCATCCCAAACTTCCAAGGACTTCCTTCCTGGTTGTGTTTTTTAGAGGGATTTTCCACTTGGCACAGCTGTTCGAAGCACCAGACTGGCCTGATTACGTTCGCCCGTCACTTGAGAAAAGAGTAACATTGTAAGCGCTCGCATCTGTCAAGACCAAGAACTTCACGGACACCAAAATAGAAGATCGCAAGGTGTTTTCTTCTTCTAGCCATGCATTATCAGCTGTCACTTCGAAGAAATAAATACAGGCATGGAGGTGTTTTTTTTTTTTTTTTTTTTTCCTTCCTTCCTTTGCGTATATGCGTGTTCATTATTTTTGTTGATTCAGTTGATTAAAGAAAAATGTTTAATTAAAGGTCTTTGTTCATTAATTAATCATTTATTATGCAATTACTGAAACACCACGGAATCAGACATTCAGTGGACATGACATAATTTTTTTATGTAACTTTTAGAGATGTAAGTTGAGTCTGTATGATTCTGAAAAGAATTTTTCGCTAGATGTCCGAATACCTTGTTTGATGATGCCAGATGTTTGAGTGTTATTGCTAAGTAGCTACAAAATTGCGAAATTGCAAATGCCGTTAAATGCCACAAAAAGATGTCGGTGCATCTATGTTCGTACTGCGTTACGACTCTCTAAGATGGGTAATAAATTTATAAATAGCCCTTTGAGATCGTCAGCTGGTTGATAATGATTTCTAACCGCTGATTATTAATTAGGATAGGTTCTCATGAAATAATTTCATCGTGAAATAAACTTTCATTAGCTTTTTTCTTTCTCGTATCAGTAGTATAGAGAAAGTAATGCGACCGTCAAAAAATTCGAAAGCGAGTTTTTGACGCATCTCCTCTTTTCAGACCTTTCTAAGTTCGTAAAACACATTTTTGGAAAATGACAGTCCATCTTTCTCTCTCTGCGACAAAGATAACTCAAAAACACTTTGATCTAGACAGATAAAATTTGGTATACGATCTTTATACCAAACTTGTAGTTTTCTATTAATTTTTGAGCAAAGTTCGCTTAGAGGAAATCTCTCTGTCCTGTTATTCGAATATATTTTAATACGATAACTACAAACGTGGAGAGCTGGACAGATAAAATTCCATATACATAATAAACATCTAAATCTTGAGTCAAATCCAACAGCAGATTGCCCATCTACATGCTTCTAAAAGTACAAACAGCTAAACATGATAACTCAATGTCGTAGTAACTTAAGTATATCAAATGCAGTATGACTGCAAGTGTAGTTTTGTGTCAAATTTCATTGAAATCGGTTGGAAAAAAGCATCTAAAACAGAAATTAGATTTTCAGATACTATTAACTGCATGCCAGGGACTAATAGTCAAATAACATTCTAAGGATAACAAGTTAAATTCAGTAAAAATATTGAATTCACGTCAACGATTAATATTTCATAACTGTTGTATTTCATTACTATGTAAAGTATTCTCTAGGATAATACTTATATTAAAGAGTATGCATGAAAGTTTTGAGAAGTCATCCCACACAGGTTTCACGAAACGATTTGTGGTAGCAAAGATCTAGCATTCAAGCTTCAATTAGTAAAAGGCAATATATTTGTAGTCGCTCAAGATTGTTTAACCTAGAAATACCACATTTCGTACAACTATACTTTGGAGGATGGAAATGGGCACCTTGAAGCTATTTTCTAAAATTTTAATTTATTAAAAGTGAAATTAAAACGTTTACGCATGATAACTTAAGCAAATTTGATTAAAAGCACCCAAAAGCCATTTTAAAAATCGAAAATTATCATTTAAATAATAATTAATATCAATTTCATTCCTATGCAATCGTCAAATTTTCACACTTTCTTAAAAACAACTTATTGCATAATTTTCAATAATTTCATTGGTGTAATAGAATTCAAACCCTTTTCAATATTTCCTTAAATACTCAATCGTATGATTGTTTGTCACTGTAGAAAACTATAATTATAAAAATTCTGTTTGCTGTCTTTGCAGTTTACCAGAAGAATCAGAAAAAAGAAATTATATTATCGCAAAGGATAACAAATGATTTGAATGAGATAACCCAAACATTTCAGTTTTCACTGGCGTTTTCATGTCATGGGACTCCGTTCTTTTAGGAGCGTTTCTCCGTAATTTTCAACGACAATCGAAACTAGGGTCAACAGGATTTTAATTTATGTCATAATTTAATATTTATAAATGCGTTTCTAAAGGATTCAGGTAGATTAAGTTATGCAGAAGAGATTTAATTGAAATTAAAACACAGCCAAAATTTCCGGAGAACCAGCAAATCGCCAAAAGCGACAACTATATAATAAACGATTTTCTAAGCTATTTTTAAGTAATAAACTATTACTATAAGTTAAACTACAAGTGCCGGCGTACTGGCATAGGGGTAGCGCGTCTTCCCTGTGATCTGGGCATCCCGGGTTCGAGTCCCGGTTTGGGTATGGTTGTTCTTCCATTTTTCTATCTGTGAGATGTGAATGTGCCCTCCTGTAAAAAGGGTTTGTGCAAGCGAATGAGTGATGCGTGAGTAGCAAAGTCGTACTCTTGGCCTTAGTTGGGCTGTCTCCCAAAGCGCGCTACCCGCGACGCTCCCCCTCCGGCTTAAATCGCTGTCATCGTAACAGCGGGCTTGTCCGTGGCAAGTGCCATAAGAAACAACGAACCATAAGGTATATTATAAGTTAAACTATAAGTTATAACTTAAATAATAAACTTTGTTATAGTAGTAATATATTATTTATATTCTAATTTATTATTTTTAAGTAATAAATTAGCTTTAAAGTATTAAACTATTTTTAGCCACCTTTGGCGATCAGCTTGGCTCCAAAATTATTGATTTTTTAACAATGGAATGGAATAGTTAAGTCACAACGATTATCCATCTGCCAACGGTTAAGTTTATTTTAGAGCTTGATGAATTTTCTGTTTGACCCTCATTTCTATATCTCTTTTATAAATTTTTTTCTCTGATTTAATTAAATTCCAGCTTTTTCCAAAGCATTTCTAACAATATTTTGCAGCTCTATTAATTAGCGAAACATTGAATAAAGCGCAGCTGTAAAACTATTCAATGAAACAGTCCGAAGCTTTCGTATAATGATTAGATTATATTTTATTGATGCCATTTAGAAATAAGTAATAAGTAAGACAATTATTTATTAAAATTCCACTTTGTTATTTAATAAGACTGAAAAATACAAATTTGAATGGTGTCAACCTACAACAAATTACTATTCAGACATATTAAAATGTGAAGGGGACATTAATGCAGAGATTCTCGCCAAGAACGCCAAAATCGGTTCAATCGTCCAAAAATTCGATTAAAAGTTCGCCATCTTGGATGGTTACCAGAAATGGTTACAAACGCTTTTAGGGTTGCAATAAAAAATTGTTTACGATTATATTTGATCAGAAATCCTCCCAAATTCCATTTTACAACAGCACATTCATCTTAAGTCTAGCCAAATTGGTATATGTCACTGTTAAAATATGCAATTCAGTTATTTCATAGAATTCTGAAATATTTTATATAGCAATTAATCATAACTTATTGAATGGAATTTCTACTTATTATTTTAATTTTCATTTTTTAACGATGCAAATCGTGTATATATATATATATATATATATATATATATATATATATATATATATATATATATATATATATATATATATATATATATGTCATCTTTGGTGACCAGTCGTTAAAATTTTCAATTAAATACTTTATATCTTTTAATATCTTATCAAAATAATTTGAAGCTTCAAATTTTGATGGTCATATAATTCACTCATACTATTATACAAGGCCTTAAGTCATACCGTAATATGTGTCTCTCTAATTTTCTGTCAGTTTCCGTAAAATGTCAACTTTAAATTAAAGTGAAAATGATGAAATTGCAATTAGTGTAAAAAAATGTTTTTACTGAAACCAAGCATTTTCTTAAATTACGAGTACTGAAAAAATAGACGTTCAGCATATAAGTCTTATGTGCACAACTTTGAGAAAGTCGATGAAGTGGTCTAAAATCGCCCATTTTTATTGTATAGTGATATTCAAATTTTCATAAATCATTCAGTTTTAGTATCTGATTTAGTTGATTGGTATGCAACTCATTTTATTTAAAATGTTAGAATATTTTGCTAAATATGATTCACAGAACGGAGGATCTAGATAATGGCTAAATATTCGTAATTCATTACAGCATTTATTGACTCAAGTTACATAAAATATAATTATTTACTTCATTTAAACTTATTTAAAATAATTTATTTCTATTATTAAAAGTTTACAAATTAGCCGTTGGTTCCTGAATTGAAAGAATATATATTAAACCATTTTTGCCTTAACTAAAGCTAATTTATTGAATTAATAAGACAGATTTATAAAAGATTATAGAAAACTTTTTCTTGCATTTATTTTTACAAAAAAAAATCATCTCATATTTATTTCATTTCATACAGACACATGTTGAAAATTGCACTTTTCAAAGTTTGCAGTAATATTATACTTATTTTTTAATTTGATCTTTTGTCTATACGATGGCAACTCATTGATAAAAGCTAGTTTTTCCCCATGTGCAAATTAAATTTTATTTTTATTTTGTGCGAAATAAATTTTTGAAAAATGTGGTTAAAATATATTTTTTAAAAAATTCATTAGAAAAAAAGAAGCCAAAATTATAGGTTAAAGCATTGTTATCATTAAAAAGATAATTTTTTAAACTTTAACTTGATGTAAAAATAATTATTGTACTGTATAATATTTTCGGAAATTATCGCAAAAAATGCTGAAATTTCCTTTTTTTAATTAATTAAAAATTTTAAAAAATTGCTCCGACGTGCACATTTTCGTCCTCTAAGATATGCACGCACACACACACACACACACACACACACACACACACACACACACACACACACACACACACACACACACACACACACACACACACACACACACACACACACACACACACACACAGCTTTATTATAAGTATAGATATAGATAGAAACTGAGTTATAACCTGTTGATAATCTACCTCACAAATTATAGAAAGTATTATATTACCCTATTAAATTGCCTAACACTATTTAAATTGTTGAGGGATTTCATTATAATTACAAAGGTAGAGTCTACATACATGAATATGATTATTCTTTATACATTTTAACGATCTGTGGTCCGCGCCGATTTAGCGTGTTACTACTGGCGATAGGCGAGGATCGAACTCGCAACCTTTGGGTTCGTAGCCGAGTAACAAGACCACTAGACAAAAGAAATTTCTCATGTCTCGTAGCTGTTATCTGGCTTATAAAGCATCACCACAAGCGATTCAATCTTATCCATTTTGGAGATATTGAAAAAAGAACGAATAAAAAATGTTCCAACATTGACAATTCAATAGAAAATGGATTCATTCGTCTGAACTAAAAGCGATAAATATTAACTTAAAAGCAGGCGATCATCTCCTCTATTTATATTATTTTCACAGCTGGAAAGTTCTCAAATTATTTTGTAATTTTGCTGGAACAAGAAAGTATATGCAAATTATCTAGATCGTCCATTACCTAGATTAAGTAAATTTTGCAGCATTTGAAATAAAAATTTGCTTACATTATCTTGATTAATTTATGTTAATAATTATCTTACCTGATTTACTATTTTCATAATTTATCTATACGAGGTAAAATTTTATCAGAGTAATAAACATATTTCAGAATTTCATAAACAATTAAAAATTTATATGCATACAGATCATAAACATTTGTATACTACAAAAAATTCCAGAATGGTTGAAACACGCTTTAATTTTATACTTACTGAGGATAAGTAGGTTTTGTAAACTGCAAAAATGTTCAAAATGTAGATAGGATATAATTTTTTTTTTAAGTCCCTGCTACCAATTTTTAAAAACTTTCGCTTTTTAAATTCTTGTACGATACCTTTAGACAAAATTAAATAATGCATATTTAATTTTTTTTTTATCTTATTTTGAACAGTTTCGGAATTTATAATTCTTATTTATTTCCAATAGTTAAAGATAGTTAAGTTAATAGTTAAGAAATAACGAAATTTGTCTCATTTTAAATGATATTTGTTAAACATATAATTATTGCACAATCTATAGATATACTCTAGCTATTGAGGTAATTCAAAGTTATTAAATAACACTGTAAGTATAATTTTTCAAAATAAGAATTGTACTAGAAAAATAGGTGCATTAGACAATCAAGGCTATGGAGATTTCTTATATAATAATATATTATAATTTGATTCTCGGAATTGAATTTCGAATGCAACTAAATGTTGATCCATTACTTCCAGGTGCCTACTGAATGGAAAAACCATAAAGGAAAATGAATGTTCCGTACTTTTTCTAGAATTTAATTATATTTATAAAAAAGAAGATGGCATCAGTATTTACTTTATATATTCATTTTCAGCCCAGGAAAAAAATCGATATTGCAGTCACTGATTCAGGGCAGAAAAAGGCATTTAATCGATTTTAAATGTATCGGAACAGTAATCAAAATGACCGCATATTAACCTGAAGAAAAATAGTAAAAAAAATATATATATATTTCCGGTTATTTTTCAGGAAAAGTGAACCTGAAGATACATAAATAATATCAAGAACGTAGAGGGACAGGACTCTTTATAACTTCATTATGAGGTAGATGAAAATAATTGACGAGTTTCACTTAATTATTTTCTAAGTTCCTTAACTTACTTAATTATTTTCTAAAATTCACGTTTCACAAGACAATACGAAAATAAACGATATCCACTTAAAATACGATCTAACAATGACCCCGAAAAAGGATAATGGGAAATATGTTTTGATGTTAGTAAGGTAATGCCATCTGTTGTATCAAAAGAGAAGATAGTAGAGTTATGTAACCGCTACAAGAAATATATTTAAAATGATTTTAGAGACAGTGAATTTATGAGAAATTTAATTAGATGCCACATTTCGATATTAAATTCAGGATTTGATATTTCAGATTTTTAAACGGTAACCATAAATGTAACAAATTTAATTTCTTAAACTTTCCTATTATTGGTATTTTAATATTATGATGAATCATAAAAATTGCTCTCTAGTGGCGAGTATTTTCATTTTGCCCCTATTTTGTTAAATTACAAGAATATTATACAAAAATAAATAAATTTAAACAAGACTATAACACCAAAATAGATTAATTTAAACAAGAATATAATACCAAAATAAATAAATAAATAATTTTTTTTGCGATTAATCCTTGACATTTGGTAAATAGTATCTGAAAATTGAATTTGTTTTTCAGTCTCCTTGTTTCCAAACCAAATTTGACCAAAAATAAAAACTAAAAAAATGACTGACAAATACAAATGTAGTTAAAAAAAATCACATACCGAATTTTATATATCTAAATTTTTACTTTTTATTTTTATTTATCGTATTTGCATAGTTGTGAAAGCACAGACCGACAGACGGCCAACCCTTTGAAAGATTTGATTCTAAGTTTAATAGGTACCTACGCTTTAGAATGCTAAATTTGTGTACCAAATTTAATTCATCTGTTATCGCAGTAATTTATATTCGGATGGCCGGACAAAAAAACTTGCTCTTAAGGGATTTCGCTCGAAATTTGAAAGAAGTATACAAATTCGGTGTCAAGAGAATATATTGAAATTTTATCTGTCTAATTCAAAGACATTGAGTTATATTATTCATAAAAAAAAAAACAATTCTAAAAATGTGTTTTTTGAACTTGAGAATGTTTGAAATGTAGGAAATATACAGTTCGACTTTTAGACGATTTCAATACTTTCTCTTCGTATACAAGCATTTCTCTATACTTCGTATTCAAAAAAGTAAAAAGCAATAACTCAATACCAAGACATAATAAATACACACTTTTATCTAAATTTTAAAGATCGGTAAAATTTTAAGAGAAAAACTAATTAGATTAATTAAAGAAAGTTAATTTATTATAAGATAATAATGTTTAAGATTTGACCGAAATGTAGGACAGGTGAAATCTCCAAATCATTAATTTATTAATGATTTTGAGAAGACTGGAAGCTACAATGAGCTAAAGTTTAAATTGCTAAAATGTCTATTTTTTTTGCTTTATCATTTTCTATAAAATGAAAATTTTGGCATCATAACTACAACTTTAAAGAAAAAGTTTGTCCCTTTTAATGGCAACACAGGAAAGTAAATAAAATTCGCAAATTCTATTTATTTATCAGGACTCAGTTTATGATAAAGTTTCTACTGTTTTTCTATTTCCGAAGAGATAAACAATTCATCAATTCATGAGAAAACTTATTCCTTAGAACTAAAGCGTGGGCAAAAATTAAAAAAAATATTAGAATTAATTATTTCGATGTAGATAATGATACTTTTTGAAGCAACGCAAATAACTTTCAGGATATCAAGCTCACATTCCATTTGTAGGAACAAATGTAAATCCAAATTACATGTTTGTTTGTAAATGCAAATACACCTGATTTTTAGCAGAAAATATTTGAAAAGATGAATGTTTGAATAATTTAAAGACAAATTATTATTTGATGCAGAATTAACTAAGAGATGGTTCAAGGATTAGAAATGACATATGGAATAAGCTAAAAAAGTCTGCAGTCTGGAACTTAATTCTGTAAATATCAATAGTTAAAGAGAAGTAATTCAAAAGATATGCGAATCAATAACTTTATTACTGCGAATATTCTTGCACATACGCACGCGTACATTTTAATATTTTTTTTGATTCAGTATAATCATACTTCTTTTAAATAATTAATATGATGCTATATTCAGAAACAATCTATAATTACATACGTATATATAATATGCTAACTTAAGTCCCATAGAAATCGGTCTTATTATTTATTATTCAATGGCAACAGACAAAAGTCGTACAGACGCTTTAGATTACTTCACTGAATTCTTTTGCAGCTGCATTTCAATCAATGGCATGCTCAGCTAATTAATAGAGAGATAAAATATTGTAAACCTAAAAATGCTCGAAAAAGGGTTCTCCATGTCACTTAAATCCTCTTCAGAGAAAATAAATAAATGTAAATGAAACCAAGATTCTAACATTAAACAAAAAGCTTGATTTATTGCGAAATTCGGCTAGACCGATAATCGCAATGATTTACATCGTTAAAGCATCAAATATGTCATTTCATATAATATGGAATAACTGCAATTTTATGATAAATCATAATCAACTAATTTATGAAATAACGGAAGTCTAATAAATTAGCAGAATTATACAATTTAACGTTAACATTTGCACAATGTAATCCCCCCTCCGAATAGTAACTTATTGTAAGCTGATTCAATTCGTATAATTCAGTATTATTAAATAACAAGGTGACATTTTAATAAACGTATTCCGTATTAATAGTTTAACAGCCAGAAAATTCAGTATTTGAGGCGAATACGCTGGTCGACAAAGGCAGTTACATCAAGAAAAGGATAAGAATTATATTCTTCTGGATGTATCCTTGACTATAAATGTTAGTTAAAATTCCCTTCCTTCGTTTTTATAATCAATAACCTTCTATTTAATGGTGTTATAGAAAATATATTCTGCTTCCAATTTCTAAATTATCATTCCTTTTGAAAAATGAAGTGTGCACTTAAAACTTCTTAAGAAGGCATTTTAAAACAAAATGGGTGGAGAAAATCGAGTGCGTATAGTGAGTCTCAAATGCTTGGTATATTCATCATTTTAATTTCATAAGTAATATAAAGAATCCCTAAGAAGGTTAAAAGACTGATATATTCATGGGGGTTTTCTTTTTGTATAAGAAAATGTATTTTCAACTTCAATAATTCAACTTGAAAAATAACTGTTCTTTTAGAAGCCTTGACTACTTAAATTGAGAAAATAAACTATAGTTTTTCGTTGGTTGAAATAAAATATATCGGTGCTATTCAAAGTTGATTTGAAATAAAATGTAAAAAGAAAAGATACACACGACTTTTTGTAATGATGATTCTGCTATTATCCATGTACATGTATCATGTTACACATTCATATCGTTGAAAATACAGTTATTGTGAAGTCATGCTGTAAGCTGTTCATATGGATGAATGTTTTTAAGAAATGTTTGAAAGATAAAATTTCTAAAGAAAAAGAAAATTGAAGTTCGATCATTGTTCAAGTGTTTTTTCTATCGCATATACACATACAGTTGAATAAGTTGAGAGTACTGTGGTGAAATCTTATAAGCCATATAACAGCTACGCTACCCGAGCAATTGCTTTTGTATCATGGTCATGTTACTGGACTGCGAACCACAAGGTCCCAGGTTCTATCCTCGCTCATACCAAGCCGTT
Source organism: Argiope bruennichi (assembly GCF_947563725.1). Taxonomy (NCBI): domain Eukaryota; kingdom Metazoa; phylum Arthropoda; class Arachnida; order Araneae; family Araneidae; genus Argiope; species Argiope bruennichi. The sequence goes on along the minus strand of NC_079158.1, from coordinate 66,105,763 downwards.
ACACTTTTATATGCTATGTATCTCATTGCTTTTATTCAAAGGTTAAACCTTGCAATCAAATTTATGTTTGAAATAAAATTAAATATCTATTCGGATAAATTTCACTGAAGAAAATTTAAAGAGTCATCATCAAACATTAATATTACTTTTATTTCTACTAGCATTAAAGATGAATGGATCTTTATAGATCAGACTGTTTGACCTAGAATTATAAAATTTGGCTCAGATATAATTTGCAGCGTGAAAATATGCAATTCGGAGAGATTTTTTAAAAATTTTATAGGAATTTTAATTAAAAAAACTAAATAAAATTTCGATGTTTGTCACTTATTACAGTATTAATTTTTTTTTTTTGCATCATCTCCATTTTAAAAAAAATTAAAAATTAAAAACGTTATTCATTGAAAATTAATCAAAAATTCAAAACATTGTCCTTTCAAACATTATCATTATCCTGTTTTAACTGTATATACTTATCTTATATTTTGTCAATTTGAAAAAGTTTTAACATAATTTACAACAATATGTTTCATTGTTCAAGTTTCAAACGGTGAAACTCAAATAGCTTTCAATGTTTCTAATAATATTTCATCCTGCCTTTCTTTCCTATTGTTGATGAAGAAGATATGAAAATTTGATTTATTTTTCTACATTGAGTGGGTTTCGGTATATACTATGCTTTAAACAAAAATGTTGGTATACTTAGAAATTAATGTTTATCATCATAATTAAGCAAAGGCAAAAATATTTTTCACAAATATTATTAATTTTTTATAAGGAATCAGATAAATCTATAACAATAAACATAAATATAAAATTTTTGAAATGGTTCGATTTATAAGCCTATCAAAATTTGAAGATTAAAAACATTTTACTGAGGATCCATTAATACTAAATTACGAAAAAAATATGATTAGAATTTTTAGCAATATTTATGCCCGGAGAATCAGCAGGTCGCCAAAATCTAAATAAAATCAATCAATATTAAGATTCAGAATTTATTATGTAATTGTTCAAAAAAGTAGGCAATTGAAAATTTTCAACACTTAATCAATCTATTTTACTTTTAAAAAAATCCCAGACTTATTACAATAGTTTCATAATAAAAGCTCAATTCAATATTCTATTTTCTTTTTTAAAAATTTCCCCCGCAGCTGTTCATTTTCTTATTTATGACCACCTGCTTAAATCTGATATGCACATCTTGTTTACGTGTTTTAAAAATATATTTTTTTTCATTGTAAATGTGCTTTCAACAACCGAGCGAATCACCTACCTAAAAATCTCATTAATTCTTATAAAATGCAATCTTCTTTTCTGCTGGAAGACGAGAATGTTTTCAAGATTTTCGTCTTTAATTAAATTCTTCCTAAAGAGAACGAAATTACATTTTATTATTTCCTTGAAAATAATTTATTTATTCCTAAAGTTTATTCCGAAAGAAATGTTCAGTAATTTGTAATTATTCCCTGAATGGATTTCATGCTTTTCAATTATCTTTTGAATCATCTTTTAACTTTAAAAGTATATCATTCGAAATTTTGTAAAGCTATTTTATTACTTTTTTAATTGATAAAGAAAGTTTCTTTTGTAAATAAAAAAAAAATCAAATGTTACTAAATACAAAGACGCAAAAAATTTGAATTTTTATTTTTCATTTAAGAGGGAACTAAATCAGTAATCATGTGATAAACACAAAGTGTGCATCTTATCTAGGTGATCTCGGAATTTACAAATGTACATGATAATGTAAAATCGTAGTACATATAGATATTAGTTGAACATCCATAGTTTCTCTTGTAATTTGATGATTTGTAATGATAATGTTGTGTTTTAAAATTTGTAAAAATTATTTATCAGTTAATCATAAATCAAAATAAATTTTGATCCCATTTCAGTGGCGCCATCTAGTATTAAATTTGAGATAAACTGATCTGAAGATTAATAATTGGAAAATAATTGAAATAAAAATTTCTACATTTTTTTTAATTCTAAATATACACATTTAAAAATGTGTTTATAAAAGATATCTGAATTCAATTTATATTTAATTTTCTTAGTTGTTTATTGAAGCATAAAACAATGAATTTTTGCAATGTTCGTGGAAACGTTGTGTAAATGAAATTAATTTCTCATTTATTGGAATATTATTAATCCTTCGATTTGAATTCCTTGTAAATTGAAATTAAATATTATGTGAGAAATCATTGGAAGAATTAATCAACACTGATTACCTGCGATGTGTGATTTTTTATTTTAGAAATATGTGTTAATCTTGTAGGAAGGAAAACGTAAGAAATGAAAGCTCACATATCAAAGATAAGTACTTATCAAATAACGCAAACTTAACACGAATTTACTCCATTCCTTCGATGAATCTTCAGACGAAATTTGATCCACTCTATCGATTTCACGACACTCGAATAGCCAGATTTTTGTTTGACATAAAAAAAAATATTGGTACCATTTAAAAGAAAGATCCTTCGCCTTTGTTCGTATTAAATCGTTCAATTCTAATCCTCGTTTAATTGAGAGTTAAATATTGTATGGGAATACAATACAGAGGGGATTAACGATCTACTCATTTCTAGGTTTAGAATTAATCTCAAACCTTACAGGAGGAAAAATAAAAGATAACGTACAATTAGATTTTACATGTCATGCCTAATTACTCGTCAATTAACTGAGTATCATACGAATTTGCTCTATTCATTCGATTAATTCTGAAATAAAATTTGTTATCAATTATTAAATATTGGAAATGTGCGAGTTTGGTTTTATATGTTCTACAAATGAAAGGAAACTTTTATTTATATGTGAAGTATATTCCACTTTTACACTATGCGTTAAATGCTAACAAAAAAATTCAAAAAGATTCAAAATTTCGAATAAGAAAACAAATTATTTGTTTCAATTTTACTTAAAACTCTAAGTAGCATAGCTTTTTATTTTTCAGGAGGAAAAATAAAAGCTATGACTTATGGCACTTTACAAGCCCGCTGAGTTATCTGTCAGCGATTTAAGCCGAGTGAGTGTCTCTTGTTTTTTCAGTAGCGCCAACTAAGGCCAAGAATACGACTTAAGCGGCGTTCCTATGACCGGAGATACTTCAGGCGGGCCACGCATTCCCCCCTTGAGCCCCTCTTGCGGTTTTCTGGGGTGCTTTGATGCCTGTCTAGTTTACCGACAAATCGTCGCTAAACTGGACAAACATTAAAGCACCCCAGAAAACCATAAGAGGGGTCGAGAAGGAAAAGCGAGCCTCGTCTGCCGGGTGGACAGGTCGTTGGAATGCCGCTTTAGCTGCTTCATGCGTCACATTTGCTTGCAGAATCCCTTTTTACAGGGGGGGGGGGGGGCATTCATACACCTCACAGATAGAACACTGAAGAAGAACAACCATGCCTGAACCCGGGACTCCCAGAACCCGTTTTGAATTCTTGTGTAATCCTTACTAATAATAAAGATGAATGTATGTGTGTCTGCGTGTGTGTCTGTTGGCTCTTTATAAGTCAGACCATTTGACTTGCTACCAAATTTGCCATTTGTATACCTTGGAGGTTGAGAATAAGCCCTTTCATGAATTTTTAATTTTACTTAAAATTGTGATTAAATAAATATTAATCTAAATTTTGACGTTTTTTGTGATTACTTCTGAAATTATTACTGCACAAAAATAAATTTTACAACGTTTCAAAATAAAAAATAAAAAATCTTTTTAATGACACCAGTTCAACAATTATGAGAATTTTTAATGAATTCCAGCATTTTTTTTTTTTGCCTGATTTCCAACAATAGATTACATTATAACTCTGAAGTTCAAACCGTTTTCGATGTTTCACCAATCCAATCGTATGATTTTGTCCCATTACCATATAATGGAACAACAATAGGACAATATCGCGAAATTTAAAAGATAGATGAACTGGATATTTACGCTTTTAAGAGCACCATGATATCGTGGAACTGATCTCCTTTAGAAAGATCCCAGCGCACAATAAACAGAATATTTGAAAGACAGTTAAAATAACGTTGCTTTAATGCATGATAATTTAATTTCTGCTTTAATGCTTGTCATGGACATAAAGTTATATCTACAAGATTTAAAGAAAATTAAATATAATCATTATTTCCAGTGAATCAGCTGGTCGCCAAAAGCGAATTATTTTAAATAAAAAGAAAGACATTCTCGATTGTAAATAAAACTGACTGAGTTATAAAAATTTGAATATTACTATCTTATAAAAATTTCTTACTTTATACTACTCCATTGACAGTCTCAAAGGAGATAGCCAATCAGCGCCCAGAGTTTCTCCAAGATTGACTAATCTGAGATTATGAAAATATTGACTGTTTTAAAATCGTAATATTCAAAATTCTACAGTTTTTGGCAGATTTGATCGCAAGAAATATAAATGCGTTTTTTTTTTAAATTTAAATGTCGAAGGGTTAAGAATATTTTGCAAAATATGATTCTTTAAGATCAAAGGACTGTATAAAATTTATATTTCATAATTTTTTGAAGAATACTTTTTGACCGAAACGAAGTAAAATATTATTATTTAAATACTTATGGGAGTAAAACTAAAAACTTAATTTCATGATGTCAGAGAAATTTCCATTGAATAATTTTTTGAGTTATTGAATAATTTATTATAAAATTATTCTGTAATGCACATAAGATTTCAGTGCCGATTCAGTTTTTATTGAATAATTCAATGCAGATTTTGTTTGAGTACAACAAACAGAATTTGCATTGAATTATTTATATTTCTAAAAAAACTCGTTTTCTCTGAGTTTTCTTCTCTCATATTGTACTCATATTTTTTTTAAATGTGCTTAGTTTAAGCAAAAAATGTTTTTGTATTAATTGAAGTTTAATCACTTATTCTTTAAAGTTCACATTTTAAGAAAGCAGACTGAAAATTAGAGATACGTAGCATAATGAATAGAACGGTTTAAGTTTTCTATAATATATGAGTTGTATGACTAGCAAAGTTTGAAACTTAAAAATATTTTGCCGAAGAAGCTATCAAGAGACCAAGTGACATAAAATATTTAATTGAAAAGCGAGTATTACTCAAGCAATTATATAAAATATTTATTTAGGGAGCATTAATCATGATGAACCAATGGGTCGCCAAAAGCGGCTAGTTTAATACTATAAAAAAGTGAACAATGAAAAAACGACAAAAAAGTAATGACCATTAAAAAATATTTAATGCACATTATTTGAATTTCATATTCACTTCATTCTATGCACATTACTTAAATGTTCAACTTAAAATATCCTCATTACTGATGTCAAAATTGCCAAAACAATTTATTAATGTATAATCGCTGCATAATTATGCATCCATAAGCTGTTGATGTCTTACGTGATTACGTATATGCTGCTTCAAAACGCCATTTGTCAGTTTTGGTTCTTGTTGTTACATCAAAATTTCGTACGTTTTTATTTTATATGATTTTTAACTTACGAAATTTTGATCTATCACCAACCAGATATTTTTTTAATTAGAAAAAAATCATATCATGATTTATCTGGATTAGCTAATTTTATCTCAGGTATATTTTGAAAAACAAATTTAATTTCAGTTGTGTGGATTCATTTTACTCAGCATATTAGAGAATCAACCTACCGAACATATGATTCCCATATTATGGAAACTATAAAAAGTGGAAACGCACAGACAACTGTTCCTCAGTAATCGAGTTGAATGAGTGAGTGAGTTAATCGAGTGAGTGGTTGAGTGCAGTCTCTCTTCATATAGTATTGTTACGAATCTGTGATACGGCTTCCCAGCATAGTCGGTTCCATAGGAGGTCCAGAGCTTGGCGACAAACTTGGTGACCATTTGGCGACGCGACGAATTTGGCGACTTTGGCGCCAAAATAGATTATACACGAAACATCTAGAATTTTTCCGGGTCCGTCCAGTAGATACGCCTCGAACGTTCCTGAATGGTTGAGAAACTTCTAGCCCCGCCTCCTAAGACCTATAAAAGGAGCTGCAGCTGCCGGGGAGTGGTGGTGAATTGAGTAGTCGGAAGCGACAGAGAAGAGTGGAGTCGTGGACCAGTCGAGTCGAAGAGTAGTCGGGATCGACGGTAAAGAACTGGCCTTCCAGAGATAAGCGCAGCAGCGACGGAGTGAAGCTAGTGCTGAACTAAGCTGTGCGCTACTGTCTGCAGTAGAGACTTTTGTATGCTGCACGTCTCGTCTGAGGATAATCGTCTTCTGTGCTGTATAGAGTTGTCTTTGTGCTGTCCTGTGCGTCTTCGTGTAAATAAGCGTCATTGTTTTATTTTCTACTGCCGCCTCCTGATTGAGTGTTCTCCACACCATATAACTCCCACTATCCAAACGAACCCAGTAAATTTCGTAACAGTATTATAGTGATGAATTTTTCAAAACCATATCATCTCATTTTTACATATTTTGATACTTTTCATGACAATTCAACTAGAACTAAAAATCTTTTCCTTCCACTTATTTATTAATAAATTCAAGAAAATCATACATACTTTAAATCATATAATATTCATATTTGCTATTTCAATTCATAAGATCGTATTACTTGTAAATCAGCTTCATCAGACTGACTTATGCTAGGTTTCATTTTGTGAAAAAATGTCTTATTACACTGTTTCTTAAAAATAGCTGGAAAAAAACACTAATATCTATATAAATATATTTTTTTATCTTCCGTTTTCGTCATTTAATTGTGTTATCGCTCCATGCAGTGAGTATCACATTTTAAGAGATATTTTTAAGAAATTCTCTTCTGTAAAACTCAAACACAAAAGTTCTCAACAAACACGCTTTTCAATAAAGTTCTGAATCACAAATTCTTCAGAAATCAACCATTTAAAAACATTTGGATCGTAATGTATTATTTCGCAAATGAAAGAGTTTTTTAATTTCAAAATAATATTGATAAAAGAGGATTTATCTATCGCTTATTAATATTTTAAAAAGCATTCGTAACAATTTAGCAATTCATTAAATAAATTCTATTGTTTAACTTTCTTTTTATGGAAAATTAAAATACGTATTTTGTGAAATTAAAGTAACAAATAAGAAAACATTGACGAAATCTGAGCCGCTCTATTATATTAAAAGCAACACTAAAAAAAATTGAATTTAATACTTTTGGAGAAAGGCTTAAACAAAAAGATGTTTATTTATAGATTAGAGCAATTACAATTGCGGCGAGTTCACAGAAAAAAACTATGCTCTTTAAATGCTTAAAAAATGCAGTAAACTGTATTTTCTAACTAATTAATTTCCTTTCGTAAAGTTAAACGATCTTTTTCTTCTTAAATCAACCATTAAAGACCGAATTGAACAATTCAAGATGAAAAAGAGTTATTGCAATGATTTTTCATTTATTTTAGATTACTTCCACATTTTTTCTTTCTTTTAATTTCTTCTTATTTTGAGTAAAAATTAAGCTATGGTTGAAAATGGCAGCTAATTAAATAATTGTTATAAGTTGTAAAAAATAAGTAAAATAAGTAAAAAATTGTCGAGAAAAGATATTTCACACATTATTTATTTATTACTTCATATTATATTTGTTTGCATAAAACTCTTTAAATATTATCATGGATTCACTTTATTATATATATATATATATATATATAGTAATCAAAGAAGTCTGATTAGATCTGACATCGAGTCAAATGCTCTCCTGTTTGTGTGGTGTAGAAATTTGAAGAGTGGAGAGACTTCGTTACTTCACTTTCAAAATTACGATGTCGGTTCTCAAATAGCCTGTTTCACAGCAAAATGGGACTTTAATGTAACTAAACTATTCATTCTCATGTAAAATTTAATTTTCGCATTCATTGGCTAGTTAAGTGACGTCATAATGGACATCATAAGCAATGTTGAATTAGATATCATGCTCAATTGGGTCATTTAAACGAACCACCATTCATTACAATTATGCACTAAATTAAAGGAAATTCTCATTATGCAATTCTGAATTGTCTCTATTAAAAACAGAGGGGGGGGGGGTATATGCCTGCTTGCATTTTTATCTGATGGAGCTCTACGAACAAGACAGTTTAACTTACATTTTCCAAATCAAGCAATCCAAAATCATAGATTTTGGAAGATATCTATTTTTCCTCTCATTAAAATTCTAGCTAAAATGTTAAAAAAGCTAAGATTTTTGCATTTTTTATTTGACCACTTTCTAAATTTTCTTATTGCATAAAAATAATTTTTTCAACAATTTTGAAATTTAAAAAAATTGTCTGTTTAACAGTGCCTAGTTAATAAACGTGCTAAGTTTTTTTTTCAAATTTTGACCGTTTTGAATATTATATTTATTGCACAATTTTCAACCCGATTTTTTTTCCTTATTTCAATGAAATTCGAGCCATTTTCCTTTTTTTCATCAAGTAACCAATCGCGTGACTGTATTCCAGTGTCAATAACTAAGGATAAAATTATCTGTTTGCATGAAGGATAAGATAGTATCCCAAAAAGCAGCATGCAATAAAAATATAATAGCCGGGCAGTTACATTTTTAATTGCATTATATCTTGGAATATGATTTCACTGAGTAGGTGCATATACACAATAAGCATAATAAGTGAAAGGCTATTAAAGCAACCGATTTTAATATCTATCACAATTTTATACTTAAAACTACTTCGTTGAGGGAACATGCACATAACATTCAGTATAAATGAAATTAAGTACAAATAATATCAACAAATGGTCGCTAAAAGAAGGCTAATAATATTCATTAATTTTATTAGCATAATATTAATATTATGCTAAATAATATATTTTCATAAAAGGCAAACAGCTATTTCGACAATCTTTTAATTTATTATTGTTTTTTCTCACATGCATATTATAATCATTTAAAAGTGAAAACCTGAAACAGTTATTTTATATGCTATACTTCTATTACCCATAACTGCTTTACTAAATCTTAAAACCGGTAAGATAAAGCGTAGCACAGTTTACTCTAGCATTTATTTGATAACAATATTATCAAATAAATGCTAGAGTAAACTGTGCTGTTATAGACTAAACTGTTATCATGAGATGAATTTGATTCAATAATCCCATTTGATCAAACTTATCTCACTAAGTTTCTTGTAGAAGACGCACCACGAGTATGCGGATGAAAGGTTTTGGCATAAATAAACAAGATCTAGCTTTCTTGGTGGTTTAAATAATGATGTGTATATGTTAACCATCCAGAAACGGGATGCTCCTTCTACAGGAGAAGTTTTGTCACAGCCGATGTTGCTTAGGATACCTTAGATCCCACCTCCACGTGGTGACGGCTCTATTCAACGAATTCTAATGCCTTGCCAGGGCGTGAGTATTTCTAACATGCTGTATCGCACTAACTCTCTGATAATTAAAAAGGGTATATGTGGCGTTCTTTCGTAAATCAAACTGACTTTGAAAATCAGAAAAGAGTAACCTCCACTCCAATGATGGACTCCTGCGAGAGAAGTTGCAGTATAGCCGGCGGTCCCTTAGAACTCGACTTTAGTTCGCGACCACAGCGATTATTATTCAAAGAACCCAGACACCTTGCTTTATCCGGTTAGATACAACATGATGAACCTCGTCAAGTCTATAATTGTATGACTTATGATAAAGTATGTGGTTTTATTTAATCGAATTTTTAAACTGGGATCGTGTTATGTTTACTCTAAAGACGGAATATAACACAGACAATAAAGGAGTTAGAACCAGGTACTACCTGCGAGAGAAGTCCGATACAAAGCTAATATTTGAAGGAAAGTTGCTATTTTGGGAGACTTACGGCGTCCACATTTGGGGGAGAAATAAATATTTTTGCAGCTATAATGACTGCAGAAAACATTTCATTGCGGAATTACTCACCGACTTATGAGTTTTTCAATAATCAGAGTTAAGATCACAGCCAAAGAATTAAACCTATAACTTTCTTCATTTAACTTATCAGTTCACTCACTAAGCGGTTTCAATCTTCATTAATCTACTAAATTACTGATGGTTCTGATTTATCTTTCCAGAAGTACAATATATACAAGATATGAATTTATCAGATATAAGAATTCAAACGTCAATGTCATTTTTAAAGTAAACAATGATTCATTTATATAATATTTTTAAGAAGATTTTAACAGACATAATGTCGGTTAACAGACTTTTTACACAAATAAAAGTAATAATTTTAAAAATAAAAGAATTTGATCTTTTAAAGAACAAAATAAGAAAAATTAAAAAAAAAAAGACTTTTTTAATCACTTACCGTCTATGCAAAATTCAAAAGATTAATTACATTTTTATCAAATTATCTTTTGAGATAAAATGCCACTTCATTCAATTTTTCTACAGAAATTAGTCTCAGATACAAATTTTCTTAAATAATATCGTTAATATTTTTCTAATGATTTCTTTAATATAAAATATAATTTATAAAATTATTTTGATTGCAGACTCTCGAATACTCTGATACCAATATATCTGATTTACTCGTAAATTATTTCCTAAAATTTCCTTAATTTTTCCTACTCAACCGAATAACATACATATCATATCGAGAATTGCAGAAATATTGTTATCATTAAATTAATCAGAAGGAAACGTTTTGATAATCTCTTTATGCAAAGTAATTTGATTACGATTGAAGAAAAAAATATAAAGTTAGAATATTCTTTTCTCTTTTTTTATTATCGAAAAAGAATTTTTCCTCTCAGATGCTGGAATTCAAAATCTTCACTTACTCGTCTGCCGCTATTTTTAAGAAAGAACCAGAAAATATTCCCTTTTTGGCATTATTAATATTTAATTAATGAAAAGCTTTATAAAATACTCATTAATAAATAATGGAATTGGAAAATTTGGTAAACAACCGAATCTCACATTAATATCATAAATATAAATCCCTATTTACACTGACAACAAATGATAAATATTATTTAAAACCTTATCCAAAAAAAAGAGTAAGTTGGAGTAAATTTTCTATCAGAAATTTTTTTTTAAATCTGGAATTATTAATGGTAGAATTTTTTAGAGTAACAAAATCAGATTAAGCACCTTTTCTCTTTATCTTCATGACAGCTGCAAAAGGAGTGTAATATTTTTGAAATAATTTTTCACAGATACTTCGTGAAACAATAAGACATTTTTCATAGTAATATTATGATTAGTATGTTCGAGTAAATTTAAATTCTTTTTCTGAAGAATTAACAAAACCCTTTACAAATTTTCAATAATTAATTTATTGTAAAGAAGACAACTATACATTTAAAACATTTAGGAAAACCAAAAGACCAGTCCCGCAACCCCCAACAACCAGTTCGATTTCGACAATTTTTATTTCTTTGTGAATACTCATGATGAAGAAGATATCAACGCCCCTTATGACCTTTGTATCATACCTTAATTTCGGAAGAAATCTCAAAAATACTATTTCACTCTATTGTCTCTATGAGGGAAAGGTGTCCATTTCAATATCTGTACCGATTTCACCAATTTTTATTTCTTTTAAAAGTTTGTGAAATTTAGAAAGGCCATTAGATTTTGAATAACCACCTACAATTGTAAGACAAAATCTAAAAAAATATGGAACATATTCTATACTTTAAAAAAATCATGACAGAAATTAGATCGATGTTTTAGACCTTCCTGCTTTCGAAAAACACTCTTTTGTAAAATGTCCGTCTGTTTGTCTGAATGTGACAAAGACAACTCGAAACTTTTTGATCCAGATGGTTGAAATTTGATATACCGCCAATCCAAATTTGTAGACTTCTATCAATTGTGAGCAAAATTCGATAAGAGAAAGTCTGCTTGTCCTGCTGCTTGAATATAATTTAGCACAATAATTACAAAACTAAGAGAGTCAGATAGATAAAATTCAACACATAGAATTAACATATGTACTCTAGACACCTATGAAATTTTGAGCCAAATCGAACAAGGAATTGATAGTCTGTCGGTCTGAACTTTTAGAAACATGTGAAAGCGATAACTCAAAGAAGCAATAGCTTAAATATATCAGATATGGTATGTGATTTGGTGACTACAAGTGTACGTTTTCTGTCAAATTTATATTTCAGTCCATTGGAAAAAACGCGTCTAAGAAACTCGATTTTTGGGTTTTATCATCCGGATGCCAGAGATTAATCGCCAAATAACTCGCCTAGAATGACAAGATATATTCAGTAAAAATGCTAAATTCAAGTCAAAGATTATTTCGTAACTATTGTACGCCAATACTATTTAAGACGCTCTCTGAGATAGTAGAACAACACCCTTATTACAGAATATACGAGAAAGTTTTGGGAAAACCATTCCTTGGTCTTTCAATATTGAATGCGAAGAAAGAAATATTCTGCTTATTATCTGATTTATTTCCAACAGATATTAGAAAGTTAAGTTGGTATACTACTACAGATAATGTGCAATTGGATGACATTACTCAAACAGTTACGATTTTAATGGCAGTATGATGTAAGCATCTTGACTCTACTCGGAAGGTTTATGCACTTAATAAGCAAAACAGAGTTATTAAAATAACACGAATTAAATGTCTATCACAACTTGATACTCAAAAATACATTTTTGGGGGAAATCATCATTAAAACATCAATTCATGACATATTTAATTGAATCTATATATAAATGCCCGCATCATTCTGGCCAGCCAATGGTCGCCAAAAGGTGGAAAATTACTATTTCTTCTAATAATAAAGATGATCGTGTGTGTGTGTGCAGGGGTTTAGCAGACGAGACTGTTTGATCCAAAGCTACCAAATTTTGTACATTGGTGAGAGGGAACATGAAACTATAAGTAATTATAAAAATTTAATTTCCGATGATAACTTCCCGAAATTAATACAGCACAAAAATTATTTTTGTTTCATCTTAAAATTATCTTTTCAACGATATCAATTTCTTTGCTATATAATTTTTTAAAACAATTTTTAAAAATGCATTAAGCATATTTTATACCAGTATATTTCATTGAAATGAATCTCAATTCGTTTTAACTGTTTCAACGTTATATATATTATGATATATATTATATATATTATGTATATTATGATATATATTGTTATAGCTATTTGCCATTGCTGATGATCAATATGCGAAGATTTGTTTCCCTATGAAATATAAAGCATGCTATTTTTCAATATAAGGCATGCTATTTTTTAAAAATTAATAATATTTTTCAGATTATATATATATTTTGTTAAAGCTTAATTACAGAACTAAGTAATAGTAAAATATTTTAAGAGTAAAAAGAACTCTTTTAAATTTCTGCATACCTTTAAAATAAAAAATAACCCGATAATAGTATCTACAGCTAATAAGAAAAAAAATGTGTGTGTTGTGTTGGCACTCTACAGGCCAGATTTTTGACTTATAACTACCAAACTTGGCATATATATACATAGAAAACTGGAAATGTGCACCTTTAAAAGTTTTCTTTTTGAAAAAATTTTAATTCGAATTTTAATTAACTAAAAATTATACAACATTTTGGAGTACATCCGCGATAACTTCCGAAATTATCGTTGTATAATAATGAATTTTACACCATTTCAAATGTACAGCTACTTAATAATTATGCAAATTTTTGCTGTTTTGGCAATCTTTAAAAATATTTTTGTAATATTTTTAAATCTAGATAATACTATTATCCTTAAATTCAAACAATTTTCATTATTTCTTTAAATATCTAATGACGTGATTTTGCCTCCGTTGTTGAAAATCAATGACGAAGAATTTTGCTTAATATCAGTGTATTTTACATATGAAAAAAGTTGAAGAATTGCAAAAATTAAAACACACATGATAGCTTATATACTTATAATAGCACTGTGATGCTACAATACTGGTTTCTTTTAAAAAGGTTCACTTACACAATAAATTTACTTTTAGTAAGACTGTTAAAATAACGTATTTTAATATATGTAAATTTGTCAAAATCGTAGACATGAAGTTCTATTTAAGAAATTTATCTGAGATCAAATATAATGAAGATATCCAGTAAACCGACTGGTGGCTAGAAGTGAATGAATGATATAGTAATAAAATAAATAAGAAAAATTAAATCCAACCCTTTTTAAACACCGCTGATCTTTTACGTGATATAATTAGATATATAAGGATACAGAAGCAAGGTTAAAAAATACATAGCACCATAAACAGAACGATACAATACATTTAAAATGGTACGAGTTATATGTCTGTCGAATTTGAAGTTATTTTGATAAAGAAGCTATTATGAGCAAGTTACATAAACAATTTAATTGAAATATTTAACTACAGATTATTTAAAAAGAAGCATGGATCCTACAATAAACAATTCTATTTTTCAAAATATTGTATTCTATATAAATATACATTATTATTCTATATTTTATTATTCCAATTAAGCATATTTTATTCTATAAGATTCCATTATATTACTATTCCCCTCATTCCTAAAAATTTTCAGAGAAGCATTGAAAAAGTATCAGATGTCAGAAATATAGGATACTAAAAGTGAAAAAAGACGCATGTCAGAATCATGTTCCACAAGCGCGAAAAGTTTCGTAATTCTCACTTCCGATTTCATTCTATTTCGATTCCTGCCTCTTTTCTCCCGTCAAATTGGTAGCAACGCATGACAAAGCTTTTTTTATGTCATTCCTATTCGTACATATCTTCTGACATGGCGAAAAAGATGGCAGAAAGTTAAAATTCTAATTTTAGACACAGGATCAATCTCAGTGTTTGTAAATACGTTTCGACAACGTTTTCCCGCTTTCTGATTTTTTTACAATTCTAATTGGGCGTTCACTGATCGCTATAAAATTGCAAATGTTTTTTTTATTATTTTATAGCTCTAATTTATTTTTTAATTGATTGTCGTTTCTTATTAAGTTCATTTTTATCGCGTAGAAATTTCTGAGGATTTAAAACGATAAAACTAATATCTTCAATATTAAAGACAAAATCTTTCAGCCATGGTTAAACCCTCAAATTTAAGCAAGGATTGTTTTGGTTTAGTTCATTATTTTGGCGAAAACTAAGATAAAAAAAAGCATCAAGTTACATTTAGTTAACTGAAGTAACCATAAAAGGCAACAAGGAGGCGTTAAGATATATCCGAATTACCGGAATACCACGACATTGGCATTATTTCTGATTGTGTTCTATATGCCTTCATCGGTCACAGAACAACCCCTCTTGTCAACGATGGGAACGGAGGCGGGGGGGGGATTTATATTAACCTTGTCCAATATTTAGTTGCGCCAAATTTAACACTTGTATATTAAAAGGTCAGGTCTTCACAGCGACAATTCTCTCTCCCTCACAGTGATATATTTTCAAATGTTTATCAAGTAAAGATTATTTTAGAATCAACAGAGAAATAAATAGAATTTCTATACGATTCGAATCTGCTACGTGGGCTGTTATTTGTACATTCATTTTGGTGAAACATTTTGAAAGTATTATACAAATTTTTGCAACTAGAATATAAATATTTATAAAACGAAACTATACATTAACATTTGGAAAGTTCGCCAAATTCATTCCAAAATTTGCGAATTTTTTCTAAAGCTGAAAAAAAATTTAATTTACATTTAGGCATAAAATGATTGTAATGCAATGAAAGCTATCCCTTAGTAGGTTTAAACCAGTATTACCCACAGAACAAAATGCAACAATCAAAAATAATATAGTAATGCCTAAATATTTATGATTAGTTGATATACCACCGGTGTTCGGGGTGAAATTCATATATTTTCCTAACAAAAAATTAATAATTCAATTAATTTCCGCAAAAGACTTTAGAGAATCCTTATTTCAGTATTTGTGACAAAAATGTGAAGTATTTATAACAATACATTTATAACAAGAATTTAAACTATCACATAATAAAACAGGCCATAAAAAGATACTGGTGTAGAAGTAATATGCAAATAAATAATAAAGAATTTAATATTAACACTCGACTGAATATTACACCGAATGAAAATAAACGCCTTTTTAAATTACTTCTCTGCAATGCGGAAGAATATTTTACATATAAAATCTAAAACGCTCTTTATATAAGACTCTGCGATGCACAAAATATTTCTATGAAGTACAACTTTATTTTTAATTAAAATGGGTCTGTGCATCTGCAAAATTAAAAAGCTCGTAATTTCTCAAAAAAGAAGATTATTTCGAGCATTTTTTAAAAAATGGCAGAAATATTTTGTTTACAAAAATTCTTGACATTTTTGAAAGAATGACACACAATTTAGGTAAATATTGTGAATAGAAACTTCAGTACTTGTAATATAAAATAAGAAGGTAGCTATTTTCAAAAAAAAAAAAAATTATCTCCTTTGATAATTCATAGTTATTAAATAATTTTACTTGTTGATTGTCTATTTATTAATGTGATTAAGGTAGTCATTAAGCTGTTTATTGGCGCAGACATTGTGTATGGAAAAGTAAATTAAGTTTTTAATTAATAAAAATTTAATCTTCTTGATGTTAAGTGACGAGAAAAATTTGAAGAAAATCTGCCCTTAGTTTGGATTTCCTTAAGGAAGAAAAACGCATTTCAGTTTGATTTATATAAAATGAAAAGAACTACTCCTAATACCAGAAGATGTATCTGTCTAAACAAATTGTTATCCTTTTAAAAATTAGAGAAAGTTGTATGAGAAAATCTCATGCATATTGAGAGCATGGATAAGAAATAAGAAAAATTATTTTTTAGTACACATTAGATAAAATATACAATAATATTAAATTTTTTTTCTTTCCAATGGGATCTTCATTCATAATGTCCATGAGCATTTAAATCAAAACTAATCACTAAAACGGGATTGAAGCAAATAGGGATTCATTAAAAGAAAAAAATGCAATATCAAATGCAAAACAAAAACTGATACTGAAAGAAAATATTAGCAATAATCGCCAACTGGTCCATGAATCGAGAATATAATGAATCAACACAAACATAAAATAAAAAAATAACACACCATAACTCATTAACCTTTGCTACAATCCAAAAAAAGGGGTATATTTTATATATGTATGCTTAGTTTAATTCGCACACCTATGAATCAGTCAAGTGAAACAAAGAAAAGCCTATCTGAATCGCTTAATGCTACACCAAATGCTAGGATTTGCACATCCGAAAATGCTACAGATAAAATGAGCCGGGATATTTTTAGTCCCTATCTATATTACTGGCATCGCAGATTTTTTTTTTATTATTATTATAATCTAATTGTTTTTGGCGATCAGCTGGTTTGCCGACAGATTAATTATATTTAATGTCAGTTAAACTTTGTAGATACTGAAAATTCAAATTCATGATTCCACCCAAATGCCGGAAATTAAAGCCGTTCTATTTTGTTTTATATATATCCTACACACTGTGTACACTAACCTTTCTAATGTATACTATTCCCATTAAAAACATA
Organism: Argiope bruennichi; assembly: GCF_947563725.1. NCBI lineage: Eukaryota > Metazoa > Arthropoda > Arachnida > Araneae > Araneidae > Argiope > Argiope bruennichi. The sequence goes on along the minus strand of NC_079158.1, from coordinate 66,088,310 downwards.
AATGTGCGGTTGATCTAATAAATTTCATGACATTGCAACTTCACCTTTTTATTCGTCTTGTAAACTACACAGATATTAAACAGAATCCTTCTTCTTTGGGTTTCAACAGTGGGAAAAAAAAATCACATGATTAAATATTTGATGGAACATTGAAAATGGTTTCAGTTTCATGAAAACTACGTAATCTATTGTAACCAGGTAAAAAATATTTTTAATAAATTAACTAAAAGCAAGAAAAAAGATTTGCAATAATAAGTCAGCCATCTAACTCTCCGACCCGCCACGAAGGCACACGGATTTAAACCATAAAAACTGAATGACCGGACCGCTGCAACAGCAACATTGGCGGGAACTGTGGTTGAGTCCTAAGGGCCGTCACCGCCCACGGTACAACCCTCCCCAAAGGAAGTACGTCCCGTCATCGATGCAATTCTTGCAATAATAAAAATTCTTGCAATAATCAAAATGACAAGCGTTTTTCTACGAAAATGTATAAAATTCTAACAGAATAAAATGCAACAAGATGTATTTGAAATCGTTTATCATCAGCAAAATTACAGCATTTATTCTCTAAGGATATGTGACTAATTATAACAAACTTTATAAAATATAGTATTCTTAATATAATATAAGAAAACTCATTTTATATAAATAATAAAAGCCAGAAAAAAAGTTACAATCTATAGATATTTTAAATTCCTTTTAACTATAGTCGCTATAAAATTCTATGAAATTCTATCACGTTTTCTATGAACAGAAAAAGCATAATTTTATTATATTTTAGCAAATATTTGATTTAATCAGCGAATTTCTTATTATAAACTTTAACGCATTGCATGCATAAAGATTTCGAATTCATTGCTACTTTTTGTCACAATGTTAATAGATTCTTTTTATAGGTAGTCTCGGTTTTGGGAGTGGAACGAAAATATATATTTTAAAAGTAAAGAAGTTACTCTTTGTGACAAAAGTCCGTCTCTGTGAATTAATAATAAAGAAAAAAAGCTTTAGGGAAATACTAACTTTTTATAGCTCTAAGAAAAAGCTTTAGAAATTATATTACATTATATTTTGTTAATGGAAACTGTGAACCATAGCACTCAGACTAAAATTCAGAAAAAGAATTTTTCTATTGCCTTCATAAAAATTCCGCAAATACAGATTTTATATAATCTTTACATATTGAAAAAAATTGTTATTTTGAAATATGAGTGAAACATTATAAAAAGCCTTAATTGATTTGATAATGTTGTGTTACTTAACTATATAATGTTGCATTACTATTATTTGTTAATGTTAGTAATATTGCATTGTACTTAATGTCGCCTTATGGAGCTACAGGTAAGTTATTATTGAACAAGATATTTAATTTTGCAATGTGATTAGATGACATGATTGATATAAAAGTTGACACCTTATTCTCCAAACTTCTAAGTTATAATAAAGTGAAAGTTTTCGACTATCAAGGGTAAGAATTAGCAAATATGAAAACCTATTTATGTGAAGAAACTTTGATGGTAAATCTAGAAACTCTGATTATCTAAACAAGACTAAGATTCTGCCACTAAGTGACAGTTATAAGTCATATAATTTGATTTATACGATTAGAAAAATCCCAACTTAAAATGAAATTAATTAAATCAAATAATAAAGAAATAAAAAAATGGGATGGATTTAACAAAATGAAAAAGAAAAGTATGGTATAAAAAATCATTGATATCCATATTTGATACACAAACCTAACAGATTTAATTATGTAAACTCGAGCTAAGATTCTGCAATTAGGTAACAGTTTTACACCATATAATTTGAATTATACGACTGAAATATTCCAACTTGAAATGAAATTAATTTAATCAAATAATTAAGAAATAAAAAATGGAATGGATTTAACAATACGAGAAAGAAAAGTATAAATTATATTAAAAAAAAGCATTGGTGTTCTTATTTGATACACAAACCCAACAGATTTAATTATGTAAACTAGAAATAAGATTCTACCATTAGATGACAATTTTAAGCCATATAATTTGAATTATACGACTTGAAAAATCGCAGCTTGAAATAAAATCAATTTAATCAAATAATTAAGAAAAAATGAAAAGAATTTAACAATATGAAAAAGAAGAATTATAAAAAAATCATTGGAATTCATATTTGATACACAAATTTAACAGATTCAATTTAGCAGTCAAACGAATAAATCTTTCTCAGTGTTAATGCATGATTCATTCAAAAAAGAAAAATCTCCTAATAAATTCATTTTCATTCTTATTCTTCATTCCTTTTTTTTTATTAAAAGAAAGATTAGAGTTTTAATTCCGAGCTAGTTTGCTTTTATTTAATACTTTTAATTTCACATCTGGCTACATTGACTCGTTACAGATTATTATGTTATCTTTATATTAAAAATAAATAAATTACTTTGTTGCAAGTTATTAACTCATTTTTAGTTGATTATTAATTTTATTTTTCTTTTGTAATTTAACTTCGTCTACTTAATACTTATATTATTTTTTGTTTTTATTAATCTCGCATTCATTGAAATTTTGTACTGCTCATTATTTTTATCTTTATACTTGATTATATTTTTTATTCGTAAACAAATATTTGGAAATCAGTTACACGAGCGATTATTTTATTTTCTATGAATAAAATATTTATTAAAAAGACAGTCGATTTAATCCAGGATTTAAAATTTCTCAATAAGGAGGACACAAGTAAGGACATGTAATCGTATTAATTGGAAAGGAATAGAGTCTGCATTCTTATCAAAGGAGAATTAAAACAAAAGAGAAAAATAGAATTAAAAAATCTATATTATTAGCATTTCAGTGATAAATAAAATTAAAAAATGCTTATCTCCTATAAAAAATGAACTCTTATTATTTTCTTTAAATATAAAATTTTTAAAAATTATAGATAAAATCACTTGCTTCATTATGAAATTAATCAAATTATAATTCTTTTTTTTTCTCGTTATAACGTTCATCTGAGTTAAATTCCCTCTCTTTATTATTCCCTGATAATAAAGAAGAATGGCTGTTTGTATCAGAGCCAGAGCTTTTGACTAAAGATAATCAAATTCCACACATACAGACTATAGAAAATAAAAATGTGCTTTTTAATATTTTTTTAAAAATTTATTTAAATAAAAATCAAACTAGAACTAGGCATTTTTCTGCTATAACACCAGGAAATATCTCACTAAAATGATTTTCACACCGTTTAAAGTTTTAAAAATTGAAATTTTAACTATACCAAATGAATCATTTGAATTTAATTACACATTGTCATTTAATTTATTGGAAGAAGATAATCAGTGGGCCTTTTAATTACACCCTGAATTTTAATAATACAGTATATTTTTTTGCATAATTTTCAAATTGTAATAAAATTCAAATCATTTGCAGTATTTCATCAAATGTTAAAAATTTCGTGATTTTCCTTCCAATTGCTGAATATTAAAGAAAAAAAATATGCATATTAACTGAGCAATTTAAGTGGAAAATCAGAAGTTGAAATTGCATTATCACAAAAAAAAAAAAAATGTGAAATTTCAAATAGATTCTGATAGTACTTTTGTATCATCAAAAGTGACCTCATATGGATGGTTCACTTACACAATTAAACGGAATACTTAGGCAATAGGTTTTAACTGGGCTATAATTTTTATCACAATTTAGTAGATAAATATTTTAAAGAGACAATAATGAGCATTAAGTTATGTATATTTAATTGAAATCTAACACCAATAATATTCCTGAGGAACCAAGTGGTTGCCAAACAATGGCAACAAATTCAAACAGTGGAAATGAGCACCATTTCATAGAGTTGATTTATAAACATTTTTCTTTTTTAAAAAGATGCAAATTTTAATGAGATTTTTGTGCATAAAGGTAATAATTTTGGATATGCTTCAGTAAAAATAGGGACATCAATTTACAGCACTTTCTACATTAATCAGAACTCTATTGTTTAACTTTATAGACAAATGTTTTGAGAATTATGAGAATTTTCTGTATTCCAAAGTTGGCTAGTTATATTAATGGCTCGTTTTTTTAAAGCAACACTACGGCTATTTTGGGACGAATCTCGAAATTTTGAACCGTGACCAGATGACTAGGACGGCACCTGAACTGGCACCCCCTCCAAACTTCCACGTTTCACCAGCAGGAGGACGTTTGGCCCCGACGGATTTAACGTGCGCAGAACCCGCTTGCTTTATGGTTCTTCTCCGGAATCGGATCTCGGGTCTGAAATCCTCCGGTTCCAACGCGGAGACCTTAACAAGAAGCCACCGCGGCCCATATGAAGTGCGAAATACTGTCAGATATATTTCTTTCTTACTTTATTTGGATTATAATAAGCATTAAGAACTATTTTACATCTTCCCGTATATAATCTTTTTCGCGTGAAAATATATATATATTTTTTACAATAAAATCATAAATATTTCCAGCTAAGAGATAAATTTTACAAACCATACAAGAAAGAATTTCTTCCCAAGAAAAAAACGGCAGCCAATAATGTCCTAGAAATTTGCCATCTAAAATTGTCTTTACTTTTTTTGCTATAATAAATGTTGAAACTAATATTATTTTAGAGATTATTGTACAGTTTAAGTTCTCTTTGTCAACTTTTATTTGTTTTCTATAAACAAACAGCAACCTTTTACCCCGTTTCCAAACAATTTCAGAAAAATAATAATATTTTTCCTAGATGCTGCTTAACTTTTTTACTTTTTCTTTTCCGCGTCCCCCTCACTCCTCTCCCCCTAGATAACCCGGAGGACATCAGTTTCCTGGAAATTATTCACCTGAAAACTATGTTTCCCTTTTCTCCGTGTTACGTGGAATTAGGAGAAGAGCTTCAATTCAACTTACGTCTCAAAGAGGGATTTAATTGTTGGCACTTATCGGCTGTTCACCAAAAATTGCAAGAGTTTATATTTAATTCCACCGATTATTTCTGAGAGTAAGAGTATTGTTTGTCAAGATAATGGGAAGTATTTTTTCTAGTTTCCGTTTACCTGAGTAACATGGTTTTCCCACTAGAATTGCGTTTCCACTCGCTGATTCCGTAATGGATGTGCGCTTTAAAGCTTTCATCCCCCAACAGTGGCTTAATCTTGAATGAAAAAGATATTTCTGTCTATTTTTAGTCATTCTTAATAGAGAATCAAAGTAGTCCTACGAAAAACATCGGCACATATTTTTTTAATATTTTTTTTTAGAAATTAAATTTCTATCTGACACATAAAACACACACACCACATATATGTATGCAATTATATTTAATGCATGTATGCATCAATTTCCTAATTTTTATCTAAAATTAGCTCGTATCTATTTCATACTAAAATGCTCTCATAATTCCTGCCCCGATTCATACTGTTTTGCTTAATTTTTTTTTTTGACATGTGCTCCAAAATATTGATGACCTTTGCATTTCCCGCCCTCAGAGCGAAGGGTTACAAATCCCTAATGCTTACGATGTTCTTTCAAAGATGCCTAAAATTCCCTTTCCAAGGTGTGCACGTGTCAAATAAATCACTATCAGAGTCTCTTAATAAAATCACTGAAGGGAAAAATTTCTGACACTCTGCTCTCTTATAGTGATGTAATCAAACGTCAATTTATCATCGCCTCTCTCCTTTACAAATTATGACTCCTTGTAAAATAAACCGAAGCTACAATTTCAAAAGTGTCTTCTTTTCGGCCTTAGTCTGCCTGCACGCACGCACACACACACACTATATTATATATATAAGAGCTCTTATAAAATTTTAATCACACTTATAATATATTTTAAATCTTACTGAATTTTTAAGATTATTTTAATGTGTGCAACAAGTTGTAGCTTTTGCGTCTTTTCTTTAGCGTCTCGCTCTTTTATGTAATTCTTTTTAAATACAAATATTTAGTCTACATAAATGAATTAGAAATTTTAATTATTCAGTTTCTTATGGGAGTCCAAATTAAGGAACAGTATTTCTAGAAATTAATCGCACATTTATTGAGTACCATAAGGAAAATCAAAATTTTTCCAACTCGTTGCATAGCATTTCTCCAACAAACAACATAATGACACCCATTATTACTTCATTAGAGAGAGAAAGTAATATAATCGTCAAAAAACTTCGAACTCCAGATTGTGAACAGTCTTTCCCCACATTCCATACTTCAGCGAATATGAAAAATCCCTTTTTAAAATTATATCTATGTGTTTGTTTTTGAACACAGTAACTTAAAAACGCTTTGAGCTAAATTTAATAGATGGTCCTTGTGGATTTCTGCCAAATTTTTGTACATAATCTATCTATTCATAATGCCCGATTATGTGTCCGAAACCAACCTTCAAGAACCATATAGATAAAATTCGGTTCATAGATTTAGCATCTAAAGAGGTGATCTGTAGCAAATTTTGAGCAGAGGATTTACGTTTAACTTCCGCATCCACGTGAAGGCGATAACTCAAAAAAGCAAATAATTCAAATAAATAAAATTTGGAACAAAGTTTTACAATCTAATGTAAAGATTTGTATTAAATTTGTAAACAAATTTCACAAGGCGGGCCTGCATATTCTCATGCATGTATACGTGATAGCTCAAAAATATAATGAATAATGTTGAAATAGAAAGATAAATCAAATTTATCTTTGAAAATAATAAAATCACATACCAAAATGTGTATAAGACTCTCTTCATTCCAGTATGAACGTTTATGCGTGAAATGTTGAAAATAAAAATCTGAATCCTCTTGGCCTTCATGACTTAAGCCAATATTCCAAATTTTATGAGGGTTGGTATGACAATATACAGTTATTACGAAGTATACGAAAAAGTTTATGGCTGAACCTCTTCCGCTATATTATATAAATAAACAGAATTTAATCAGTTGGGGAATCGTCTGTGATTGACGCTTACTTTCTAATTAGATATCACCTTCATCACTAAAGTTAAAAGATGGCAAAGAAAGAGTCACTTTAGATGGCCTGAATCAAAGAGTAGATGGCCTGAATCAAAGGCGTGAATCGCAGAAATAAACATATTAAAAGAAAAAAACCAAAGGAAAAAGAGATATTTAAATAAGATTTCTTTTATCTTATTATTCCTTAAAAATGCTTCTTTAACATTTCTAATATTTAAATGCTTTAAAACTCCTAATATTTAATCCTAATATTCCTAATATTTAAAAATTTTGTCCTCACAGTTGCCTTTATATTTTATACTGTAAATGAATGAATTTCTCATTCACAATATGCAGTCACATTATTTTTGTAGTTCTTTTAAAACTTTTGATAACTTATATGAAAAATAAATTTTCTGTAGTTTTAAATAATGCCTTGGGTAAATTTGTTGTGTTTAGACTATCTAAAAGCTTTTCAAACTTTTTGACACAACAGACAATTCTCATTTCAAGTTAGCCGAAGCAGAAAGCAAATTCTCGCTTTATTAGTGGGAAAAAATAATTGTAGGTACCTATCAAAGGCCATAGCTGCTGATATGCCACACTTCAATATGAGTGGTAAATGTATGAGCTGCTTGAACTGAAGTCTATTTTGCATTGATTACAGTGCCAGATGTTACTTAAATCATCGTTCAGCCCAACTAGACGACTAATGTTTTTGTAGTTACAAACAAAAAAAAATTTAAAATATAATACTTTTTACCCTGTGATTTAGTAATATTCATTGAAATAATGAGATGTATAGTTTATTTTAATAATGTTGGCTTTCAAAATAGTATTCATATTATCATGTCAATAGGATAAATAATTTTGTTACTTTTTTTAACTAAAAAAAATTGAAATTAGCTGTCACTCATTTGTGACCACATTAATATTTGAAATTTTACTTTGTCTTATGAAAGTATATGCAGTTTTTTAAGATTTAAATTACCACAATTAAAATTTCCTAGTTTAAATATATAAGCTTCATTTGCTTTCAGAAAATCATCTTGTTTATGTAATATATCGGCTGAGTTCAAGTTTTTTTATTTATTATTTTTTTTTTCATTTTGTAAATGAAATTAAGAAAATTAAAAAAAACTAACTTTATCATAGTTCAATCAATCTGCTGTAGTTTATCCTAATTTAATAAGGCAAGTGCATTTGGGAACGAACTCTTACAAAAAGTTTATTAGCTTGGTATTCTATTCTATTTCGATTTAATAAATCTCTGTTCATATAATCTCAGCTAAAAAGGTCAATTTTCTAAGTTCAAAGTCTAAGAATGCTTAGTACAAGGATTTTTTTTTTAGTTCAATTTGTCATATACCGTTAGAAAAAGAATTTAATAATCTCAAAGAAACTTGTTTTGAGTGAACAAAAACAAATTTATCTTGTAAATAAACAAAGATTTCTATGATAACATCAAATAAATTCTTAATGTTTACTATACGGAACATTTCATTTCTCATAAAATAACTAGATTTAAAAATTCATGATCATCATTAATACAAAGAACGTAAACTTGATAAAATCTACGGATGATCCTTTCAACTCACTTAATAATTAATGTGAATTTTATTCTACTAATGTATCTCTTTTCAAAAATTTGCCGCAAACAATAATATCAAGAATGCCAAATTCATAAAAATAATGGACTAATTTTGTCGAAATCATTTAGCAGAACGCTTTGCAATTAATTTCCCTTCTTATTAACGTTATAATGGCAACAGTGAAGCCATTAACTGCAAATAACTGGTATTTTATGTAAGTCTTAAAATGATTTTTAATGAATTATATTAATTTAATTCAATGTAATGATAGCTGTGTCTCTTTAAAACTATTACGTTCATTATGAATACGAAATCAAATCATGCAAGTGAATTAAATGAAACGATTTCTGTATGTTCCTGTTTCTTTTAAAATTTGGTAGAATAAAAGGTATTTAGTTTCATTCATATGGTTATTTTTTTAAACATTACTATAGAAACATCATTGAAAGATGTTGCTGTCTTTTAACTATCACAATTAAACTATTCAAGAACGTTTATTATCAGTAATTCAAAATCACGACGAGTTGCAGATGCTGTTAAACTAGAAAAGCTTTCAAATGTTCAAATTCTAATTAAATATTTATGAAGCAATTAATAAGAAGACAAGCTACATGCATGATGTTATCTGATTGTACATCCCTTGGAAACATGTTGAAAGCTTATCTGGGAGAAACAACTATCTTAAAGCATTGTGAAACGGCGCTGTTAAATTCAAAATATCTTGCGAAACCGTGAAATTTTATTTTATCAAAGTAAATAATAAATATATATTATATGCAGAAAACATTTTGCATTAAATGGAGAAAAATGTATAATGTGATAATACAATAAAGCAAAATTTAAAGACTGAAGCAATGAAAATGTTTTTATTGTTATCGTTATTTGAAAAATCGATATAAAAATACTTTTATTCATAAAATTGCAATCAATATTTCATTGATGAGTAGTTTATTCTTAAATTTAATTATTTGTTCAAAATTCCGGGTTGAAAAAATGAAATGCAATAAATCAGAGCAGAATCAAATTTTAAATGATATATCGAAAAGGTCAAATTTTATGAAACACCATAAAATGATAATTAATTTAAGAATGATTAATTTTAAAATTTACTTATGAATAGGAAGCAGAGTCAACGTCACACAAAAAATTCATTTGTTGAAACAAACATAAAATACAAACAATGAAAAGAAACAAAACATTGAAAAATATTGTTAAAAATAATTATTATTTTTTTTGAAATTTATTCTTGATTAGACAGCAGCGACAACGTCACAGAAAAAAACGTATTTGTTGAAACAAAACATTGAAAAATATAGTTAAAAATAATTGTTAATTAATTTTTTGAAATTTAGTCTTAATTATGCAGCGGCAACGAAATCACACTAAAAAATGTATTTGTTGAAACAGAGCAATGAAAAATATTATTAAAAATATATTGAAAAATTTCATAAAATTTAAGGAGCAAACTAAGCAGATGACGTCATAGTTCGGTGTATGTGCATTAATATTGCTCGGTATAATTGTGCAGTCTCAATTATTGCCTTGAATAAATGGACCGACATATTAGCAACACCAAGTTTTGACATCAAATGAATAAAAATGGGGGGAGGGGAAGCAGGGAACAAAAAACAAATGGAAAATATGTCATAGTATTGAGTGATATGAATTTTTGCAAGAATTTAAATGCCCTGGAAAGGAGTCTGCCTGGCATTGTGAAAAAAGATTTAAAAGATGGGGACTATTTTGTAGTTTTGTAAGAAAAGCTGTATTTAGTATTACTGTGTGCAAATAGAAATAAGAATGAATGGGTGGATTTGGATGAATATAAAAGCCTGCGAAAAAAAAATTTCTTGACAGATTCATAGAACACCAACTTACATCGTTCTCCTAAAAAACATATTATAGGTGTGCCCTCTAGCGGCGAAAATTCGGAACACATACCACCTGTACTCTGTTAAGAGTGCATTTTACAAACTATTATACTATTATCAAATACAAAAGAAAAATAAAACAATATAAATTCACAAACAATATAAAACAATAACAAATACAATAGAAATATACAATTATACATGAAAAAAAATTTTTTTTTAAAACATTAAGTTATTTCAAGTGGGTAAATTAACTGAATTGGTCTTCTGTACTGACCTTTAGATGTTTTGACAATACATGATCTTATAGGATCATCTCGACCAATAATTGCTTCTTCAACAATACCAAGAGGCCATAAAAATTTAGATTTAGTGGTTCCTTCAAGCAAAACTACGTCTCCTACTTTCAGATCTCTTTCTGGCAAAGGATTAACAAATTTATGTGCATTTCGTAACTGCATCAAATAATTAGCTTTCCATTTCGTCCAAATTTGGAGTAAGAGTCTAGTTTGATAAAGTTTGCATCGAATTAAATTTTCTTTAGTAGAAGGTTCATTACTGAAAATGTCTCCAAAATGCACAGGATAACTATGATTTTCCTGTCCAGGAAATAAAAAATGGGCAGGTGTAAGAGGTAGTGGTTCGTTTAATTCATTGCTAGTATATGTAATGGGTCTATAGTTCAATACAAATTCAATTTCTGCAAAAATGGTCGTCATTTCTTCAAAGCTAAGAAAGTACTTTCCGAGAATTTTTCTTAAAGGTTCCTTAATACTTTTTACGAGTCTTTCATAAAATCCGCCCCACCAAGGAGCATGAGGTAGGATAAACTGCCATGTTATATCGTGCAAAACAACAAAATTTTTTAACTCTGAATCAACCAAAATTTTGGAAAAACATTTTAAGATGTTTTCTGTGTTTTTGAAACTCTTAGCGTTATCTGAAATGATGACCTTACAATTTCCCCTTCTTGCTAAAAATCGTCTTCAAGACAAAATGAAATTTTTTGTAGTCAGATCAGTAACCAATTCAATATGAAGAGCTCTTGTAACAGCACATGCAAACAAAGTTATATAGGATTTTTGATTGGCATCTCTCCCCGAACGAATACTGACTGGACCAGTAAAATCAATTCCAGTCACAGTAAAAGGAGGTTTTTCAAGAACTCTAGATTTTGGCAGTTGTGCATTATATTTGTTCAGCAGGTTTCAATGAGTATCTTTTGCAAATAAGACAAGTTTTCAAAACCTTTTTCGCAATTTGTCTACCCTTCGGAATCCAAAATGCACTACGAATTTTTGAGAGGGTAGCCGACACCCCTACCATGACAAAATTTCTTGTGTTCTCTAGAAATTAGAAATTCAGTAAATTTTGACTGTTTAGGTAAAAGAATTGGATGAATCTCATTATCAGACAATTCACTCTTCTAATCTTCCCTTTACCCTTAAATTATCGTTTTTATCTAAAAATGGGGCAAAATAATAAAGAGACGATTTTTTAGATATCTGCTTACCATTTTTAATGCATTCCAATTCGGAAGAGTGGACAGGATTTTGCTCATAATTAATCCAATCTAGTTCAGCTTCTGCGAGCTTTGTTGCAGTGTAAGCTCAATTCTACTGGTAATTTTTTGAGTTTGTTAACGAATCTTAACCAAAACTGTAATTTTTAACACTCTAAGTCACTGTATTTATTTAAATCTAAAACAAATTCAGAATCATACACAGCACATTTACATTGAGAAATCATTTCAACTTCATTTCTTATTTCCAAATCTCCAATGGGTTTTTCATTTTCAACGTTACTAGGCCAAAACTCACTAGGTTGACTTAGCCAAGGTGGTCCATGCCACCACAAAGAATTTTGGGCTAAATCCGAAACAGAAATACCCCTGGAAAGGATGTCTGCAGGGTTTTCTTTTCCAGGGCAATGAGACCATTGTGCTTTTTCAGTTAAAGTTTGAATTTCATTGACTCTATTTTTAATAAAAGTTCTGTAGTTATTGGCCTCGCCTTTTATCCAAAACAAACATATGGTTGAATCTGACCAATAGTGATGAGTAGTTTCAAATTTTAAACATTTACATACTTGTTTAGCTAACCTAGCAGACAATAAACCTCCCAACAATTCTAAACGTGGCAACGTGATAGACTTAATAGGGGCAACCCTACCCTTGGAACAATTAAAGCTAGTAATTACTCGGTTTTTCCGAGTGGTTTCTCGCAAATAGACCACACCGCCGTAGGCCATCATGGAAGCATCTGAAAACGAATGAATATCAAATGAAATAAAATCACATGAATTTAATCCTGAAAGATAATGTCTAGGAATGAATATCTCGTTCAAATGTTCGCTTTCACTGCATCACAACTGCCACTTGTAGTCCAGCAAAAGAATCAATTTTTGCAGCCCACAATTCTTGGATAAGAATATTCCGTTTCATGACGAAAGGTCCTTAAAATCCTATAGGATCGAAGATGCTACCCAGTACGTGGAGAATAAATCTCTTAGTACTGCCACCATTGGCAGCACTGTCTTTCAATTTGCTGACGTCAAAAAAGATTAAATCTTTGTCTGGATCCCAGGCTAGTCCTAGAACTTTACATGGAACACCACATCCACTGATGTTACCCTTTGTGTCATCAGTTTCTATGCCTGATAGTTTGTACCTTTCACGAAGTAGTACCGAATTAATTTGCCATTTTCTTAGCACCTTTCCAGCCCTTTTCATGACTTCTACACTTTCGATGCTGATTTTGAGAGCCGTTTCTAGGTCGCCAACTCCACCAACAAGATCATCGAGCCAGAAAGAATTTTTCAACACTTCACAAATTTCTGGGAACAAGATACCTTTCAAAATGATGCTTAAGAGTTGCTGCGAGCAAGTAAGGACTTGGTTTGAGTCCAAATAGCACTCTCGTAAAGTTTAGTACACAAAGCTTGTCTCAATTAAGGTCTTCAATCCAGAAAAATTTAGTAAATCGTCGATCCTCTGGGTCTATCAAAATTTGTAAGTATGCCTGTTTAACGTCCGCTGTATATGCTACAGCATTTTTTCTAAATTGCAGCAAAAGTTCGAACAAGTTAGAGTACAGGTTTACTCCAGTGTGAAGACAGTCATTAAGTGAGTATTCTCCTTCAGCATGAGCTGTACCATCAGACACAATTCTGAGGCTACTACTTGTTTTATCTTCGAGAATGGCAGCATGGTGGGGTAATAAAATAAAATAAATAAATAATTCATCTATTAAATCATCTGACAATTCCGCTATTCACTCTTTCAAATAACCGTCAACAACTTCCCGATACTTCTTCTATAAAGATGAATCTCTCTTAAATCTCCCGACTAAAGCGTTTTAATGCCACCTCCCTATTGTTCCCTAACTTTTCTTGCATCCCTTCTATCCACAGCAACTTAACACAATATCTATTTTCAACAAACTGAATCGAATCATTGAATTCCCTCAAAATGCCTTGTTCATTCACACCTAAAGTATCTATTTCGTCATCTCTAATTCCCAAAAGCGTGTAAGCTCCGAAGAGATAGCATCCTTTTCACTAAAAACGAAATTAACTGATGCGGACTCGCTTATACCCTCACATGTACCTTGAAGGACCATCCAAAAACAGTTTCCAGAGCAACCAATGATGAATTTAACAGTTGAAAATTCTTCGTCAAATTCCAGTAATAATCTGATACTACTAACAATGAGATCCGACAATCGCTAGACAACTCATTACAATTAAACGTCAACTCAAGTCTCCTAGCCTTCATCTCATCACAAACCCTTTGATCAGGAACATGAATTGGAGCTCTCGAAATTTCATCAATCTCCAATGCCTCAATCACCACTTCATTGCCTACAAAGTTATTCCGTAACCTTACCTCAACTTTACGACATTCCTGCAATTTAGGATTTTTCGCACCAAAACTGTAAATTTTTAATTTTTCAAATCCAATAACTCTTGCACCTAATCTTTAAGAAACAGATTTTTTTTATAAAAGTGCATTCAGAACCATTATCAAACAAAGCAAATATAAAGTCCGAAGATTTAGAACCAGTAATTTCTACCTTTACACATTGCAACAAAATTCCTCCTTTATTATTCGTAATGTGATTCGAAGTAGATACAACCTCATTCAAATTTTTCTCTTCATTTTGTTTTTTCTTTGACTCGCCGTCACCCTTTTGCCTCTTAGAGTTTTCTAATTTATAACATATTGAGCGGGCATGTTTACCATTACAAAAAGAACAGACGGTGCCACTACAGTTTTTAACAAAACAATTTTCATTACAACAGGCATCTTTTTTCGCGTAGCAATTTTTCTTTCTCATTTTGAGGTTTCAAGTTCTCACATAAATGATTTTGATGGCAAAATATACAGCCGCTTGAAGCAGCATTAGTCATCAATTCATTCGTGGAGGATATAAATTTATTCCGATTCGAAGTGCCTCCGTAATGTTTACGAGAAAATTGTTTGGGCTGGGATTCTGACGCCGGACGATTCGATGGGAGATAAACCGTGGATTGTTGCATATGAATGGCTCTCTCTCTAGCGATGATAGCGTTATGCAAAAAACTCATTAATTCATCTAGATTGTGATTAGTAGTAGAAATTTGCTGTTTACTAAATTCTAAAATAAGATCACTGGGAAAGAGTTTCAAAATAATTACGCAAAGCATTATGCTATATGTTTCCGATTTCACACCTAAGCTTTCAAGAGAACGAATTTGAGTTTGACATTTAAAATAAAGATTCCTTAATTCCTGTAAATTAGAAGAAATTTTTAAAGGTGTTATGTTTAACAATTTAGACATATAGGCATTAATTAACACATCTCGCTGGCCAAATGCATCTTGAATTAACTTAAGTGCTGACTTATAGTTATTTCCTGTTATCGCAAAACCTTTAATGCAAGCAAGTGCATCACCATGAAGACAACTAAATAAATGCGAAAGTTTTTCAACATCTGAGAGAGAAAAGTTTTTGTCAATTGAATTTTCGAATTGGTTCCAAAAATTTAAATACTCTGATAGATCGCCATAATAGGTTTGAATTTTCAATTTAGGTAATCTTGCATTTATATTTGATCCGCATCGATTTACTGGGGTTTCACGCAAATTACTAGTTTCATGTTCATTTACACAATGCGAATGCAAAGATTTTATTTTATTCTTTAATTTTACAGAAGTAAAAACTATTTCTTGATTATATTCATCAATTTTCTGAATTTGACTCAATATCATTAATATCTAAAAGATTTTCGATTTTACTATCGATAGATTTCATTTGTTCATCTTTGGTTTGTAGTTGCACCAAAAGACCTTCGAGCTCATCCATTTCAACTCCCGATTCGTCTAAACGAGTTTTTATTTTTGAAATTAATTTTGTAACTTGCCCTCTGTGTGAGGAACGTTGTTTTTTCAACTTATCTAACCTATCTTTTTCGTTCTTTTCAGCCATAACTAATTCTTTTTCTTTTACAGACATTAACTAACACAATCAGATGACTTCCTTTCCAAACTCAAACAATTTTAAAATATATGTGGTTCAGAAATACAAATAAAACACAACTAGTAACAAACAACGAAAACGAAACACAATTCAAACACACTCAAAATGACTCCCTTTACAAATCAAACAATTTTAAAACATAGGTGGTTCAGAAATGCTAACACAACTACTAACAAACAACGAAAACGAAACTCAACACTCTCAAAACGAAAGCATATACAACTTTACCATTTCAACTATTTCCAACGAACAAACCCTAATTCTAAACATCAATACAATCTTGAAACAACTAATTTCTAGAGCAGAACTAATTTACTTCAATAACTTTCAACAGAAAAGACATAGCAAAATTTCAACTACATACCCCATCAGCTGACATCTGTTGTTCCGCAAACGAAGTTACTTCAAAATAATCAGGATATCTAATACATTTCTTGAGTCATATTCCAAATGCAATGTTCGGATAAACCACTTCAATTATATTCTGAAGCATCAAAACACAATTTACCGTGACGTGGCAAAACGAATGTACTTTCGTTCCGAGTCAGTCCAAACGTATTTAACTTAATCAAATGAATCCACATTCCCGGCCGATACATCATTTTGTTCCTACGAATGTTCATGTTTCGAATATGAGAGGTTCGAATAAAAGACGATACGAATTTTACACATTCACATACATTTATTTTCACACACACCACAGAACAAGACAGATTCACAGAACACCAACTTACATCGTTCTCCTAAAAAACATATTATAGGTGTGCCCTCTAGCGGCGAAAAATTCGGAACAACACTCAATTCAAAATAGAAATCCGAGCAGTTGCCATTACGAAGAACTTTATTTTAATTTTATTTAATCTTGTTGCGAATGTTCTTTGCTGAAGACTTCTTCTGTTTTGCTGATGGGTGTTGTGAACAAGAGGATGGACCTGATTGCTTACTCATACTAAAGCAATTTATTTCTGGGAGACAATTTCACAAAGTCTTCTTCTATAGCAAGCATAAATGAGTTTTTGCTCAACGCGTTTCATTAGTATATGAAATAAAAGCTGAAATGTGAACCTTTTTTTATCATTTGATACGAAGATATTTAACCTCAATTATTCATCCAAAAGATTTCTCGAATAAGACAAGAACGTCTAAATTAAATATATTGTTTTCTTTCTTGAATAAAAAAGTCTAAATTTTATGAATCTTTCGAGCGATTCTCGAAGAATCAAACCATTCTTCCAAAGTATTTCAAAGCTATTTTGTAATGTGATAAGAAAAAATTTGTATGTTATACAAAAATAAAATATTTGCCTTAAAAAACTTTTTTTAAATTTAAAGTGATGTAAGAAGTGATTTTATTCTTTTATATTCTTAACTATCCGCCTTTGGCGACCAGCCGGTTCGCCAATCTTAATGTTCGTTTAAATTTTAATAATTAAATAGGTTTAACCGGAGTTTAACCCCCTTCTTCGCCAAGTTGCGATAACGCACCAAAGCTGGCAATCTTTATTATGCACTATAATTGAACATCTGCTTCTTTGCTTTTGAACATTTCGCAAGGCCGTTGTTTGCGATTTTTAAAAATTTCGCCAAGCAGGGGATAAAACTCCGGTCGTACCATTAAACATTTTACGCAATTCCAACTTTAATAGATTCTTCAGCAAAATATTTTAAAACTTCAAATTTTGATAGTCATATAATTCACTCATAATATTATAAAGGCCTTCAGTTATAGCGTGATATATATCTCTCTAATTTTCTGTTACCCCTCGTAGAAATTATGCTTTAAATTACAGTGTAAATGATTAATCTGCAATTAATATAATATTTTTTACTGAAACAAAGCATTTTTTTTAATAATATGATTACTGATAATAGAGTCACTGAGCGTTTAAACTTTATGGTCACTAAAGAATATCTTTCTTAATTTATGTAATATCTCAAGAATTTGTCAACAAAAATTTCTCAGATTCATCATGAACAGATCGATTCATTAACAATGTTTAATTTTAAATGCATCAAACACTAAGAAAATAAAATGAATCGTTTAAAATAATCGGTCGAAAACAGGTTTAAAAAAATCTACTTAAAAAACGATGTACTTAAAACTATAAGCATATACAAAAAATATATAACTAACATAAATACATTTTACTTACAAAAGCATGCAACTAACCTAAAAATAATTTAAATCGTCCGTTGGTTGTCATGCCAACAATCAGAACAATGCGCATGCGTGGATTTTCTTCGCCAGTTACGTCAACGCAAATGCGTAAATTTTTCTACGCCAATTGGGGTAACGCTATGCAGATTAGACATTTTTAATTTCCTTTATTCTGTGTTATTTTAATTCAAAAGTACTTCAGAATGAATGTGAAACATGGATTAATTAACAATGTTTAATTTTAAATGCATAAAACATTAAGAAAATAAACAGAATCGTTTGAAATAATCCGTCGAAAAATGTTAACCCTAGCCTAATTACTGTTGGGAGAAAAAAACAACTGATGCCTTACTTATTTGGCGATGGGGAAAATGGAAGATTTTTTTGGCGGAAAAGTTGGCGTTGGGAAAAATGGAAGATTTTTTTGGCGGGAAAGTTAGTTTTTAATTAATAATGGACTACCCCTAACATTTAGGGGGATGAAAAATAGATGTTGGCCGATTCTCATAGATACCGGATAAGCACAAAAAATTTCATCAAAATCGGTCAAGCCGTTTCGGAGGAGTATGGCAACGAAAACTGTGACACGAGAATTTTATATATTAGATTAATTGAAGAAAAATGCTTAAATTTCGATTAATTTTTAATTAAAAACCTATAAACAATTAAAAAAAATTTTTAGTGAACGCCTGCTGCTCATGGATGAATTTCATGCTAAGTATGGCTGTTCAAATTCCATTGATCTGACCATTGATCTGAAATATACTTGAATTTATACCAAGTTTTAAACATTAATAAAGCTCTACTTTACCATTTGGATGGTGCAGTATGGCCAAAAATGGCCTTGCGCCAAAAATCCCAAATCAATCACCATTTACAGATAGTAAAAACCTTATAAATATTATTGTTTAAAAAAATCTTCTTTGAAATTTTTTATCTAGGTAAGAATAATTGAATAAAAAATACTCTCTTTCCTTCTTGGGACCAAAGTCTTTTACAAAAAATTCAGCTTTCTATTCCACAGACAAAATAATTTTATGTATTAACGCCTCAATGGATTAATTCACAAAGATTGTGCACTAAAATAATTTATATCATATTTTTTTATTCGTTACTGAAATATTAAAAATCTTTACAATAGGTCAATTATTGCGCGCTACAGCTGTCTCTGGTACCGTCTCTCTATTGTTTTAATATAAAAATAATCCAAACAATGCTATGCAGTTGTCCTGGTGAAAAACGTACATGTTATTGTCTTTCTTTTTCTCTTTCTATATAGGCGTTAAAAACATATATAAATGAAAAAAATGTTTATCTAAAATATAAACTCATTTCTTTGTTGAGTATTTTTATATCACTCTTTTTTATATGTTTTCTTTTGTTTGTGAGCGTTTTTTAAGCACAATTTTCTCATGACAACGAGAGATGTTTTATGAATGTGATCAGGTATGCTTGGAATAAAAATTATCCATTTTTAAACTGATTATGTTTTTTTAAATAACTCTATAATTATCATTTTTTACCAGATTGAATTCAAAAAATAATGATTATCTTTTGGATACACTTTGATATTTTGCAAGTCTTTGTTTCTCTAAATACATTCATTAAATATTTTAAGGATTATAAGTAAACGATTTTTTTATTATTAGAACCAGGCAAAACCTTTTTTTTTAATTTCCAGCTTTTAAATTAGCAGTTAAATGTGTCATGAAGATAAGAAGAGAGTAAATATTTTTTAAAAATGCTCACAAAACATGAAAATTCCTGAAATAATTACCAATAAAAGAAATCATAAATGAACTACTTGATGGTTGATCATATGATTCCCTATTGATCAAAACAGCTGACGTAATGTAAACGCTCTTTCAAATTTCTTCAAAATCTATTTTATCGAATCATGATTTTGGGTTACTGCATCTAAACTTTTGTTTGCATCATAAATCTTTATCATTTATGGGTCATACTATATGATGTTTTTTTATCAGTATTCTGTTTACATCAATTTAAATTTTCAACAAAAAGTATTTGTTATTTATTGTCCTTAAAAAGCAAAGATATTTCAATGAGATGCCAAGTCTTTCATGAAAATGGGCAACCAAATAAATTTTTACAAATGCTAAAGTCAAACGGATGTCCTCTTTGTATAAAAATGTATTTAAGAGTCAGATGAGTGTAACCTAAGCATATGTGAATCAACTGTATGCCAGCCTCAATTTGAGGATACATTTCAGTAGTTGTTTTTATTATTATTATTTTCTCGTATACGTAATATTGAGAAAGTATAGTAATCGCCAAAAAATTCAAACTCGAGTTTAGTTTTAGTTTAGTTATATTAACGTCCCGTTGTAAAGCAACACTAGGGCTATTTTCATACCGCCCTGAGTTCGAAATACATATTTTTTAGAAAATGTCCGTCTGTATGTCTGTGACTAAGATAACTCAAATATGCTTTGAGCTAAATAGACGAAATTTGGTATACGGTCACACACCAAATTTGTTGATTTCTATGAAATTCGGATCAAAATCTATTAAGTACAAGTCGGTCTGTCCGTTTATTTGAATATAAGTTTATACCATAACTTTAAAACGAAGAGAGCTACATGGATAAAATTTGGTACATATATTTAACATCTCTACTGTAAACACCTATCAAATTTTAAGCCCATTCCAAAAAGCGGTTGGCTCTGTGTCGGTTTGTACCATCAGAAGCATACAAACGCGATAACTCAAAAATACAGTGACTCAAATATATCAAATTTGTTATGGGATTTTGTGATTAAAATGTAATTCTATGCCAATTTTTTGCTTCAATCGGGTGCGAAAAACGGCTCTAAAACACAAAGTCGACTTTCGGATATTATTAATCACATGCCAGGATTAAGTGCCAAAAAGGTCGCGAAGGATATTATAGCCGGTCTAAATATGGAATGCCTGAGTTCAACATAACCGGTCTAAATATGGAATGCCTGAGTTCAACATAACCGGTCTAAATATGGAATGCCTGAGTTCAACATAACCGGTCTAAATATGGAATACCTGAGTTCAACATAACCGGTCTAAATATGGAATACCTGAGTTCAACATAACCGGTCTAGATATGGAATACCTGAGTTCAACATAACCGGTCTAAATATGGAATACCTGAGTTCAACATAACCGGTCTAGATATGGAATACCTGAGTTCAACATAACCGGTCTAAATATGGAATGCCTGAGTTCAACATAACCGGTCTAAATATGGAATGCCTGAGTTCAACATAACCGGTCTAAATATGGAATACCTGAGTTCAACATAACCGGTCTAAATATGGAATACCTGCGTTCAACATAACCGGTCTAAATATAGAGTAGATGTATAAATAAATAATAAAAAATAGGTAAACAAGTAAATTAAATTAAGAAAGAAAGAAAATGTTGTTGCCACATTGGTTAAATAAAATTTGATTTAACCATAAATGACCATAGTGCAATGAATTTCCTGATAATAATGCGAAATAGTTTAGCTATCCACTCCAATTTGCTCTGCGGTTGGCAGTTATTACACTTTATTGCTTTATGTTATACTAGCCGCCTTTGGCGACCAGCCGGTTCGCCAATCTTAATGTTCGTTAAAATTTTAATAATTAAATATTTTATGCAATTTCTACTTTAATAGCTTCTTCATCAAAATATTTTAAAACTTCAAATTTTGATTATCATATAATTCATTCATAATATTATAAAGGCCTTCAGTCATAACGTAATATGTATCTCTCTCATTTTCTGTTAGCACCCGTAGAATTTATGCTTTAAATTAAAGTGGAAAGAATTTATCTTCAATTAATATAATAATATTTTTTACTGAAACAAAGCATTTTTTTATAATCTGATTACTGAAAATAGAGTCACTCAGCGTTTAAACTTTATGGGCACTAAAGAATATTTTTTTAAATTTATGTAATATCTCAAGAGTTGGTCAACAAAATTTTCTTAGATTCATTATGAGCAGATCGATTCATTAACAATGTTTAAATTTAAATGCATCAAACACTAAGAAAATAAAACGAATCGTTTAAAATAAACGGTTGAAAACAGGTTTTAAAAAAACTACTTAAAAAACGTTGTACTTAAAACTATAAGCATATACATGTTGTCATGGCAACAATCAGAACAGAATGCGCATGCGTGAATTTTCTTCGCCGGTTACGTAACGCAAATACGTGATTTTTTTCTACGCCAGTTGGGGTAAAGCTATGCGGATTAGAAATTTTTAATTTCCTTTATTCTGTTTTATTTTAATTCAAAAGTACTTCAGAATGAATCTGAAAGATTGATTCATTAACAATGTTTAATTTTAAATGCATCAAACATTAAGAAAATAAGCAGAACCGATTGAAATAATCCGCCGAAAAATTTTAACCCTAGCCTCATTACTGTTGGGAGAAAAAAACAACGGAAGCCTTTCTCGTTTGGCGCTGGGGATAATGGAAGATTTTTTTGGCGGAAAAGTTGGCGGTGGGGAAAATGGAAGATTCTTTTGGCGGGAAAGTTAGTTTTTAATTAATAATTAAAATTCTAATTAAAATTTCAAAAAAAGGGACCCCAGGTGCACATTCCCGACCTCTAAGGTATACATGTACCAAATTTGATAGCTGTATGTCAAATGACCTGGCCTGTAGAGCGCCAACACACACACACACACACACACACACATTGAGCTTTATTATAAGTATAGACTAGCCGCTTTTGGAGACCAACTAATTAGCAGAAATAATTGTTTCCATTTAATTTCAATTGAATCGTTTCTACAAATTCACTGTTCAAGATTCTTTCAAAGAAGTATTTTTAAACATCAAATTAGGACAGACATTAAGCCAGTGTCATCTCACCTATGTTACGAAGTTATAGCTCAGTGCATTTCTTTTGTGGATATGCATAGTTAGAAAGTGCACTTTTCATGAATGCGTCATTCAAACTGCTTCTCTAATTAGTTAAAACATTTTAATGAATATGAGAAACTTGCATTTACTCAGCGTTGACTTTACCATAATCAGGACAAACATAACACAGAAGAGCAATTGAATTCAAAGCTTTATTGAATAATAAACTTGTTTCTATTCGCTTTTGAATAGCTTAAATGGTGCTTGAAGATTTCATTAATACTACTATATGAACCTTCAAAGGAATTGCTTTTACGAAAATGACGGTTCAAATTTCAAAATAGCCTTTTATTACGGGTCACATTGAAGCAAATCCATCATATCCTTTGAAAACAAATTTTGAATAGAAGAATTTTGTTTTGAAAATTGTAGTATATGTAAAATATGTATAATGCTTTGTATAACTACTTCACAAACAATAATTAAATTGAAGTTTTATTATTGTAGCATGAAAAATCTGTACGATAAAATTGAAAACATTTTAATCATAATAATTAATATATAAACACATCTTTATTCGGTAGATATTCTAAATTCGTCGATTGAAACTGGTCTTAAATTGCACAAATTTGATTTTTGATTTAAGAAGAAATCCAACAAAGACATGGATGCAATGCAAAATGAAGACTTTTTTTTACATTTGTGAAATTTATTATGAATACAATCTTACTCAAATATAGGATTATCTAAATAGAAATAAATATATTCTCCAATTATTTTGTATCAATAGATTGGATATCAATATATCCAAATATAAGAATCAAAATATAATCTATATAAGAAAAATGAAGAAATCCCATCTCTCTACCTGAACATTAATCTGATTTCACCACTTCTTATTTTATATAAAAGCGCATAATTTCTAGAATTATTATCTAGAATTAATATCTAAAATATCTAGAATTATCAATGATCGCCTACTCAGTATCAGTTTTTTAATTTTTGAAGAAATAAAAAAAAACACTACTTAACTGCATATACTCTAGAGGTAAAAACCTTCGACAGAGTTCCCCAACAATAACCACGGGATTCATAACGCAAATTTATATTCCGGGTGAATGTTCATGATTACTAAATACATCAGCGTTCGATTTCTATTAGCTTTCGTTTTTGATGAAAATTGAAAACATTTTACTTCACTGTAACTTCTTGACATCTTGTGAAACTTCGACAGAACTCCTCAATCATAACTATTACACAGATTTCGCTAAATTTTATTTTATATAAAATTTTATGATCTCTAGATGCATCATTAATGGACACTTACACCCCAACCGCCCAATAATTTTGAGAAATATCGCAAACTAAAATGCTGCCTCCAGTCTCAACAGCTTGGGCGTTTTCTCAAAATCCATTCGCCAATAATTTAGTTAACGAATAAAAATACACTAGGTTTACTGTTACTAAGTATAATTCAAAAAAGGAAGGCCTCGGCTTCGGAATCGGAGGGTTTCAGACACAAGACCTGATTCCATCGCACAAGACCTGATTCCATCGTCGTCTTGGCGCACGTTAAATCCGTCGGGGCCAAATGTCCTCCCGTTGGCGTGTTGTGAAAGTTTGGAGAGGGAATGCCAGTTCAGGTATCGTCCACGTTATCTGACCGCTGATCATGATTACGAGATCTTTCCAAAATAGCCTTAGTGTTACTTTAAAAAAGGATGTTAATCTAACTGAACTGAACAGAAACTATAATTTAAAATAGTATTTTCATTTGATGCAATAGTTCAGCAATGTTGTTTGACATAATTAAATAAATTACATTGTCCATACAAAAATTTGTACAGTATATATATTGACTGAACAAGTGATCAAAATACTTTAAAAATGAAAGAAATAATTAGCACTTTTGATATTTCAAATTCTTATCTGATTAAAAAATGACACCTTCTTAAACACAGGAGAGGGGGGGGGGGAAGAAAGAAAGAAATTCTTTCAAAATTATTAGCATTTCAACCCCTAACAAAACTAAATCCTTTCTTTTTACGATTTTAAACAAAAAAAATGCAGCGGCAAGAATATTTATGGTGCAGCCTGATTTATAGCTCAATGAAGTGCAGTTCACCTTTTTGTAACATAAAAGAACTTGAAGCACTGCTACCAGAAAAAGGCAGAAGTCTTTACTTTTACTGAGTGAACTAAATCTACTGACACATATAGTGCAAGAGTAAGTTATACGAGATTGAAAAACCAACTTGGATCGAATCTCTCACATAAAAGTGCAGTTCCTCTTACCCATGCAATCAAAGAATAAGGAAATAAGTAAAGGAAATGGGTATTGCAGTGTAGACGAGAGCTGGAAGCGAAAAAGAAATGTGGATTTCTGTGAATATAGCAAACCTCTTCAAAGAGTCCCATTTTCAAGAAACAGGACAATATGTATCTCTATATGTCAGGGAGTGTTATTCTAAGTATTTGCCATTGCTTGCGAAAATTTCACTTTCATTTTATGTTAGAGGAGTTTCTTACCAAAAGTGAAAGAGATTTCATTTCCCGCAAACCCCATATGCTCTTGTATCAAGAAAGATTCTTTTTTTCTATACTCACGAACAATTCGGAATAAAAGCATGTATGGAGTTTGATAAAAAGGGGAAAAACTTGCAAACAATGCTACAAAAAAAAAGGTATTCATTTCAATAAATCGTGCATCCAAATTAAAGCTGAACGCAAGACGAAAATGATTGTATCTTATCAAATATAGGGTGTTCCAAAGTGAACGCAAGGTTTAAATTTGCCACCATTCGTACAGTAAAATGTTGGTAACCCTATTAAGAAAACCATTTGACATCTGATAGTAAAAATGGAATATTACATGATCGAACAATGTGTTGACGAAAAATTTGAATTATATAAAAAACACAGTTTTTTCCCCTTAAAATTTTTATATTTTTATTGAATTGTAAAGTACACAGGATATGATTATGTATGGAATAACTCATCGGGCAAATGGCCTCAACGGCTTTGTTGGCACATAAGCACGCTTTTGTCGAAATTTTCCATGATAATTTTGCATAAATGCCTGTAAATTTCATTGATGCAGCTTTGAATTTCCTCCTTCAATTCACGCGTGCTTATGGGCTTATTGGCATAGACCTTTGACTTCAAATAACCCCAATAAAAAGAAATCCAATGATATTAAATAACACAATCTAGGTGGTTAATTCTCAAATTTTTGAACTGTGGCCGCCAGGCTTTCATTTGTTTCTAAATATTGTTCAACAATGATAACATGTTGCTCTATTGGGTAACGCGCTATTTTTATTATCAGCTGTCAAATGATTTTTATAATAGAGTTGCCAACACTTTACTGCACGAATGGTGACAAATTCAAATCCTGCGTTAATTTTGGGACACCCCTTAGATGGCTGAAATCCAGAAAAAGGAAGGTGAAAGAACTATTTCTTGGAAAATCTCTTGAATTTCAGCGCCGAAAGAATCATGGGAAATTTTTACTTTAATCAAATCCTCACTACCTTTGGTGCTTTTAAGGCTGGTCATGTCTGATTTTTAGACAAAAAGGGAAAAGTGTTCAGAAGGGAAATCACTTTGTAGGATTTTTTCTCATTATCAAAGAGTTTGAAGCGAGATACGAAAAATGATATCCGGGAAAAAGGAATCGGTTGTAGACTGTCAGTTTGTGGTCTGTGGCTGGGAGCGATGTGGTATGGTGTTTTGTCTTGGGTTGCTTCCTGGTAAACCACAGAATATTTGGAGCTATGTACGTTAATTGTGGCTTATTGAGGATGGGTGGAGATGAAACGGAAAATCTCTTTCAAATTCTAGCTAGTCAGGAGTTTTGCTATTCTGATTGCTGAGACACAATTGAACTATAACTATTGGATAATATTTAAATAGTATGGTTATCAATCTGAATATGGAAACCATTCCGTTTTACTCATTTTTCACCTCATTTTTATTTTCTCGTATACTAGTGTAGAGAATGTATAGTGTGACGAATTGGAATGAGCGAGGATTGAACATGAAACCTTGTAGTTCTCAGGCCAGTAACATGACCACAATACAAAAGCAATTGCTCGTGTAGCGTGGCTGTTAACTGGCTTATAAGCTTTCACCACAATAGAAATCGTCAGAAAATTTGAACACTAGATTTTAACGAATCTACACGTTTCAGATCTCTCTGAGTCCCAAAAATGCACTTTTTTGGAAAATGTCTGTCTGTGACAAAGATAACTCAAAAAAAAGTTTGAGCTAGACGATTGAAATTTGATATATAGACTTATAACCAAATATTTGGAAGACTTTCAAATTTTGAGCAAAATCTGTTCAGAGAAAGTTCGTCTGTCCAACTGTTCGAATATAAGTTAACACGATAACAACAAAACGGAGAGAGCTAGATAAATAAAATTCGGCGCACCATTTAACATCTATAATGCAGACACATGTCAAATTCTATTCCAGATCCAACTAAGCGTCGATTGTCTGTCAGTCTGTAATTTCATAACATGTAAACTCGATAATTCAAAAACGAAATGATTTAAATATATTAAATTTGATATGGGATTTTGTGACTACACCACGTGCAATTTTGTGCCAAATTATTGTTTCAGAAAAATGTGTCTAAAACAAAAATTCTATTTCTGGATACTATTAACGTATGTCAGAAATTAATTGACAAATAACTCGCCAAGGATGACATGACAGATTGAGTAGAAATGCTAAATTCCCGCCAAAAGTTAATATTATGTAACTATTATATGCCAATACTATGCAAGATTATTAGAGAGTATGCCAAAAAGTTCTGGAGAAACCTACCCCTTTGTTTTAAGAATAGGTTTTAAGTGAGAAATCTTTGATTTAGCAGGTTTCAAGTTCTTTAAATTATATTATTTGAATTATTAGAGAATATGCGAGAAAGTTTTGGGAAATCCCTATCCTTGTTTATAGTTACGTAGATAATAAATTGTCTACTTGGATGCTGATATTGTATTAAATAAATATTGAATACATTTTCCTGTTTTTCTTTTAATTGTTTCCTCAGGTTTTGTATTTATCTAAATTAATTTCGTTTTTAAGCAAAATTTATGCAGATAAATCTAATAAGAGACTGTCGATCCGGCTGAGGAATATTTGCAGATGCGAAGTCAAATTAGATCGTTCGATTAGTTGATGTTTTAATTTTTGGCATTCTGAAGAAACTTAAGAGTATATGAATCAGTTGCTAATCTTCAGTTTTGTCATCTTGTGGCTTGTGATGGTGTTTCGTCTGAGGTTGTTTCCTGGCGAACCATATTAACTCGCTATAGACGGAATATCGGTTTTGTATTAATATCAAATTTTAATATCATTATATAATCTAATTTTAGAAGTGGATATATTTAATTTTTGCGAATAAATTAAGAACTCTGTGTATTTTAAAAACAGAATTTCAAAAACTTTGAGTAGGCGGAGGTTCACTTGTGGATGTTTGAAAATTATTTTAAAAAATCCTTCCTTTCCTTTAAAAGAAATGCATTCCTTCATTTTTGAAAAAATTCCTCTATTGTATTTCACGGTACTGCTTGCCGTAATAGTCCACAAAACCACACATTCTTATGTGTATGCTTTCATTGGCATCATTCAATGTAACATTATGCATAACAAGTGCCATATCAGTAAAAAAAAATTGCGAAAAAAATTAATAGGCAGCACAATGCCTTTATCCTGCACTTGAGTAAGTTTAAAAAAATACATTCTCGTGCAGGAGAAAAGAAAGATTTTGTTCCTTAGATAATCCTTAAGAGAGTGTTTGAATAGGACGGACAAAAAAACATAGAACTCATAATCTTCGGTATAAAGAAGCAATCATTGAGTTTTTTTTTATATTTAAGTAAAGTAAATTATATTTTTTGCGGATTTATCAACATATTTTTTTTATAAATCCAATTCAACATTTCTTTATCTTAGTTATGAGTATCAGATTCTTCTTAGAGATTCTAATTAATCAGAATAAACGCTGACTCCCAGAGAAAATTTCAAAAATATTTAGTACACATCCTATTCAATAAAATATCTCTATTGTATGCAAAATAAAAAAAGAGCTGTCTCGTTCTAACATTGCCATCTTTCATAAAAAGGCTGCAGTAAAAAAAGTTTAAAAAAAGAAATATGAGAGAGATAAAAGCAGGCTTTTCTGAAGAGTAAAAAGGGATTCATTATATATTTTTTTTTCCTTCATAAAGGTGAAATCCATTGTTGGGATGCATCATAGTCAATGGAGACGTAAATTTCTATGAACACTTAACATCACTTGAAATATGAATATATGAAAAATGGAAAAAGAACTAAGCATTTCTTGACGATTAATCCTTATGGCATATAAAAACTCGAATTCTACAAGCCTTATTTTTTATATAATCAACGAAGATACTAGTTTTTGTATACATATGTATTTTAATGATAATTATGAGGTGAAAAGATTCACGAAATTGCGTTCTTTTAAAGAAATCTTAAATATAAAAATGAGCAAAGTGATTAATATGTGCCAGAAAATTTCGTTTTCAAAGTTAGATTATTTTTACGAAATAGTACTTCAATAACTTTTTTAACGGGATAATATAACGGACTATATGCATTCATTTATATTTTACTAACGACTTAGACGACTAGTCAGTCTGCCGAGAAATATTGCTTAGCCTTCTTTCAATTAAATTTCTTAGGTATAATTTCATGTTTGTACATATCCACCCAAGAAGATATTCGCAGTCGGCTTTCTGGCATAGGGGTAGCGCGTCTTCCTCGTGATCTGGGCTTCCTGGGTTCGAATCCTGGTTCGGGCATGATTGTTTTTCATCTGTGTTCTATCTGTAAGGTGTGTGAATGTGTCCTTCTGTAAAAAGGGGTTGTGCCAGCGAATGTGTGTGAGTTTTCATGAGCTAGAAGTCAGGCTTCTGCCCTCGGGTGATCGGGAGTCTTTACCCTCAGATGCTACTGCACTTTCTTTCCGTGGTAACACGGGCACGACATCATCATCATCAAGATATTCGCAAGCATCGAATCTAGACAGACATTAAACTCGCATTATTTTAATAGTCTTACAGCGCTTCTATTAAATTTGTATATGAACCATCTGAATGTAAAGTTCCATGGCATTTAAGTTCTATCAAAAACTTAACCTGAAGATTAATTGGTCATTTATCTTTTGCGTTGCTTCTTCATATAAACTGCACAGATGTTAAACAGGATTCTTTTTTCTTAGTTTTCAACAATGAAAGAAAATCATATGATCAAATTTTTGAGAAAATAATGAAAATGGTTTAAGTTCAGCTCATCAATGGAATTTAATGTTAGAAATCATGCAAAAATAAATATGTTTTTCTTAAAAAATACAGCCAAAATTCCATAAAATTTGAAAGACTTGTATGATAACTAATTTAGAAGTTAATTTTCAGAAAAAAGCAAAATCTCATTAAAATTTTATTTAATTAAAACTTTAATAAAAAAAGTGTAAAAACAATTTTACCTTAACACATTTCCATCCTTCTATCTGAACCAAATTTGATACCTCTAAAATAAAAGATCTACTTTGTAGAGCGCGAAAACAAATTCTCCTTTATCTCAGACAGACATATAATAATACAACAATGGAACAGTGAGAAGGAAATGAAAATCTTTTTCAAAACAATATGAACGTTTTAAAATGTATACAAATGCAGCATTCTTAGATTTATCTTTCATTGCAGATTAGCTGTGTTTGGTTTGAGAGAATATTGGTGAATTTCTATTAACAATCTTATACATAACTTGATAATTATAATTCCTTCAAGAAAGTATTTTCATCCAACAAATGCTGACAGACATTCAAGCCTCATTACTTTAACAGCCAGTAAATTGTGTACATGAACCTTTCTAACGGAGTCAAATCTCATATCTTTAAACCCTTAAGATTCTGGGCAATCTATTTTAAATTGCATATTGTTTTTCGCAGTAATGTAATTTCGCTCACCAAATCCTCATGTAAATCTTTCTTCCTTTCTTGCAGAATCCTCTCTCTTAAGTATTTAATAGTAAGAGAAAAAAATCACAAGATTAAATATTTCATGAAACAATGAAAATGATTTGAATTCCATTGTAAAATGAAATCAGTGGTTGAAAATTATGCAAAAGAAAGCTAAAATCTAAGAAAATTTTGTACAACTAAATTAATTTTATATCAAGGATAATTTTTTCAAAATTCGTTCATTCATTTTAAAATTCCAAAACAGCGTAAAAACTACCCTTATGCAATAAAAATTTCCAAGCTTATTCCAAATGAATGATAAAATCTTAAAGTTTCAATTAAAATTGATAATAGTTACAGTAATAAAAATTATTTAATTAATAAATTAAATAACAAATAATCATTTAGAGATCTTTACCCCCTCCTTCAAAAGAAATTCACTTCGAGATTCCAAACCTCCAAAAGTTATGCGCATCAAATATATTAACTCTATATGAAATTATCGGTCATTTAGAGAGCTAATACACGCACAGACACTAATTACACCCCCCCCCCCATAAATTCTCTTTTATTATTATCAGAGTGGTTTGATTAAAAATAGTTCGCTTTAGAATTTTATAGAACAAAAAAAAATATTTTATTTATTTTAGTGTCTAACATAGGTGAGAAAATGTGTAATGAATTTTGCACAAATAATCAATTTAGATTCATTTTAAATAAAATGCTCATATTCTCTCTTTTGAAATTTAAAATGAATTCATCAAGTTCGTTATAATTATAATAAAACAACTAACAATAATCAAATCATTCACATAAGAAAATGCAACTAGACCATAATATTATGTTATTTTTGGATTATATTATTAAAATCAGATTATTAAAGCATATATTCTATTTGAGGATTTAAAAAACAGATCGCATTTAATTATTCTAATAATGAGCATTAAAGAAGAAGATATAAAATTGCATTTAATAAATTTGTTCTAGAAGTTGAATCCAGATTCCTTAAAAACTTCCTCATAATTAAATATTTGCAGTATATATATTTTTTAAAAGCTCATATTGTCAATAGCATATATCTTTTATGTACCTCTACTTTAATTATCTCTGTAAAGAAGTCAGCACTTCAAAGTTAAATAAAATCCTAAACAGCATGATTTACCGTTCTCAACGAAATGCAAGAGAATGTACCACAATGTTCTGTATCCTTTTATCAACTTAATTTACTAACTCGTGTTATGCAAACGTATTTAATATCACTATAAAAGGAGGCTGGGTTTTTTTTCAAGGTAATATAGTACTTTAAAATTTTTCTCCTTAAAAACTTAACTTGTAATATGTCTTGACAGTAAACGTACCTTGTATAATTTAACTCGAATATAAAAAATAATATTAAATATAAACTTCAGTAGAGTCATTACTTTATTCTACTTCAGAGATACTGATTCTGAATTAAAAACCATTATAAAAAATGTGTTCTGTAATTCTTTTCTATAACCTGGTGAGGCGATTAGAAAATGGGTGCCGTGTCATGGAGGCGATAAGTAGCGTCTAATAATAGTTTGAGATAAGAGTTCTTATCATATTTAATTGTAAGAATATTAAATAAGATGAATCTTATTTTATAATGGTTAACAGTAGTAATGTAACTGCAAAGGAATATAGTGAATTCAAAGAAGTTTACGTGGTTGGTAATCAAACATAAATTCACATACAATACATTCATAAATAAATCAAACGAAAATGATCATATTCGATTCGCCGATTTGAGGGATTTGTCGCGGTGCTCTTGAACTCAAGGTTCTTAACCTCCGGACTGAACAGGTGATATGGATATTTACATGGCATTGAAATTACTTAGCAAGGAACTTCAATACCATGTTTTATTAAGGTGAATATTTTTCACGGAACAAAAAAAAATGATTATAACTAATATTTCGAAGGAAAGTGACGAAATAAAAATAAGATAAAGAAGGCAGAATTTTACTTTAGATTAATCATACATTACAATTTTACATTAATTATATATAGGGAGATAGATATAGAAATAGATTAATAAAAAGACTTATTTAATATAATTAAGTAATTCGATAACATTCTTCTTCGATTCATAGCAGTTATGCTACTATCGATTACAATTTAAAGTTATTTGCGTATTCTGCAATACACAAACACAACGCACAACGACTCTTAACTATTGCACAATAAACTATTCAGAATTCTCAAGCGATTTTGGAAAATTATGCCATTATAATTTTTTTCCTCAAAATGTACGTTTTGGAATTGTTAGTCGATTGCATAACAGCGTTTATGTAACAGAATATTTGAAATCTTTATTTCTTTAAAATATCATCATCATACAAAACGTAAACGAAATTCTGCCGTAATGCGAATTTATCGATCGAACCCGAGATCAAAGTTTTACAGGGAAGAAAAATTTCATTAAACAACGTGATTTATTGTATTTTAAAACAAACAGTTGCTCTCTGCAGTTTAAGTGAACCCAAAGCGCTGATTTCATTTCAAAGGCAAAGTTGCGACTTTATCAAATTAAATAATCTACTGAGACGTATTATGCAAAAATAAGAAACAAAGCCGTAAAAAAAAATATTGAAACGAATCTCTCTAGAGGTAAATCTAGTAACAAAAAAAAGTGTTTATTTCGTGTCTTCTTTGAGGCAACACAACTCTCTTAAAATCTTCCTCGATAAGCAACAAGAATTCGTAGTTAAAGCTACGACGTTGGCAACAAAGAAAATTGATCACGTGGCAGGAAAATATGTCCTGTGCCTTTCTCTATTGGATTTTGCTCCCAAAAGAGAAAATGAAAGCGTTGTTCGTCATTTTTTTTTTTTTTTTGATTTTACGGATTTAAAATCCCTTTCTTCTTGTTATGTTTATGGTAAAGCACAAAATGAACCGAAAATGAATGGAAAGTCTTTTGCAGATTAATGTTTTGGAAGGAAAGTAAACAGTTTCCATCTTTTGTTAGGCTCTAGCAATCTAGGTTTTTGTGAATTTATGCTGCATAACTGCATACTGTATGATGCTGACAATTGACTGTTTTATATGTTTTTCATTATGGCAACATGGCATGCAAATCTATGCTTTAAGATGTGTTTATTATTTACCAAATGTATTATTTTGCTAAATAATAGATAGGAGAATTTTAAAAGCAAGTAATTTGAGTTAAAGTTATAGAAATGTGTTTGTGACTATGAATTTATTTCTAAATATAATTAATTCATACTCACAAAATGCATAAATTGAAAATTTTTTATGCACTTAAAAATAACTGATTGAAGATTAAGAATATATATTATTATTATTTGAGATGTTTTTGCATTTTCTTTGGCAATATAAATATAATTATAGAATTTTAAAGGGTTTTTTATTAGTTTCTTTATTTTGTTTGATGATTACTAGCCGTCCTTGTAAACCAGCTGATTCGATGGGAATATTGATTGTCTTTAATATGGACTAAATCTCTTATATATAACTTGATGCTCATGATTTGCCCAAGAAAATATTTTGAAATCCAGGAAGAGATAGATATTTAATACTTTGTGAATGTAATAGCCTTTCATCTGTTATGATTATTTTGTATACGAGGCAGACTAGTGAAATCGAATCCAATGACATTATAGTACTATTTTAGCTTGTTGTCCATTTTACTTATTTTCTAATTTTCGTGGTATTGTAATCACAATCGATTACTCTTGCTGCTCTGAGTACACGAATAGACTCGACTTGCCCTGAAGTACACGAAAAAATCTAAATGACTGGAACACCATGACAGCATAGGAGGGAATTATGTTTTAATCCTAATGGCCATCACCAGCAACAGTGCAGACCCTCCCGTAAAAGGCACTTCCCGTTATCCTAGATGGTAGTTAATCTCTCAACATTTTTGTACCCAAAATGGCAACGAAAACCAATCACAATTGTGGGAGCCTCTTATCCGCGTATCTGAACAAGGGGGAGATGAGATGCTTTTCATACCATACCATACAAATTTTTTTCTCCCTAACATTTTAAGTTTCTTAGTAGTTCACCTGTAATCGAACAATGAATCAGATAGACTTTCTGTGACTGAATTTGGTTCAAAATTTGGCAGAAATCTACAAATTTGATTGTAAGTTTATAAGTCAAATTTCATCCATCTAGCTTTTTTGAGTTACCATGTTCACATGCCGATTAACAGACAAACAGACATAATGCCAAAAATGCATTTTGTAATCTGAGGGAGGTATGCAATATGGAGATTCATTGAAATATCAAGTTGGAATCTTTAGATTATACTACATTCATTCTAGATTATACTACATTAGATTATTAGATTATACTACATTCATTCTAGATTATACTACATTAGATTATTAGATTATACTACATTCATTCTAGATTATACTACATTAGATTATTAGATTATGCTACATTCATTCTAGATTATACTACATTAGATTATTAGATTATGCTACATTCATTCTAGATTATACTACATTAGATTATTAGATTACACTACATTCATTCTGGATTATACTACATTAGATTATTAGATTATACTACATTCATTTTAGGTTATACTACATTCATTTTAGGTTATACTACATTCATTTTAGATTATACTACATTAGATTATTAGATTATACTACATTCATTTTAGGTTATACTACATTCATTTTAGGTTATACTACATTCATTTTAGATTATACTACATTAATTTTAGATTATACTACATTAGATTATTAGATTATACTACATTCATTCTAGATTATACTACATTAGATTATTAGATTATACTGCATTCCTACAGCGATACTACTTCTTTACTTGGTGCATAAAAACTAAAAATGGTCAATATTATTTTTAAAATAAATGATTATTATGTTTCAGTTACAAAAAAATATATAGTTATTTCCTTTTAAATATCATTAGGAATACATTATCATCATTTCTGATAAATTTCATATTAGCATTCATTTTTCAACTATCAACGGATCGGGATGTTTTTGATAATAAATTAAGATTCAATCCATAGAAATATAATTTTCTTTTACTAAAGATTGAAGTATTGGGAAAATTTAGATGAATTAAAATTTAATATGTGATGCAAATCAAACCTACAAGCACGAAACTTAGTTTGATGGAAAAACTCCCTCTTTCATCACAAATGAACCCTATTTAATATCCGTTATTGAATAAATTTATTAATTTCTTTTAAAAATTGTTGAAAACAAGATGGATGTAGCCGCTGCCGAAAAAAATTCCTCAACAAGCATTTCCCCGAAAATACGAATTTCTTTCAATAAAGAAATTTTGAAATTTCAATTCATTTTAGTCGTTTTTTTATCTGTCAATTTATCATCCAACTTTTTCATTTGAAAATTTATGTTATGCATCAATATTTCAGATTCATCATATATTAAGCTTCTTATAATCATATACCATAACATTTTACATATTAAATCATTCTGGAAAAAAAAATATTTTCGACAACTATGACTTTTAAAAAGTTGGAATACATTTTGAAATCAGCCTTTTAGATTTTAGACAAGTAACTAATTCATTTTACTGTCATTGCTCTGATATCGCTTAGTTATTTTTTTTTTTTTTTGGTTAACAAAAAAAATTTATAAAAACGAGTCTAGACATTTCATTAAGCATGTTTTTATTTATGTATTCAATGCTGAAAGAACATGATGTTTATAGGAAATATACGAAAGGTTTTCATCATGGTTCCATTAATACATGCTAGAACTTTGGAACTTTTGTCACCATATTTTGAGACAAATTGGCCACTTAAACCAGAAAAATCGCCAAATAAACACCAATTCTCTTATCTGAATTGAACATGAATTTGCATGTATTTAACTTGTTTACATGAACTTATTCTATATTACATGATTTGATGAAGTTGTAGGGTAAATATTTAACTTGTTTAAACGTGAATTTACTTATATTCAACTAAGGACTATTTCTAGACATGGCATTCAACAACAAAGATAATGAAAATAATTTACATTTGAAACAACTGGAAAAAAAAACGGATGACATTGAGAAAAGAAATAACGATTTTCACGGGCATCATATGGGACTGTTGTGCTTACATGATGCATGACAAATGCAGTTATATGATACGTTACCAATGGCAAATTTAGACATTTCACGTCCTTGGGCAAAATGAGGCTAACTATATGAGGCTCTTCTTTTAATAAACTGAACGATTTAGTTTAATATTTCAAAATGTTCTTAATTTAACATAGAGCCGACGATTTATTTTAAGGTTAATTTCTTTTATCATTTCAGTGACTTTCTGAACTGCATATGCTTATATTTATTTATTATGACTCACAGATTGTGTGTCATCCACATCTATGCTATTAATTATGCAAACACTCTATGTTTATAAATGCTGCAATATCCAAATAAACTTAATGAAATAGATGGGATAATATTAACAATTTATCACTTCTAATTACCAATATTTTACAATTCATAAAATTTGTATTTTTCACAATTTTATTTATTTCACAACAAGGCTAATAATGTCTTAATTGGCCAGATAGTGACCACTTTGAGCACAGATGCCTATTCGAAAATCTGTTACTTCGTGACTCAAGAATATCTGACTTCGTTAAAATCCATAAAAATAATAAATGATGATGTTTGTGTGTGTGGTCCTGTTCTATATAGAAGGACATTAGATGTGGAACTGCCAAAAATTTATTTTGGAGGTTAGTAATGAACATCACGGATTCATAAACAGAAAGATTTTCCTTTCTTATAATGGCAATATGTCCATCCCATTTTTTTTTGTTTTGTTTTTTGCTATTTTTGATTAGAGTTTTGTCTAACTAAAAATTAAAATACTGCCTTAAAAATTATTAATTACTATTTGGTAACAGATTCTTTGGTTTTGAAGATATTTTCATAACGAGGGTGACAGCTAAGCCAAACCATACAGTTGTTACTAGAAGTCATTTGGTTCCAAAGGATTCAACATGTTCCAAATTTTGGTAGAATACAGTCTTGTATCCATAAATCTCAGCACCCAAACCTTATTATTAGACTAATGCGGCTCATTTATAAATTTTAATCACCTAAAGACAAGCATAATTGTAAATAACTTTTATAATAAAGAGTTATTCTTGCAAGAAAGTAGTTTCTGCAGATTTGATCAATAAGCAGTTAAAAAAAGTTTCTAAAATTAATTTTCGAATGTTTGATTAAAATTTTCAAAGCGAAAGCAAATGATCTTAAATTTGATGATTTCTTAGAATACAGTTTAAATTTTATTAATTATTTAACAGAATATAAATAAATCCATTGCAGTTTCATTCCATTTATTTATCACTAACGAATTGTATCCAGAATTTGAAAAATGCATTATTACAGCGAAAAAAGCACTATTCGAAATTGGAAAACGTTCACGAGGTGAATATATAAAAATTTATTTTATGTAGAAAAATTAAGTTTCAAAGTAAAAACATTTTATTTGAAATAAATTTACTTTACATATAAAAAATTCAAAACGAATAACTTAGCATTTTTTTTTCTCGATTAAAGTTTTTTTATAAGTATTTTTGTAGAATTCCATATTATATATTTATCAAGCATCATATAAACGTAATAAATTCAACTTCCAACAAAAAATAATAAAATACATTTCAATAAAAAATACTGCCGAACACAGGCTATAAAGTATAAAAATAAGGTTATTTTATAATTTACTTGGTAATAAATAAACAGTGACAGCTTTAAGTATATGCTGTTCTTTATAAATTCTAACTCTTTCTAATGATTCAAATGAAATTCCTTTTATCGTTTTAGAAATTTCATTTTATATTTTCTTAATTTGCTTGTTACATCTCTCTTAAAATAGTTCCCCATAAATTGAAATTAAAAGCCTTTCATAGAATTTTAATTCCCGATTCTACCAATTATGAAAAAAAAAAACGGTATACATTCATTGTTCATTTTTTATTATATTATTTCAATCCACTTAAAAAAAAGGTTAAGTCTTCCAAAAATGTTATTAAAATAACTAACTTTTTATAAGCTGTTAAAGTAATAAAAAAGCAATTTCATTCATTTTTGATAGCTTTTTTCTGTCCAATAACAGTAACAAAATGGCAATTAGTTCATTTAATATTAATAACAATCATAATTAATTTTCATACATTCTTCTACTTTTATATTTGAATCATCTTTATTAAATTATATAATTTATTTTATTATTATTTTTATTTTATAATTATTTTATTATTAAATTATAAAAGCAATTATATAATTTTTATATAAATTTTAAATTAAAAAATATATTTTAAAATATTTCTCATTATTCATATAAAAATAAATAGAAAAAATAAAATATTTTATTTTTTCTATTTATTTGAATGGAAAATTTATTTTTTGCACATAACTAATTGAATTTTTTTACTTTATTAGCAAAAAAAAAAAAAAATAAATAAATAAAATTATTCGTTGAATATTATTTTAGAATAATAAAGTATGCCTTTTCATAGAATTCTAAGACTAAACTTTTAACTTTTTTTAACGTAAAACTTTTTTATGATCAAATTCATTTTTAATTTTATATATTCCATTCCACTAAAAAACTATTTATGCATGATAAAAATGAAATGATATCAAATATACATTTTAATATTTAAAAAAATATATTAAAACCTGCTGCAAATATTTAATACTTCAACAGATTTCAGTAAATAAAAGACTTATAAACTACAAAATTATACAAAGCGTTCAGAAAGAAGATTTAAAGTATGCTCCAAGCTTCTGCATTTGACGACTGAATCGAATAGCAGTATTCTGATATATAAAATCAAGTTTCACCGGTTTTATAGCATGTTAACTTCCCATTTGTCTTTGAAGTATTACTTGAATTTCAAGCAGCAATTTGATTCACAATAAACTTTTTACCTTTCCTTCTAATACAAAAAATTCTATACAATATTTTTGGGAGGAAGGTTTTATTTCAAAATAAATTATGTAATTTCGACAGACTTTTCCGAACAATAAATATATTTCCATAAAACGATGTAATAAATAAAGAACTGGCTTGATTACTTCTTGGTATCTGAGGTAAACAAAGTATCACAATCATCAAAAGATTATGTCTTGCATTTCTTCATTATAGAGACTTCTCGGAAAAAAATAACATTTGATGCTATTAAATGTCTGATTGCAAAAGCAATAAACCAAAATCATTGAGTTAGCAGGATGGAATTTTGTATGAGATCTTTATACCAACCAGACAAGTTTAGGTTTCATAAAGTTTTGACGAAATCCAATTACAGAAAGTCTGCTTGGCTTAACTATGCGCATACAAAAATGATAGTTCTAAAACACAACAAATCTAAATAACAATCTAAAGTGATTTATATTGCAGAAAATGATAGAGTTACTTACGCATTCATTTATTATAATGCTTTAATTACTATAATTTACTATGAATTTAATTATTTAAAATAATGTGTTGCTTTTCCACCAGGAAATTTAAGCAGATTTGGTATTTTTTCATCTGTTTCTTTTGTTATTAATTAAATGAAATTGTTATTTAGTGCCATTTAATTTTTAATCAGATCATAGCAAATTACTAAATAATCTGTGACTAGAACACCGATGATGTTAAATCTATAAAATTAAGATTATAAATATATGATGTTTTTCTATAGTGAATACATTCTATAATTGAAATTAATTTATAGGAGTTAACGGCTGTATTTTTTTTCATGCATGGCATTTTATTTTGCTGGTGAAAATTTTGACGTTGAAGAAAAGAAAAACGTGAAATACTAATTGGCAAAGTTTAAGCTTCCGAACGATGTCGTATCGAGAAAAAGGAAAATAAAGTTAATTTCTAACAAATATGAACTTCAAAGAAAATATTGATAAATATATTAAAAATAAAACTGTCATATCAAAATTATTTTTTACTGGTACCTTTGGCGAACAACTGGTTCGCCAAGAATACTGATTGTATTAATTTCAATTCAAGACTTAGACTTAATTTCCATTATTCCGCCTAGCTGTCAAACTTTATTTTCAGACGATATTTAAAAGCACCATTTAAATGACTCTGATATATTCGTAATATGATTATTTTTTCAGCCGCTATTTAAAAGAACGCAAAGATTGTAGCTCAGACAATTAGCAGAAAATATTAATAAAGTCTTTATTATTAATTAAATTAATTAACTTATTTGATTATTCTAACCAAACCTTAACCTGGACTCAGTTACACCAAAGTCCGTCCACCTTTATACCAATACAATAGCTCAAAACACAAAGAGAAAGATAAATAAAATTTGAATGCCATCTTGGACCCAAAATAATAGATAATAACCACCTGCATCTACCTATTCTATATGTGTACAGAAAAAAAAGAAAAAAGAAGGGACATGCACTTTTACAATGTAAAAGTGTTTCCTGTTTTAATAAAATATAGCAGGTCTCTGAAATTGTAATTAATTTCAACTTCAAAAACCTTCCAAAACAAAACAAAAAATATATGGATTTATGTCGAAGGTCTTTGCATTTCCAACAATAAATGAATCTACTGTTCATTTTTCGATTCGTGATCATCCCACACTTTTGCGCATGCGTCAGGAGACATTTATTTCTTCAAAAAAGTGGTGAAAGGACAGATAAAAAAAGGAAGATGGTTATTTTTCGCACTAAGATGAAAAATTACTCCCGAAATAAGGAAGCATAATAACCGCTCAACTTTCTACCTAACAGATCTTAACGAATTGCAGAAACAGAAAAGCGCAAATATCAGGATCCCGATTATGACTATGACTACGATAAAATCTGGGATAGAAACTTTGATGAATATCTATATTTCAAATTTTCCTGTATTCCAGAATGGCATTACTAGAGTCATGTCAGAAAATTTGTGTCTAAACAGAGCAACTGAAATTTCGATTTTTAAATTTCAACGCAATGATTTGGAAGGATAAAATTTGAAACGCTGATTTTGTGTCAAAATTGAAAATCTCTTTTAAATTTTAGATAAAATCCAAAAGAAAAGTCTATGAAGTTTCTTATGCTTCTTTTCTTATGTCTTTTTATAATGTGCTTAAGACATAATAAATAAAATCAAATAAATTCAAAAAATAAATTCAAAGACGCAGTGAGATTAATAAGGGCAATTGAAAACTTGATTTTTCCTATTATAGTCGTCTTTGCACACGACCTGACCAAATATATATCCGAATTAACTGTTTATACATTCAAAAGTGTTAATTAAAAAAAGATGTATAAATTTCATTACATAAACATTAATAAGTGGTTTCTGTGTTCATATTGTATATCGTAGTCAAATTTTGGAGCAAATATGTCAAATGGAAGAGATACTCTTACAAAATAAATATTTGAATATCGTCCCCGGGCCGCGGTGGACTGGTGGTAAGGTTTAAGGTGATACGGTAAGGCACCCGAAGGGTTTCAGGTTCGAGACCTGATTCCATCGAAGAACTTATGTGTACGCGGGCCCGGTGGAAGTAAAGTGCATCGGTTCACTCTGGTGTGATGTGAAAAGTTGGAGAGGGGGTGTCTGGTCAGGTGTTGTCATGGATCAAAAGGCTGCGTCATCGAGGCTCAAAATAACGAGGTCCGTTCCAAAATAGCCCAAATGTTGCTTTAAAACGGGACGTTACTAAGCTTGATTTTCTTTATAATATTATCAATAATGCAAAATACGCTAAATTGTTTGTTACTTGCTTGCTAGAAATTTAAGAAAAGAACATTTAACTGTGCTAAATATATTTTTTCATGTTATTTAAAAGTTTCTTGAATTTTATTTCATTTTTTGAATAAAATAGATGACTAGCATTTATATAAAGTACTAAATATATTCGTATGAGAAAAAATCCGTTATAGAAATATTATTA
This sequence comes from Argiope bruennichi, assembly GCF_947563725.1. NCBI lineage: Eukaryota > Metazoa > Arthropoda > Arachnida > Araneae > Araneidae > Argiope > Argiope bruennichi. The sequence continues at coordinate 66,045,486 of NC_079158.1, read as the reverse complement.
TCTAAATTAATTTTCATTAATTCTTATACTAGGAAAGTTCGTACAAGCACCAATCCGCCGGATAAATAAATAAATATTTATTCAGTAATTACTGATCGAAAAAATATGCAAAATTCTGTACAGACCATATGAATTCTTAGAATAGGTCAGTTCGTACAAGAGCTAATCCGCTGAATAAAAAATAAACAAACATTTGCTTAGCCTTTAAATAAATATTTATTTATTCTTTCTTAATCCTTAAAAAAACTTATAAATACGAAAACCCGGGTCGCACCTATTGAAGATGGACGATTGTCTGTTTACGACAGACATTTATCAATTGATGCCTGTCTTTCCCCATCCATGTGTGAACAAAACTAGTTAAGAATTTTTCTCCTTTTGTTGCTAAACTAAGTTTTGAAACAGCTTTATATGAAAAGAAAGACATGATGTTCAGCTGGTTAAAAACATGATGTACAGCTGGTTAAAAACATGATGTACAGCTGGTAGAAAATGGCACTTCAAAATTGCAAAACGTCAAACACAGATTTGCCTCCGGATGCGATTTAGATAGGGAACGCAATCAGATTATGGAAGTAAATGCAGTTCGTAACCGTGAAAAGTGAGCACGCAAACTTAGCACAAAAGATAACGTCTTTCACAGAAGAATTTTTTGCTTCACTGAATTAACTGGCAGGGATTGTATTCAAAGAATTCTATAAAATAAAAGAATGAAAAAAAAATAGAAATAAATTGTATCGACATCATTTTGTACTAGAAAAAAGAAAATAAAGGCGAAGTGACGCTTACATTTCTAAGAAAAATGTATTGCGGATGGTTTGCAAATCCACGCATGTTTTGGATGTCATCTATTTCGAACGGATCAGGAGAACGTTTGGGGTGGACTGTTTGCTACATGATAGGAAAGTGATGAGCTTGAGACCCAATTTAACTGAAGAATCTCCATATATACATGTCTTTATTAAAAGAGAGTAATGCAGAAAAAAATACCAGGGTAATGCGTATTTTTACTAGATTTGCACCCTAAACTATGAATGCCATAGAATTTGTCTTATCAGTATATATAGTTTCCCAGCGAGAGTTGTACCTCTATTCTGGCGTCTAGCTTTATCTTTCTTTTAGGCATTTAGACAGACCTGTTTTGTTTATGTATCCGAATAATGAATGCGTAATTAGATTTGATTTAAATCCCCCTTGAATAGAAAAGATTCCATTGTAAGGAAACAAAACTTATACTGTATACATGCTACACTACAAATTATAATTTTTTTATTTATTTCTTAAGAATTTTGCAAATGTGCATAAGATTTTTCTACGACAATTTTCGTTAGGCCTCGACAACATAACTAACAACATAACAGGCCAACCAATAACATCTAACATGTATATAATAATCCTTTTTCATTTCTTTCAATGTTTATATAGCTTCGTTTAAACCATTCAAAATTCTAGTTTTTCAATTCAGTTGTGTGTGTGTGTGTGTGTGTGTGTGTGTGTGTGTGTGTGTGTGTGTGTGTGTGTGTGTGTGTGTGTGTGTGTGTGTGTGTGTGTGTGTGTGTGTGTGTGCGTGCGTGCGTGTGTGTGGAGCGATATTTTAAAACTTAATTTAAATCTTAATTTCCTAATTTTTATCTTAATTTTACCCAAATTAACTTCATTCTAAATTTTTCTCTTATTTCCTGGTCCATTTCCCATTTTTTTAATTTAATTTATTCAATATGCACTCTGTAAAACTGCTCACTTCAGCAGATACTGTTCGACAACGAATTGTAAAACCGTTGCGCATGCGTTAGGATGGGTTTAATTCATCATAATAGGGGTGAAAGGAAAGATGAAAGGAAGAGATGTTTGCATTTAAAATGAAGACTCTCGGTTTTGTGAGACGTAAACTTTACAGATAATTAGTAATACAAAAGAAAAAAGGTACTAACGCACAGTAAAATATTTCAGAGCAATTTTTATTTAATGTAAGGGCATAAACATTAAATTGTGGAGAATAAATAAAAATTTTCTGTTCTTAAATTTTGTTAATTACTTTTTTACAAAATAATAAAGATATTTTTTATATTAAAATACTTTTTTATATTTTATATGTTATGCGTTCAGCTAATATTTTCCGTTTATTCTGACATCTTTTCCATTTAAAGTCAATTTTATGTAGAATTTTCCTTAAATATTCCTTACTCCGCTTAAAGTTTATTGTTTCTTTCAAAATTGAAAGAAGTTTATTCAAAGAGGGGATTTTTCTTTCTTTGATATAAAAATCATGCACATTTCGTCTTATAATGCTACAATCGAATTCGTCAATTGATGTTTTTTCAAGAAAATCCCTTTTCACTTTATTTTCGGTGAAACAAAAATTGGATGAAGTTCATCTCTTGCTTCCCGTCGGATCTTCTTAATGGTGCTAATAGAAATTGACTGGCTAGTTTCGAAGAATGTGCGACAGGAATAAATTATTCCCCGTTTTCTGTTTCTTGGAAACAATATTTAATGATATTATATAAAATTTTCTTCGTACCACTCCTGAAAACTTTTTTACCACTAGAACTAACCAGATCAATACGAAATTTGGAGTTAAAATAAAATGCTGTCAGAAATAATACAACACTCACATACACGTGAAAAAATGTATTTAATTTTAAAAATAATTAAAAAGTATTTAATGGGGGAAATCCAAGTTGAAAGGGAATACCGGAAATGCGCTCGTCGTTCCGCGTCTCACCCCTTAATGAGATGGAATCGTCGAAAGGGTCGTCTCAGAATCCATTAACAAACAGTATATATATATATATATATATATATATATATATATATATATATATATATATATATATATATATATATATATATATATATATATATAATTATTTCATTAATATTATTAGAAATAATTTACATAGAGGAATTTTACTATATATTATTTACTAGAAAATTTCCAACCTTTGGTGATTTTGTTAAAATTAAATAAATCAACAATTAATCAATGTCAATCAATAAAATAAATCAACAATTAATCAACTTCGATTAATAAACAACAAGCAATTAAGCTACTGCATAGATAAGCAAAATTTAACATGCGGACTGGACACTATGATTTTATATTTATTAATAAATTTAGGAGTATTAAATTTAATTATTAAATTAGGAGTATTAAATTTAAGACCTAAACAGCTAAAGAAAAAAGATGCAAAATTCGTAATTGTGCATCTTGTTTATACAACGAAATATAGCATAAAGTGCTGTATATTGTGGAAATATAAAAGGAAGTCACGAAGAGAGAGCATTTTCGCTGTTTATTATGATAAATATTTAACTCTATTGAAAAACTCTTTGATTTCGATTTCGATTCAGAATTTTTATTGAAGCACAAAAATCTCTTTTGTAAATAAAAGCTGCCTTAAGGAAAGATCCCAATTCTTTATGCAAATATTCTGCAAGCTTTCTTCTTAGGCAAAAACTTTTATTTCCACGTCTTTGTCCTTTTTTTTTTTTTTTTTTTTTTTTTTGAAATTTGCTAAAAACTGAAAAGCACCTTCAGGCGCTTGAACAGGTTCGCAATAAGATATCTTCTTGAACTACCACTACAGACACATTTTTGTGGGAAAATCCAAGATTGTTTTGATTCTCATTTTGTAATACTATATCTGAACTACTTGATTATAGAATTTTTTTTATCCTTCAATAATTACAGTACAGAACCCGGATAATTTTCTTCGAAAAGTGGTAAGAATAGCTTCTAAAAAAATTCTCTTTTTAAAACTTTTTAATCCACACTCTATAGAAAAACTGTTGATGCTTATAGAAATAACATAAGACAGTACTGTATGGTGGACATCAAGAATTTATAACCTCGAATTCTGCCTTCACATATAATGAGTCCGCACAATTGCTTACACATGCTGAAGTGGTTTTCCCAATACCTTAGAGATTCGTCCATTATCGCCAATGTCAGCCAATATTCCCAAAAGAAAAGAAAAAATTTGATTCTAGGAGTTCCTCTCAGTTTATTACGATAACCCTTACCCTTATTCATAAAAAATATATACCAACTTTTAGTATTAAAGTTGATATTAAAAGAATACAAGTTTTATACCAGTGATTCTCAATATTTTCAGAGTGGTCATTCTAGTAGAGTTTTAAAAAGTAAAATGCTGAGGATCATTTAAGAAAACAAGTAAAATAAATGTAAATAAAAAACAGTTTTGGAAACATCTTTTTATTAGAGTATTAAATGAAAAATATGACATTTTGATTTATTTTACCAATTTTAAAATTTTAAATCTACTGTTGCTCAAATCATTTTTAAGTGATATCACGGTTAAGGAATGAAACCTTCGTTTAATAATTGACAATAGACTGATAATTGTATTCTCAAAATATTAAATTACTGTATTGTCATCAAAAACACAAAATTTTCCCAATTTTAAAATTTTAACATATCAGGAAGTGATACAAAATTTTGTCTTTACAGGCTTGAAACAGGTAATGTTAAATAGGATTATTTAAAAATAAACATTGAAATCTTGAAATACAAAAATAAAATACTAAAGTTCTTAAAAATAAGCCAACACAGGTATTTATAAAATAATTTTTTCTAGTTAAGAAATTTTAGGCAATATGATGCTAATGATATTCAAGATATAATTACTGAGGGTGAGCGGTTGCGAATAAGAACCATGAGCCTGCTCTATCTTAGTGCTCGGAAAACTAAATGAGAGAGTCACCAGTAAATTAAAACGGGCACTATGACGAAGGCCTAACAGCCCTCTTTACAAAGAGATTAAATCGTCCATCTTCAGATAGTGGTACGATTTGTCATTGGTATAAAAATAGCATAATATAACAGCACTTAACCTGTGATTGTAACTTTATAGTTATTAAAATAATGTTGGGGATACGAAGTGGAAGTGATACCAAATGACTCTAACCACCTGCCCGACCATCGATTTCCTTTATAGGAGAAAAAAAGTGGGGAGAGATTATTGAGTTTTCAGAAGCATTCCAAATGGTTGGACTAATTAAAAACTTAAAATAATATTAATCTTAAATATTGGAGTTAAACTGCACAAATTTCACTCTGGTATAAACATTGTATAAAAAGGATGCAAAAAATGCATACAATGTAGCTACATAAGAATAAATCCAGTAGGAGGGGAAGAACAAATGACCATGCCAGATAGTTTGCTATCTAATATCTCAGGTGCCTCCCCATTTGCAGTGAGTCCAGAATGAAAGAACAAACAAATAAAAAACAATTCAAGTGGTCAGGTTACAAGATAAATATTGTAAAAATACAAAGACAGATGTTCGCTTTTTCATTTTTATAATTAATTGGTTCACCGATATCAAGGAATAGCGTTGCAATGGCACACAAATGTGAACATTAGCACAATGTTATAATTACTTAAAACATTACTGCGAAATTAACACAAGAAACAAAGGTATAATATAATAACAAAAAAACTGTAAAGACCAAAAAAAAAAAAAAAAAAAAGGAAGACAGAAAAGAAACAAAAGAAAAAATCATTCAGTTAGTATCACAACTGTTTAATGTGATGACATTCACACTCAATTAATACAAAATGTCCATGAAATATTGGACAGAATTCAAAATTGTTGGCAATGAAAATGATAAGGCACAGAAACAAAATGTTTTAAATTGCTTACAATAGAATTGAGAAGTTAATAAATCTTAATGAGAGATCCCTTTATTTTGCTATTTCCTGTCTAAATGATACTTGGTTTCATGTTATACATTTCCAAGCACTTGAAAAGATATAGAGAATAGAAATACAATACTCTGCTTTATACATTGCAAATTCTTGCAAGGAATCAGATTAGATAATGTTTCTATAACATTACATAGAAAAAATCCAAATAAAATTTTAAAAGACTAATAGGCGAATTTTTCTCATTAAACCCTCATCAAGCCTACACAGTGCCATCTATCGGTATTTGTAAAATAACAATGTAATGTTATAAAACATTATGATCTTTGTTAATATGTAGCTAGGGAAAAGGCTATTATTTTTAATTATTTTTAAATAATTTTTTAATGTATCTGAGAATTTGTTTTTCCTGACATTTCATTTGAGAATCATAACTTAATAAAGTATGTACATTAAAACATTGAATGAAGGTATAATTTCATGCTATAAAATGTTCCTATATATTTTCTGTCGTTAATTTAAATATGATTTCTCAAAAACAGAATTATAGATGAATAAGTTTTTTAAAAAATATGCCTTTGCTTTACATTGATAGATATAAATTGCATTCCTTATAAGTACATATTTATAAATTAAAAAAGAATTATTTATAGTTAAAGTATTATTTTAATTGTAAAAATATTTTTCAAACCCATTCAATTTTTATTATAAAGCAAATAGGCAACAGAAGGTAATATAAAAAATTAACAACATTGTTTTTAAAACTATTTAAAAACAATGGAAACGATTTTTAATATTTGCTTAATAACAAAATTCTATATCGCATTACAACTCTGTTTATTGCTATGACTTGCTAAATCGTGCATAAGTATTTCGGTTCAAGAAAATCTGAAATATAAAATATTACTAGCATAGGATTATTGATTAAAATTTGCGAACCATACGCTTCGATGAATATCAAGTCAAAAAGTTTCAACAAAACATAATAAAAACATCCGAGAGCCAATTAAAGATACAATGTCTAATTAAAATTTTGTGGATATAAAAATTCTCTTTCTGGAAAATTTCAATATTTTTTTCTTGTAAAAGTCTATATTAAATTTTGATAAATATCATTCATACGCTTAGCCAGGTTTTATAATTTCGTAGAATTTTGCTGCTTGTTATTTTTAATGATATACGACGACTTTTTCTTATTCATAACAAAAACTTTTAAAGAAAACTATATGAAGCATTTAAAATAATCCGCATATAACAGAAAATTTGCATGAAGGTTCAGTAAGTTATTCTACAAGCATTTTATTTTCTCTAATTGTCAATAGCTACTGATTGAAAGCATCTAGGGATTGCAATACCGGGATACCGAATACCAGTATTTTGTGCCATTTGTACAATTTTGTAATACCGGTATTCACAAGTTTAAATACCGGTTTTTAGGTATTTTCTAGAAATGATTTAAAATTGTCTCCACTATATGTTCAGGGATCGCCAACATAGCAAAATAGTATAAGTTTTTGTTTTTATGTCACCCTAACTGGCGAAATTAATTAGAAGAACTGGAATACAAAGTTGCATCATACAATCAAAACAGAAGGGATAAAGTACTGTTAGACAACGGATTGTAAAACCCTCTGCGCATTTGCGCATGCGTTAGGATGGGTTTATTTCGACAAAATAGGGGTGAAAGGAAAGATGAAAGGAGGAGATGTTTACATTTAGCAATCAAGGCACTCGGTTTTATGAGGCGTAAACATTACAGATAATTAGTAATACAGAAAGAAAAAGTACTAACGCACATTAAAATATTTCAAAGCAATTTTTATTTAACATGAGGAACATAAACATTAAATTGTGAAGAATAAATGAAACTGTCTTACGGTATTTACATAATTATAATGATTTTAAAAATGAAAATGAAAAAGAAGAAAAGAGACTAACCAATTCAAATCTTATCAAGTTTATAGTAAATCTTCTTAAAATGTTTTACCCACAAACCTATCCACATTCAGAAGAATTCGGGACAGTTATCGAAGATTATGATGACACTAATGTCGATAGTGAAAAGGAAATGTCTCTTAAACAAAAATTAGATTTAGCAATAAATAAAGACAACTTTCAACAAACCAAAATACAATGCAGAAATCAGATATATCCCAAACTATCCGATGAGAAATCGATTTATTTGAAGATGAGGGATTTAGAGGTAAATGCTTGGGAAAAGTATATAGCGCATTGTTAACAGTACCACCAACTAGCGTAGATACCGAAAGAGCGTTTTCGACAGCTGGTAATTTTTAAACAAAATCACGTTCCAGGCTTAATAACAATGCAATTGATGCATTTTGTTTTTTAAGATCGCATTTCAAAAATTTGTAATAGTACCACAGATTGAATAATGATATCTAAACTTTTTTGTGATTTAAATAAATAAGATGTCCCTTTACTTTTTGTGATTCTTTATATACTGTTATAATTTAAAAGTTACAAATTATTTTTTGTGATATTTACACTCTCTAATAAAACTGACAAATAAAACAAAGAAACACCTGCGTTTTCTTTATCTTTCTAAAATTTCTACTATCGGTATTAAAACCGGTATATATTAAGATCTAAAAAATACCTAATACCGGTATTGAACTTTTGGTCCGATATTGCAATCCCTAGAAGTGTCCATAGATGTTAAACATTACACGTTTTTTTATTTAATTTCCAGTAGCAATTAACTTATTTTTTTTAATTTGAGCTTTCATCAATATGATGGCAAAACGTTGATCATATTTATTGTCTTTTATTATTATAAACTTTTTTAATATCAAATACCCTTTGCTCTATGGATTATCTCCCCAACGGCCGGCGTCCTGGCTTAGGGGTAGGACATCTACTCCGGGATCTGGGCGCCCCAGGTTCGAGTGTCGGTTCCAGCATGGTTGTTCTTTTTCTCTGTTCTATCTGTGAGTTATGGGAATGTGCCCCCATGTAAAAAGGGGTTGTGCAAGCGAACGTGACGCTTGAAGTAGCTAAGTTTTACTCTTGGCTCTAGTTGGCGCTACTGAAAAAACAAGAGACACTCACTCGGCTAAATTACTGAAGATAACTGTTAGCGGGCTTGTAAATTGCCATAAGTCGCAACATAACAACATCTCCCCATTATAAAATTACAGTGATTTCGATCCAATTCTGAATTCGGAGAAATTTAAGAAGCAGTAATGAATGTTTAAGTTTCAAATTAGATATTGAAAATCAAAAAATGTTAGTGCGAATTTTAGTAAGCTGATAACCCATGTGTAATACCAGCTGGAGTGATCCCTCCCAAACTTTATCGTTTATTCTTTAAAAAAATCATGTCCGAGAACGTCTTACATGGCATTCGGATGCAATAGTTACGAAATATTAACCTTTCGTGTGAGTTTGGGATTTTTACTGAATCTCTTGTCATCTTTGGCGATTAATCACTGGACTGCGTTCATTTGTGCTTTAGATACATTTTTCTAAACTGATTGAAACAAAAAATTTGACACGAAACTGTACTTGCAGTCCCAAAATCCCATACCAAATTTGATGTATTTAAGTCACTCCGTTTTTGAATGATCAAATTTGCTTATTTCTGAAAGTACAGACCGATAGACGGTCAACAAGAAGTTGGATTTGACTTAAAATTTGATTTACATTATAGATGTTAATTCTGCGCTCCGGATCTCGTCTTCTTAGCTCTCTTTGTTTTGTAATTATCAAGGTAAATTATATTTGAGCAACCGGACTGACGCACTTAACCTGAACAGAGTTTACTCAAAATTTGATAGAAATCTGAAAATTTGTTGTAAAGACCGTATACGAAATTTCAGCTTAGCTGATCTAGCTGAAAGCATTTTTGAGTTACCTTTGTCACAAACAGACGGACATTTTCTAAAATTGTGTCTTTCGAATCCAGAGAGGTCAAAAATGTGGAGATTCGTCAAAATCTCGAGTTCGAATTTTTTTTACAATTGCTATACTTTCTCTATATTACGTATACGAGAAAGTAAAAGTATTTTCATTTCCACACTATAGCATTGTGAAAAACTGTATTTACTACATCGCCAGTAAATTTCTATGAAAATTTCCTTGTATTAACCGTAATTTATCCTGCTTTTCACACTTTAATTAATGCTAAGAAATAAAATATGTTCATATTCATATATGAAATATATTCATATTTTAGTTTTCAGGATCAGTATCTTTTTTTAGAAGTATACCGATTCTTTCACCAGCGTTATTTATTGAATAGAACGATTTTTTTGGGGAGGCGGTGGGCCAAGAATAAATAGTGTAATTTGTAGCACTAAAGCTTTACTCTTCCACCTAAAGCTCGTTAGAGCTGGTGATGGGATATGCAGCATCATCCAATTCTATATTGCGGTTAGATAATTACAGCACAAATTGAGTCGGGCCCTTATTTGAAGATTTTCATGCTTGACTCCTCATAGATTTAGTGAGCTTCAGTATCGTAAACTCAACGGATCATAGAAATCGTAATTCGATCATCAAGGCTATGATGCCACAGTAATATAATTCGATCGATTGTTTTATACACAGTAAAAACAATCTGTATGTTTCATAATTCCTGGTTATAAATATAAAATCCAAAAATTAATATTTTTCAAATTAATTTCCAGATGGCGCCACCTGTGTTAAATAATTTTTTCACTGAATTTATTTATTAATTGATAGATAAGAACTCTAAAATAATTCAAATATTCCATTGGCATCAGGAATCAATAACTGTTTAAAATTTTTTCCTTACATGAAAACATGAAACGAAATTCTTTCATTATATGCTCAAGTCCGACTCATTTTTCATTACAAAGAGCTATTTTATGAACACGGGAATACTTTATATTGATGCATATGAATTCTAATAATCTTACATATCCTCGCTTTATTTTTGAAATAATTATCAACATATTCTTAGCTTGTTCTATTTAAAAAGACACTCTTTAAATAATTTTCTTTTGTTAATTTAAATAATTATTCTTTAATTTATCCATATAGTTAGTCCCAAAAGAAATATTTCCTTTATCCTCTAAAGTCTATTTAGCACTGACTGAAAAAATAAAATTTCATTTATTTGTATTTCTATATTTAGCCATTAATTTAATATAATTTAAGATATTTCTATATTATCTCTCTATATTTTGTTTACTCTATACGAGATTTTTATGTTTTACCTACTCTAAGCTAATAATTTATTAATGCATCTTTTTTATTTGTTTGTGTTTTTCATTTCATTTGTATGCTTTAAATTTTCGTAGAAATAGGAAGAAAATATTTTTTCCATAGCAGAAAATCCTATTTATTACAAAACTTAAAAATAAATCCTCCATAAAAAGATAAAATATTTTATTAAGGAAATGAGAAAAAGAGCTCACTGACAATTTAATCTCTCTCTAGTGAATAAGCTTTAAAAATTTAGGAAATCCAGGATTAGCTGACTATTCATCTTTCTTGTAAATATTTGATTACAATAGTATTAGGGAGTTTGTGCATTTTGGTACTTAGTGGGACTTTTCCTGTATAGTATAGAATTTCATTCAAAAAAGAAATGAGTAACGTAGCACCAAAGAAGAATTTTAAAGCTTAATTAAAATTGTGATTATATTAAAGAACAAAATTAATATACTTACATGGAAACAAATAAAGCTACCAAAATTCAGTAGATTTTTTAAGGTAATTGAATTGAAAATATAGAAAGAAAATAGAATTTATTTAGAAATGGAGGATTCATTTTGTAAAATTAAATAAGCACACTTTCATGCCAGAATTTTCTTCTGAAAAGGCAAAAGAATAGACATAATAACTGAATTCAAAAGCGTAATTATAAGACCTTCTTTAATCGAAGGATTTAGAATGAGCCTTTCAGAAGGGGGTGGATATGTGTACACATACAGTTTGACAGGTTTTTTTTTTTTTAGTTTTTTTCTTGTTAGTTATATTTGAATTTATTTAATTTATTTTGCTTTGCAATTTATATTCTAAATTCTTTATAACGGTTTACAAATTTTTGTGACGGAATGAAACCTTGCTTATATGTAACATTACCGTAAGAGAGATACTTTTCAAAATAAATATCATCGGATAAACAATTCTTTCAATTATTTGTGATTTTACCATCTTTCCATATTAAAGAATAAAGAAATGGCAGAATACCTTTTTTTTCTAAATTCAAAAATAGTCAAAATTCAAACTCTTGAACTTTACAATTATAAGAAATTACTCTATTTGATTTGAGCAACTCAAATCAAATAGCTCAGCAACAAATGGAAGTTTTAAATCTTTCTTTCATCTTTGAAACAAAATTAAATTAAATTACTTAAAACACATTATTATATTTAATGTTAGAACGATTATAATTATGAAAAAAATTGTTAGTAGGCACTTTATGGGAGAGTCCATTTAGATGATAGCTCAAAAATTTAATGTAACAGATATAATACTTTCTAAGAAGGGAATGTACAGGCTAATTTTTTTAAAAAAAATTAATTATAACTTTAACCAATTAAAATGAAACGAGATTTTTACATTTTTTCCTCGATAATTCACTAAAATATTGTTGCACAAAACCAATTCTTGCCCCACACTATTAATTTTGAAAACTAATTATATCTTTAATGATAATAATTAAATAACCATGAGCATTTTTCCTAATTTCTGTCAATTTTTAAAAATTATTTTTTATAATTTTAAATTATAAATTTTTCCGTTGATTTGAAGTTTAAACGGTTTCATTGTTATGTCAAATACTTAGTAGTAGGATTTTCTTCCATTGTTGTAGGAAAAAGATGAAGAATTCGGTTTAATATTTATGTAATATCTAAAATTACAACAATGTGAAAGTAAGTAGATAAATTGTCCTGAAATCATTTACGTTTTAATAGCATTATCTATCAAGGATCGATTCATCTGTCGGTTCATAATTTGGCAAAATTAGCATGTAAACATGCTAATAAAAAAATGCACCGAAGGTAAATAAAATTTGGCATAAAAATTCCCATTTAAGTTTTAAGTCTCTATCGAATTTGAATCAAATTTTTCAAAGGATTGATCACCTATCAGTCTGTATATACGCATGCGTGATAAATCGACAACTCAAAAAAGAAATGATGAAAATAAAATTAATTAAGAAAATAATAATTAAATATTAATTAATAAATTAAATATAATCAATGATAATTAAATCATTAATAATAATTAAATAATTATACTTAATGTTAATTAATTAATTAAATATAATTAATACTAATAATAATTAAACACTTATTATTAATAATAGTTTATTAAATATAAGTAACTAATAAATTAATGCTTAATTAATCAATTAAATAAATTAAATTAACAAATCTAAAGTGTATACCTATAACAAATTTTCAATTAAATCCATCAAAGGACTGATCCTCTATTGGTCTATACATTCGCAAATATGTTAATGCAATAACTTAAAACCAAATTGAAATTTAGCATGCGATCTTAAATACTTGTTTGTTTGTTTCTTATGGCACTTGCCACTGACAAGCCCGCTGTTACGAAGACAGCGATTTAAGCCTGAGGGGGACGTCTCTTATTTTTTATAGCAGCGCCAACTAGGGCCAAGAGTACGACTTTGCCACTCACGCATCATTCATTCGCTTGCACAACCCCTTTTTACAGGAGGGCACATTCACACATCTCACAGATAGAACAACAGAAGAACAACCATGCCCAAACCGGGACTCGAACCCGGGACGCCCAGATCACGGGGAAGACGCGCTACCCCTATGCCAGGACGCCGGCATCGTAAATACTAAAATACTAATTTAAAGTCGAAGTTTGGTTTTAATGAGTTAAAAAAGAGCCATTTAAAATGTGTATTTTGTTTTCTTTAAAATACAACGAAGTAGTTACGAAATAGAAAAAAAAAATGAAGTAAAAATTTATTCTATGCAGGTCCTGAAATTAAAAATCTGAGTAATCATGGCTGTCATGTCCAAGGTGCAAAATTTTATGGGGGGGGGGAGGAAAGTTAATAATCTATTCTTAACTAATGAATTGTTAATTCTTAATAGTTTATTCTTATTTAATATTATATAAAATTTCCTAGTAACAAAATAAATGCTATTCCTGTAAAAATTCTTATACTTACAATCAATCAAAAATTTTCAACTGACATCTCAAAAAACAGTAATAGTGTCTGTCATATATATTATAGTTTAAGACATATTTATAATATGCAATTCCTAATTTTTTTAAAAATCAGTAATTCACATAGCAGGGATTTCAAAAAATGCAAATTGCTTAAGATAGCAAAAATTAGTTCTTTAAATTTAAAAAATTATATACTTAAATTATAATCTTAGAAACTATTAAGAATTATCAACCAAAAAAACTATATCGCTTCATTTGCAATTGAAAATAAAATATTAAAAATGCTACAAATGCCTCTGCTCTCAAGAAACTAAATTAGAGATTTTAACTAACGCAAATATAACCCTCTTGCTCGGAAATTATCTTTCACTTTCAGTCGAATAAATAACTGCATTTGAGAGACAATTAGAGCGCTTCCATTCTTTGTGCAACATCAATTTATGCGCCAAGTCTCTAATTATTAACAGCTTTAGAGTTTTAATGGCATTTCGCTTGTTTCTAATTTTGTCTTTTCTCCTTATGCTCACGCTTTGTTACATTTCTTCTTCGTAAAGGAATGCAGTTAGCTACAAAGAATTTATTACGCAAGTGTGAAATTAATTCAAAGTTATTCTTTTCACACTTTGTTTGTAGGAATCCATCTTGGTTCAGTCTAATGTGATACTTATTGCACAAGTTATTGAGGCTCAAAATAATTTTTATCAATTGAAATAAATCTTCAGGGCGTCATTTTTATGCACTTTTATTTAACCTGACTTGTTTCGCGTTTATAAGGATGCAATTCCATAATTGATATTTCAATCCCTTCTTTATATGCTAGAGTTTTGAAATTTTGTACATCTATGGATTCTTAATGACCACAAACTATTTTAATATCCCCAGTAGTTAATTATTAGTTAGCAGATAAGTAAAATTAAATTTCTATTCTGTACGAATGGAGACACTTGGTTAGCTTTGCAAAAAATTATTTCAAGTTTAAATAGCATTTCCACAATAATAATTAATTATGAATTAAAGATTTAAATGCAAAAAATAAGTAAAAGGAAAAATTCTATTTTTTTTTTTACTTCATTAAAAAAAGAGTATTTTAGAATCTGTTTCTTTTAAAATAATTTAACTTCATTTTATTAACTTTTCGTAAAGATGAAATTTTATAATTAATATTCCATACACTTTGTTGAAGAATTTTCAATTCTGCACAATAGATGACAACGCACCATTTTTTTTCAGAATTTTGTTAACAATTAATCGATTACATTAATATGGCAATGAATTTAAAAAAAATATTGAAAAATTTTGTAATGTTTCTGATGCTGAATTATAAATTAAAAATAAAGGCATAAAAATAATCTTTAAAAAATCCACTTATTAGTACATCTAATATAATCACATTTCTAAACACAGTTTTAATTAAATTTATTCTTTGAACGATATGAAGCACACAAACTGGCTTTAAATATGATGGCATTTATATTTTAAGTAACAGAAAAAAGGTTTCTAAAAACAAGCTTTTATAAATACACTAAATAATAGAATGATTTTTTTCTACCAAAAATCTATAATATAATAACCCAGCAAATTTTTCAACGCAGCGTGGAATTAAAAATATTTCCACTCTTTTGACTTCCTCATTATTGACGGCGAAAATCTGCGAATTTTTGTTTGGGCGTCAAGCAATTCAGACATTTGGTGGTAATTTAACTTTTATTTAAGAAATTTTAATTTAATTAGTTAATTTATGTTAGGCATTATGAAAACCATCAAAATACCTCATATACAAATTATATTACAAATCAAATATCCTAAAATAAATATTGTATGTTTAAAATCAAGCACATAAAAAATATAATATTTATAAGTCATTTAAACACTGTTTCAATCAGGAATTTCATTTATAAGTTAAGAAATATATGATCCATTTTAAGAGAGAGTTTAAACATTTGATACAACTAGTATTCTATATTTTATATCAATTAGTTGCAGTTTTTCACTGGTAATTAGATATTTTATAATAAAATTTTTACAGC
Organism: Argiope bruennichi; assembly: GCF_947563725.1. Classification (NCBI taxonomy): domain Eukaryota; kingdom Metazoa; phylum Arthropoda; class Arachnida; order Araneae; family Araneidae; genus Argiope; species Argiope bruennichi. Next base: position 66,029,633 of record NC_079158.1, on the reverse strand, counting down.
TCCACTAATTATCTAAGTGATGCTTAAATTAAGTTTTACGTCATATGATATCACCAGCGAGAAGTAATTGAAATTGGAAAATATTTGACGGACGTAAGTAATATGGCTTAGACATAAATGAATCAGTAATACACAATTTTAAAGAATTAATTAAAAAATAATCTATCCGTTATAAATGAGCAGTTTTAAATATTACTAAATTGATATTTTTTTTTACTCTTTTGCACTAGCAAATAAGAATTACAAGTGGAGAGAATTAAATTTATATTTGGTTCTTTTTTAATCTCATATTTAAAATCAGCATCACCATCTAACTATACATACTTTCGCAATTTTTCCACTGGAAAATATTTAAATCTCAAATTAATTCAATGTTATTAATTTAAATGAATTTATTTCCTGAAACCATTCCTTCATTTATTCACTATTATTATGAAGAACAGAGGAAACTTTCTCCCCTCGACTTTCGTATACTAATATAACATAGTGCACTTTGTTTAATTCTATTTATAAAATTCTTCAATTCTCCGCCTTAAATTCTCCAGTTCTTATAAAATTGTGCATCATATGTAATCTGTATCAGAAAGTATACAAAAAACTTACAAGTACTCAAATAATGCAAACAAAAAGAGAAACCCACCATCAAAACTAGAGGGAGTTTTCCCCCTTTGAATTTTTTAAAATGATTTCAAAAACTTATTCTTGTGATACCTCGGTAATGAACTCTCATTAGTTGCATTCTCTTCTACCCTCTTCCATTCTGAAAGTTTTTTATAAAAAATATATTTTATAAAAAAAATATTGGTGTTATTGACTGTGAGATAAAGCTTTGTTTTTCTTCAATCACTCAAAATCTTTCAGTCCCTAACTCTTAAATAATTGCAAATTTTGAAAAATATTTAAAATGTTTTTGTTGTTGCTATGATGAGATAACAATTCATCTAATTTGAACATTTTAATATTGATAGGAATGGAAAAAAAATTATATTCCATTCATTCAATTTTTCTAAGCAACATTGTCGATCTTCGAATTCGTTTGAGAATTTCACTCTCACTACAACTTATTACTCTCAGGTTACAATCAAATCAAAATTACATTAGTTTCTGTTACCAAACAATGACATGGGGCAGATTGATTGAAAGTACCCTTTATCAATGCACAGATTGAGTTTTCCTAATATATATTCAAGATTATTTGTGCTTGTTTAGTTGGACATAACAAACTCCTAACATAATTATATTTAAATATTAAGTAAAATATTTGTATTTTAATATTTAAATATTAAGTAATTTATTGTATATTTGTATATTTAAATATTAAGTAAAAATAGGGTAAAAGTGAAACATCTTTAACACTTGTTCTTTCATTATTGCATAGTCTTCTATTTAAATATCTATGAATTTATAATTTTATAATATATATTTTATAATTTATAATATTTTATAATTTATAATATATATTTTATAATTTATAATATATATTTTATAATTTATAATATATATTTTATAATTTATAATATATATTTTATAATTTATAATATTTTATAATTTATAATATATATTTTATACTTTATAATATTTTATAATTTATAATATATATTTTATAATTTATAATATTTTATAATTTATAATATATATTTTATAATTTAAGGATATTCATATATACAGTTTCAAAGGTACGAAAATTTACAAGACAATTACAAAAAAAAAGGAAGAAATCTTAAAACATATGTTTTTAACAACTGCATTGATACGAACAGTAAATATTCGCCTTGAAAAAGGCGAAATATATGATAAATCGCTTTTGAGGATATTGTTGTCAAATGCTTAAATCACATTCTAATTACCTTTCTCACATGGAGATTTCCAAATATCAGAATTTCCTTCAACGAATTTCATACAACTTTTGACAGAAATCTATAATTTTGGTGCTAAGACTACATATTAAACTCCCTCCTTTTAACGTATTCGACTTTTTAATTTTTAATCAAAATTTCCTTCACCAAATCTGTCCAAATTTTGACAGAATTCTGCAATTTTGGTTCTAAGACTACATATTAAACTTCATCCTTTTAGCTCTTTCAATTTTTTAATTATTGAGTTCACATGTAGACATCAATTCTAAATATGCTTTTTTTTTGTTCAATTATGTTTAAAATTTCATAACCTCAAATCGAATTTTTTAATGATTGCATTGCTTTTTATATTTCTTATATGAGAAAAAGAAAGAACATTAAAAAAATTAGATAGCGGAAAATAAAATTATATTATAATTATCGTGAATGGCATTATATTAACTTAGACTTGCCATCGATTCTCAGCTTGTTAACATCATCGATTCCCCCATTTAACACGAGTACATAGTGAAGGCGTGCCCTCGTTTGAGGAGCATAGCAATCTATACGAAACTATACACATGGAATAAGCCACTTTACGTAATTGAATACATTTGATACCGAGAACAGTGATGTAATCTTGTGTTTACACTGTAAGAGAAATCAATTAAAATGCAATTTGTTTCTCCGTAATTCTTTTATTCATTTGGATTGATAATAAATATGATTAAAAATTAAGCAATGTTCGGAGTGGAAATGTGGAGGATGCTTATTTTCTCTCAATTATCGCATAGATGCACTCGATTGATTTCCAGAAAACGTTTTGTATGAAAGTAAATATTCATTGAAATAACTACTGTATAAAATCTTTACAAACTACAAATGGATATCATTTCTAAAATATGGTATTCAATCATAAGTTGGCTATTCATTTTTCTTTATTATAGTAAATGCTTTTGTTTGTAATGAGTACGAATACTCTTTTTTTAAAAATATATATAACTCAAAAAGTAACAAATTTATCTTACAATTGTTAAAGAGAAAATAATTTTCAACTTGCTATATGAATGTATTACACAATTATTCTAAAAACATTTTCTTGCACATATAAATTTACAGGTGAGTTAAATATCAAGAATGATAATGGATTTAAATTAATTCATAAAGCAAACTAACACGCTGATCGCCATATGAATCAAATACGATTCACACAAAGCATAAATCATATTTGCAAGGCCTTATTATTTTTTTAGCCTGCATAGCTCATCATTTATTTTTAATTGGCTGCATTTTGCTTATAGGTTAAAATATTGACTTTCCTGTCTGTTAAACTATTATTATGAGTTACATTTATCTAAAACTTCATCCTATTATTTGCTAAGAATGAAAAACATAAAATTAAATTATTGAAATTTAATACTACAAGTGCTGATTTAAAAAAAATTCTATATAATGCAAAATAAAAAAAACCTTAAATCAAAGTCAATGTCCAAGAAAGCTATTCTCTTTATTTTAATTATACAATTGGTGAAAGCACATGATTAAATGGCTTAATTAAATTAAATTAGTTAGAGTTTTATTATAAGAATAAAAATACTATTGCAAATTGATTAAAATTAAATTTAAAAATTTATAAAAATTAGATTTTAAAAAAAAGTCGCCCTAAATGAAATGGTATCATTAAAGATGTAATTTTTTTAAATTTTAAACTAAGGTAAAAATCAGTTTTGTGGGCTAATATTTTCGGCAATTTTTATTAAATAATAGAAACTTTAAAGTGATCATTTTTTTTAATTTGTTGATATTTTAATCAAATTCTATATTTTAAATGTTGATAGTGTGGTTTTACTTGTGTCTTAAAATAGACGTGTCTAAGTTTTATCATGATCGGAAAAAAATTGTAAATGTATATAGAAGGCATACACACCATTTTATATAGAGATGTATATCATTAAAATTGCATTACATCATGATTATATCTTTGAAACTGAAAGAGTTATAAAAAATGACTAGTGAAAATGAACGAAACTAAAATTGTAAACTCAAGTATACAGTAACATTCAATATTAAAACAAAGAACATAGTAAAATTTTTATATTGAGTACTATTCTAGTACGCTTTTGTGTCATCGGATATTGAATATTTTTACTATGTTCTTCTATTTTTATACATTTCATTAATTCATTCAGTTGAATGGAGTAACAAAAGTGAATAAGAGTACTGTCATGCATTAAATTTTCAAAATTAAATCTGACTGTGTGAATCAGGTGTGAATCGTTCGGTCCAAACAATGATGAAGATTTCTGTGATTTTCTGCATCCATGAACTTTATTTATGAAACATACTTCCTTCCGCGATTTTGAAAAAAACAATTAATAATATATGATTACTTAATGCTTACAGAAAAATAAATCTCTCAAAAATAGACGGAGGTTTGGTCCAGAAAAAGCCAAATTTCATTTTTCCGAGATAAAAACAGAAGAAACCACCGTCTTATCAAAAAATAATTTGCTTTATTTAAAAAAATAAAAAGAAAAAGAAAACAAACATGCTTATACTCTCTCTCTCTTCACTGGCAAAAATTGTAACAAAATGCGTTAAAAAAAACTAAAACACATGTAGTTTTTGAAATTTTCTAAATCTGATCATTTTGCATAAAGTTAGGGATAAATCTTTCTATTCTATTATTTTTAATTAATCCTTTTATTTTTAAAATTAAACTTCAGTCCACGTGCATCTGATAAACTTTAAGATAAGAAAATAAAGCAAGTTTAGTAGTTTTTTTATTTATTTTAATGTGGTAATATCGATCATTTTTAAAAAAATCAAAGTTAGGGATTGTTAAGTTAAAAATCAAGGAGGTGTTTAGGAATTTCGTCCTCTAAGCTCCAAGGAATTGTGACTATTGAAAGATTATAAATGCATAAGTTGTTCCTCTTAATGAAGCACAGATTTACCCAGTTGATTTATTTTTCTATCTTCCATCGTAAGGAGATTATGAGGATATGAAGATTTCATCTCCCGTTTCCACCCCTTTAAGCTGGATGGTCGATTTATGAACTCATCCCAAATTTTTAACTGTCTTTACTTCAAGCCGGTTGAAAGCCAGTCAAAATTATTTGGCTATCAGTTTACCAAAATAATATTCGCGAAGCGTTAAAGCAAGCTCGCGCGTGCGTGTAGCATAAGCTTCAAATTTTTGAGAGTGGTATCGGGTTCTAGAAACTATGATTGGTAAAAATCAGCTAACATTTTCTCCAATTGTTGTCATTAGAACTACTAACATAGGTAGTCTTCCTTAAGGAATCGATTTTAAAAAGAAGCTTATCTGAAAACTAATTTTTTAACATTATAAAGGTCTTCGCTTTCCTAACTTTTTGGCTAAAGTAATACGCATAACTTTGTACTTTTATCTCAGTAATGCGTAGCAAGTTTAAAAATAGAGTTAAAATTTAAATAACATTAATTAAGTCTGTTTTAAAATAGTATTAAATAAGACTGCTTTAAAATAGCATTAAAAAGTCCGTTTTAAAATAGCATTAAATAACCTGTCAGAAATGGAAACAAAGTTAAAAACTCACTTTATCTTAATTTATTATTTTAAAATAATAACTTTATTTTGAACTAATTTGTAGTAGTTCCTATTCATTGCAAAAAATAAAATTTATATTAAATTCAAATGAAGTTATTTTTTCTTTCAAGAATATTCATTTTTTTTCATTTTATTCATTTTAATTAATTCTGAATATTTTTTATTTAAAAACGTTGGATGCAATGAAAAAAATAAATCTCATTAGTTTTAATTCTCGACGCGTGATATTCTACGAAAAATAGCAACTAAAATACTTTCTGGCGAAATGTATGCAGAAAAACTACAGTTACGCACCTTGGAGAGCAATTAAAGGGATTCTGTTTCGCAGTGGGGTTGGAGTGTGGTACTCTTAACTAATCGATACTCATTACACGACGAAAATAGAATCAGGTTTGTTTCAACTAATACGTAGAATGAGTTTAAAATTCTTCTTTGTTTCAATGTGGGGAAATGTACAAGACAATTAAAGGATAGAAGAAATTTTTTTTGAATAATCTGTGCACGATTTTCAACACTTGAAACACAAAAGGAATGTATCTTTATAGGATTTTTTTTACTAACCACATTTTTTATCCTTATTATTAAGCTATTTAAATTAATTATCTTTCAAAATAATGAATTCATGAAAAATAAAACAACATATTAGTTAAATTCAAAAATGAGTAATTCAGGAAGACATTTATTAAAAATGAGTAAGCGATTTTAATTTCGTAAAAATGTGCGAGCCTTCATTTTTTTTAAATGGATAATCCTATATTTGACATGGTTGCTCAAATGCAGCATGTACTTTCAACGGCTCGTACTGAAATACTCGTATATATATATATATATATATATATATATATCTAAAACAGTCATAATAATTGGGAATGTAATGCAATTTATCGACATTTAAAAATGTACTCACAAATGAAAAGACTGAAAATTGACATTATAACTGCGAAATTGCTAAAAATTAACTGAACCTTCAATTGGCTTGGTTACTCAAAAGCAACGCGTTTTCATTAACTCTTATGTACAGCTCTAAAAGCTTTACATGGGTATTGTAAGCACTCTTTCATTGCACTGATTTCTGATTAGTAATTAAAATAAATTCACTAAAATTCATTCTAAAAATTAATTAAATTAAAATTAATTCATTAATTATAATAAATTCTTAAGAACACTAAAATGCATTATACATATCCTCCTTACTTAATGTGTGCATTCCAAAAATTGTTTTTACTACAACTTTTCATCATTTGCCAATTAAAAGAATAAGTAAATGATATCGTTTAAAAAGTAACAGTTTTGTTTAAGGTATATTTCATTTTATACCAAGGAAAATTGAAATAATACTTTCATAATGTATCAAGATTTTTGCGACTTCAGCTCATAAAATTCCAAAACTTCTACAAAATAAAATCTTAATTAAAATTTCTTTAATGAAAACAACTGTCAAGATTTCCTGTTCTATTACTGCTTTAAAAAATCAACTTCCATATTAACATGAATCAATGGAGTGGTCTCTCTCCTGACTTTTTCGCATTCTCTATAATAAATGTACTTGCAAATTATTAATCCCATTTGGCAAACAATAATTGAGAAGTTTTCTTAGAGTGGGATCTTTGGGGTTTAAAAGCTAGCATACGATTAATATACAAGCATTGATCGATTATGTATTTTATACACCTTTTTTTTTCGCAAAAGTCTAGAACCAAAATATGGTACAGAACTGCAATTGTAGTAAAAAGATCGCGCACATGATTTCATAGATAGATTTCATTGTATTTTGGAGTAACCGAGTTCAGATGCTTGTAACACTACAAGTAGAAAATGGCCATGCCATAGATAGAATTGGTTCCAAATTTAATAAAATTCTACGCCTTAAATGTTAAATCTGCATCTAAAATTTATATCTCTAGCTCTTTATCTTTTGTGATTATTGAGCTCACTTGTACTTGAAGAGCCAGACAGATTTTTCTGAATGGATTTTGTTCAAAATTAAGTAACACATAAGTATGGAGGTTTGAGGTAAAGATTATATACTTCCATATTGTCGCAAAAAAGCCTGCAGGTAGTCAGTGTGGCTCAGAGGTAAAGTGCACACTTGGAACGTACAAGGTCAAGGGTTCGAGTCCCAGCCAAGTCGCATTACTTTAGAAATTAAATTTTAATTTTAATTTCTTTTTATTCATTTGTTAATGCTCTAGAAGCTTCTAGAACTTTCCATAACTTTCTTTATAATTCTGGATTATTCTGTAAAGGTACAAATTTTGAATTCCACAAGCAGTGGCATCAGTTTCTTTGTCTGCATGTTAGGAGTAGCTTAAAGCTAATAAACTTGATATAGTGTTACTTTGTTACCTATTATTCTTTGCATCTTCGTGACAAACTCAATTCATCTCAAAGCGTTTTGTAATTCTCACGTTCACAGATATAATGACAAAAATGCTTTTTTTTTTTTTTTTGGATTTCAGGAGGTATGAAACATGAAATTTCGCCAAAATCTTGGGTTCGAATTCTTTGACAATCAAAATAATTTCTCTTTGAGTAGTTCGTATACGATAAAGTTAAAAAGAAGTAAAAAAGTATTCATTTTTAACATCGAACGTTTTTTCTTACCCTCGTTTCAGATGAATTCAAAGATTTATTTATTAAAAACTCAAGTAGCCTGCGCCAACTACAAGTGAAGAGGCATACAAAAAGTAATAAAGAACTATATCAGACAAAAAATTTAGTTACACGACAGAAACGAGATCATAAAAAAGGATAAATAATTTTATCAAGAATATAATCGCTCTTTTTTCCTTTTTATATTAAAAAAGAAATTGTTTAAAAAATTCAATTTACTCCAAAAAAACTCAGAATTCTTTCAAATTAAAAAATTAATTATGTATTTTATAACATATACTACATCGAAAATTTTGTAATGGGCTTAGACACTGAAATGGAAAAATTTTTGTTTTTAATAGTTTAAAATTTTCAAGTATTAATTCTATGAATCATAAAATATTTATAGACAGGACAAGCTTATTTAGAAAAGAAATCTTAGACTCCAAAAACACTTCTAATTATAAAACTTTAAATGTTTCTGAGGTACTTCATATTTTAAGTATTTCTTCTACTACTCAGCCTTAATACTAGAATAAAATAAAATTTCTGTTATATATATATATATATATATATAGGAATAAAAAAGTAATTTTTTTAATAGCAAGTATTATTCTCGTCCTTGGATAATAATGTAATTGAATTCAGAATTTGTTCATATTGAATTTATTTTAAAGAGAAAAAAATTTATTTAAAGTTCTATAATTATATTTTATATCTATGAATAGCTTTAGATATTAAAATTTCGGTCTACATTTAATAGCCTAAGAATTTTGTGGATTAACTCTACGAATACCGAAAATTCTACAAGTTAATACCTTAATTAAAATTCCTGAAGACGAAAGCAACCTTTAAAACAGTCGGAGCTTCTGTTTTCATTTACTTTCCCTGCTACTCTTTCAAAAAATAGTTTTAATGCTAACATAAAAACAAAAGTTACAGTTCTCGAAAAGGTATATATCCTTTAACACCCGGCATATTTCCTTGTCCTTGGGACATGTAGATGAATTAAAAGATTCATTTGATACACCAGAAGACGACGAGTCACTCGCAAGCAGCTTACACGATCTGAGAGGAAAAAGGTCTAAAAAAGTAATAAAGAACTGGAACAGACAACAACAACAAAAAAAACTAGTAGAAAGAGACAGCAAAGAGAGAGATGATAAAAAAAAAAAAAAGAAGAAACATTGCTCCCCAAGCGACTTGCTGCGTCAGTAAAATAAGAGATTGACTGGATAATGACGAATCAGATGAGAGGAAAAAAATTGTGACGAAATAGATGGATAGATGATGCCAAACGTGTTGACAAAAAAAAAAAAAAAAAAGAGTAACTACAATGTTTTATTTCTATGGAACACATAAATGGTTCTTGGAGTACATAGCAGTTTTGGTTTCTCATTTCATTCGGAGGTGTTCTTTTAACTGCTCGAGACATGTTCTCTGTTTGATGGAAGTGACTTTTCTTTCTAGTCAGCCTTTCGGTGCAATCATTGCTGAAATCATTTGATAAAGTTTATTACGTAGATCTGAATAACTATAACTCGGAATTTATTATTCATTATGATGAAAGACTATAACTATTACTTTTATACTAGTTGGGCACGTAGTATAAAAGTTCAATCACAGTTTGCGTATAAGAATAGATACAGTTTAGCTATTTTGGCGGATTTAGTTATTTTGTTACAAGTAGTGCATATTATGAGTCTCCTTTTTTAACCACTCGTTAATTTGCTTTCTCATTTCCACACTGATTTAACTTATTTAATAAGTTAGTGATTTTTTCATTTTAATAATTTAATGAATATATTTATGTCCTTACTTATTCTTTCAAATGTACTTCATGAATGACTGAAGTTTTAAAATTCTTTTAAAAAATTAACAAAGATTATTAGTTAATTATTTCTTTCTTTACAAACGGAAACATTAAATTAAATTACCTTATAAAGAAAAAATATTTTTTAACAAATATAACATTAAAAATCATTATTTTACAGGACCCATCAAGAGGAATTAACATAAACATTAAAATAAATAATTATTATTCGAATATAACACAAATAAGTGATTTATTATACTTTAATTTTTTTAAAAAAATTCATTCATTAATATTTTGTAGTTCACAGTATTTGTATTTGTATTTATTTATTTGGAATTATACTAATAACATTTTTAATCGATCTGCTAGTAGTTCACTCTTAGCTAGAGGACATAGTCAATCGATTAGAAATCTGCTACTGTATATATAGAGTTGGTACAATAATACATTAAAAGGCATAAAGCATTGAATAACAGAGCTGAAGTATTACATACAATGTTACGCATATTTTTCTGTTAATTTTCTTAACATAATGTAAAATCTCTCTTTACATGGTAACCATCAAGGATATCAAATTTAAATCTGTTTCAGTATGAGTGTTTATAGAAACTTATCAAAACATCCTGAATAATAAATATTGTTTGCCTAAATCTATTTTTTTGGTTTGAAATTACATCTGAATACAACTGATGAAAGAAGACATCCAAAAACAAAGGTTTTTATATCATGCTTTTGTTATAATATTATTGTAATTTCAATTGTTATGTTCAAATAATATCTTTCAAATATTCTAACTAATATTCTTTAGTATAAAAGAAAAATAGAGTAATATCTTAAAATAATAGTGACTAAATGTACAAGTTTGTATGTTTCACATCACCTATTAAATATTGGACCGAATTCAATCAATTTTTCGAAATGTAAAAGTTAAACAAATATTCAATTAATTAAAAATTAATGGAAAAATTACCGGTTTCTAAAAATAACTAAGGAGCAAATTACCCCACAAAATATATTTTAATATCATTTCGAAATTCAAAATTTCAACTTCTTAATCCCATTATTTTCATTTCTATTCAATTTTTTCTTCGATTTTTAATACTCTTTCTAAATTTGATAACAACTCAATAAGTGCGAATTATTTTGATATAAGGAAATTTTTAAATACTCCGTAACTTGGCAATAATAATATATTCTGGTTTCCTTCTGAAATATTTTCAGGCCACATTTTCATTAGTCTTAAAATAATTTTTAAGTTTATTTAATTAAATTTTAGAAAAAACAGCTGTTAAAATATTCAGCTATCTCTATCTTTGTCATCTAAAAATTAGCAAATAAATCATATTGTAATAAAAAAAGAAGACAGAACTTTACGAGAAATTTTAAATTATTTTTATTTATTTGTCTAATTTTAATGATATCTAAAGTAAATTAGAAATTCATCGCACGAATTCATTACGAAGGTAAGGTAAGTAAAGTTTTTGCGAGAAAAAAATGTTCGATGACAGCTTCAGGCTATGAGGGATTGTGCCAAAATATTAAAAGAGGGTGGATGGGAAATTTTTAATTAATTAATATTTAATCATCTCAAAAATTCTTTAAAATTTTTCTTATACTTCCGTGATTGTGAGCAACTTTTTAAGTACTTATTTAACAATTATATAATAAATATTAATAGCTTGTGGAGAATATTAGCATCCAATGGTTTTTAAAAATTGTCTAGCACAATTAATATTCGTATTCTAATTTAAAAATGTATCAGACGATAAAAAAAATTTGAATATTATTATATTTTATATAAAAATAAATTTTGTATAAAAATATTAGCAATGAATTAATTTTAATCTCTAGCAACGGATGATATATCAACTAATATTCTGTAAAAGCTCGGGAGAATTTATTAAAGGGTTTTTGACATGGATGATTATTTTTTGGGCCAAAATCTTATTTCTAAAAAAAGCAAGACAAAAGCATTGTGAAAAAATAATAAGGAATCATTTTTAAAATTTATGAATAGCATTTTATATATCAGTCGCGCATAAATGAATCAGATTTAATACTAGTCTAAATTATTAAAAAGATACTGTGTGGGTTTTTTTTAATAATTTACGCTAGTATTATTTTTTTACAATTATAAAAGAGCCTCTATTAGTTCACAAAAATATAAAATATGAACACACATAAAAAAGTATTTGAAACGCGTAACATGGCTAATAGAAAGAGCTTTAAAAGGAACAATAAATTTAGTGGCATAATGAGTTATAATGAGAATATGAGAGGGGGGGGAAGAGTAGCAAGAAAGCTAGAATATGAATTCAATATTTATGTAACAAAATTAATTGCTTAAAATATACTAATAAGTTAGAATGAAACAAAAATAAACCATACATTCGAGAGAATGAAAACAGTTAACAACTTGTAGCTAGGTTCTCAAATCTAGTTTATCAATTAAAAATTCTCATTATAAATTAACCAATTTTCTTTCAAATTTCCAAAAATAGTAATTTGCAATTCTATAGAAAACAATTTGTGCAATGAATAAGGAATAATTATTTTTCTAACTGTACCGCAAACAGAATTTAAATCTCTTTCATATAGAATCAAGTCCATATATTAAAAGACAACAACATTATGTAAGGTAAAATGTCCTTTGAAATATTTTTACGCTATTTAAGGAATTAAAAAAAGAACAGTAAATTTATAAAAAAATATACTCATAACTATACATATCAAGTAAAAAAAAAACATAATTCAAATAGTTTACAGAAAATAACTGAAAAATATAAATAATAAATTTTTAACAATAAGATACGTATCCACCTCGCATTTTAATGCATACATTAGCAACATACATGCATGCTCTTGCTAATATTATTAAGCTGAAATTAACATAAATTATGTCCTTTTTGTTTAATTCCTGCAAGGCAGTTTTCTTTGCGAAGCGGTGGTGCATTGTTTCCCAAGAGCATCCCATACATGTTCAACTGAATTAAAATCAGGTAAAAATACAGGAAATCCTATTCAACGGGATTCTTCATTTTCATTAAGATCACCATAACAAATATGATGGTAATGGACATTATCATCCATGAAGATAGAACAATTTCGAAAAGCAGAAAAAAATTATGACAAGAAGAGGCTTAATAATTTGGCAATAAATATTGCATCCTTAGCGCCATTTTCCAAGACAGAAAACTGAGTATTCTCATGCAGTTTTATGCCTGACAAGAATATAATATTATTACCTCAGTAACAATCATCTTCCAAAATGTAAATATAAATGTAATCAGTTCCAAATGCACTGGTACCGAGAACCAAGCGATTAACAAAATTTGGCAGCATCTGTGAATGGTACGTTTCTCCACAACTTAACGCTCTCGGTGATATATTCACTTACTTATTTTTGTTAAAAATAATCAATAAGGCGCAACTAACTGGTTTATTGGCAAACAGATTAAACCATTTTAATCTTTTGCTTAACATCGATCGTGATATTCCAGTGTCAGCATTTCTACGCATATCTTGTATCAATTCGACAGCAGTCTTCCGAATATTTATTTTAGATGTTATTTAAATATAATAATTCTCCTTCACAGAAAGTTTGTTTGAACAATTACATTTAGTAACTATTCCAACTTCATTAGATATTTTCCTAAAGAAGAAAAAAAAATTTTTTTTAAATTCCCGATTTATAAGCTAAATCTTTGATTTCCGTCTTCTTATTCAACTACGATAGTATTGGCTCTGGAAAACGTCTGCACCTGTTCTTCAATTCATATAATTTATTAACAGAAAAAAATATGTTTAACACATATACAATGCTTTTTATTTTCTGATATACGAAATATCTAAACAAAAAGTATTGTAAACGTCAAAACACTGAACACGAAATTTTGATGAATCCTTACGTTTCATGCCTCCCCAGGTCCGAAAAGCACATTTTTGGTAATATTTCTCTCTGGATGCCTGTGATCTAGAGGGATGAAATTTGGTATATAATCTAAAAACCATATTTGTAGATTTCTATCAAATTTTGAACGATTTCCATTCAGAGGAAGTGTGCCCGATTAGCTATTTGAATATTATCACAATAACTACAAAACAAAACGGGTTAGATAAATAACATTTGGTATACAGATTTAATATCTAAAGTGAAAATAAATATCAAATTTGGAAGTTCTTCCATTGACCGTCTGTAAGTCTGCTTTTTCACAAGCATGTGAACAATGACATAAATACATGGAATTCGGCATGAGATTTTGTGACTACAATTGTAGTTCTATGTCAAATTTTGGTTTCAAACGGTTGGAAAAAAGCTTCGAAATCATACACACCCTGTTCCGGTGCTTATGTAATAACGTGGTTAATAATACAAAGAACTTATTTAATTTTTGGTTCTCTTATGATAAGTTATTGAATTATTTCCTTTCTCTTTCAAGTTTATAAATAAAATTTTCTCCTCTCCAAGAATCTGAAGTCATATTTCATTTCAAAATAATAAAAACATTAAAGAAGAATAGTTTTAATTATTTACAAAGACTGCGAACAAAAAAGTATTTTTGTCTGGAATATTATATAGCCACAAAACTTGAACAGCTTTAAACTTTGAGCGAGGAGACTGTAGATATAGTAAAAAAATTAACTACTTCTTGAATCTTTCAAAATAAGAATTTAGAATTCTGCCTTCCCTCTCTGTGATTCTGCTTTCATCAACATATAGCATCAGATGTTCTGTAGATCGCCAAAGCTATATATATATGTTTCTTTTAAAATTTTATGTACTTTCTCAAAGCACTTATGGGTACCTTGAGACATACTTGCGAAGTTAAGTGCTGACATAGGCAGGACACTAAAATGCAATCCAAAGAAAATCAATTCCAGGCACTCTTTTAGTAAAAAAGAGTGTGGTCTTTTCCAGAAATCCCCTGTTTTATTCATGGAATGCTTCTTAAATTTTCAAATGCATATTTGCCATCCAACGTACCTTTAGGTACTCTCTTCAATATCTTGAGAAAATATTTAGAATAATAAAATAAAACAGGTGTATTCATATTTTGTGCAAACATTTTATACGATGCTTGAAAGTAATATATTATTTAAACAAATAAAATGAACCATTAAAAATTTAAAGAAGCCGACGTCCTGGCATAGGGGTAGCGCGTCTTCCCCATGACCTGGGCGTCCTGGGTTCGAGTCCCGGTTCGGGCATGGTTGTTCTTCCTGTTCTATCTGTGAGATGTGTGAATGTGCCCTCCTGTAAAAAGGGGTTGTGCAAGTGAATGAGTGATGCGTGAGTGGCAAAGTCGTACTCTTGGCCTAAGTTGGCGCTACTATAAAAAACAAGAGACGCTCCCCTTCCGGCTTAAAATCGCTGATAACAGCGGGCTTGTCCGTGGCAAGTGCCATAAGAAACAAACAACAACAAAATTTAAAGAAAGCAGTCCTACAATATTAACACGAAATCCACGCATGCAATAAAAAAAGAGTCATGAAACTTAGAAACAGTCTTTACATAGAAATATTATAAGCAATAGTTGAAGTAATTACGAAATAATGATGGAGTTCTGAAATTATACAACTTTAAAAATATAAAGGGCATCCTTCAATCCTCATTCAGGTTTGAAAAAAAAAAAAGGAGAAATTCAAGTTTCATTTCCGTGCTTTTATTTTTCGACATAAGCTTCGAAAATGAGTTCTAGTTCATTCTCAGAATAAGTAAAAAAAAGGAAAGAAGAAATTTCATTCAAAAAGCCCCTGATGAGTGAACCTTTTCTGTTTTAGAATATATGAAATTCTCATTGCTTTTTTAAATGCTGTAGACATTCCAAAGAAAAAAATTGGGGGGCAGATAAGCAATATCATTTGTTCATTCTTAGTTAGTTTCATGAGTTCATGGGCAATGATATATGTGTGTAAAGGAAAGATGTGAAAGAACAAATGTTTCACAAAAAGGAAACCTGGAAGTCAATGTACTATAGTAACAGAAACTCTGATATTCTATAGGCAACTACACCGTAAAGATAAATGTCTTTAGACAACTTTCTTGTAAATAAAGAATCAAGCGTTATAAATAGTGAATCGAATAATTATAAATTTGTTTGAGAGAGGTTTTTTTTCGGAATAGAAATATATAATTCCATGAGAATCTAGTTTACATATATTCTCATGAGTAAAATTACTACACTTAACAGGTGTTTCGCATTACTAGTAAGATTCGAGAACGAATTATGCTCGTTAAACGATGTTCCACTACATTCGGAAGATTGTCATTTATTACATCTTAAATCGTTAGGTATCCTTTTGCTATAACAAATGAAATCCAGATAGTAACATGGTCCTATTGTTTCTGGATAAAATTGAAATACTGTAAATATGAGTGTTCCGTTAATGTAATATAGAATATTTGTAACTATATGAAAAAAACTGAATTATTCCTGTTTCTGGAGAGAAGAATGTTATCTATAAAATCTTAAATCATATGTATACTGTAACATTCCCCGTTTCCCAGTACTGATAAGACATTTACAGCCAGCTGTGTCGTCACTGTTACTTACTAAGCTCCTCGAGATAGCCAGATGGTGGATCTTTTCACCTGGGTGGCTCGCATCTGTTCATTAGAGACTACAGTGAAAGACCACATGTGGAATTCCTCGTCCACGAGGTATTGATAGTACCTTCAAAGAGAAAAGGGTATCCAAATATCTGCTAAATGTTTGCTAAATGTTTCTCATTATGAAAGGATCTTCTCACGACCCACTGGCATATTGCTGAACCCGATTGGCCGAAAGAGAGCTCAAATGACCAATGTAAATTAAGAGGCAGAGATTGTCGCCGAAATAAAGTGCGGAGATTTTTTTTTTTTTTTTTTTTTTTTTTAGGAGGAGAGAAGAAACGAATTGCAGGAGACTCTTGGACTAAGCCCACGAATTCGGAGTCCGGAGAACTACCCCTGGAATGGTCTTGTTGACTAACAACCTGTGAGTTCCCTATGGTGTTGTTTCTACGTATTGATGGAGAACTGAGTTTCAAGAAAACCTTCCACTTCGACTGTTGTGTCTCCTACTACAGGTGTAAATAACTATTTATTTAGCCAAGATTAGAACAAGTTGTTCTTTTGTATATATAAGGCTGTAAAATAAAGAATTGTCTGGAAATTCTGCTTCGTTATTTGATCAGTCTAGATCAAGACATTACAATACTTTTGCTATAACAAATGAAAGCGCAGCAATAACATGGCCTAATATTTCAAGATGAAATTAAAATAGTGTAACTATGAGCATCCCGTTATGTAATGCAGAATGTTGGTAAATATTTGGGAAAAAAAAAGGAATTATTCCTGTTTCTTCGAAGGTTATTTGCATATTCATAATACTTTTTAAAAGATATAGTGAACTAGTAAGATACCATCATTATTTGAAGTCTTCCTTAACTTGGGATAAATTTTTAACTACTAAAGAACATTGATAAAATAATATGAAGGAAATTTGTATCTGAAAAGATAACTTGAACAAAATGAGTTAAATACCTAATAAATCAACAATAGCGCAAATAAGCTATTCATTTCACCACTCAACTTTCTCAAATTTCGGAGTTTAAAAACCATTCCCTCTTGTCCATTTACTTTTTGAGCACGAACAATTTTCAAAAGTTACTGCTATTGTTTCTCATTTCTATATAAAACGAACCTTACTTCATGAAGAATGATCATCATAAATACATTTTAGCATAAAAATGGATAAATTTAGTAAAACAATAAATTTATAAAACATTTTTTCCCTTAAAGTAGCCCTTAACACAATAAAAACCTTAAACAGAGCAATTCAAAAGTCTAATTTAATGAAAATGACTTTATGAATAGTTGATATTATTGAAATATTTATCGGTGTATGAATATAACTCTGCCCAAGTTGATTTATCTCATGAAATTCCAGTTTGAAACAAGAAATGAGTATCAGCGATGAACTTGGTAAATTTCGCTACTACAAGGATAACATCAGATGTTGCATTCTCTGAGCTTTTTTGTAATGCTAAACTCCGCTTGATCTGTAACTAAATATAACTCACAGCTTTTCGGCATATATTATAACATTAAATGCATTGTGAATTGAAACGTAATTAAGTTAAACTCTACCTCTATTTTAATTTAACCGTATACCTTTCCTCCAAATAATAAAGAAATTGCAATTTTATTAATTTTTCAATGTTTATATTTTAAATCTTTTTCCTAAAGTTAGGAGAACTATCGTCAATCGCAAACTTGTTATTTTTTTGTTGTTGTATTCCAATCGTCTTTGATTTAACTCGTTTGTCTTTGATTTCATCTCATTATGTTCAATTTTTTAACAAAATTATATCCTCTTTATTAATGTGTATAATTTAAACATTTTTTATTACTTTACAGTTTTGATAGTTTAGCTCCATTTTTTCGATTTTGGTTATTTATCTCCATTTTTTCATTCTTGGTAATTTATCACCATTTTTTCAATTTTGGTAATTAATTTCTATTTTTCACTCAACAGTTTGAGTTATTAATATAATTACGTTGCAAAGAGTTCACATGTTATTGAAGACAAACTATAGCCATTCGCCTAATGAATTTTATCAAAATTTTAGAGAAAGTGACTTTTATTTATTGCATACTAACCACCTGTAATAACCAATTGGTTCGATAAAAATACTGGTTGTCTTTAACTTCAAATTAAATCACTAACTGATTACTTAATGTTAATGATTTCCTCAGCAAAATAATCTTAAATATCAAATTGTGGAAAATATTAAAGGCTTGCAATTTTAATAAGTTTACACAGATTCTGTTTATTCTACGCTTAAACCTTCCAATTGGACTTGAATCCCATGACGTCATAGAACTACTAAACCCTGAAGTGTCTGAATAATCTATTTCTTACTGCATGTTGTTTTTAATTAGAATGCAATTCCACTTTCTGATTCCTCAGTTAAATATCGCAAATAATTTGCAGAATCTTTTGTTCCTAACTTCCAACATTGAAAGAAAATCATGTCATTATGTCATTAAATATTTGATGAAACAATGAAAACGGTTTGAATTTCCTTGTAAAAATAAAATCAATTATTCAACAGTATGCAAAAAAAAAATATTTTTAAAAAAATTGTCAAATTTGAGAAAAGACTTCTTGTGTGCAGCCGACGACCCGAAGGAATACCAACAGGATTCATTATGACTGACTGAGAGAAAAAAACTGTATGACAGCTAAATTAATAAAAAACAGTTTTTAAATATTAAAAAGTAAAACAACTTTTTAAATATTAAAAAATAACGAAGTAAAAACACAATTTTTTGCAACAGTAATTTCGGGAGTTATCGCAGATGAACAGTAAATACAAGGTTGATTTAAAAATATATTTAATTTCTTTTTTAAAATTTTGTCACCTAGGTATGCATTCCAACTCTCCAAAATCTATCTGGGCCAAATTTGATAACTCTAAGTCAAATGTACATTCCAAGAGAAGACAAATCACAGTCCCTTTTATCAGTAACAGAAAGAAATATAAGTATTTTATGCAGATTTCTATCGTGAATTTTATTTTCAGAGATTTCTCAAATATCTGTTTGCCTTCCGTCCAGGTTGGTTGAGTTGTATTTTACAATGCAACAGGCATATTTAACTAAGCATTACTAAAAATACTGGAACATCACTGTCTAAGGCATAAAATACATTCCAAATCCCCCTCCTAAGATTCAAAACGTTAGGAAATGATAGACATGCAATAAAAAAAGTTCTTTGTGAAAAAAATAATGTGTGGTATAGAAATCAGTCATACTGAATCTTCACTGCTTTTCTATCGTATTGAATAAGCAAAATTATCAGTATATTCAGTAATAAAACTTTATTTTTCCCAAGATGACGAATTCCAAAATACTTTCTTATTGTCCTTGAAAGAAAGAATTACCAAATATAAATTGTCTTTTTTTAAAAATTAAATAAACAATTAATTTAGATCCATTCTCAACAACAGCTCATTTTATTTCAAATAATTTCTTCCTTTTTCATAAAATTTATAAAATTTCCATTTATACCTTTAATTTGAAACTATAGTCTCCTTTTTTTGTTTACCTCAAATATTTAATGTTTATTCTGTGGGAACAATTTCCGTTTGAAACTGTTTATTTTGGTAGGTGATTTATTCGTTAATCCATTTCCAAAATTCCATCGATTCCGGAATAAGAAATATTAAAATTTTAATGATAAAAAATAAATATAACTCTTTTTAGAAAGCAGCTTTCTTTTTCCAAATTTTGAGCATGACCAAAACAATTAACTTAATTGGGTTTTTGATATTAAATTTCGTAGTTATTTCTTAACCTTTAAAAGGAAAAATAAGCGTTTGTATTAAATTCCAGTAAATCAAAAATATCTTATTATATAAATTTAATAAATGTACCAGAAAACAATTTAAAATAAGTAGCAAACAAAATTCAGGACGAAGATTTTTTTTATTAAACAGTAATTAGTTAAAAATATTTTTAAGTTTCTTCCTAAATTTTTTGTTTAGTTTATTTCTTTTATTTTTTTAGTTTCTTCCTATTTTTTAGTTTTCATTTCTAAGACTAATCAGAAGTTTAAAAAAAAAATCTTTCCTCTGAAAACATTTTGCTTAACAATTTACGAAAATTATCCAAAAAAAAATTTTTTTAATTATTTGTTAGCTAAAATAGTTAATTTAGTCAGCTTTACATAGCTTCAATATGAAAAATTTTATACTTCATTTAAATTTAAAAAATATTCTCATAAACAAATCATAAAAAATTAAGTTTATTTATGAATTTCGTATGAAAAATCAGTCTTGTAAAAGAAATAAAAAAAATTTTTATCTCCTAATTACAGCTTGAAATTAGAAACATTTTTGCTTAATTTCTTTTAATTCTTCATTTAATGCAGAATTAAACATATTAAATTTTAAAATTTTCCTCTATAAAATGTTGTAATTTGAGAAATGGATTTATATTAAACTGATTTTGAATACGACTTTCAATATAAAGTTCGGAGCATTTGTTATAAGGATTAATTATTTTTTAATTCCGAAAAAAAATTATTTGTAAACTAACTATTATACCCAGCTTGGTTTAGGTGAAATTTTCATGTTTTTTGCAAATGAGAAATTGAAATTTTAAGTAAATGTCGTAAAACCTTTATTACACTTTTATACTACTTGAATATTTGTGAATAAAAATAATAATTAAAGTAAAATTATACATAATATTAGAACTCGACGGAATTTCAGCGCATCCATTAACTAACTCCTTTTAAATAACTTCCCAAAATGTTATTTTGTGCAAAATAATATGCAACTCAAAATATTTCCATCACCTGCAACTTACTTTTTAATTAACCTGAACCAAAAACTTTTAATATCTAGTTTATTAAAAATAAAAGATTATTCCCAATGATTTTCAAAAACCAAAGAAAGCTAAATTTTTTTTCGAAAAATTGTTAATAATTTTGGAAGAATGATACAAAATTTAGTTAAGCATCGAAAGCGGCTACTTAAATATGTTTTCACTACTTGGAAAATGAAGGCAGACATTTTAAAAAGTAAATTTAAATTTTTATTAAACGTTAAATTCAAGTAGTCGCATTTTGAATTGCTTTTTAATTAACAGAAAATCTCACATAATTTTAAAAAATATTTTTTCAGTACTGAGAACTCTCTTTGCTTCTCTCTAATTTCTTTTTTTTTGTCAAGTAAATAAATGTTATGCGCCATCATGTTGCTTGTTGCTACAAACAGTATGCTGCAGTAAATAGGTTTTAATTAAGAACAAATTAATTTTAAATTAATTAATCATTTTGAACTATTTCTAAAACATTTTTTATACTTAAAATTATTTTTATTAGCATGAAAAGAAATTTCTTCATTAATTTTGTTTTCATCACAAATAAAAATAACTGATGTTTCAATTTTATTACACTATCTTATGGATTATATATAAAAAAATTATAATATGTTTCATATCTGTATATCTGCATATAATATGTTTCATATCTGTATATCTGCATATAATATGTTTCATATTTGTAGAATTTTATATCAATGGATTTACTGAGGAAGTTTGGTAGTGTTATTTTAAATTATTTCGCATAAAAATAAATCTAATCATTTATTTTTATCCTAAATAGTTTAATGTATTATTAAGCAACTTATGATTAACAAAAATGATGATTACAAACTTTTAAATCCCTAGTGCAATTTCTTACAATTTAATTTTCTATTGAAAAATATTTTTCAATTGCTTACTATTAAATATACATTCTTCTAAATATACACAACAATTCCACTAGACAGACACAACCTACCACAATGATAATTGTTGGACAAGAAAAAAGACTCAGCCCCCGGTTGAATAAAAAAAAATTTAAAAAATTGCTTCATCTAGAAACTTCAGATATTTTTTATATTGCCTTAAACATACATATGATTTTTCTAATTATTACCACTTGGAAATTTTTATATCATCATTAATGATAGTCTGTGTATAACACTCAGTTCAAGAAATTTATGGACTCTGATCGATGGTATAAAATATTTTAAACTATGATCATAGCAGTTGTATTAGATACTGAAAGACATGTTTCGCAGTTCAAATAAAACCTTTCTTATAAGTTGATAAGTCGTTTTAAAAAGGAATCATCTCCAATTTTTTTACTAATTTACTGTTTGATGGTTTCGCAATCCTTTAAACTTCGACTTGCATACTCCAAACGACAAATATTTCATTCATTCATTTATAAAAACTATACATATTTCATCCGTTAAAGCATTTCTATATGGAGCTGGTTTCATGCATTCATATTGAAACCCGATAAAGGGCCTATAAGGGGTCCACATCTTTTTTCACTATTCATGCAATAACTACCTACAACTGCGTAAATATACAAACAAATTACAAGTATCACCCATCGAGTTGAATCTGATTTTAAAACCCGATGACCAACCTTCTATAAAAAGTTATTTCTCGCCATCCAGAATTATGGAACGGCTATATCTCATGAACAAAAATATCATTTTGCTGTTACAAACTATTATGGATTCTATTTCACGGACGAAGAATCAGGAGTTGTCATAACAAAGCCCTACAGCAACAACATCTTATAAGAATGATTTCTATTGATGAAAAAAATGAGAAAACTCTCTACTGTTCATTCCAAGTCCAGAAAACAACTCTGCCTCCAAAATTCTCTATCAATAATATGAAACATGAAGAAGTTCTATTAATGCATACAAATCAATAACCAAGGCTACTACAATAAAATGATAAATGTGTCGCTAACAACTAAAAGATTATAATACTTTTTCTTATTTGTTTTACCTTTTATATATAAACACTGTTAAGTTTTGAAATGACATTTTTTTTTCATTATTTATTTCATTAAAAAATACATGTTTTTATACATTAAGATGGATTTAATATTTCACAAACTGATGTTCATTGTGAAAATTGGCTGCATAGGAAAAATATTTTTCTTGGGCATTCTGAAGAGCTATAAATAATTATGTAAGTATTTTACATTATATATAATCTCTATTAATGACAAAAATAAATCAATGATATAAGTTTTCTGGAAATGTTATGGAAAAAAATGATTTTATTTATTTATTTATTTTTATTTTTTCATCGTTTTCTTTTTTGTTTCTCCTGTAAAATTTGGCCTCTTTTCAAAATTATCTATTTAAGGTTTCTTTTTAATGTTTCTCCCGATTCAATCATCTTCATGAAATTCATTGCTAAGGTATTTTAGTAACAATTTTTAATAAATTTCATTGGACCTTATTTAATAACTTTATGAAAAATCCTTAAATGTTTAAAATATAAAAGCATTGATCAAGTTAAATAAATACAAAATTTAACACATCTATAATTATGCAAGTAGCAATTTTTTTCATCTTTTCACAATCTAATAATAGCTATAAAAGGAAAAACATACAGTGTATATGATATCTAATTTTCAAAGAGCACAGAAGCACTAATGAGAAAATTGTTTAAAAAAAAGTTAAGGAACAGAAACATGATACAGCAATTTTACTTTCAACTAACCTCCAATTTAAACTTCATCCCAACAAAATTCCAACCGAATTGGGTTTTTTTTTCCTGATATTATACGCTTTGTTTTGCTTTATTCGTTCTGTAGTGGCGGGGTGGTCGGCTATGCACAAGAACTCGGTATATACTTTATCTTGGGTTTCAGAGGTTTTTTTTTTTTTTTTTTTTTTCTCCTTCCTCTTTCTATTTTCGTTCTTTCTTTCTGATTGTTCAAGTTCTTTCGTTTATAGAATTCAAACTAGGCCTAATTTTTTATTATTACTTATCTATATGATTTTAACAAGCGTTCTTTAAGAATGCAATAATAAACCAATTTCACTTTTAAAAAATACTTTAAAACAAATTTTTACTGCACACCAGTTACTGATTTTTCTTAACATGACTTATTTTCGAATCTTAAAATCCACCGTTTTTCAAACTTATCATCAGATGGCGCCACTGATATGGAATCAAATTTTGGTTAATATTTGATTTGAAACATTTTTTCAAGTATTAAAAACGTTTTTTTTTAAATTATATGATTTTATTAATGTATTTAATATAGGAATTTTTTATTCAAATTATTTTTTACTTTTTAATCTTAATATTTATTGTTTCACAAACTAGCTTACGGGTCCTCATTAGATAAGATTCAAATATTTAATTTTATGAACGTTTAATTGGCAAATAATTTCTGGAAATAGTATTATATATATATATATATATATATATATATATATATATATATATATATATATATTGTCATTGACATTAAGCAAATGAAAAAAAATTCAGTCCTTTAGTTTATCAAAAAAGGAGAGGAAGAAAAATCGATTACAATACATGAAACAAATTATCATAAATAAAAGTGTTTCAAGGATTTCAATTCAAAATTTTCACTCGGCCTGAAATTCCTCGCACCCTCACTTAATTGTAAGAATTGTATACGTATCACTTAATTTTGTTGAATTCAAATTATCCATTCTATTTGTTGGATAGTATTACACAGTAATTAATATAGTGCAATCGACAAGATATTTTACCACAAAAAAAAATTTGTGATGGATGTTCTGGTTACAAATCTCCTATATTCTTTAAACAAAAAGTCTAAGAGCCAGATGACTTAAATACGCAAACAACCAAAATGATTACATCAAAAATATATAGAATTTACTATCACCAAAAATGCAAATCTGTATTTAAATTTTGGACCAAATCCGTTAAAAAGAAAACCGCGTCTCTGCATATGACTACGGGAATTCAAAAAATCAGAAGCCTCGTGTACATAGTCTCCCATTGGATAAAGTTGCTTGTTGGCATTTGCCTAACAAATAGAATGGAAGCTAGCATTAGCTACTCCGCAAGTGACAATTTTATTTTAGAAGGATCTAAGATTCTGTAATATTTAAATCAGCTTTGAAGAAACACGAAACTATTTTGAAACGGAGCTCGCATTTTTAAATCATGGGCGGTTGTCGTGAACGGCACACAAAGCGAAATGCCCCCTTCCCAACTTTCGCACCGCACCGCGGGGATATGGCCTCGACGGATTTAATGTTCTCTATACGTATTCACATGATGGTTCTTCAATGAAATCAGTATTCGAAACTAGAGTTCTCCGGCATCGAAGATGAAACCTTCCCACCAGGGCACTGAGGCCATAGAGAGATATGAGAATGTCAAGAGAAAAACACTCTTCCATTTTAGTTTAAATAGTAATATTGATATAGTTCTTGTATTAAATTGTTACAATATTCCATACTCTCGTTAATATATATTTCCTTTTATAAAAATGTGCTATTGTTCTTCTGACTTATTATGAGAAATAACAATTTTTTACTTCTTGGTTAATGCTAAACTACATTTAACTATAATTGCTTGCAACTGGTGTATGTTCTATAGTATAATATTTTGTGATACAATTATTTTCGTTAAATATTACAGATAATACGAATGTTGAATCAAAGTTAAGCAATGCATTATCCGGAGTCTAGCATTTTGTAATACAATTATTTTTGTCAAATATTACAAAAAGTACGAATGTTGAATCAAAGTAAAATTAATGTTTTATCAGTAGGGTAACATTTTGTGATACAATTATTTTCGTCAAGTATTACAGAAAATAAGAATGTTGAATCAACGTTAAGTAATGCACAATCAGAAGTCTATATTTTGTGATGCAATTATTTTCGTCAAGTATTACAGAAAATAAGAATGTTGAATCAACGTTAAGTAATGCACAATCAGAAGTCTATATTTTGTGATGCAATTATTTTCGTCAAGTATTACAGAAAATAAGAATGTTGAATCAACGTTAAGTAATGCACAATCAGAAGTCTATATTTTGTGATGCAATTATTTTCGTCAAGTATTACAGAAAATAAGAATGTTGAATCAACGTTAAGTAATGCACAATCAGAAGTCTATATTTTGTGATGCAATTATTTTCGTCAAGTATTACAGAAAATAAGAATGTTGAATCAACGTTAAGTAATGCACAATCAGAAGTCTATATTTTGTGATGCAATTATTTTCGTCAAGTATTACAGAAAATAAGAATGTTGAATCAACGTTAAGTAATGCACAATCAGAAGTCTATATTTTGTGATGCAATTATTTTCGTCAAGTATTACAGAAAATAAGAATGTTGAATCAACGTTAAGTAATGCACAATCAGAAGTCTATATTTTGTGATGCAATTATTTTCGTCAAGTATTACAGAAAATAAGAATGTTGAATCAACGTTAAGTAATGCACAATCAGAAGTCTATATTTTGTGATGCAATTATTTTCGTCAAGTATTACAGAAAATAAGAATGTTGAATCAACGTTAAGTAATGCACAATCAGAAGTCTATATTTTGTGATGCAATTATTTTCGTCAAGTATTACAGAAAATAAGAATGTTGAATCAACGTTAAGTAATGCACAATCAGAAGTCTATATTTTGTGATGCAATTATTTTCGTCAAGTATTACAGAAAATAAGAATGTTGAATCAACGTTAAGTAATGCACAATCAGAAGTCTATATTTTGTGATGCAATTATTTTCGTCAAGTATTACAGAAAATAAGAATGTTGAATCAACGTTAAGTAATGCACAATCAGAAGTCTATATTTTGTGATGCAATTATTTTCGTCAAGTATTACAGAAAATAAGAATGTTGAATCAACGTTAAGTAATGCACAATCAGAAGTCTATATTTTGTGATGCAATTATTTTCGTCAAGTATTACAGAAAATAAGAATGTTGAATCAACGTTAAGTAATGCACAATCAGAAGTCTATATTTTGTGATGCAATTATTTTCGTCAAGTATTACAGAAAATAAGAATGTTGAATCAACGTTAAGTAATGCACAATCAGAAGTCTATATTTTGTGATGCAATTATTTTCGTCAAGTATTACAGAAAATAAGAATGTTGAATCAACGTTAAGTAATGCACAATCAGAAGTCTATATTTTGTGATGCAATTATTTTCGTCAAGTATTACAGAAAATAAGAATGTTGAATCAACGTTAAGTAATGCACAATCAGAAGTCTATATTTTGTGATGCAATTATTTTCGTCAAGTATTACAGAAAATAAGAATGTTGAATCAACGTTAAGTAATGCACAATCAGAAGTCTATATTTTGTGATGCAATTATTTTCGTCAAGTATTACAGAAAATAAGAATGTTGAATCAACGTTAAGTAATGCACAATCAGAAGTCTATATTTTGTGATGCAATTATTTTCGTCAAGTATTACAGAAAATAAGAATGTTGAATCAACGTTAAGTAATGCACAATCAGAAGTCTATATTTTGTGATGCAATTATTTTCGTCAAGTATTACAGAAAATAAGAATGTTGAATCAACGTTAAGTAATGCACAATCAGAAGTCTATATTTTGTGATGCAATTATTTTCGTCAAGTATTACAGAAAATAAGAATGTTGAATCAACGTTAAGTAATGCACAATCAGAAGTCTATATTTTGTGATGCAATTATTTTCGTCAAGTATTACAGAAAATAAGAATGTTGAATCAACGTTAAGTAATGCACAATCAGAAGTCTATATTTTGTGATGCAATTATTTTCGTCAAGTATTACAGAAAATAAGAATGTTGAATCAACGTTAAGTAATGCACAATCAGAAGTCTATATTTTGTGATGCAATTATTTTCGTCAAGTATTACAGAAAATAAGAATGTTGAATCAACGTTAAGTAATGCACAATCAGAAGTCTATATTTTGTGATGCAATTATTTTCGTCAAGTATTACAGAAAATAAGAATGTTGAATCAACGTTAAGTAATGCACAATCAGAAGTCTATATTTTGTGATGCAATTATTTTCGTCAAGTATTACAGAAAATAAGAATGTTGAATCAACGTTAAGTAATGCACAATCAGAAGTCTATATTTTGTGATGCAATTATTTTCGTCAAGTATTACAGAAAATAAGAATGTTGAATCAACGTTAAGTAATGCACAATCAGAAGTCTATATTTTGTGATGCAATTATTTTCGTCAAGTATTACAGAAAATAAGAATGTTGAATCAACGTTAAGTAATGCACAATCAGAAGTCTATATTTTGTGATGCAATTATTTTCGTCAAGTATTACAGAAAATAAGAATGTTGAATCAACGTTAAGTAATGCACAATCAGAAGTCTATATTTTGTGATGCAATTATTTTCGTCAAGTATTACAGAAAATAAGAATGTTGAATCAACGTTAAGTAATGCACAATCAGAAGTCTATATTTTGTGATGCAATTATTTTCTTCAAATATTACAGAAATTATGAATATTGATAGAAATTCAAGTAATGCATTATCAGAAGTCTAAACTTTTATAATAAACTAATTTTCATCAAATATTACAGAAAATGTGAATGTTGAATCAAAGTTGAGTAATACATCATCACTGCAAAATTGCTGAATCTGGCTCTATTATTCTTAACAAATTATACATCTCTAGAATTTTTTTTAAACAATAAACTCTAAATCCTAAAATTTGAAGTCAGTTCCGTATTGCATAACTACACCCAATTTTTCTACTTCTGTATTCAGCTCGAACAGTTTCCAAAAAACTGTATTAACTTTTCCAGGATATTATTTGATTTTTTTTTCAGAACAAAATTGTAAATATATATATTGCCGAGACGATTAAATGTAACAGACAGAAAAAATGAAATATATAGAATATCATGGTTCAAGTCCTGCTTCAAATATAGAAAAAATTTACGGATATTCTAAAACAATTATTAAATTTATTTGTTCAAGCGCAAAGAGGAATTTTTTCATTTACTTGTTCTAATGATTGAAAAACTTTTATTCGATGAAAATCGTAAGAAATAAATATTTCAATTAAAGAATTATTCTTGAGACTGAGCCCCCACCTCACCCCCTTCAAAGTCTCGATTGAATGTAAGCACTAGAAAATAGTAAAATAAAAACTTCCATTTCAAGGGAAAGAGAGAGACTAACAGGACCCAACACTTTTTTCTCAAAGCACAGGCTTCTTGCAAGGAAACAAGAAAAATTTACGCTATCAAAACGTGTCTACTGGAATTTCGTTCAAGTATGTCGATTTCGATTTACTTCAAAACTTAACAGCAAAAAATATTGATTTAAGCTTAAATTCGAATCTAGAGCAGCTGTCGACACGATGGTGCTACATTTGTCTGCAAAAGTATATATTAATATCAAGTAGTAGAAAAATCTGCAAAAATATATATTAAGAGCAGTAAAAGGAGTTATTAAAATTGCGGATTCATTCATCAAATGAATCACAAAACTCTTTTGAGGATTCTTATGAAAGTATTATGCGTGAATATAAATAAATAATAAATTGGTTGCATTTTCAATAAAATTCGTTCAATAAGCTATTTCAGCAAATGACACAAAAGTGATTAAAAAAAGAAACATTTCTAGTTTATAAAAGGGGAAACAACACGCTTATGGTTACCTAGATGAAAGGGTATTTTAATTAAAATGTCAATGTGATAAACAGCGCATATAATTGATATGTATTATGTATATTTCATCAATATGTACATAGTTTCGCGGCCGAAGAGAGAGTAGGTACTTCGAATTTTTATACTTAACTTTTATTCCCTCCTGGGAGGCATAATTTATGTACAAGTAGCTCGGACAAAACTGGCATCCGTTCACAAACAATACAAGACCTGAAATATTTATCCCAAATGATTATATACAATGAGAATCTGATAGGAATTCATATTCACGTGTCAATTTAGAATAGTAACTCTAAGTATCTTTTAAAAAGAATTCGCTTACCTTGACCAATTTTTATCCCTTCACTTGGGGAGTAGGAACCGCTGATTTAATTTAACACGAATTAAATACGAGAAGATGGAATTGGATCAGGAAATTAGAGAGCAATTTAGAATGAAGTTGCTATGGGCTAACTTAAGATAAAACTTTAGGAATTCATTAGGATTTAATTCAGATTTAAACATAACATTACACACACACACACACACACACACACACACACATATATATATATATATATATATATATATATATATATATATATATATCGGGATGGAATTTTGCCCATATGTTGTCCTCGTCAACTGAACATAATTCAAAATTAACAATTCTATTTAAAAATAGATCTCATATAGTTTCAAAATTGAAGCACATTAATCTTAGTAAAACAAGACTAAACCCTATCTGTGCACATTGTACATTTTTCATCACATTAAAGAATCAATGATAATAATAATTTTTTAATTCATTTTTTGTGAGACTTCATCAGAATTGTATTTTCATTTACTTAAGTCATTATATTAAATTTTAATGGTATTTCATTTGAATAAAACAATTCTAAGTTAAACTGACAAGTCGTGTGAGTTTATTTGATTGAAGGAGTTAAATTATTGCATGCTGAATTCCTACGTTTGATTTGTTAAAATAGTTATGATCAAACATTATCCATCCTTTGTGGATAACATCCATCCTAGCTCGGGTTATATACATTATTCACCGGAATATTATAGATCATCCACAAAGTCAGAATTATGGCATTGTGACAGGATTAGAACATGAAGAGCCCGAATCATATTAATTAGGAGGCGAAAATAATCATTCACAAGTGCACGAAAGAGGTGTTGCTTATACGAAGCTCTCTTTTAAGACATTCGAAATACCTGGAACACCAAATACATAGTTATGATACCAAATACGCCACAAAAAGGCATTAAATTGGAGAAAACAGATGTTTTTAAAATATCTTTCTTACACAGATGAAAATATTGCATATCATTCGAGGAAAATATCTGAGATGAATTAAAAAATAAAAGAAAGAAATGGTCATGATAAATATTATTGGGCACAGCTTTCAGATTAACGCGCCTCAGAATTATTTGGAGAGCACATGTTTTGACTTGGAAGAATTTTACACTGCCTAGTATATTATTTAATAAAGTACAACACAATGTTAAAAAATTGTTCGAATGTTTTTTGTATAGCATTTATCTAATGTACAATGAAACTAAATAAAAATTGTATTTTATGATAGAATAGAATAGTAGGCCATTTAATAAGGACATTATGTTTATAAGGACATACATTAATAAGGGCGTTATGTTTAAAAGGGCATTATGTTTAATCTTTAATCAAATCATAAACACCAAAGTGTCGAATAATTTATCTCCATAGGCATATATTTCAGATCTTTATTAAGAACTTTCAGGATTTCTTTAGGGTAATCTGATTCCAGCTTAAAACATTTATTTGGATAAGTTCAAATGAAATTCTAAAAGAAATTCTTTGTTGCTTTTAAGAAATGTTTACTGTACGTTAGAATGTCAAATATAATGTATTAAAAATTCAAAGATTAAATTCTTTTCAAATTAATAATTTTAAAACAACTTCAAAATTAAAAGGTGAAATGAATCAGACAAAATTAAAACGTAAAAAGAAAAAGAAAAAAAATAGAAAACTTTTATCATATATTTATGCAGTGATGATTCCTCAGTTTAAAAATTTACAAATGCGTTTTAGCAAAATAGCAAATAAAATGACATAAAAATACAATTATTAAAAAAGATTTCTCAATAAATAATCCCAAAATTTTGTATTGTAATTATCTGAGTTGTATTTTAGAAAAATATCTGCGTATCTTTTTCTCGATGAGTAAGTTTTAAGAAAAAATAATTAATTTGTATATAAGTAAATGACTTTCCATGACTGAACAATATGAAAATAATGCAACATGCCCATTACCACTTATTAAGATGTATATATACTAAATTCGGTAACATTAGGTAAAACGCTAACACACATACATATTCGTCGTTATGAATCCCAAAGATTTCAACAATTGTCATACATTTTCTTTATTTATAAGTAAATTCTATATTTACTAATAATGAAGGTGCATTTGTTGTTGTTGTGTTGTGACTTACGGCACTTTACAATCCTTTTGACAATTATCTATCAGCGATTTAAGCCGAATGAGTGCTTCTTGTTTTTTCAGCAGCGCCAACTAGGGCCAAAAGTACGACTTAGCTACTTCATGCGTCGCATTCGCTTGCACAATCCCTTTTTACAGAGGGGAACATTCACACATCTCACAGATAGAACATAGAAGAAGAACAACCATATCCAAAATGGGACTCGAAACCAGGACGCTCACTTTACGGGGAAGACGCGCTACCCCTATCGCAGGACGCCGGCAGGAGTGTTTGTGTATATTGCTAAGTGAGATTTTAAAAATTTTCCACAATAACATCCGAAAATATTATTGCATTTCCACTATTTTAATATTTTTTAATCATCTTTTCATTTATATCAGTTTTAATCTATCATATAAATCTTTCTTCAATTATTTAATTTCTTAAAAATAGTTTTTATATAATTTTAAATTATAGGTTTCATCGTAACGCTGAAATTCAAACCGCTTTCAATGTTATAACCAATTATTTATTTGCGTCATCTTTTTTTCTTCGAGTCTTTCTTGGAAGATAAATGCGAAAGATTCGACTTGCTATCTATCAGCTCAGTTTACGTGAGGAATCAGAAAGACATCATCGTAAAAAATAACTATACACAATTTGAAATAGATTACCCAGACATTAAGGCATTTTAATGGCACTGTTATCCCATGGGACTCGACTCCATTATGGAGATTCGTTAGACAGTGAATGGCCACATGCGAGATGCTATTAAAATTACAAGGCTTTAATAACATCAAATTATGCAATTTAAGGTTAAAAATATTTTGTTGAGGGAATTATGAAATGCAGATTATGCAAAAGAAATTAAATTGAAATTGAGTACAACCAATATTTCCACACGAACAGCTGGTCGCCAAAGGAGTCTAATATTAAGAACAAATAATTTATGAAAAATTGCAGTTTTATACCACTTTTTATTCATATAAATTAAATGAACCATAGTGTTATCTATTCAAATTTCTCATAAGATTTTGTAGTATGATAAATTTCTTGTTTGACTTGGACGGTAAAGAGGATTTGATACATATTTTGGCTTCTTTTTGGGGGTCGATTAAATCCTAAATTTGGTTAAGACCTATAATGTCAAGATCATATATTTAAATTTCACTTTTCTAGCTTTATTCATTCATTCTAAAGTATTTGAATCGGTAACAAGCAACACAACCAGTAGACTGATTTCATTTATAATTTGATATTAACTTGTTAATCAGTTATAAAAAAAAAACTGAATTTTACTTATTTTTGCAGATAATTCGCATTATCATGCAGCTGATTCAAATATTCCGTAGGTTTTTTTCCCTCAAGTTTGTTTTTTATTTCGTACTCAGAATTGTTTTAAAATGTCTACTCTGGAAGGATTTCACAAGAATTGAGATCTTGAATTGTTTACAGACATAAATACTCATGATGTTTCAATTTCACTGAGGAAAGTTATTAACATTTGATATTTCATAGGATGCGTGTTTCAATTTTATAGAAAATACTTCCATTACTTTTTTTTTCATTTGATCTCTAAGAAATATTTCCTTTCTTATACCCAGTCTATTCTTTGGATATTGATTCTTAAATTTTGAAATACATTGTCGTTATATGTATTCCCAGTTTAAAGGCACGTACATTTTTGATAATAATTTTATTTCGAAACATTTTATATTGAGGAAAATAATCTTTCTGACATTTTCCACAAGAAAAGATATGGAAGAAAATAATATAGATTTCTGCTGTTGCTAAGCAACATACCATATAAAGAAGATTCAATCTTTCGGTTGGTTTATTTATAGTAAATTTATTACACTGTCAATCTTCGTATATAAGGTATTCAAATAATATATTTCCTACGAATCATGTTGCAAACATTGAAATACCTTTCTATAAAGCAGTATTCATATAATGAAAATTTCTTATAACAGGTTGCAAATATTTTAATAATATCCATGACACGGTATTCATATAACATAATTCACAAATGACCAAATGCAAAAATTTAAATAATTCTAGGAACATATGAGAATAATTTAAAAAATTGTTCTCATACAGAGCAAGGAAAATTGAAAAAATCTTGCCATCAAAAGTACGGCCCCCAAAATCGAGTTCCTGAAAACTAACTGCAAATACAATTACATCAATTACAATAACCTACCTATACACATAGCACGATTTTATATACAATGCTTTTGATATAACACGAATTTCCTGCCATTCTCTTTTGATTGAACTAAACTTGTAAATTCGAAATATGGTTCGTGTATAACATGGAACAGATCATTCTAGTTATTACCAATACTATCTAGGATTAC
The DNA here is from genome assembly GCF_947563725.1 of Argiope bruennichi. NCBI lineage: Eukaryota > Metazoa > Arthropoda > Arachnida > Araneae > Araneidae > Argiope > Argiope bruennichi. The sequence continues at coordinate 65,994,964 of NC_079158.1, read as the reverse complement.
CTAGTTACCAATCCAATAAATCAATGGTAATCTTTATTAATAATAAAGATGAATGTTCGTGTGCCTGTGTTTCTCTCTGCGTATGCCAGCGCTCTACATGTTAGACCGTATAGCCAATAGCTACTAAATTTGCAATATGTACACCTTAGAGGGTGGAAATGTGCACCTGGAGGTAATTTCTTATATTAGAATTTTAATTAATCAAAAACTTCAAATATCTTTAATATAAACTTTTCAAACATATTTTAACACTTTTCAAAATCTAAAAATTTATCTTTTTGATGATGATTTATCAATTTAATAGTCCTGAAAATTTATTTTGACTTTTGGCAATTTTGGAAAAATATATTTTTACCTAATTTCAAACAATATATTACATTGTTGACATGAAATTGAAACCATTTTCATTGTTCCATCAAATATTTAATCTCATGATTTTCTTCCATTGCTGAAAGAAGGATTCTGTTTAATATTTGTGTATTTTATAAGACGAATAAAAATTGAAAAAGCTATACCGTGAAAGTTAGAAGAGAGACAAACTGGAAACCACTTTTCAATAGTGCTATGATGACATGGGACTGATCTCTATTAGGAAAGACCATGTACAGAATGAACAGAATATGTGTATTTATAACTATTAAAATAACATGATTTCAATGCCTGATTGTTTGACGGAATCATGGACCGGAACTTACGTCTAAGCAGTTTAACTTAAATGTAATATAACCAGTATTCTCGGCAAACCAATTGGTCTCCACGGGTGTTTAGCAATAAAAATAAAAGTAAATTGCAAAGATGCAAGTTTATATTACTTCTCACAAATTGAATTGCCAATAATTTTATTTATTCAATTCTTTTATATACTTTCACAAAATGATGAATTTCATATTTAGCTTCGCAATAAAGTGAACAGAGTGTACTATTACTTCTTGTTTATGAGTGAATTCATTCCAGCATTTGATTGAGACTTATAACTTTGTTATGAAGACCACATAATAAAGAATGTAAATTCAAACAGCAAATTACAATTTTTTTTATGAGATTCAAACTATTTTCACTGTTTCATCAAATATTTAATCCATAGAACACATTTTTTTTGCTTATTTTGTTTTTTATTCGTCCATTCACATATATTCGCATAGGCAGAAATCAAAACAAGTAGTTGGATTTGGTCCAGAGTTTGAGACAGATTTGCAATTTTGCTGAAAGCTGTATGGCAAATATTATATCCTTAGCTTGTTATTTTTTTAAAATTATCGTGTTCAATTGTGCAGGCAGAATTTCTGCAGACGAACTTTATCTCACTTTGTTCCAGATATCCACAATTTTGATTTAAAAAAAGCATTTCATGCAAAACAAAGCGCGCATAAATTGCTCATCAGGGAATAAGATTAATGTGAATCTCCAAAAGAATTACAACACATTCTGTAAACATTATCCAATAATTATTTAAATAATATCGAAAAATTCTTTCGTTCTTTATGATGAGCGTCATTCAACATATTTCACCTTCTGTTTCCACTTTTGATATTGATTTGTGTTTTACTTCCACAGTGTTCCTTGAATTGCAGCATTTTCTGCACTCGCATGCATTTTATATCATATTTTCGAGGCACTTTTATTCCTTTATTCCAGAATGTATATGTATATAATGATATTTTTAAATTTAAATTTGTAGCAGTTCTTTTTCCCCTTGAGGAGAGAACGCCCCCTTGTGGCATTTTGTAGAAGACAAGCAGTTGAATGAGAGACCTGCATCCTGAGGTCGACTTTTTCCCATGCGCAACCCTTGCGCTAACGCCGATTGCTTTTGGCTGGAAGCGGTGGAATCCCTCCACCATACTGTTTTCTTTAACTATGTGTTTCTATGTGTGTCTGTAATAATAACTGTTTCTAAATTTTGTAGTGTAGCTGTGCTTGTGTAGATTAAAATTAATATATTTAAAATCGGGCAGTTCCTTAGTAAACCGCAACACACCCACTATAAATTACATTTTAATTAATTTCCTAATTTTAATTTTAAATTAAACCCTATTCCTTTCATTCTAAAATTTCTATAATTTCCTGATCCAATTCCCACTTTTTATTTGATTATTTTTAACACGAGCTTTAGAAAACTGATTACTTTAGCATTTTCTCCCGCTCCAAGTGAAGGGATGAAAATCCTTAATACTTACAGCATTTTTTAAACTTATCTAAGATTACAGTCAAAGGAATCCCTATCGAAACCTCACAGTAAAATCACTGAAGGTAAAAATGTCTGCCTCTTTTGCTTTTGTGTCGCGATATAGACTGACGTATCTCATTGCTTTTTCTCTGAACAAATTATGTCACCCGGGATGAAACAAATCTAAGTTAAAATTCCAAAATTTCCTCCACGCATTAGTAATGTGTGTGTATGTGTGCGTGAGTTTGTGTGTGTATGTGTGTTCCAACTTTTCAACTTTTTATACAACATATAACTTTAAATGAATTGCACATCTTTCTTACACAAAATTACACTCACTTTGACATTTCACGTTTATTTGATAAAAACCCAACCACATGTACTTCCTACGCACTCGCTTCCATCAAAAACCCTCAGACGACCTTTTAAAACCACTTTATAACGTTCTTACTGTTACGCAACAGTTACACGCCCCAAAGCCAGAAATATTGCTCCGATTTTTCGAACTCAGGTATTCACTTCCGCGGAGAGGGACATCGCCGTTGACAAATGGCCCGAGAAACAACAGGTGATCTCCGGAGCCAGGTTTATGCGAACAGCCAGTAAAATAAGACTGCTAATCACGCATCAGGGATGGCGGGGATCCTAAATAAGAATCAGCAGATTACTGTATATATAAAGAGCCGCTAATGTTACAGGTCATATCCCTCGGTGCAATTTCTCTGACAAATCTCCGGGTAATACCTAACGATTAGTTTCCCCGGAAATGGCTGTTCTGAGGCGGAGAGATATATATTTGGTTAGGTATTTAAATTATTTGGTTTGTGGTGGTTTATTGGCGTAAGAGTCAATATTTTAATCATAATGAGCAAATATCATTTAAGTTTCCTGATATCTAGAGTAAACTTAAGTATAAATGCTGATAAAAACTTAAAAGTAATTCGAGTTTTCGATTATAAAAATTTATTACGTAAAAGGTCGATAAAAATCTGAAAAAGTGTAATTAATAGGTTTTTGAATACAAAAATTACTGTAATATATTTGTAAGAAATCGAAACTATCATGTTTCTGTTGTTGTTTCTTATGGCACTTGCCATGGACAAGCCCGTTGTTACGAAGATAGCGATTTAAGCCCGTGGGGGAGCGTCTCTTGTTTTTATAGTAGCACCAACCAGGGCCAAGAGTACGACTTTGCCACTCACGTATCACTCATTCGCTTGCGCAATCACTTTTTAGAGCAGGGCACATTCACACATAAAACAACGGAAGAACAACTATTCCCAAACCGGGACTCGAACCCGGGACGCCCAGATCACGGGAAAGACGCGCTACCCCAATGCTAGGACGCCGGCGTTATGCTTCTGAAAAAATCTAAGAGATTTATTTTAGAATCTATCATGGCAAATATCATTATAATAATGTTTTAAGCTTGATTCGTTTTATTGATTTATTTTCAAAATTTTCACAAAATTAACACACAAAAAAAAGCATTTTAATATACCTGCAGATTGCAGTAACAAAAGTGTGAACAATTTTGCTGCATAATATACTTAAAATTATTTTGGAAAAATATATTAAAATCAGTGGGAAAGTATGGCATTAAATTTAGTATCACTGAAAAAGTCTTTTTATTTTTTTTATTTTAAAGTACTATAAAATAAAGTTTTGTGCAATAATACAGATTGAAATTCTTGAAAAAAAATTTTATTTCCAATAAATTTAAAATTTATTTAAAATTTTGGAAATCCCTTTCTTAGTAAATACTTAACAACCAAGTAATTATTAAAGGCCAAATTTAATAAATTTGCAGAATGCTCTGTTTTTTAGATCTTTTGAACGATTTTACAGTCTATGTTGCGTCATACATTTTACAAATAATGTATTAGTCCATAATCATTGGCATGTTAAAATTTAATTAATTAATTAATTAAAAAGTTTTTGAATTTTTCATTCAATTATTACAAAAGTTATTTTAAATTTATTATATCAGATTCTAAAGTCATGCTTAAAAATTCTATCCAACTCGAGTATTCGATGTCAGTCACATTTTTTGAAATAAAATATACATTAAAAATTTCAATACATATATATATATATATATATATATATATACACATTCAAAATTAAGTCATCAATACATAGTTGACATAGTATTTAGGAAGCCTACTTTTCAAAAATCAGCCATTAGTTATCCACCACCTAGTTAGAGAATAAAAAACAGATCTTTCTTTAAAAACTACAATTTATCTCCAATTCAACTCACCTTTGCTTGCTATATGAAACGATTTTTTTTTTTTTTTTTTTTGTTCAAATAAAGCGGCAACTGTAATTGACTGCATTCAAAATATCATGCTCCTAAAGTGAATAAAATCAGAACTCGTTTTATTCTTTTTCTTCGATGCTAACATCTGCAAACAGCCTCGGCGGAAATAATTGCAAAAGATAAGTGGTAACTTCCCGATTTTTCGAAACCTTTCATTAACCAAACGTGAGAGTTATGGCCGGAGCAGAAAAACAATGGAATTGATAAAACCGTAAAACGGAAATAGTTTTCGTTGATTTATGGCGAGACCGAGAGACGAATAAATTCGAAATACGTCAGATTGCAATTTAAAATATTTCACGCAATGTTTAGTTTCCTTAAAGTTTCAAAATTTCTGCCTCAGCTATCATTAATTTCACAGCTTAATCACACAAAAGATTCCAGTGCATAATAACAAAGAAATATATATAAATCTAAATGGCACCTCTTTTCAAAGTATATTAAAAGTGACGGTTAAATACTTGGTTTGCAACAATGCATTTTGGTAAGTTTTTTAAACGATAAGTTATTAAAAAAAATTTCTGCTCAATACCATTATCAAATGTTCTGTTAAGGTCAGAGAGATCAGATCAAGATCAAGAATAAAATAACCATAAATATACTGTGTCACAAGAAAATAATTCGTAAACAAGACGTTAATCATTTCTAGTAGACCCAGCGGAAGTGATCTCCCGAAGACTTTCTCGTATACAGTCTAATAAAAATCTTATCCTAGAGAACACCTTGTATAGCATTTGCGTACAATAGTTACGAAATATTAACCTTTAACGTGAATTTGGCATTTTTATTGAATCTATTGTATCATCATTGGCGAGTTACTTGGCGATTAAAATTGAATTTGTGTTTTAGACGCGTTTTTCCCAACTGATTGTAACAAAAATTTGACATAAAACAATAATTGTAGCCACAAAGTTCCATACTAAATTTGATATATTTGACTCACTGCAACTTTGAGTTATCGCATTTACAAGCTTCTAAAAGTGCAGGCCGTTAGACGGTCAATTCTTCTTTGAATTTGGGTCACAATTTGACAGGCGTCTAGACTGTAGATGTTAATTCTGTATATCGAATTTTGTCGATCTAGCTTTTGTTTTGCAGCTGTCGTGTTCAATTGTATTCGAACAGCCAGATAGACATACTTCTTCTATATGGATTTTGCTCAACATATGATAGAAATCTGGAAATTTGGTGCATAAACCGTATACCAAATTTCAATCGTCTAGCTCAAAATGGTTTTTTTAGTTATTTTAAATTTAGGTAAGGCCGGCGTCCTGGCATAGGGGTAGCGCATCTTCCCCGTGATCTGGGCGTCCCGGGTTCGAATTCCGGTTCGGGCACGGTTATTCTTCATCTGTGTTCTATCTGTGAGGTGTGTGAATGTGCCCATCTGTAATAAGGGGTTGTGCAAGCGAATGTGTGTGTCATTTTCATATGAGCTAGAAGTCAGACTTCTGCCCTCGGGTAGCAGTAGTTGCAGTAGCTTCTGAGGGGTCTTTACCCTCAGAAGCTACTGCACCCCCTTTCCGGGGTAAGACGGACACGACATCATCATCATCAAATTTAGGGAAGTCTAAAATGGGGAAATTCATCAACATTTCAAGTTCGAATTTTTCAACAATTACTCTACTTTCTGTTACAACGTATGCTAGAAAGTAATAAAAAAAGATTTAAATTCTTAAGTAAATGTAAATTTTTTTTATTTCAAAAGTAAATAAATTTTCATCTATTTTTAAAATTATATAAGGGTTATTTTGGAACGGATCTCGTGATCTTAAACTATGATGAAATGGTGGAAACTAAAAGCATCTCTCTCACCAAACTTCTACATCACATCGTTGGATTGGTGTTCAACTCTTAACGAATTTAACTTGGGCTAATAAGGCCATGCAAATAACGAATTTTCTGTAGAGTCGGATTTTGGACATCGATCCAGTCTTGATGTCGAGGTGTTGCCAAAAGGCAATCTGCATAAATATCATTTAAAAGTTTTTATTTCTACTAGAGAAATTTATTTCCTTATTCAAGCGCCTTTTAACCACTTTAGGTCATTCTTGACATACATTCTTGCAAGAACAAGATAAGCCTAATAAAAATCGATTACGTGTGAAAGCAGTAATTCATAGGCAGTTCTCATGTAAGAATCTTGTAACATCATTTCCTCTTTCTTTGTCATAAAAATGTCTGAACTTGCCTTAATGCCTTACAATGCCTTAAAAATAAGAGATTTCTCTACATTTATGAAGCAAAATTTTGTATTGCAGAATTTCGTCTCCTAAAAAATGCAATTTGAGATTTTTCAACTATAATTAAGCTGAAGTTTGACTTCGTAGAAAGATTATTTATTGCTATAAAGAAATTTATATTTATCAGAATGTTTAAGAAATCAATACACTTTTATTTAATCTCTCATGCCATTTAAATATAAATTGTTATGATCTTCTGTAAAAGTCTTACTCTTCTTAATACCTTTATGAAAACCAGTTAGATCTTTCAGAAAACTTTTTGAAGTTTAAGTTATTTTTCATACATTTCTTTTCTTAAATATTTACGATTTTTATTCATAACACCAGTCAGACGGCATAAATTCATGAGTGAAAATCGTGCCACAGGTACTGCTCATTACAGAATTCGGAAACCTTTTGAGCTTTTGCGCATGTTTCACGAGGTGTTTATTTCGTCAAAAAAAGGGATCAGAGGAAAGATAAAAGGAGAAGATGTTTAGTGATAGAGTAATTCAGATTATTAGAAGAATTAGAAGGCATAACAATTATTCATTTTTCTCTATACTACTACTTAACGTAGTACAATCGAAAAGTGCTAATCTCGGGATCTTGAAGATATAACAACAATTTGTTTATGGCACCTCTATTCCAATGAAAGAACGTACCTGATACAAGAGATAGATTGTGGCCATCAGATCGTTATTCTCAGTTTTCGCCATAATGGCGGTGATAACAGTGATCTTGATATTCCATATGGCAAGGCAGGATATTATAATTGATTCCTGGTTATCATTTTTAGTCACCGCATCAGGAGGGGGAGGCATCAAAAGATCGAGGATAAGGTGCTAATGGGTAAGTAAGCTTATTCTAATTTCCCCTGAAGGTATAACCCTTAACTGGGGACGTGCGATCTGTGAGCCCGCTAGCGATAGATTTTCGGTCACCCCTATTCCATTTTTAACTCAATTGCATGGATTGACCCTGTAGCTTCCTGTTTTGTGACCTTCAATACACGTGCACTTTCTCAACCGATTTCATTGGATGCTTTTTAAAATAATTCAGTTATTTCTTTGAGTGCGGTCTCTAAGACCGCATCTCACTGTTAGTGTCCCAATGATAAACAAGGCTTAGCAGATGGCGTTAAAACTTGGGACCCGAAATATCATCCAATTTACTGATCTTATTATGAAGCAGTACTCCAGACACTTTTAAATGAAGCAGAAAGTGATTTTAGTCATAAGGATAATTGTACAGAAGAGTTTTTCGATGAAAGTTCGCATTCAATTGATTATGATATGTATATTCAAACATAATTAATTTTTCTAGTGATAATGTACTGTGAAAAATTTATAAAATATATTAATATACCAAGGGATATATATATATATATATATACAGAATTTGTAGGTTGATTTTTACACTAGTTCTTAACCTGTATGTTTAAAATGCCCTAGAAAACCGTGCTATGAAAGTCACACAAGCCGATAAAAAAAGGGCCAATTTTACCCATTGTCAATTTTTTTTTATTTTTCATATAATTGTTGAATTTTATATTATATTGTCTTCTATGTACCTTCATATACTGTAAAAATAAGTATGATTTAAAAAATAAAAAATCATGTTTTTTTTTTCTCAAGAATATTATTGATTGTAACATGTAATTTGAGAAGAAAATGTATGTTCAAACGCATTTACTTTTTTCAATGATAATATATTTTGAAAAATTTCTAAACATATCTATATATCAAGAAAAATATCTGCAAAATATATTGTCAGTTTTTCATACTAATACATTGATTAGAAAATTTAATTTGAGTGTAAATTATATGCGGTCTCGTAGACCGCACCTCCCCAGTTAAGTTCTAAAATTTCTCCTCCCCAGTTAAGGGATAATAATGCTTTGGAATTTAGTGAAATAATATTGCCGGACGTACCTTTTGAATGTGGCCAGTGTTGGACCTTAGGACTCTTTTCTCAATTTCCCTAAAATAGTCACTATGATTTTCATTGAATTCACTTCGGATATTAAGCAGTGGGAGGGTGATTCTTTAATGTTTAGTTATTATTATTTCTGATAAACTTTTCTAACCTGGTTGATTAAAGAATAGTTTTCATTTTTAAACATTCTATCATAAATACATTAGGTTTTTCATTGCTCCAACCCACTTCGATTAGAAAAATATACCTTTCCAAACATCTTTATTGAATATCTATAAATTAGTAAGCAAATTTCTACTTAGTGAATCACCGTTAACTAAACAAAGCTTTCTAAGTTCTTTTAAATAAGCGTTTAATATACTTAAAAGGCTGAATCTCCTTTACCATCTAAAGTCTCTGAGTTTTCTACAAAAATTAATAAATATTTTCAAATAAGAGTCGACTATGATTTGATACAAAATAACATCATCAAATTATGCTAATGCAAAGAATGGAAGATATACACTGACATAACTCTTAATTAAAGTCTGTAACAAGTTCTTACACGGGAGAAAATGAATAACAAGTAACAGCTGCAAGTTGAATTTCGGAAAGTAACTTGCAATCTATTCAAGGTTCAACATAAAAAAAAAATGCTTTTAATCCAAAATTATTACTTATCTTCCTTGCAATTCATAGCTGTTTGCAAATTTCTTGCAATTCATAGCTGTTTAACTATTCAGAGCATTATAATAATTCAAGGTTTATTTATTCTGTTAAATCGCTAATTGGATTCGTTTGGAGACATAAAAAGCAATTCTTAAGAAAATGCATAATGTAGCAGTTTTCATTTCCCTATCTTTAAATGAATGTATTTCGTAGAAGATAACTTGACATTGACTTAAGAAGATAATAAAGTAACTGATAAAATAAAGCAAAACTTGATGCAATGATTAAATAAAATACAAATTTTATATCTTTCTTTAAAAAAAATTACTGGACTATCGTACCGTTTTCGAAACTACATAACGGTTATTTTTTAACAGCCTTGCAACTACCAACTACAGGTACAACTACAGCATATTAATTTGAAACTCTTAAATTTAAATTATCTTCATTTTTTATCTACAAATTTAAAATAATAAGAAACATAAATGAACCAGGCGTCCAACACCAATCATTGGTCCAAATTCGCTTACTTTTATTTCATATAAAAGCTCATTACCTCTTGATGTATGTATCATCAACGATTGCCTAATTTTCTCACCCCTCTATTTTTGGGATAAATTGAAAAAACAATACCTTTCTTAATATTTTTCCTAGGAAAACCCATGATGGAATTCTCCAACCAGAACCATTAAATCTATTTCAAAATTCTTAGTGTCATATGAATGCTCGTGATTTATAGAAACGTCATGAATGAACATAAGTATAATAACACATCTTTCTCCTCTATTTTTCGAGAGATACTGGAAAATAAAACGTTGGCATCTTTCTTGCCTAATTTCAACAACTAGATTGCTTTCTCAAGTTAATTTAGCCAATTTAATTAAATGTAAAGTACAATTAATAAAAAAACACAATTTAAAAAAATACTTGCATTTATTTTTGTCTATAATAATTTTATATACTGCATTTATACTTTTGTTATGATAAGATGCAGTTCATTAAGCTTATTGATATCACTAAATTAATCTTATTAATATGACTATCTTCGGCAACATTATAAATGTTATTATTATACTCATGCCGATGAATTCTGGTGAAATACATCTCATCCAAAACAAAGGGAATACTATTTTAAATTGTGATTAGGAAAAAAATAATAATAGAGCATTCAGGCTTGTTCATTGTGGTAAGATTGACTGGCGACGAAAAACGGGAAATCAGTCCGATTGCTGACGTTGGATGGGAGGGGGGGGGGATAGTCTAAGTTCATGCGATCTCTCAAAAATGGAGGGTGGTGTAGACAGACAATCTTTGATAAAGTATATCGGGAATCTTGAACTTTCATTCGAAATAAATATTTAGAAATCGATACAATGGATATTTTATTTAGTGGCTCTGACTGAAAAACTCTTAAAATAACTCTTGTCTTTTTCCAAGCAAACAGATAAAGTTTTAAACCAGATAGAATGCAGAATGAAGGAGAATTTTTGAGATTTGTCTCGAATATATTAGTGATATATCAAAGAAGACTACTTATGATGTATCGAGATGTCATTAACTTGCTTTTGTAACTGAAGTTGGCAAATTAGGACGAGTAGTTTAGGCTGGGGGAATAGTTTTTTTTTTTTGACATCTTTCTTATAAATATATAAATGCGGACAAACAGTTGGTCACCGAAAGCAGCTAGTAATAAGTAAGTATTAAATATAGTAAAAAAAACAGCTAGATGCATTAAAAACTTTAGAAAAACCCACTTCACCGATGAATGATATAATACGGTCTCCCATTAAATAAAATTAAACAATTATCGTTTTTTTTTAAGTTTCATTTCTTAGAATGTCAGTTGTAGCTGTTAAAAAGCAAAATATATTCAAATCTATTATACATTTTGAAATACAAAAAATATATTTAACTGAATGCAATCTTATATGCTGTAGTTTTCTCCGCTATCAACTTGAGTTAAATATGACTGTAATATTTTTCACAACTCCAAGATGTATCTAGGCCGATGGTATAAAACTAGGAACACAAAACTTTTAAGGCATATTTTAAAAGCTCATTTTGGTATGAAGTATAAAAGAGCATGTCATTCATAATGAAAGCTTATCATTTTACAGCGAGCTGAGCATAACCTAGTTGTCTGTTTGCTGCTAAAAACTGAGGTCAGTCTTTATTGGGGAAAGGAAAAGATATGCAAGCCCCTTCAAAATTATCTTACATTCTAAGTATTTTAGTTCTGAAGATTAATGAAGCGTTGAAACAAAACTCAATGAAGTAAATGGCTCGGAAGTCATGAACAGAATCATTTACCAATTTTATTCTTACTGTTACGTCACACACAGGCAGCTTTGATACTGAGAACGGGATAATTTATAACCCAGGTTGGAGCTATCAAAACTTAAAGTGAAGATCATATTTAACTCTATCAATTCTTTATGCATCAATTCAAAACTCCTTAAATGTTTTCATGTGAGTTTTCTTTACATCAAATTTGTCTTTACATTAAATTTGTAAATTTTGATCAAAATCTGGATGAATATCGAATGGGAATGTAGTATGCAGATTCAATACCAAATAGATTACTGTCCAAAATTTGTTAAAATATTTTGAATAAAATTCTATTTGTCCGTATGCCCGTGAACAAAAGAACTCAAAAACACAAAGAGCAATATCTGAATGAAATTCAGTATACAGGTATATCATTATAACTGAAAATTTATATTAAATTTTTGAAACACTCTGTCAAGCAGGTGACCATTTATTAATCCGTATATTCGTGTGCGTGTGAATAACCATAGTTGAACAAGTGGAAGATGTCTTCTCAAAACTTTCTCGCACACTCTCCAATTAGAGTTTTATCCCCTCTCCCACCACCACCTCATGTGGACCTTGGGTAAGGCAAAGAGTGACTTGAATGGCATACGGGTACAATAGTTATGAAAGCCTTTGAAGAATTTTGGTACTTTTCCGTTAGCCGGACGCAAATGTCGTCAATTGTGAACCAAACACGAATTTGGCGTAAGAAATTCGGCGGAATTCTACATTATTTGGCGATTTTTCGCTTGCGCCCGGCTAACGGAAAAGTACCAGAATTTTTACTGAATCTATCGTGCGATCCTTGACGAATTGTTTGGCGATTAATGCCAAGCATATAGTTAATAATACCCGAAAACCGAATTTGAGGTTTAGAAGCGTTTCTCCTCAATTGATAGAAACCAAAATTTGACAAGCAACAATTGTAGTCACAAAATCAAATACCAAATTTTATATATTTAAATCATTGTGTTTTTGAATTATTGCAGTTACATGTTTCTGAAAATGTGAACCGACAGACGGTAAACTCCTTGTTTAATTCAAAATTTGATAGGTGCTTATGCAATAGATGTTAAATTTGTGTACCAAATTATATCCATCTAGTTCTCTTCGTTTTGTCGTTATCTTTTTAACTGATATTCGAACATCCAGACAGACGGACTTCCGCAAGATATATTTTGCACAAAATTTGATAGAAATCTACAAATTTGATTGAAAATCATATATCGTATTTCATCCCTTTAGCTGAAAGCGTTTTTGAGTTAGCGTTGTCACGAGCAGAAAGACGGATGTACTGACAAACATAATGCCAAAAAATATGTTTTTCGAACTCAGAGAAATCTAAAACAGGGAGATTCGTCAAAATCTCGAGTTCGAGTTTTTGGACGATATCAAAACTTTCTTTATACTTTGTATATGAGAAAGTTAAAAAATTACAGACTTCAGTATATAATATTTGGGATATGATCTTGCAGCCAAAATTGTATAGAGGTAAAAAAGAAATGAAAGCATCTAAAATGCATACCCAATTTTCTTCATTATATTACGAGGTACAAAACGAACAAACCCGTGTCACTACAGACGTAAAAGGGTGCTGGAGCACTCAGGGTTGCGGATTACCACCACAACCCTTCTTTACTATTTCAAAACCCATTATACATTCAGGGAATACAAAGAAGGATAGACGGAAGAGGAAAAAAAGTAAGTTTAGATTACCCAAGTACACAGAAAGTCGAGAAGAGAATACTCTCACTGGTTTATTATGCTGTTAACCATCAGTGATTTAACGGTTAATTTGAAGATAATCAGATCGAAAGATTGTGCGGTGACTGCTTCTTTTCATTTTTCTTTCTTAGATTAACGTAATTTGAAATTGCACAAGGATTTCTGGGAATATAATTTAAATGTCTGTATGAGCTGAATTTTTCCTTGGAGAAAAATAAGTTTAAAGTAAATTCTGATGCTATATGTTCTATAAAAATTTGTTTTAAAATATATTGTAGTTTAAATATAAGTATTTAAATTAAATAGAAATCAGAACGATTCGAATATACAGAAATACGGATGGGTGGGAAAAAAACCAGAAATTAAGTATTAAAAAAATAAATCAGATACAAAAAAAGCTGAACGCAATTTTAAGAAATTAAATTTAAAAAACATAAAGTCCATAAAACAGTATGTATGAAGATTAATTTGAAAATTATTCTGTATGTAAATATCGATTAAAATTACATATTAAAATTATAAAATGCAAATGACCTATTTTAATTTAAACATTCCGAAAATAGTGAGCCACTTTTAAATATAACCTCATTTGGTTGGGAAAAGATATTTTAAGGCCTTGAAAATTCCCGAAATATTATTTTTCCAATTTCGAATGTTTCACTTTTCCTTTTTCTCTGAAAATTATTTCGACTAATGAGAAATCCGTACAATTGCGATTTGGTTAATTACAGGTATGTATTATTCACATTTATTCCACATAATGATGAAATTAATATATGCTCACTATTTCTGCTTTTAAAAATCATTCCTTGCAAGAGTTATCAAATATATTTCATTAAAACAGTTTTGAAAAATATTCTTTTTCAATGTAGAGAGTAAGTAATAAGCATAATTTTTTTATTTAAACTATTTTCTACTTTTTAATTATTAATTTATAATTCATTTTTTTTATAAAAATCATCATATCTTAAAATAGGTTTTTCATAAATGCACTTTAGGTTAATTAATTCAATAAATTAACTGAATATTAAGTTTAAACATTAATATTAAAAAATTACTAAAAATTAAAATTAAAAAATAAAAATTAGAAAAACAGATAATAAAATAATAAAAACAAATAATTAAATAAAATTAGAAATTAAATATAATAATATTATACTAAATATTAAATATTAAATAATAAATAAATAATATTTTTAAAAAATCTGATACTATTGAGAATATAGAAGTGTACAAAACTTCAAAATTCTAGCGCCAAAGAAAAAAGTGAGTAAAACCACGATTACAAAATTCACTTTGTGTAAACTTTAAGCCAACATATCAAGTTAACTAAAAATATTAAAAAACATTAAACATCTCCATTAATTGAAATTCTAGAAGTTGAACATAAAATAATAAAAATTATTCATAAATATTTTTCACAAATATTACTAATAATGAAATTGAATGAAAGTTTTAAAAATCAGTTTTTATTTTATTTCTAAAAAATGATTGGAAACTAAATTATGAATCCGGACTCAAAACTTCTTTTTTCATTTCCTTTTTAATTATAATTTTCTAATTTCACAGTTTATTTATTTCAATTTACCACAAAATTAACTCTATATTCAATAATTTGAAATTCACTGACTTCAATTCCCTAAGATGCAAATAAAACAAACTCTTACAATAAACTCTTTCATTCGATAATATTAGCAGATTACAATAATTCTCTAAGGGGGATTTTCTCTTTGAATGATGCAAAAAAAATTATTTTCGTATGATTATATTCTTTCAACCTTTCAAAATAAATTCAGAAAAAAAATAAAACATTGTCATTATAATATGCTAATACAGAAGTGAAATCATATAAACAAAAAATTCCAGAAATATATCTTATGCAGACGAATTATTTAAATTATAAAAACACTAACATAATTAAAAATTTTATAAACTGTGTGCAGTATGAATTGAACAGATGTTCTAAAAAAAATTCTTCTTAAGAGGAAGAAATGTTAACTCCATACCATATATATAACGATACCAAGCCTTATATTTTTATACAGGAATTAAACTTCTTTTTGTTGTACTGGTATATATATTCAGCTTCCACATCATTTTATGAAAGCCCAAACTCCAAATTTTGTTTTGTGCTCGGGACTTCCTAAAAGCCAAATTTTAATCGAAATAACTTTTCCCTTAATCCATTTTCTTTATTTACTTGGCTATAATTACACTTGAGACTGCCGGAAGTTACTTTAGGAGGATGAAAATATCATGAGCATCGTGAAGCACTAGGACTGAAAATGCCAATCAGTGAGGAAAAAATTTATCTTGGTTATCTGAAGTCGTAATTATTTTTGCTTGCCGTAAATTCCCCTTAGAATTTAATATCAAAACTTTTAAGAATGTAGCAGATATGTAGAATTGGATAAAAAGTTTACAGAAAAATGCAAGCCTAGGAATTGCTATCGATTGAACGGACACAAACTGAATCCAGAAAATTATCTTTAGATGTTTAATATCTTTTTACCTTTGACTTTCTTAGATAACAAAAATTAATGAATTTAATAGTATCGAAGGACATCAGGAGAATTGGAGGTGGATTTTACTGATATTCCTTGAGTAATTGATTGAAGTAGAAATTAATATAATTCATAAGCAGCCTTTTTTACACAGAATTAATTTGGAGATAAAAACTTTAAATGACTTATTAAAGTTTGATAATCCATAATGGCGTTATAAAATGCTATCTATAAGTAAATAGACGTTTAAACGTTTATACCCTTAATTGTTTAGATTTCAATATTATTTAATCAGATGACATATCTGTTATTGTAAAGCATTGTATTGTCGATTCTGCATGGAGATCATAGAATACTTCGCATATGCAAGAATTCTAGAGGCAGGTTAAAGCAGTGCACAGGGCCACAAAATGTCTAAGGCCTCTCATTTAATAATGTAAATCAAAAACTAATGGTCAAATTAATTTATTTCAACACCTTTTTAACTTAACAACATAATATTTATTTTAGGCTAATTTTTTTTATTTTATTGACTTCGTGAAAATGTATATGTTTTTATTTATTTTTTATAATTGATGACTGTGCAATATACATATTTATCTATATTCTGCAAAAGTATTGAAGAAGAGGCTCGATATTTATAAATACTGCAATAATTTAATGAACTTAATGAAATATATAGGTTCCTGGTCAAGTACACTTGTTAAAGTGTTAATAAAGTCGTCTCATTATTTTATAAATTAAAGCGTTACCATTTTTGAATTTATATATTTTGCTATTAGGCAAAAAATATATGTTTTTAATGAACTTTCATTTGACACTTCTCAATGCAGGAATCTGCCTACTAATCTAAAATCCGTTACTGATTATTTGCATTTAATTTTTGCCTCGAATTATAACTTTTAATAGCATTCTAATCTTATAATTTTAAAGATAAAATAATTTGGTTCATAGAACGACATTTAAGTAATAAATGAAAAAAAACGTTGTTGAATTGTTCTTACAAATTTGGATCCATTATGTTTAATACTTGAAATATTTGTTTTTATTATTACTACCAGTCATGAACTTAAGCATTTTACTAATTAAGTACAACCCATTATGAGGGCCAATCCTCTGTCAATAAATTGGTGAAATAAGTTTCACATTTCAATATATTTTTATCTTTATAATATGTTAATAGTTGGTATTAGGTTGATATTTTTATTTTAATAACTTTAATAAAAGAAAATGTTTATTTTTTATTTTATTATTCGGGAAGACTTCTGACAGTGTGACATTCCCATTTGTCTCAACATTAAATATATTTAAACAGATGCTCTGTGTTTATAAAATCTGTAATAACGAAGCAAACTTAATAAAACAGACATGAACCTAATCTATTATATATGACAAATTATAAATAATATTCTAATATTTTACGATTTATCGGATTTCTATAGGTTTTTTTTTTTTTTTTTTTTTTTGCAAATTTATTTGGTAAATAGGCTAATAATTTACTAACCCGCTCCTGTCACTTCCGATCAGGGACTTTAGACAGCTGCCTTGTATGCCTAATCGGAAATCCACCGCTGTTTGTAGTTTCTACATGTTAGTTGTTTCTGTTTTTGTATATTTCATGATTTTAATGAATTCTTCTTAGGTTCCTTTTTTACCTTTTTTTTAACATATATTTATAGCCATTCGAGTTATTATGTATATGAAAAAGATTATATAGATTAAAAACATTTGCATTTCCACCAATAATTTTCACAACATACTTAACGAAACAGTGAAATTTAAGTTTGAAACAGCTATTCTCATCCCATTAAAAAGTACTTGCCAGAACCAGATGTTGAATACACGCTGAGGCACTGATTTGTTGAAGTACGTCTGATATTTAGACATTCACCAATCTGTAGTATGGAACAATTTGCTTCATAATAATATAATTTTTTCATTTAATCCTTTTTTAACATTATTAAATCGTGTTATGTCGGTACATAGTTCATTGAAGCCGACGAAAAGCAGTAGGAGTGGTTTCTCTAAAATTTTTACACAATAGATATATTATTCCGTAGAACGCCTTGTAAAGCACTAGCTTGCCATATTTACGAAATATTAAACTTTGACGTAAATTTAGCATTTTCACTAAATCCAAAGTGTCATCCTTGGCGAGTTATTTGGCGATTATCCCTGGCTTGCAGTTAATAGCATCCAAAAATCGAATTTGTGTTTTAGATGCTTTTTCCTCATCCAATTGAAACAAAATTTTGACCCGAAACTACACATGTAGTCAAAAAATCTTATACCAAATTTGATGTGTTTAAATAATTCCAATTTTGAGTTATAGCCTTTACATGTTTCTAAAAAAATACAGACCGAACAGAATCAGCCCCTTGTTGGACATGGCTCAAAATTTGATAGGTGTATATATTATAGATGTTAATTCTTCGTACCGAATTTTATCCATCTAGCTCTCTTCGTTTTGTAGTTGTCGTGCTAACTTATTTTCAAACAACCAGACAGACAGATTTTCTCTGAACGGATGTTGCACAAAATCTGATAGAAATCTACAACTTTGGTGTAAAAAACATATACCAAAATTATCATCTGACTAGATGAAAACGTTTTATTATTATTATTATTATTATTATTATTATCTATCTTTGTCACAAACAAACAGAAGGACATTTTCCAAAAATGTATTCATTGAGTTCATAAAGGTCTAAAATGTGAGAATCAATCAAAATCTCCGAGTTCGAATTTCTTAACGATTACTATATTACTAAATATATGAGTAAAAGTACTAAATATATGAGTACAGTACTAGATATATGCGAAAGTAAAAAAGTGAATAAACGGAATCTACATTTGTTATAATGTGCTACATTTAATATGAAAATACTGTTTTAAAAATTTCATGCTTTTGATGGTAATTTGAATAAGTTCTAAAATTATGTTTTGTTGTTTAAAGAGAACAATAGAACTTGCTTAAAGCAATCACAAAAAAAAATTATTAATCGAAAAATTTGAATTAAGTGTAAAAATGTATCTAAATATGAGTGCAGTAAAGGAAAGACGACAATTTTAAAAGCAAAACTAACAGTAAAGATCTATTTTTTACACTTAATAGCCAATTTATACATAATTTAATTAAAAAAGTAATAAAATTAATAAATGAATTTAAATTTTTAACAATTTTTTTAAATTTAATAAATTTGTTACAATAAACAACCCAATCTATACACAGCATTCTGAATGCAACTGATATGTAATAAATAAACAGCATAATTAAAATTTTCCATTATTTTATAAAATGGAAAAAAATTTTATTCCTTTTTTAATATACTGTAACCAAATTCTGGAATGAATTTAAACTTTAAATATTATTCTCTTATTGTTATTACGACTCGAAATAAGGACGATTTAGAAAAACGATATTCAGAAGCATAATAATTCAATCTTTAGTTTTGAGTTCAAAATATTGAAACAACTTTGATTCAAAGACAATATTTTAACGTTACGTTAGTAGAAATTTCAAACGATCGTTAAAAATTTAAACTACCAGCGAATTTGAATTTAAAATATCCGAATTAGTCTAGTCCTATTATATAAAAAAATGAAATTTATTTCATAATTTAAAAAAAAATATTTTAAAAAGCATCTTTTTACAGCATTCATAAACAAATACATATTTTATAAATTCCAAGACAGAGAAAAAGGAATTAAAAATAAGAATAATTAAGAAAAAAATTATATAAGACAAAAGAAAACGATTCCAAATATGCCGCCCAGAAATAAGATTTTTAAAAAGGCTTCATATTTATCACCAAAATATACATTGAGTGCGCCATAATACTTAAAAGGCATAAATAGAACTTATCTGAAAATTAAATTTTGTGATTTTAAACATTTTAAAACTAATTTTATTTATTATAGTCATCTCTGTTATAATCATAAAAAGTTATGGAGTCTTAACAAATTAACTCTATAATTCTTTTTTTAACACATATAAAAACTTTAATTATATTTTTCCAAATTAATTTGCATGATTCGAGTTAACTTATAAAGCACATAAGGCATAAGCAACAATTATATTTTTCGGAACAAGTTTATTTTAAACATTCTCTGATATAGTAGACAGTCATTAAAGCTATTTACTCAAAATAAAGAGCTAATATTTGGTATAATTAAAAATTCTATTCCACTTGTTGCATCAAAAAAAGTCTCATTTTATCTTTTAAGTATTAAACCTAATAACTGGTCATTAAAAATACATTATTAAAAAATATTAAAAAGTTAATTTAAAGGCTCTATTGCAGAAAAAATAATGCGCTTTTTTCATAATCGAAACTTAACATCATAATTTTCTTTTTCGTTCACCAAACATTTTCATGCCAAAAAGTTAATTTAATTTCATTCCAAAATATTTGTAAAACACAATAAACACTTATTTATGTTTATTAAAATTTTCAAACATTATTATCTGACAGAAGTACACATAAAAACAATTAAGACAAAATTATTACTAAGGCACTGTACCATTAAATTTTAAACCAAAAACAATAGATTGTTTTAAATCCAAATAATTCATCTCTCTCAATATTATATTTTTACTCCTGAAAATTCCAAATTATTTCGAATTTCAGAAAATTGTGTGAAATTCGAAACATAATATTAAATTTTATACTTTTGCATTCCATGCTATACATAGAATTTCTTTATTTTGAATATTAATAATACTTAACTATTAATAAAAAATTGAAAGAGTAAAAAACTTTAAAACAACAGTGAAGTAAAAAAATAGCTTAAAATCATTCTAATAGATTCAATACAATTTAATACTTTTTAACTTTTTTTCATAATAAAAAAATTTAATTTGCTCAGTATGAAAATATTGTGCACAAGCTTAAATTAAGCTTATATAATAGTTTATAAAGCTTTAAAATTTTCCACTCACCTTACAGGCTTTAGAAGTTAACCTTGGTATTAAGCTATCTGGATAAACATGATGTGTGCTAAAAGTTGCATGGTCAACTTTGGCCAGTCTTCGGATTTCAATCCACTTATCTTCGCCATACACAGAAATTATGTACTGGCTCAAGTTCTCCAAAATCAAACCATACATGATTATCTAAAAGTTGATGATTTTATTACATGATGAACGAAGTTCTGAAGTTATTAAAAGAATTCAATTTTCAGGAAAATTACTGATCAAACACTGACTATCATTTCTATTTAAAAAGAAATGCAGGTAAATTTTTTACGTAACAATTTCAGATGATTTCTGATATTCTAAAACCATCGCTGACAAAATGTACTTCGCAACATCAGCGTGCATCTCTTTTAACAGCATTTGAAAAAATTCTAAAAAAATCGTCTGCTTCAACTTTAAAAGTTATCTAAAAAAGAATTTATTAAATTATCGTCTGCACTTTAGTTCACCAACAATGAAGCACAGAATTCAATATATATAATTAATTTTTCATAAGAGGTTCAGATGTCAAAACGATGCACCGTGCATGAAATCTATTTTAAAGAAAGGGCTGACTTCTCATGAGTTGTTTATTGTCTGTCCTCTCAACACGAGGGTCTTCATGTCAACTGAAGCGAAGAGAAAATAGCGGGAGATGCTGCGTTGCTATGGTGACAGATATAGCGATAACTCGTCCATCCTGGCGGCTCAGAATGAGGTTGCCGAGTCAAATTTATTCCGAGAACGAGAGAGAGATTCTCGGCTAAAAAGTTCTTGCTTTATCAAAATGAACCGTGGATGAAAAAGAGGATTTCATACTCAATAAAACTTATCTGTCGTATTTCTATGCAAATATGCTTTTATTAACGAAGACGACAAGCACACGCGAAAAAAGCAGGGATTTTTTTTTCTGAAGCAAATAAAATAAAGGCATTTTACAGAGTTGAGGTTTTCTTTCTTCACTTTTTGGTTGCGGATTGAATTTTATTCCTTTTCCTGGCGTGCGAAGAGTTCATAATTTTCCCGAAGGCATCAGAGCACGTCAGATGGAATAGCGTGGTGTCACATAGGAAAGACTGATGATAGAATTAACTTTATTGAATGAATGGTTCAAGATAATTTTTCACCCATTTTCTTGAATAAATGAAACAATTGCTTTACCTTCCGATGCTTTTAATGCGAATAAAAAAAAAGAAATGGATTCTTTCGGATATGCATAACAAATGATCGAATGCTCTAAATGATTTTTTTTTCATTTCAATAAATTCAAATTATAGTTTAAATTATTTTGTAGTTCTTTCGTTCATACAAATCAAAATTTCTTCAACCTTGACTCCATTTTTTAATCAAAAGAATCTTTCGATGAAATAATTCAAAATTAAATGAAAGAATCGTTATGTATATGTCAAAATCAGTAAGTTATCAATAACTTGAATCAATACCAACTTAAACTGATTAAATTTAAAAAATAAAACTCAATGTCATCACGAGTTAATGGAAAATTTCATGTTTTATATACTAAGCCTTAAAGAAATTTTGTTGCAAAATGTGCAGAATATTGGAAGTGTAAACTAAATTAATTTTTTAAAATATCAATTAATTTTAAAAAATGTTTGAATCGTTTTCGGAACTGTCTAAATTACTGTTATGCAGTAAAATGCCTAGAAATACAAACAAAAATGGCTTCATAAGATTCTGATTTTAAATTTCTGATGTTGAAACATTCAGAATGGCAAAAAGAAAAGAATTGTTTTCTCTTGATTTTATTGCATTTTTTTTTTCTAAATATCTGAAGAAGGAAATATTAGAAGTGTAAACTAAATTATTTTTAATATATATATTAATTTTAAAAAACATTTGAATCGTTTTCGAAACTATTTAAATTACCGTTATGCAATAAAATTCCTAACAATCCAAACAAAAATGGCGTTATAATATTCGGGGTATATTTCTGATGTAAAAAACATCCGAATGGCAAAGGAGAAAGAATTGTTTCCTTTTGAGATTTTTTTTTGTAAATACCGGAAGAAGGAAATAGAAGTGTAAACTAAACCATTTTTTAATATACATAATAATATATATTAATCTTCAAAAACATTTGAATCGTTTTCAGAACTGTTTAAATTATTGCCATGCAATAAAATACCTAGTAGTCAAACAAAAATGGCGCCATAAAATTCTGAGTTTAGATTTCTGATGTAGTGATCATCAGAATGGCAAATTGAAAAAAATTGTTTCCGTTTGGGGATTTTATTTCAATTTTCGTTTTGTTTTGTAAATACCGGAAGAAGGAAATATTAGAAGAGTAAACTAAATTAGTTATTCCTATAATACGTTTAAATCGTTTTCAGAACTGTATAAATTACTGTCGTTCAATAAAATGCCTGGAAATCCAAACAAAAATGACGTCATAATAGTCATAATATTCTGAGCTAAAATTTCCGATGTAGAAATCATGGAAATGGCAACGAGGAAAGAATTATTTCCTTTTGCACATTTTATTGCAATGTTTTTTTTAATACTGGATGAAGGAATAAAGTTATAAATTTTGCGTTAAGCTAGGTATATATTTTAATCTGAGTCATATGAATTTAAAATTGATAAAATATGATCAGCATTTTTAAGAACCTAGTATATTTATAAAAACGCATTGAATTCCCAATATTACATCATATAAAGCTATCTTGAATAGTTAGCATGAGAATATATCTAATATACCAAGAGAAATGAAATTAACAAAAAAGCTTGAAATAACTATCTTTTCCAAACTTCATTTAAAAACTTCTCTTAATTACTTGTTACATAGAAAATAATAACTGATAAACTTTAAAATCGATATATGCTTTAGTTTATGAAAAATTTGACTTCGTCGAAAAAAAAGCTCGGGAAAACCATCAAAATATAAGTGCTTTTTGATCACTCAGAATTCAAGGATAAAAATAGAAATTGTCGTGGCTGGTTCGTGAGTGCTTTGAAAAAAATTAGGCAAATAGAAAACTTAACAGATTTATTTCAGATTCGTTCGAGTTACTCTGCTCAGTATCTCCTTCTCCACCAAGAGCCAACATTCGAATGACATCACTCTTTGAATTACACTCGCGCTAGTTGCCTAGCGCCATCTATGAACGTTTATTTTCTTAACGCTTCAAAATCCAATCACTACACCCACAACGTAAGAGTTGTGTTTATATGAAAACATAAACATACCTCTGAATTAAAATTATGAATTGGATTTTAAAACGTATCTAATAACATCAAATTATCCAAATAAAAATAAACACAAATGCAAAGTTAACTCGAATGAATAACTAATTACTAACAAACATTTAAGAAAGCAACGAGGTAAAATAAGAAATGCACAATTGAATATAAATACCATCTTGATAATAAGAAACTCACTTATCAGTTAATATATACTTAATAATGTATATAATCACTTATCAACTAATAAACACAAATTTATAATGAATATAATCACTTAGTAAACATTAATACATAATTAAGAAAGGATTTCACTTGATAAACATTACTCAAATAATATTTCAAATATAACTAAAACTGCTGAATGAAAATTTATAACAAACACTAGAAAAAGTTATATTCCTGTAACCAATCCTATTTCAAACAGTTTTGCACATTATACTCTTAAACTTGCGAATACCAATTATTCAACATATTAAGAAAATGATAATAACAATAAAAACATTAAAACAAATATACATAATATCAAGCATAAATTATTATTATTTTATAGTCACTAATCCCATATTGATATATAAAACAGAAAAATGATATTAGTACTAAAAAAATGTTTTTCAGTCTATTTTGTAATAAACATGACAGGGCATCAGCATGCGGCATTTTAGAACCAGGGCAATGTTTTAATGTTATGTTGAATCTCTGCAAGGCAAATACCCACCTTTGTAGTCGAGATGACTGAGGAGCGCACTTGGTCAGATAAGGAAGGGGGTTATGATCGGTAAAAATGTTCTGATTTTACGATTTCAATAAACATCTTAAATATCAATTTTCAAAAAAGGGGGTAAACATTTTTAAAAAGGAAAAAGGTCTTATTTTGTAGCGATCGATTTTAAAAGGTTGTACACCGGTCGTTGGAAATTGAATTGTAATAATTAAAAAAAATATGTTAACTGTTAATTAAATTTCAATTAATTTGTTTGAATTGGATTATTACGGCATTTGAAATCATAAAATAACATTTTTAGAATAGGAATATATTTTCAGTGCACGAATGCTGAAGAATAAGAAATTACTTAATTTCGTTTTTCAAAAACCTGGCTTAATTCAATAAAATTCTTCAAAAATTGATACCGATTTGAAATTTTTATTAGTTACTAGCTGACACGGCAAACGTTGTTCTGCCATATAAATTATTTCTAGTGAATATTTTGGTCGTTAATTAAAAAATAACGAATGCATTGTAAGTGTGTGGAGATGGGATCTATGACAGAAAGAGGAATGGAGCGCTCTAGACGATGATCGTCGATAAAAACAAAAAAAAACCACCAGCCATTCATTTTCTCAATGCAATGTATTTCATTAACGTAACGAACATATACATTGTTTAATTTCTTAAAAGTTAAACACAAAGTGGAAAAAGTAATGCATATTTTATCCTAGAGTATAAAAATGAAATAAGGAAAATCGGTATTCATTTCAAAGAGCAATTGAGTAAAAGATATTTTTTGTCAGTCCGTCTTTAACCAACACAAATTAGCTCGATGGTTTGCCCCGCGAGAACATGCCACGTATAATTGTCCGTGCGAAAAACATGGCGTGCCCAAATCTAAGCGGCAAACAGACATCGTTTGGCCTTGCGACTTATTGATTGTCATTGCGAATGCCAATCTAATAGGAAATTGAACGCGTTTGAATTCAATTGGCATGTCTGTGAGAATCATTGGAATTCGTGGCAGCAAAACATTTTGGACTCTGAATTTGCCATTCAAAATGATGGTTTCGATAACGTTTTTCATCAATTTTTTAATGACCAATCACGTGCCATTGCACAGCCGTGGTGGGTTCATATTCCGAAGTAAAATAACCGGAGATCCAACTTTCAGTCGTAGAAGGTGTGGTGACATGCCTGACAAATCCAGTGAGCTCAAAAACTCTGTTGGATAATTTACAGCTTCGTTAGCATCGCGAACTGTATCGATCGATTTGTATGATACCAAGTCGCCTGGCAACGACTGCTGTATCTTGAAGTTTAAATCGTCGACTTCCATATTTTCTGCTGCCAAAATGGCTGTTTCTGCCAGCCACGCATGATTTATGTATTGTGTACGTACATCGGGAAATATGCGGTCAATGAGAGCATTTTGCGAATCAACGACAATGCAGAAATTAGTGAGCAATTTTATGCATCCAGTATTTTCATAGACAGCAACTTTTCCATCGCCGATATCTAACAATTGGTCCGAGAATGTGTCAGCGGATGGATCTTCTAGCATTTGGACGCACTTGTTTATTTTTAGCTGGACTTATTCAACATTACGCCACAGTGGCGATGATTTCAAGCAAGCGTTGATCTCATCAGCGTACGTTGAACGTGGATAGGGACACCCTAATTACCTAGCGTTATGAAATATACTTTATGCCCTATTCTCATACCAACCAAATACAGATAAAAAATTTCATAAAAATCGATCGAACCGTTTCGGAGGAGTACGAACACAAACACCGTGACACGAGATTTATATTATATTAGATTTATTTCTATGGAACATGTACTTCAGTGGAATTTAAATACTTTATTCAAAATTTTTTTACTTAAAAATCTTTTGAAAATTTGTTAAAATTTGTCTTCTTTCTGACCTTAACATAACATTAGATTGAAAAATGTTCAAATGTAATCGGTATGTTATATTCGTATAAAAAAATTATTTACAAAAAAAATCATAATTTTACAAAGAAAAAAAAATTACTGAGCAGTTTTCCTGATATTTAAGATTATAGTTCTTTTCCTTTTATACATCGTTAATTCTTTGATAAATTGTCCTTTATCTTTAAAACCTACAAGTAATATAATAAAGCGATGTTAATTATACTATACGAGAGTTTTCTTTTCTTTTCTATTAAAGTACACACATATGTAATAACCTAAACTGTAGCTAACAGTAAAAAAACAATTGCAGAAACGCTTATCTAATTAAAAGGAATTTAATTTCTTATTTTGCATATGGTGCTTCATCATTTCTCTTGTCTCATTTTGATTATATAATTATACAATGAAAATACCTTTTTAACTTGTTAATATCTAAAATAGGTTGCATAATTCTATTACATTTCTTTCCTAAATTAGAAATGTACCTTTAACTTTTATTATCAAAATCATATAATTACATTAATTAAAATTTAAGCACTTAACATTAACAATTTTCGATATCTAACTTTATACACTCAAGGATTAAAATCAAAACCTTATTCAAAATTTAATAAGATTTTAATTCATTTTTTATTAACTGAATTAATTAAGTTCCTTTCATACTTTGTCTGTTTTTTTATACCATTCTCTAACTCTACCTTTGCCTTCTGGGCATATATCATTAATTGAACTAATTAAAATTTAACCATTTAATATCAACACTCTTCTATGCACAATTTTATAACGTCATGAAGTAAGATTAAAATCTTGTTAAATAATAAATAATATTTTGATACATTTTTTATTAGGATTTAATAAAGGAATTTATTGAAGATAAAAATGGGTTCAAAATAGTAATAAAATGTAATGTAGTGTTAACATCTTTTAATTAATTTTTAATGTTTTTCTTAAACATTACTAAATGGATTAATTAAAAATTACTTTAATATGATATTATATGATGCGAGTTTAATAAGAGGAATATCATTTTTTTTTCAGAAAATACCATGTTGAATAATGAACTTTACTTAGAATATTTTCATGAAAGAAGAAATTATTCTTATTTTTCTAGACATTTCCATGAAATCTATTGAGGATAGAATAGCGCCCAAAACTCGGATGTAATACTTTTAATTAAAATACAGTGAAACATCTATTGTACTTTTTTCCTTATGATAGTGTTATTGTTAATAAGTCATCTACCTTCACTTCGTTTTATTCCAGTTCATTTCAGTTCTAAATGAATTTTAATAGCATTTCAAGAATTCTATAATGTGCCACATGAAACCATAAGGAATTTTTTGAATGTACATTCAATCATTTTACGCTTATTAGAAAACAAATGATGAAAACAAAACATGACAATCTAAAATAATAGAACAAATAAGTAAAATTAAAAATTGAGCCTTTTTGCAAACATCTCAGGAAAAAAAAGAACAAAATTTCAATAATCATCTTTATTACATAAACAACCACATTTTAATTAATCTTTTTATTTTTTATGTATCGTATGAGTCCCACGGGGGGGGGCAGCACGTAATTGAGGATGACAAACTTCTGGCATGGTGGTTAGTTCTCGCCTCTCTGGTAGGTAAACAAAAAGGTGTGTTGGCTGCCTCCAACGATGATGGAACATACTTCCCAAGGGAAGGGTTGTACCGTGGCAGGTAATGGCCCTTAGGACTCAACCACAGTTCCCGCCACTATTGCTGTTGCGATGGTCCAGTCATTCTCATTTTTTCGTGAGCCTTTCGGTGGGTTGGAGTTTCCAGTTTAAGGTTAAGGAAAGGTTACGTATCGTATGAAATTATCAAAAAATATTCCTTTATCCAATCGCGAAAAAATTGTTTTATGTTAAATAATTAACATTTGAAAAAAATATTCATATATGATTTATCCAAGAATGACTATTCCAATAGAGCTTTATTATTGTCTAAAAAAGCAAGTATTTAAAAAATAATTTAAATTTTAATTAATATTACCAAAGATTATATCAAAGATTTTTAAAAATATTAATAAAATCATATCAATAAGTATATATCTATTGTTATCGTCAGAGGTCAGAATGAATATTTTATAGCACTTTGAACCAAGATTCAATGGAACATCATTTTGGAATGATCTACCGAACGATATAATAATACAATGTTGCGTTACTATAAAACCTGCATTGCATGAAAAACTTTCAAGATTTTCATTTGACATTTTAAATGAAAACTCACTGAATTGATACTCTGATGCATATCTCCAAATTCATTTGTCATTTGGACGAAATGAGAAAATGTAATATACAAAATATATATTTTTTTTAATTATTATTTCAAAGCTGTTTATTTGCATTATAAATACAAAAACTTCATTTCAAAGTTCCTTTGACGCTGGATAGATGTCCCAGTTCTTCAAATCTGCCAAAAGTATATATTAAATTCGTATTTTCAAAGTGAATATACACGTAAGCAGATGTTCTCTAATGAGCGCTTTTCAAAGTAAAACGTAATATTTTCAAAGTCTCTAACTTTCCAACTGCATCATTATGAGAAAGGATACAAAATCTGTTGAATCTATATTGAAAACAGCAAATCTGCATGAGGAACAAAATATTTTATCTCTATAAGATTCTCCAAATTGCTTCAAGAATCTATTAACATTCCCAATGAAAGCATTATAAGATAGACGTAAAATTCAATGACTCTAAATTGAAAATTCAGAATTTACATTTCTTATACAAAACTTATATTGAAATTAACTCAAAGGCATGTCTCAACAAGTTATAAAATTCTCCTTGATAGAAAATTGAAGCCAAGTCAGATGGCATAAGAATTTATTGACTTTAAGTTGAAAACTAAATATTTGCATATCAGCTAAATACACATTAAGACAAAAATTTATGCAAGTTTATCTTGTATTCTCCTTTTTAGGTCCTCGTATACTTAGTATAAAAAAATTATATCATTCGTCAAAATATTTGAATTGGAGATTTTGGCGAATCTCCATATTCTAGACCCCCCTGAGTTCGAAAAATACATGTTTGGAAAATGTTCGTCTGTCTGAGACAAAGATAACTTCAAAACGCTTTGAACTAGATGGTTGAAATTTGATATAGTCTTTATACCAAATTTGTGAATTTCTATCACATTTTCAGTAAAATCTATTCAGAGGAAATTCTTCTGTCAGTTTGTTTGAATATAAGTTATAACGAGAATTATAAAACAAAGAAAACTAAGTAAATAAGATCCGGTACTCAGATTTAACATATATAGTATAGACACCTGTCAAATTTTGAGTCAAATACAAGAACAGGATGGTTGTCTATCGGTCTCTAATTTTAGAAACATGTGCCGGCGTCCTGGCATAGGGGTAGCGTGTCTTCCCCGTGATCTGGGCGTCCCGGTTTCGAGTCCCGGTTTGAGCAAGGTTGTTCTTCTGTTGTTCTATCTGTGAGATGTGTGAATGTGCCCTCCTGTAAAAAGGGGTTGTGCAAGCGAATGAGTGATGCGTGAGTAGCAAAGTCGTACTCTTGGCCCTAGTTGGCGCTGCTATAAAAAATAAGAGACGTCCCCCTCAGGCTTAAATCGCTGTCTTCGTAACAGCGGGCTTGTCAGTGGCAAGTGCCATAAGAAACAAACAAACAAACAGAAACATGTAAAAGCGATAACTCAAAATCACAAAAAGATATGAAAATTGGTATTGAATTTTGTGACTACAAGTGTAGTCTTGTGTTAAATTTTTGTTCCAATTGGTTGAAAAAACATGTCTGAAACGCATATTCAATTTTTGATACTGTTAATTTCTGGAGAATTTGCTAACAATGGCGCAATAGATTTAGTAAAAAAAAAGCTAAATTCATGCCAAAAGTTAATATTTCATAACTATTGTACACCAATGCCAAGTAAAGCGTTCTCTAATTAAATTAATTAGTTAATTAATTAATTAATTAGTGAGTATGCGAGAAAGTTTTAGGAAGACCACTCCTAATGATCTTGATTGAGAAATTAATGAAGTATCAAAAAAATTATTTTCTTGAGAATAAAACTTTTTATTCCACGGTGTTTACTTCAATTAAACATAATTAATTATTATCAAATCTATAATCAGTTTCATTAATATGTATTATGCCATTCATAGTTTGGCTGAACATTAACATTTATTGATTCAGTGAAGTAATAATAAGGAAATTAAAGTCCCACTAAAAACAAAAAGTCATTTGAAAATGTACAGACAACAAATTTCACAATTTACACGCAAATATTGATAACATTTATGAAATTAAGGAGAGTTCGTTTGTGAATATATTCTATTACACTTTAGTGGCACAAAAATTACCTTTTGAGGCTAAAAAATGAAACTGATTAATGCAAAGAGAAAGTTTTATTTTTACATTTACATGACAATATCTTAACCTACTTTTCTGTTATCATTATTTTGTCTATTATCGTATATTGTAGACATCTCTAAAAGCAATAAATACGTCATGCAGCTGTAATAACCGGCGGAAGTGGCTTTCTCGAATCTTTCTCGTATACTCTAAAATAAAAATATAGTCCCCTCTTCCGTATAAAATTATGGATGTTGGGCAAGATTGTGAATGTCTTAAGTGCTCACATCTTTATTTTCAAATGAAAATTCTAAGTTGTATAGTATTCTGAAGAAAACCGGTATTTGCGTGTTGATTCCATAGCAGTGATAAACAGTTGTTACAAAATATCGATTTTAGGCGTAATTTGAGGGGGTTTTCTGAATTTGCTGTGCAGTGTGTTTTTTCTGAGTCAGAGATACTTGAAAAGTGCAGATTCATATTCAAACTTTTAGGCGATTACAATATTTCATTTGTATATAATGTTATATGTCTGTTGTTTGTCAACAGATTCTAAAACCCTCCGTGCTTTTGCGCATGCGTTAGGATGGATTTAATTCGACAAAATAGGGGCGAGAGGAAAGAAGAAAGGAGGAGATGTTTACATTTAATTCTAAAGTAAATTTCAGAAATGCGTACATCCTTCCGCCTGTCACCCCTTAGTGAGACAAAACTGTCGAAAAGTGGTCGCTTCAGGATGCTAAAATGAACAATACCAGAATGTAAAAATCTAAATACAGAGAAATACTACTTAATACAGAAAAGTTCGTCATATTTGACATATTTAAAAATACAGAAAACACCCAGCACATCAAAACGCAAACTGGACAACAAACCTTTTATCATTGCGGTAAAAGTATACCCTTCCTTCTGAACGCATTAGTAGGTTTCGGTATAGTCAAAACAGTATCAACTTAACACAGCAAATTAGCATAAATTATAAGTTTTATTGCGAAAAAATTCTTCACAGACAATCCTATGTTTACATACAGTTTTAATAAGTCTTTTTAGCGGCTTTCTTTAAGTGAATTTTGATACCGGAAGCATATCCAAATGAAAATATTTATCTCATCCCATTTTTCATTCGGTTGAAAAATTGAGACGCTTCAAAAACAGCAGCTCGGTGAAACGCAACTTTTGATTAAAATCATCCGCCATTTGGATTTCTTGCAATAGGATCATTATTACTTATAACTCTGAGTGTCTGTTGAAAACTTCAAGGCTGCATGCGATCTATATTTAGAAAAAAACCTACTATATTTAATTTAAAGATCATTTCTCTGAGAGCCCACAATCTGTCGTTAAAACTAATTTGGTCGGGTTTTGGAAAGTTAATTCAAAATCGCAACGACTGAGTGACGAAACGCTGTTCCCGCTTATTTGCTTTCTGGTTAGTTCCTCAGATGAAATAACATCGTTCTCTTTTCTGCCCTAGCGGTTGTGTAGTTTCTTTACGTTCTCGAGTATCTTAACAATGTTATAAAAGGCCAGATGGGAAACAATTTAATTTCGGTATTTTCTGAAGTGGAAGAAAATCAAGGTTGCCAGATTCTTCCTTTAAAAGCTGGATTTCGGAGAAATTGCTTTTCGTTAGAGTGGCTGGAATTAAACAGGAGATTTTAAACAATTTTATTTGGGTTTTATTTCTCTAATAAAGCAAGACATTTTACGATATTTCTAAGATATTATTCGGTGCTTTAAGCATCGTAGATGAGGTAAAAATATTGTAGGAGATCTTGCTTTATTACAGCTAATTTCTGTACCAGACGATATATTACAACTTTTCTACTATATTTTTCAATGCTTTAAGCATCTTATAACATCGTGAAGATGCCGTAAATATATTGTAGGAGATCTTGCTTTATTAAGGCTAATTTCTGTACCAGACGATATTTTATGACTTTTCTACTAAATTTTTCGATGCTTTAAGCATCATATAACATCGTGAAGATATCGTAATGATATTTTAGGGGATCTTGCTTTAATAAGGCGAATTTCTGTGACGACTGCTTCTATAAGGCTAATTTCTGTTACAGATGTCCGGTATAAGTTGATCATTGCCCTGCATCTCGATAATTTAGTTCATCCTGAATTTTAATGATAACACAGGTTAAAAACATAAAAAAGAGAAAATTATAGAACATACAATATAATATTTATTTTTGAATTTTCAATTTTTATTATGCTTATAAAGAGAAAAAAATTCAAGATAATGTTGATTTTCAACTGTTTGTTCCTGATGAAAAAAAGCTCGGGATTTGAATTAACCTTTTGTCCCCCAAAATAACTCCGGATCTTTTTTTTTATTCATATTAACAAAAGCATTAACTATATTCAATTTTTCTGAAAATTAACTTCTGAATAATTCTGTTTTCAGCACATTATTTTACAGAGTAAGCAAATATTCTAATTAATATGGATTCATCAGCTTAAAAAAATAGCAAAAGTAATATTAAAAAGCAATATTTAGAGATTTTAAATTCTTCCCCTTTTTATTTATTAAATACTTTACAATTCAGTTTTTCTGAATTTTATTTTATCTATTTATCTTAGAGTTTTCCCATACACTCTATATTTCGCCCTAATCAGAATCGAGATTCAGAAATCTGTTTATATTACTTGATGTTTCTTTCATCATATTCCTTTTTTTCACTTTATTAAGACGCAATTAATCTAGAAATATTTATGAATCTTTAAGGAAAGAATCGATGTCCTTGAATTCAAAACAACAAGAAACCAAAAAGATTTCTTTTGCCACTGGCATTTTTTTAAAAAAAAATCTGAAACCTCTGTGATCCGTTAAGAAGATAACATAAGCTTTTCTTTCATTTGTTTCACTCGCTGTTTGTAACAAAAGGTAGGAAAAATTCTAGGTCGACAAATTTGGGCATAATTTTTTCTACTACCTATAAATGCATACCTTTCCTATCACTATAATAATTTACGATCAAATTTTTACAAAGTTTTGGTTACAAAACCGGAGGGCATTACTACTGTAGCAGAACATAATGTTGAAATACACCTACTGAAATTTGTCCACATTTAGCACATCTCGCAGACAACAGTTTCATTAAAAAACTAAGTTTAGAGAAGATTTTGAAACAATCACTTTTTTATATACTAATCGTTAGCCTCTGGTGAATGAGTTAGTTCAGCAGAGATATAGGTTATATTAAATTTCATTTAAGTCGTTAGGATATAGCTTTGATATCCATGTTTCTGTCAAATTGATAGGCATAAAAACCGTTTTATTTTAATTGCTTTGCATATGCTCTATTCATTTTGTACGTGAATCTTTCTAAAGAATACAGCCCCATGACATCACATCGCTATTAACGCGTTCGCTGCCACGACTCACGCCTAATATTCGGGCCATCTATCTAGTTAGATAACCCCTTTGCTATATCTTAACAATAGTAGAGAAGGGGTCATCTAATTAGATAGATGGTTTGGTACAATTAAATATAATCTGTAACGCACAGGCGCTGCATTCGGCAGTCAATGTGTTAAAAGCATAAATGACTGGTTCATTTATCTTTTAACTTTTGCGGTATTGGAAATTCCTTTGCTCTATATCTTGAAAATTAGATATTAAACACAGTCCTTCTTTCTTAGCTTTCAATAATAAAATAAAATCACGCAATTAAATATATGATGAAATAATGAAAACGGCCTGAATGTCAGGACAACAATGTACTCGTAATCTATTGTTGGAAATTAGGCAAAAAAATTAATTTAAAAATTGTCAAATTTCACTAAATATGTGCTAATGATATTAAATTGGTACCATTAGCAAGACCTTTTTTTTAAAAAAATTTTTGAGCAATGATCTTTTCTGAAAACATCGCAGGAAAAGCCAAATTTTCAGATGAATTCTTAATTAATTAAAATTTTAAAAATAATTACTCCGAAATATACATTCATACCTTTTAAGATATATATATGTTCCAAAATTGGTAGCTGTAGGTCTTATGGTCGGGTCTGAAGAGCGCCAATATATACAAATATCCATACTTATTATTAATAGAGATTTCAATTACTGTATTTTTGGTTGCTCAGACATTACATGACACATCTATTTAATCAACGGAATATTTAATCAGAAAATCCTTCAGGTGTCACGACACAGCCTATTCTACGGATTATAATTTTCAGCTAAAATTAACACACTTGTCTAACAATAACAACGATACAATAGTAATAATTAATTTATAGTTATTGATATTTAACTTAATCAATAATACTTTTAATAAATCGAATTCATTACATTTATTAGCATCTACATTATTAACATCATTTCGAAGTCATTTTTTCCTAAACATCTATCATCCTAAAGTCAATTTTTTTTTTCAGAAATATCCGCACCCGTTGTGTTGTCATCTGGAATCTAAATAATTTATTCCGCTTTCAAAATTCATCTGGTTGCTCTCTTGTAACTTGTGTTACGTGTCTAGAGTTTATTTAATATTAATTACTTATTCGGTATTTCATCATACCAGAATCAAAAAGGCAGTGAGATTCCAAATAATAAGAAAAATTCAGTAAAAATAGGTTCTGAAATTTCCTTGATATTTTTTATACCAAAGCTAATTATTAATATTAACTTTTATTAATCATCATATTATAATTATTTTATTAAAATAACAATTTCATTGTAAAAGTAAATAAATTTCATAAGTTCCATATATTTTATGAATTTATGTAAACAAGGTTCGACTAATAAATATATCGATTGAGTCGTTATCAAATACATTTCACAGATGATCTATTTATAAGAACTTACGAACATCTCAACATATGACCTTTATTAATTCTGTTTTCTAATGATGAATCAAATCACCACTTTTAACGAACTCATTTTCGACTTGAACTTCTGCTCTTGTACAATAATGAATACCAATTCAATTATCGAGTTTGCTTTTATTTCACTTCTTGGATATTTGTTCCTGTCTTTTGAAAAGGAAAGCACTTCTCCATTTTTCTAGTATCTAATTAATTCACTTCAGTTTCGAAATATTTCTGAAATAATTAGTTCCAAGTTCAGAGAATTCAAATATGGATGCTAAAACCAATTCATTAACAACGATATGTGATTATGATATTTAAAAAATTATGCATATTTGTTAGATGATTCGCTGACTTTCGTAAAGCAGGATCCATATTTGACTTTATTTATCTAATCAAGAGAAGGTATAGAGCAGATATCCAAAGTTATTTGAATGTCAAATTCTCAATATCTTAACATTTTAACACGATATTCCAGGCATTTCACTGAAACTTTAACCCTTTATTTATCACATTATTTTACCACCAAATCTTTAGTTTTATTTTTGCATCAATAGATCATTTTTATTCAGAATAAGCTCAGAAAGAAGGAATTTTTTTTAATTCATCAAAGTAACTTAATTAATTTAATTAATAATTAAAGATTTTTAGTTTCTGTCTTTATCTGATATCTATTGTTTACTATCGTAGATATGCTCTTCGTTTTCTTTTGAATATCGTCAGAAATTATAGTCATATTATGAATATATCAGCATGATTCAAGCGGTACTTTTAAGTACTGTCGGCATATAAAGGGTTAAAATAGCTTTACATAGGAAAATTTTATTTTATTTTCTAAAAACCCAGAATTTCGATATCACTTTGAAAACAACTGATCGAAAATTTTCTTGACTCAGCAGAAGTGAGCTCTCAGATACTTACTCTCTAATGAAGAATTAAAACCCTCCCTTTTGCTCCCACATTAGATTGAAGATTTTGAGAAAGATTGTAAAAACTTAGAATGCTCAGATTTGTTATTTTCAAAGTTCAGCACAGGAAAGTTTTATGCTTCATAGTACTATAATGAAAACCTAACATGTATTTTTTTTTAACCAACTGAAATCAAAATTTGATAGAAGATAGTTATTTTAGTAAAAAAGATTGCTTACCAAATTTCTTTATTTAAGTTGATAAATTTTAAATCTATCCCGTTTGCATTTATATGAAAATATCGATGGAAAGACAGTCAATCTTTTGGTGGATTTGATTCAAAATTTTATGTACACTGAAGATTCAAACACTGGGTATTAAATATCTTTTATCCATGTCCTTGCAATTTTTGAGCTAATAATCTTACGAAAGGACAGACCGACAAACAGTCACCCTTTTGGCAGCTTTTATTTAAAATTTTATATGGAACTAAAATTTACAGGCTAAATCTGCATACTAAAAATCATCTATCAGCTCTTTGTACTTCTTTTTTATCGTGTTCACTTTTACATTGATAGTATGACAGATATATTTCCTATAACTGGATTATAATCAAAATTTGATAGAAATCTTTACATTTTTTGTAAAGACTACATACAAAATTTTATCCGTCTAACTTAAAAATAATTGAAATTATTGTTTTTATAGACACTTATCAAAAGATGCGTTTTTTGGACTTGAGGAAGTTGACGATTGCAATACTCTTTATACATAAATAGCAATACTCTTTATACATACGTTCGCACATGAGAGAGTGAAAAAAGTTTTCAAACTTTGATATCATAGTTTCTAGAAATTATAGCTAACGAACTAACATCAAAATTCTAGGGGTAATTTGAAGGACCAATTCACCGTGACAAATAACGGAGTACTTTGGTTAACGGTTTAGGTTTGACTCCCTAATTATGAGTGTGTCGTGTATCAATCTCTCATATAGAGGTATGACCAGTCATCGGCGATGGGTTCAGAGAACAATACTACTATTTATGTACCTACCAGGGAAAGTGAAAACCAGCTCTCACCTATAAATAGTTTTAGCAAACTATATCGTAATTCCTATAAATTTATTCATTCAGATCCCACTAATTTCATGGTTTTTCTGAAAAGTTCAAATTAATATCACGAATTTTGTATAAACACTGTTATCAGAAAGTGTCTCCCGAAAATCGAGAAACGTAAGAGAAGACGCCTTTTGATTATGCATCTAAGGGTCATAAGCCCACATATGAAATAAACATTGATGCAGAGGTTAGGATTAAGGAGCTTTGTAGAGGTTTCTTTAGACTCGAATACGTACAGTTAAGTCATACTTTTGAGATTTGTTTCAAAAAGTGATCCTTGATGACTTATCTTGAGGTCATGAGTTTTCTTAAGAAATAACCAGAGGGAAAGGTCACCACAGCACTTCCTCACATACTCTCTAACAAACTTGTTACGTCAGAGAATGCCTTTCATGGCACTGGGGAATAAAAGTTACGAAATATTAACGTTTGGCGTGAATTTAGTATTTTGAATGAATTTTTCGGGCCATCCTTGGCGAATTTTTTGGCAATTAATCCCTGGCATGCGGTTAATAGCACCAGAAAATCACATGTGTACTTTAGACACGTTTTTCACAATCGATTGAAACAAATAGTTAACACGAAATTGCACTAGTAGTCACAAAATCCCATACCAAATTTGACATATTTAAGTCATTGCGTTTTTAAATCATCGAGTTTACACGTTTCTGAAAGTACAGACTGACAGACAATTAATCCGGTGTTAGTTTTGATTCAAAATGTGAAGGGGGTTTAGACTACAGATGTTAAATCTGTATGCCGAATCATATATATCTTGTCCTCTTCGTTTCGGTGTTATCGTGTTTATTTATATTAGAACAGCCGAACAGATGAAATTTCTTTGAACAGATTTTACACAAAATTTGATAGAAATATGCAAATTTGGATAAAGACCGTATGTCAGATTTCAATTGTCAAGCACAAAGCGTTTGTGAGTTGTCTTTGTCACAGACAGATGAACGAACATTTCCTAAAAATGTGTTTTTCAAACTCAGGAAGATCTGAAACGTAAAGATTTGTCAAAATCTCGAGTTCTAATTTTTTGACGATTACTATATTTTCTCTATACTACGCATGCGTGAAAGTAAAAATTGAATAATTGAAAAGGTCGAAAAAATGATCACTAGTCTTATATAACATAGTATTTCTGGCCAGGCGCCAATTAAATACACGTGGTGACCTTTGACACCTTTTCAAGGGCAACCGAAGATATCACTTTCTCTTGATACGTAGTACTGATGGCGCCTTATTTTTACAGAGGAATTAATTAAACCGAAAGTGGAATTGGATCAGGAAATAAGAGAAGATTTTAGAAGGAAGTTACGATGGGCTAAATTGATTAAATTAGGATTGGATTAAATTAAGAGTTTAAAATATAATTACATATATATATATATATATATATATACCCTTAACAATAATCCTTTTTAGTTCCTATTCATATCTATTTCACTATTAGTCAAATAATTCTACCAAACCGCCAGATTTTAAAACAGATCAAAGGTTGTATCTTTCTGTATTATTTGTGGGAGTTACCTTTGAAAAATCTGATATTATTGATGCACTCTATTATTTCCTCCGTTATTAAGTGAATACATTTAGAATATTTCCATTTAATATGCAATGCTTTAAGCACATGTGAATAATGTTTACAATTTTTATTGCTTTTATACACAACTCCTATTTTCTTTGCAACAACCAGATATCTTTTCTTTCATAAGAACCGTTCAGGAGAGTGCGTGAATTTAACACTTGTATTGCTGTAACCATTGTGCAATAGCTCTTCCTCCATAATTCAAAAGAAAATAATATTCCGTGAAATTAGGCTTAAAAAAATCTTTCTTTCTTTTAGATTCTTCCATCGAAGTTTTCTTTAACAGCTGTGATTTTGTAAGAACATAAGGATATGACAGGTATAGAGAAATGCTTTGAAGAGAAATAAAATTCATCAATCTTAGCAGACCGTTCCTGAAATGCTACGCGTGATAACCTTTAAAAGTGGGGTGGATAGAAGGCCGGCACAAAAGGACAAGAAAAGAACCAGTGGTAGTGGTCTTCCAGTAAATTTCTTGCACAATCTCTTATGAACTCGTCATGCCAGAGAAGGCTTTGCATAACAGTGGCGAACAATAGTTATACGAAATATTAATTTTTAGTGCGAATTTATCATTTTTACAGCATCTGGCGTATCATTTTTGGATAGTTTTTTTGGCGATTAATCCCAAAACTGCACTTGTATTTACAAAACCCCATACCAAGTTTGATAGATTTAAGTCACTGCGTTTTTGAATTATCATGTTTACATGTTTCTGAGGGTACAAATCGACCGTTGGTCAATCCATTGCTAGTTTTGGATCAAACTTTCACAGGTGTCTTCTTTATAGATATTATATCTATATACCGAATCTTATCTATTTAGCTCTCATCGCGTTGTATTTATCGTGTTAACTTATATGCGAAAAGCTGGGCAGACGGACTTTCTCTGAATAGATTTTACTCACAATTTGATACAAATCTGAAAATTTGGTGTAAAGATCATATACTAAATTTCAACTATATAGCTCAAAGCATTTTTGAGATATCTCTGTCACAGACAGACAGATAGACAGGATATACATTTTCCAAAAATGAGTTTTTCGAACTCAAGAAGGTATAAAGCGTGGTGATTCATCAAAATCCCGCGTTCGAATTTTTTGCCGATTACTCTATTTTCTCTTTACTACGCATATGAGACAGTAAAAATCGTTGAATTTCAGAAAAGTTACACAACAATTAAATTAATATCATTTTTAAGATTTTAAATTGGTATAAAAGTCAAATTATTACTCTAATGTTTTTCAAAGTAAAGCCGGAAAAGCGCCAAAACATAGCTTGATTCTTAATTAAAATTTCAAACAAAAATTTTCGAGTTACCGATTGTCAAGTTCGATAATATATCTTTGCCAAATTTTATAACTTCAGACCTAATGGTCGGCTCTATAAAGCACCAGAACATACACCTTGCTTTCATAAATATAGAGAATAAGGATTCTGAGATAGATTCTCCAAAATGGCAACTATTTCCCATCTCTTCGAAATTCTGTTAGCGAAATCCTCTTTTCTTTAATCTCTAATCACAACGCTGTGAAAGCTATGAATGAGAAAATGAGATTTTTCACACAACGTGAGAAAAGTATGTTAAGGCTTTGGTAACGAAGTCTGCTCAGAATTCATAAGCATTTTGAAATGTGAATTTTCAATCATAAATTCTTTACAGCAGCTTCTGGTTCTTTCTTAAGGGTAATAATAATAGTTTGGCTATGTCATTGGGAATTTTAGAAACTATCTTGACTTCTTATGACACCAAGTATTAGGAAAATCAATAAAACTATCCATTTCTAATTTTTTTTCCATTTTTTTTTCATCACTATGTTTAACATTCTTGTGTAGTGGAAAAACTACACATTATATATTTGTTATCGAGTATATATTTGGTGCTTTATCCATTCATAAAACTTTTTCGAATACGAAGTATGCAAAAAGAAAGGATTATCTTTGAACTTAAGATTTTTATGACTCTGCATATTTTGAACTCATTGAGTTCCAAAAACGTAATTTGGAATTATATCTGTCTGTCGCACTGTCTGTCCGTCTGTGTACAGAATAATACAAGAAAATTGACAGCTATATAGATGAAATTTGGTATATAGAATTACCACCACATTTATAAATTTCTATCAAAAGTTGGATGAAATCCGTACACAAAAAGTCTGTATATCTAGTTATCCGAATATAAGTGAATTCGCAAACAACTAGGTTGATATAATTTCGTACTCAAATATAGAATCTACTGCAATTTGTTAGATTTCTATGAAATTTTGAACAGAATATCCAATCAGACTAAGTCTGTTTCTCCGGCTGTCCGAATGCAAGTTAACATAATAACTACAAAATGGAGAGAGTTAGATAAACTTTGGTACTGAGATGCAGTGTTCTGGTACTTACAGGGTGGTTATAATTAAAGTGCAAGTGTTTGAAGGACTGTAAAAGAAAAACTACTTGGAATATGTTGACGAAATTCGGTATATCTTATATTTACAATATGGGGAAATGAATTACTCAATAAAAACTTTTATTTCATTTTTTTGCAATAAATGGCGTTGTAGATGATTAAAACGTTGTTCTTGCTCTGTACTATATCAAAATAAATACCACTTCAATTTTAAAATCATTATGATGATAAAAGTCATGAATCTTTGAGCTATAGCCATGACTTTGTCAAAAATAGAACTTGCTCTGTTAGTAAAATGCTATTACCAAAAGAATAGCAATTATAGTACTGCTTTGAAAGAATATCGCCGTCTTAAAGATTTGAGAAAAGGACCGATGTCTGTGAATGGTTTAAAGAAAATGATTAAAAAATTTAAAGCTACAGGAGAACTCGGAATGCTCCCTGGAACTGGAAGAAAAAGATCTGTGAATCAAGAAGTAGTGGAAGAGGTTAGAGAAGTAATTGATTCAGGGTTAATGGATCGGCGACCTGTTAGCGCTAGAACTATAAAAGAATTTTATCAAAACCATGGGTCTTGATACGCAAAGTCTTGCGCTACATTTTAAGACGCTATCCGTATAAAATTAAAACCCTGCAGCACTTGCAAACAGGCGATCCACAACAAAGAATTGATTTTTCCAACTTCATTCTTGCCAAAATTGATGTCGATGAATCATGGATTCGAAAGATTTTGTGGACTGATGAAACGCCCTTTACTTTATCCGGGAAAGTCAACACCATAACTGTAAGATATGGGTTTCATCTAAACCGCATACTGTTTTTTGGAAACCCTTGCATTCAACGTTTGTTACATTTTGGTGTGGTATGACTGCTGACATTATTATTAGTCCATTTTTTTTTTCGAAAATCTGACACCAACAGGGCTAGTTTGCTACACCATAACAGGCCCTAGTTACACTCAGATTTTAGAAAGTAATGTGATTCCTGCTTCGCAAGACAGAAAATGCCTCGATTCAACAATATTCATGCAAGATGGAGGACCACTTTAAATTGTTCAGTGTGTTACACAAGTGCTTCACAAGTGTTACACAAGTGAACTTTTAGTGAGGATTATATAGTTAGCAGATGTTCCCAGAATGCGTGGC
Source organism: Argiope bruennichi (assembly GCF_947563725.1). NCBI lineage: Eukaryota > Metazoa > Arthropoda > Arachnida > Araneae > Araneidae > Argiope > Argiope bruennichi. The sequence continues at coordinate 65,951,975 of NC_079158.1, read as the reverse complement.
TGCCTCATTCACCTGATTTGAATCCTTGTGATTTCTGCCTGCGGTGATATTTAAAAGATCGTGTCTACAAGGACAAACCTGACTCTGTTGTTGCTTTAAAAAGCAACATTACTAGACGTGTCCTAGTAATCCAGCAGGAAACATTAGATGCTATTGTGGATCACGCTGTCTTGCGTCTACAGCATTTGATAGGACTTGAAGGTTCCCATATTGAACAAATATTGTAATACATTACGCATTTCCTATTTTAATAAAGAAAAATATTATAATTACTATGTATAAAATATTGTCATGAAAAAGCGCCACCTATGACAAAATGTTGAACTATTTTTATTTACATTTCCCCATATTGTAAATATAACATATACAAAATTTCTTCAACATACTCCAAGTAGTTTTCCTTTTACTCTCCTTCAAACACTTGCACTTTAATTATAACCACCCTGTATATTAACCGCATCACATTGATTAAACGCCAAATATTGCACGCTCATAAGCTATTTCATAACTACTGTTCGTTCGCCCATGGCATGTAAGTACATTTATTAGAGAGCTTTATTAGTTTCGGGTAGATCACTCCCGCTGGTTATTGCTCGTATACAGAGCGTACAAAACAAAAGTATTATAATTGTCAAAAAATTTGATTTTCATATTTTGATGTGTTTCAAATTTCAGAAAAATTACATTCTTGGAATTATGTCTATCTTTCATTCTGCTTCTTTGCCTGTAAGCATCATAACCTCAAATTTCTTTGAGTTAGACAAGAACGATGGTTTTCCTTTGGTCTAGAGGAATAGCTCTTATACTATCTTGGACAATTTTCGAGAAGAATCTATTCAAATAAAGTTTGTTTGTCAGTCTGTACGAACACAAGTGAGCAAGAGGACTGAAAAAATAAAGAACTAAGTAAATAAAAATATAATACAAAGGTACATTCTAGCATCTGAAATGTCAATCCTAGATCATTCAAAGGATTGATCACATGTTGACTGCATGCTGGAGTGCATGAAAACACAGTAATTCAGTCATGCAACGACTCGTATAAACGAAGTTCGGTCTGTAATTCTTGCAGTTAAAATTGTAGTTCTGTATTTGTTGTTTTCAATAGATTAAAGAAATGTTTTAAAATATATTCTAAATGTTTTTCCATGCTAAAATTTTTACGTCCAGTGACAGAAAGGGAATCGGACATGTCAATTTGCGTTGTCAATCTTTTACCTTGTCCCCGGTTCCGATTCTTTTGCAATTACTAAAGGGAGTGATCTTTCCGAAACTTTCTCGTATATTCTCTAATGAATGTTCTTGGCCATTATTAATTACGTGAAATTGGGGAAAAACTGTTGGGAAAGAACTTATTAGCGAGCAATTTTTTGGTGATTTATCTTTGGGATGCGGTTAATACATAATCATCAGAACACTGAATATGTGTTTTGGGAGCCTTGTTTCCAAACAAAAATTTAACAAAGAACTGCAGTTGAAGTCACACAATCTTGAATCAAATTTGATATATTTAAGTAATTGCATTTTTAAATTATCCCAGTCACGTACTTGTAAAAGAACACATTGACTTGCATTATTTGATATATATCTATACACTTTATTTGCTAAAACTAAGTACTAAATTTTATCTATTTAAATTTTTAGATTTTGGAGATATTGTGTTCACTTGCTCTAAGACATACAGACAGACGAACTTTCTATGAAAGGTCTTTTGCACAAAATTTATAAAAATCTGTAATTTATTAAATTTATTTCTATCTGAGTAAAGAGCCAAAATCTCCCTTTATTTTTAAATTAATAAATTTAAAATCAATTACCTTTTAATTAAAAATTTAATCAATAAATAAAATAATAATTGTAATTTCAAAAACTCGTTCTGGAGTTTACACTCCCATCGTCTAATATATACTTCCATTAAATGTGGTATCTCTAAATCAAACGGTCTTCCATATAAGAAACTGACGCATCCACAAATGAAGCATCCTTTATTAATAGTAGAGATACGCGAAAAAAACTGCATTCGTTTCATTTTTAATAGGATTGTTTATCTAAAGCATACCTCACATATTAGATCAATGTACAGATAAAGTTTTCTTATCAGATCAAACAAATGGTAACCCTGAATTCATCTGAAAGCAATCATTGTTCAACAGTATGCTATTAATAGTTCTCTTTCTTTAACTAGACAACCACCATGAGTGATGAATAGGATTATTGTGAGATAGTAAAGTGTGTCAAAGCAACTTCATTTATGTTTCAGTAGAGTGATAATTCGTTTAAAAAAATTAATTCTCTCAAATAATTTTCCTAAATCTAATTACGATTAACTTCCACTTCGTTCAATTTAATTATTATATAAATGCCTCTTATAAAAGTGTAATGTAAAATAAATTAGAATTGCTATTTGTAGTTTCATGACTGTGCAATCTTTGAACCAAATTTAATAAATCCTGCCCTTTAATTTAAATCGTTCATGCACATATTAATTAAAAGAAAAAGATGGGGGGGGAGAAATGAACCAATAGCTTCAAAAACGGATCATTTTACATAAATTTGATTGAATTTCATTGATGCAGCGTTGAATTTCTTCCTTCAACGTACACTTGATTGTGGGCTTGTTGACAATGAACTTTTACTTCAAATAACCCCATAAAAAGAAATACAATGATGTTAATTCCTAAGATCTAGGGAGCGAATTCTCAAATTTTCGAACTATGGCAGCCAGATTTTCATTATTTTTTAAATATTGTTCAACAATGAAAACTTATCGTTCTATCGTATAACGCTCCAGTTTTACTAACTCTAAACTATCAGTTGTCAAAGGTTTTTAATAGGGTTGCCAACACTTTATTGCACATGGCAAATTCGAATCTTGCTCCAATTTTGGGACACACTTTATTTCTACAATTTTGTAAACTTTATTAGCACTAAAATTGACACTCTCAGAAACAAGTAGATAGTGCTTTATCTTTTTATGATACAGCTGTTCATTGTTTAAATTATGAATGGTTTGAATTCATCTTTTTTACTCTTGTAATTGAACTATTCTGATAGTCTACTGGTGAGAAAGATTTTTTTAATTGATATGAACCTCTAACCCATATGTGTCTCAAACAGCATAACATAACAATATTTCGAACTTCATTCGTCAATCTTTGCTTTATTTTCTTAAATTTACTCTTAATTGTGTAATTAAAATAATTCGCATACAAAAAAATGCAGTTAAAAACTTCGCAACACATATAAAGAAAAATCTAATAACTAAAACAATGAAAAGTAATATTGTAAAATATACTTAAAAATAGTTTTAATAGTTTAATAAAATTTTCAAAAAATAATGAAGAAATGAAATTAATATAATTGTAAAACTTAAACCTTAAACTGATGTACAAAGTAGTTTTTGTCCAGTAATAGACTCTGAAATTATCTATCAAGAAAGGCAAAATTTTGATTAATTTTTAATTGTAAGTCTAATTAAAATTCGGAAAACCCTTTCCAACTGAAAACGTCTTACAAAGATATTATTATATGTCGAATTTGACATTTTAGTTCTAACCGTCCGTCCTGTAAGGCGTTTTGAATTATTTTTTTATGATCCATGCAATTTGCAGATAGCATATCAGACTATATACATTATCATATTTAAAAAAAATCATAATTTTCAATTTGTGAATGTTGATTCATCAAATAATACATGATGACATATTCCATTTAATTTTTACCTGGGAATGGCCAGAGTATGAAATTTCTCTTTCGCTTTGGACTTTGATGCCTAAGAGTAATGTGCCAGGATCGAAAAGTTCTGGCTGTATAATCTGTTCCATTAAAGATTTGCATGTGGTGAGGGAGACTGATGCTTGCTAAATGTGGCGTTTATTTCTTACTTATTTTTTAATCATTAATTATTTCATTGTTTCCGAATTTTCTTATCTTAGCTAATTTATTTATTAGCGTTCGAGTTTAAAATTTCACATCGGGAGATTATAGAGAAACTAGCCTGATACATGAGACCGTAACCATCAAAGTATTCACAAGAACGGAATAGAATTTTAGTAAAAGATACTTTGAAGTATGCTCTCAAGAATAATATGAAAAATTACAGTTAAACTCTAACATTTACGGTTAGAGTGACAAAAATTCATATTTTTTAAATAGTAACACCAATTTTTTTATTGTAATGTGCTTTACATTGCAAAAAACAATAAAAGCGTTGAAACAATACCTGTAGCACAAAAATCACCGGCTACAGACTAAAAAGAAATGAGAAACCGTAACTGTTAGAGTTCTAGAGTTTAAATGTTTTTTGGGTTTTTTTTCTTTTTTATATCCTTCTTGAGTGCATATCTCAAAATACCTTGAACCAAAATTTTATTTTCCGTTCCCTTGAACAGTAATGATAGTAGCTATGATCTCATCAGGATAGTATTTTTATAATCACCCGGTATGTCTCATCTATTCATTAAATTTTTCTATCTCTAGCAAAGACAAAGAATTTTGCACAGATTTAAAACTAGCAATACCCTATAAAGGCCTATAGCTACTTTAAAAACTTATAATAGCCCTATCCCATCGTAATCTTATTTAAATCCTATAATCAACAGACAACATAAAATCATATTATCACTTTGGATTAAACTTCAAAATATGTCTTTACTAAACAGCTTTTAACTCTTGAATTTTTACAAACTTTTCTTTGGAGAAATTTATAAGTAATACAAAATCTGTTACGGCATTAGTTAATTAAAATTTCAAAAATCATTAGAATAGATCAGTGAATAAAATTAATATGAAAAGATGCAGACTTCTGCCTCGAACGCACCAGCATTATCTTCATTTCCTGAATTATTTGCAATCGAAATCATTCATTTCCCGAATGGTGAGCATTAACTCAGCTAAAAGCACGTAGAATGCACTTACTACGCTTGACTCCTATGATATAAGGAAAAGTTTATTCATCAGAAAATTTATTGATAGGAGAAAAATCCCTTAGGTATACATCGCAGGATTTTTTGTTGTTGTTGCTGTTGGGAGAACTTCAAATGAAACAGTCTATTTCACAGCAGCACATACAAAATAAATTTTCTTATAACTTTAAATGATCATTTCATATACAAATATAAATTTATTTTGTGCATCTCAGAAACGGCTCTAACGATGTGGGTCAAGTTTTATATTTAGATAAGATTTTGTTTTTTAAGTTTGTGTATATATGTGTGACTTTTCTGAATAAACGCGATTTTACATTTAAAAAACATTTTTTATAAATAATATAAGAGCCTTTTTCTATCTGTTCTCGTGCTGACAATGTCATATAGCGCCATCTCGTAAATTTTTGTGGTGCTTGCATTGTAGGATGACAACTTACTGGTACAACAAAATTTTGTGAGATGGTTCTTAAGAGCCTCAGTTTTTATGCTTGGCATATTGTATGTAGCGTTTTCCAGACTAACTGTGTTAATAATGCTTATTCCAAATGGAAATCCTCGACAAATCCCCAACATAATATAAAAGGTAGTACTAGGGTAAGACCCGATTTTACTATGGGAAACTGAGTGTAAGTTCAAAAATATAAGTAATGAAAGATAATCTTTAAAATGAATACTGTAATATTGTTTGCCAACGGATTCTACCCCCCCCCCCCACCTTTTTCCGCATGCGTTAGGCTGGGTTTGAATTGTGAAAATAGGGGTGAGAGTAAAGATGAAAAGGGAAATTACGTTTAACAATAAAGTAAACTCGGATTACTCGTAGACGAAATTAAAATAAAATAATAAGACACGATATTCCCATGCATATGGATAAAAAATTGAACGAAAAAGTTTCTAATAGAGCTGGAATCAAGGTAAAGGAATGACGAAGAATTCCGGATATGTCGTTGCGATGAACCTTATAAGCCAGATAACAGCTACGAGACACGAGTATTGCTTTTGTCTTATGGTCTTGTTACTCGGCTGCAGACCAGAAGGTCCCAGGTTCTATCTTCGCTCATAACAATCCGCTATATTGGTGACCTCGGAAGATGAACCTTCAACCTTCTTACAGCTGTTGTGGTGCCATCTACCCACAGCAACAAAGTCGTCAGATTCACTTGACGGAGCAACACAAAGCCGTCAGAATCACTTGTCGCAACAGCAATCACACACGCTCGACGCTACTCAAATGCTCAAATGGGTACAGGTGCATAAGAATCAACAGCTAAAATATCACCACTCAACAGCCATATCGTTCGTCTCACCTCCAACTCTCTGGAGAAAGAGTACTGTGGTGAACCTTATAAGCCAGACACGAGTATTACTTTTGTTTTGTTACTCGGCTGCGTGCCACAAGATCCCAGGTTCTATCCTCTCTAGTGAACCTTATAAGCCAGATAACAGATACGAAACATGAGCAACTACTTTTGTCTTGTGGTCTTGTTACTAGGCTGCGAATCACAAGGTCCCAGGTTCTATCCTCGCTCCTAACAATCCATAAGTATATTCATTGATTTTTTTTTATTTAAAAACCAGTTTATATGTAGGTAAGGTCGAAAAATATTCATATGTAATCAGTATATGATTCGCATCTAAATATTTTCTCCGAAAAACAATATTTTACAAAAAAAAAATAATCTGCTGAGTGAAGTTTGGTTTCCAAGGTACTATAAATAAAAATGTGAATATTTGCTTGTTCAAAATCTTAATCTCCTAAAAGTCTTCGCCTAATGCTTTGGAATTTTGGCACAAAATTACAGTTGAACACGCTTGTGTTATTATATCTATTATAAAAAAAGACGCTGTGACAGGTAAGAGCTTATTTTGTAAAACAGCGCCATCTGTTGGACGTAAAAGCAATATATGTTAATGTAAATATTTTATGATTCCGAAGGAATTCAAACCGATCTTAGTGATTAGTTTTTATTTGAATGTTTATAAACATCACAAGGAAACGAAACTTTTAATTTGTATTTTTAAATAATACACACATATAAAACATCTAAATGTGTATTATAAATAACTGATTTCGACATAATCTGCTTTAAGAAAAACAAGTTATCAACTAATTACTGCTAAGATTCATGAGATTTTTCTGATATAACTTTCATTAATTAATGTGTGAATTGGAGATCTGAGATATCATTAACAAGATAAAAGCCATCTAAACGAACACATCTTTTCGGTAGAATAATTCCCGATGATAAGAATTTAAAAAAGAATAATATTTCCAAGGAAAAAATTCGATTTTGAATGTTTCAAGTGTTTGCTTATAACAAAAGAGAACCATATTATTTTTATCAAGATACTAATACCAGAAGTTAAAGTAATTAAATTAATGTGTCGCAACCAGTAATTGAAATGTCTCTATCTAGGAACAAAAACATGAATAGTAATCTAATTATCTTATAGAGAGGAAAATTAATTAGTTTATCGCCCTCTAAGTTTTCATTAATTCACACTTTTCTGTTAATATGCAACATACTTTCCATTGGACTTAGACTAGCAAAAAGCTATTATTATTTAAAGACCCATCTAAAAATTAATTGAATTTCAGATAAGAATCATTTCAAAACGCAATAAGCTTTCTTTTTTTTTTAGTGATAATATTGTGATTTCAATCATTTCAATTGAATCTGATTAATAACGAGAAATATCAAATCTAATATATGAATGATTTATTTGCTGCGCCGCGTAAGAGAGAAATAATAATATTCATCATCTGTTCTTGAATTAAATTGAATTTTTCATTTATATATTGATGTAAGACCTTCTTTTAAATGAATAAAAGATCCAATCGTTAAAAAATAATTGATAAATTAGAAAAAAACACATTAAAGACATAAACACATTTAAGAATCTGACATTCTAGAAATTTAATTTGTAATTCTAAATCTGTTTATTCTTTTAAGAAAATAAATTCATCATTACTAATTAAATAAAAAAATAGCTAGATGATTGAATTCAGTGGATATTTAGAAATTTCGTTCCACAAAAAGTAAAGCTATATTATTCTGGAGATATCTATATATGCATTTTTTATTTTCTTATTTTTATATTATTTTATTATGTAAATCATTTACATATCTCAAAAATCATCAAAATAACATATACTTTAAATTGCCATTTTTTCTGGCAGAAATTCTAAGAAACAAGAAAACCAGCGTTAAGAAATTATGTTAAGATCAGCCGTCTTTGTCGACCAGCTGGTTCGCTGGGATTAAAGGTTGCCAAATTTTTCAATTAGTTATTTCATTTTAAAACTTCTACTATATGCCTTCCTCCGAAAGTGGTTTAAAGCTTAAATTTGATAAGCATGTATCATACATTATTTTAAAAGCATTACACCACTGAGCAATAGCATTTTACTAATTCTTTATAAAACATACATACATAAAATATTTTTAAATTGATTAAACATAGAAAAAATATTATACAACAAAAAAATGATATCAATGACAAGATAATTTTTTCAAGTTTTGGTATAGTGTTAAAAATTTTCTGCAAAAATATTTTTGGAAGTTATCACAGAAACCGCAAAATTTGACTTAATTTTTAATTAATTTATATTTTTAAAAAAATTACTCCGAGTTTTACATTCTTACCCTCCAAAATACATATGTACCAAGTGTGGTAGCTCTATGTCAAACGCTCTTACTTGTAGAGCGACAGAACACACAGACACAAATACACATGTTCGGCGTTTCTATGTAGTGACGTCACCTTCAGATGATGCTACGAATTTATCGTTTGGTTTTTTACTTTTAATTAATTAATCCTGCCCACAAAGATTTGTTAGAATATCGTTTGGTGTTTTCCATGTTTAATTATCGCAATCTTTTAATATGCAACTTAAGTCTATAGTTTAAAGATTTTTTGTGTATTTTATAGCAGAATGTAACGACTTTAAAAACACTTTTATGAACTGTAAGTCTGCCTCAAAAAGATTGAAACTTCCTTTTTGTTATTTTTTTTAATATAATCTCTGTATGTTGATGAAATTATTCAAGGTCTGCATTGGAAATCAGTGGATAATAGCCATTTATTGCTATACTTCTCAACCACATACTTTCAAGTTCATATGATGTAAGTATTAGTTTATAATTTAAAATCAAACTTCAATATGTTCATTAGAATTTACTACACATACAATAACTTCCAAAATATTTTAGTAATAGCGAACTTGTGACTGAAATATTTGCTAATATTTATTTGTTATTTTCAACTGCCGCAACATAACATAAACAGCACATATTCAGCTGTATTATTAATAGTGGCAGAGAAGATAGAGATATCAATGATATAAAAAAGTGTTTCCTTTTTAAAATAATTTTTGTAACCTTTATAAAATAATTTTTTTTCTATTGCTGCACAATAATTTAGTTTCTGTGTCAAAATGACTTTTTTAATCCATGGTGAACATTTAGGAAAAATCTGCAGAATTATGCAAATTTCAACACCTTATTTACTTATTTGCATTTGTATGTAAATTTTTTTCTGTAAACATATATGGTATTTCATTCATTTCTTAAAATGATTCACAGAGAAATTTTAGAAATGTTGCCAAAAAATTTCGTGCAATTTTAAAGTGAAAGATAACTAATACCTTATTCTAAATTCTATTTAAATGGATTTCATTCTTTTTTTTTAGCTGGAATAAAAAAACGCAGATGTAAATGTATTTAAAATGAAATACATTTACATTTGCGAATAAAATAAGAACTACATGAATTTTAATGGAAACTTCGAAACTAAATATCCTTGCTACGGCCGATAAACCCCGATAACATTGATTAAATATTCATTAGACTAATTCTTTAAATCCAGTTGATTCGAAAAATTTCTTCCGATATTCAAATTAAAGTTACAAACACAAGACAAATTAGTTTACGAAAAATAAATGATTTATCCAAATGAAATTTAGAAAGCAAAAATCCCGCCTTATGAAAAAAATAATAACCTATCAAAATCCATAAGTAAACTTTTCGTGACATAAAAATGAGATAAGACTTGGTTCAAATACAAAACACCACTTCTATAAAATGATCCAAGTACATGAAATTATATTCGCTCATTATGAGCTTCAGAAAACGTCTAATAACAGTTTGTGTAGTGGTTACATAACTATACTACCTACTTTTTTGATACAACAGATGGCGTTACCTTATTAACATTAATGTATATTTTCCGCAATCCCTTTTTGTGTGTCATTATTAAATTTATTCAAAGTGAGTGTGTGTATTTTCGTGTTCGTGGTTGTTTTGTCTTGTGAAATGTGGAACTTAGAAAATAATTCAATGACTGTTCCTGAAACTTGTCTAATATATTCATCATTCAATAACTGTCTATTATATTATAGTCATCTCATAACGAAGTTATAAAGAGTCTCGTTCCTCTACAGTTATTGATTATAGATTGATGTTGCCAACAGATTTAACTATTTTTCATTCTTTAATTCCGTGGAGTCTTGGTTTTCTAACAGAACTCTTCTTGGACCATTCATAATCTATTCAAAAGGTTTTGGCGGTGGTAATTTCGCTCCCCACAACACGTGACAAATAAATTCTTCCTTCAGAAATTCATTAAAATGTTGCAATCTGCGCAGCTTAGTTTTATCTTCTATAAAATTAAAGTCTAATTTGACAGACGTCCAGTAAAGCCTCACATAGTTCACATACATCCGTTTAGTATCGTGTCATCAGAGTGCTCCCATTTAAGATGATTGTCATCTCACATAAGCACTTCCAATTTCACTAACGTCATCTATTTTTTTAATGTGCAAATTGGCCACAAAATAGTATTCTCTGTTTCTAGGTATCTAAAAAAAAGAATGGGTGCTAAAACTAAATGAAAGAAATGGAGCAAAATCTTTATACAATCTGTTGAAGTCATGGGAAAAGATTATAATAACAAAAATCACTGATAGAAGAGATTTTCACGTTTTTGAAGCGAAAACAGTCAAAATGAACGTACGAAAAATAGACTATGCAAAATTTCATTTAAAATCTATTGATGAAAAATCATCCCATACAGAAATGAATGACATGTAGTAAGACACTACAATAAATGGACTTTAATTAATCAACAAGAGGGTCCCATAACCGACGCGTAATATTTTAAATCTTCTGAACCTCTATTTATACATTGAATCGACAACTTTTGGTGCTTTTGTTGCAGAATTCATCCCTTCATACCTTCTACAGTCGGTATATGAAATTTGGTCTCTTTCCTTTAATTAATTTTAGATATTTCCTTATAAGAAGAATTATTTTTTGCCCTTCCTCATATGAAGAATGCAAACTCCATCCCCCCTCACCCTAAGGCACTTTTCAGATAAAAATTAGTCAAATATCCTTTAAGGCGTTCAACTTCGGTTCATAACCCAAGAAAACAAAACTTTACATTGCTACATCCAACAAAGGTGCCTCTAGGTTTCATACAAGGCAATCTCTGATCTATGACCTATTAATGGTAAAATTTTAATTCAAGTAATTATATTAAATTTTGCTACTTTGGCTTAATAAAATAAGTGCTTTTAAAGATATTTTTTTATAAAATATCTTTTGAATGCTGTAAAAATGGAAGAAAAAAAATTTTATTGAAAATTTTCTCTTAGTAGATTCGATTTTATTAATGTTTTCCCGGTCTTACTAGTTAAATACATCGTACTTTCTTTAAAATAATCTTCTTCTATCAATTATTCATTATAACAACTCCAAAATATAAAAACATAGAAATAAATAAATATATAGTCATTCTAACAAAATTTTGAACATTTTTGCTTGCATGTTTAACGATGCAAGGGTTATATAAAATGGGTGAGATTTTCAGTTTTCAAAAAGTAATTTCTTTTAGTAAATATATCAATATTTTGAAAGTAACTTCTTTCAGTTCTTTTTCTTCCAGCCTAATATTTCCATAATAAAATAATGAAATCCGAAATGAAAAGTTGAATTTATGTTTTAACCTGATATTTAAACATATTCTAATACCATTCTGCGAATAAATATGTAATTATTTTAAATTTATCACTGTCTCGTAATGATATAGCACTTAAATTAAAATATTGGTCTCAATGTAACATATGCATTTTTGTATTTTGCAATATTGATGTATTTACTTTAATTTTTTTTATTAAATGCTTTCAATCGTACCAGTTTCTAAAGCATATATTTTCATTCTACGCCATATAGGCACGAATTTTTAATATTTTTTTATGAAATGATTTCAATTCCGAATCTAGTTATTTATCCTTGAATTTCACAAAAAAATCTTTGAAATATTTAATTCATATTTTGAAACGAATTTAAAGTTCTTTTGATTTCTACATAGTTTGTCTAAATAGATTATTGTTTTCAAACTTTCATCAGAAAAATTAATAAAAATTTTAATTACAAATGTTTATTTTAAAACGGAACTAAAAAAATAAGTCACTTTTCACTCATATACATTTTGCGTTTCATTGGCAAAAGAATTAATATTTAAAAACTTAACTAATTTCCAAACAAAAGTTAGACAATTTTACATTATAGGCATGTTACTTTGTCTACAAAATAAAATCCAAACATTTGCTTTAAACTGAATAATCTCAAAAAAAAACCACAAAAAAAAACGTCTTTTAAAGAATGTCGGAAAAATTTTATAGAATGCTACAAATATTTTTACAAATGATTTTTTTTTTCTGTTAAGCTAAATCTACAGAATTTTTTTCATTTCTATTAAGCTTTTTGTATAGCAAACAATGATAATACATCTAAGCGATATAAAAATAGTATATAATATGAAAAAATATTTAATTAACAAAGAATCTAATATTTAATTAACAATAAAAAATATATAATAATTTCTATCAAATATATATTTTTAAAGTAAATTTGGTTTTACTTTTGATTTTTTTGTTGAAATTTTTGGCGAAATTGGCTTTTTGGTATTTTTTATCACCACACAAAAAATGAACGGGATTTTCTCAATTTTTGTGAGAATTTGTGTGAAAAATCTTATTGCGATAAATATTTTGTTTAACCTTTCCCTTACTTAGAAAAAAGATTTCAATAACAAAATCCTGGATTAATATTTCTAGAATGCGGTGCATATAAGTCCAAATATTTTTTAACTAAGCCAGATTTAACTCTGTTAAAATATGGGTTTAATGTTTTGAGCAGATTCGATACACAGTCGAAATGGAAGTAACAGAAAGATTAAGAAATAAAAATATATTGACTTCACAGTCTAGACTAGAAGAATTAAAACTTCAGCGAAAATCCTTAACAATCAAACAACGCGAAAAATCCTTGATAAAAGTACTATTTTTACAATAAACATTTATCAGACAAACATAAAAAATTATGGACAACAATTTTTATGCTGTAGACATCTACTAAGAAAATATGAGACTTGCAGTATAAGAATAAAATAAAAGAATACGTAATCATGCGAAGAATTATTTCAATTCTTGTACGGCATCGGACCTTTAAGAAAATATTTAAACATGTGTTTTAATTGTACATGTAAGCAAAATTATTAGTTTTTACTTTCCGTTTTCATCAAAGAAATAATCAAAAACATGGGTTTCAACATTTTAATGAACCTCTATGTATCAGATATCTCCGATTTTGACAATAAAGATTTGGTAGGATTATGTCAGTAAGCCAGCAAACGATGCGGCTCACAAATTTTTGTCTAAATATTGCATACACAATTTTATCCATCCAGCTGATTTCGATTTTCAGTTATTGTACTGCTTACCAAAGGATTCTAAAACTCTCCATTTGGATGGGTTTAATTCGACAAAATAGGGGTGATTGGAACAATGAAAGGAGGAGATGTTTATATTTAACAAGAAAGTAAATTCCGGAACTGCGCACATCCTTCCGCGTCTCTCCCCTTAGTGAGATAGAATCATCAAAAAATGGTAGTCTCAGGATACTGAAACGAATAGTAGAGAGGGATAGAGAGCATAACCTCAGGAAAAAAATGTTCAGGTTTATGATATTTTCAAAAGTGGAGACTGGTCAATAACTCGAAGTCAAATCTTTTTGACAATTTCAGTACCATCGCACTTTCTGCACAAGAAATTAAAAAAAATAGAAATTTAAAAAAATAATAATAAATAAAAGGAGATGAATAACAATTCATATAAAAATACATTTTTTAAAGTCACTTCCTACTTTCGAAATAATTGAACTCGCATTCTTCACCTTCAAGTGAAAAATATTTAAATCCTTGCATTTTATCGATTAAGCTACTGCCAGTTGATTTCAATTTTCATTACAAACTGCTAAAACTCTATTTAAAATATTAAAAATTAATTAAATTTAATTATTAATGAATTAATATTTGAAAAAACTGTATTAACATCAAGTGTCATCCTCTACAAGTTAAAAAAATTGTATTTGAATTTGAGTGGATGAATAAAAAGTATTTTATTAACGACTGAAAATTTGAACAAGATATATAACTATATATATCTGGAGAGTGTGAACTAATAGTAGGAATTGAAAAAAGAATTTATGTTCTTCCAAGTATAGTGATACAGTTTATTAAATCATAATCAGGAGCAAATTTTGTACTGAATATAGAAGAAACGAAATACATTCTAAAAGCTTTTAAATAACTAAGTTATAAAAAGCTGAATAAAATTTTCAGTGGACTCTAAAATGATTCATCTTTAATTCGATTACAAATTAAATCAGCACATAGTAGTCTGATATAAATAAATTAGAATAATATATTAAAACCATTAAAACCATGCTTATAAATTAATATTAAACTAGCTTTCATCGTTTGTTCATTGTTCTTTTAAACAAATAAGTATATTGAAATGAATAAATAAAATTCTTTCCTGTCATCCTGCTATGCAAATCTGAAATTATATTATATTTCAGCAAAACAATAGCTATTAAAGTTTTCAATGGATTCGAAAATGATTCATCTCTAATTCAATCAGAAAATTAAATTGGCACATAATAGTCTGATATAAAAAAAATTAGAATAATAAATTAAAATCATGCTTATAAATTAATATTAAATTAGCTTTTATCGTTTGTTCAATGTTCTTTTAAACAAATAAGTATATTGAAATGAATAAATAAAATTCTTTCCTGTCATCCTGCTATGCAAATCTGAAATTATATTATATTTCAGCAAAACAATAGCTATTAAAGTTTCCAAATGATGAAAATGATTCATCTCTAATTCAATCAGAAAATTAAATTGGCACATAATAGTCTGATATAAAAAAATTAGAATAATAAATTAAAATCATGCTTATAAATTAATATTAAATTAGCTTTTATCGTTTGTTCATTGTTCTTTTAAACAAATAAGTATATTGAAATGAATAAATAAAATTCTTTCCTGTCATCCTGCTATGCAAATCTGAAATTATATTATATTTCAGCAAAACAATAGCTATTAAAGTTTCCAAATGATGAAAATGATTCATCTCTAATTCAATCAGAAAATTAAATTGGCACATAATAGTCTGATATAAAAAAATTAGAATAATAAATTAAAATCATGCTTATAAATTAATATTAAATTAGCTTTTATCGTTTGTTCATTGTTCTTTTAAACAAATAAGTATATTGAAATGAATAAATAAAATTCTTTCCTGTCATCCTGCTATGCAAATCTGAAATTATATTATATTTCAGCAAAACAATAGCTATTAAAGTTTCCAAATGATGAAAATGATTCATCTCTAATTAAATCAGAAAATTAAATTGGCACATAATAGTCTGATATAAAAAAATTAGAATAATAAATTAAAATCATGCTTATAAATTAATATTAAATTAGCTTTTATCGTTTGTTCATTGTTCTTTTAAACAAATAAGTATATTGAAATGAATAAATAAAATTCTTTCCTGTCATCCTGCTATGCAAATCTGAAATTATATTATATTTCAGCAAAACAATAGCTATTAAAGTTTCCAAATGATGAAAATGATTCATCTCTAATTCAATCAGAAAATTAAATTGGCACATAATAGTCTGATATAAAAAAAATTAGAATAATAAATTAAAATCATGCTTATAAATTAATATTAAATTAGCTTTTATCGTTTGTTCAATGTTCTTTTAAACAAATAAGTATATTGAAATGAATAAATAAAATTCTTTCCTGTCATCCTGCTATGCAAATCTGAAATTATATTATATTTCAGCAAAACAATAGCTATTAAAGTTTCCAAATGATGAAAATGATTCATCTCTAATTCAATCAGAAAATTAAATTGGCACATAATAGTCTGATATAAAAAAATTAGAATAATAAATTAAAATCATGCTTATAAATTAATATTAAATTAGCTTTTATCGTTTGTTCATTATTCTTTTAAACAAATAAGTATATTGAAATGAATAAATAAAATTCTTTCCTGTCATCCTGCTATGCAAATCTGAAATTATATTATATTTCAGCAAAACAATAGCTATTAAAGTTTCCAAATGATGAAAATGATTCATCTCTAATTCAATCAGAAAATTAAATTGGCACATAACAGTCTGATATAAAAAAAATTAGAATAATAAATTAAAATCATGCTTATAAATTAATATTAAATTAGCTTTTATCGTTTGTTCAATGTTCTTTTAAACAAATAAGTATATTGAAATGAATAAATAAAATTCTTTCCTGTCATCCTGCTATGCAAATCTGAAATTATATTATATTTCAGCAAAACAATAGCTATTAAAGTTTCCAAATGATGAAAATAATTCATCTCTAATTCAATCAGAAAATTAAATTGGCACATAATAGTCTGATATAAAAAAAATTAGAATAATAAATTAAAATCATGCTTATAAATTAATATTAAATTAGCTTTTATCGTTTGTTCAATGTTCTTTTAAACAAATAAGTATATTGAAATGAATAAATAAAATTCTTTCCTGTCATCCTGCTATGCAAATCTGAAATTATATTATATTTCAGCAAAACAATAGCTATTAAAGTTTCCAAATGATGAATATGATTCATCTCTAATTCAATCAGAAAATTAAATTGGCACATAATAGTCTGATATAAAAAAATTAGAATAATAAATTAAAATCATGCTTATAAATTAATATTAAATTAGCTTTTATCGTTTGTTCATTGTTCTTTTAAACAAATAAGTATATTGAAATGAATAAATAAAATTCTTTCCTGTCATCCTGCTATGCAAATCTGAAATTATATTATATTTCAGCAAAACAATAGCTATTAAAGTTTCCAAATGATGAAAATGATTCATCTCTAATTCAATCAGAAAATTAAATTGGCACATAATAGTCTGATATAAAAAAATTAGAATAATAAATTAAAATCATGCTTATAAATTAATATTAAATTAGCTTTTATCGTTTGTTCAATGTTCTTTTAAACAAATAAGTATATTGAAATGAATAAATAAAATTCTTTCCTGTCATCCTGCTATGCAAATCTGAAATTATATTATATTTCAGCAAAACAATAGCTATTAAAGTTTCCAAATGATGAAAATGATTCATCTCTAATTCAATCAGAAAATTAAATTGGCACATAATAGTCTGATATAAAAAAATTAGAATAATAAATTAAAATCATGCTTATAAATTAATATTAAATTAGCTTTTATCGTTTGTTCATTATTCTTTTAAACAAATAAGTATATTGAAATGAATAAATAAAATTCTTTCCTGTCATCCTGCTATGCAAATCTGAAATTATATTATATTTCAGCAAAACAATAGCTATTAAAGTTTCCAAATGATGAAAATGATTCATCTCTAATTCAATCAGAAAATTAAATTGGCACATAATAGTCTGATATAAAAAAAATTAGAATAATAAATTAAAATCATGCTTATAAATTAATATTAAATTAGCTTTTATCGTTTGTTCAATGTTCTTTTAAACAAATAAGTATATTGAAATGAATAAATAAAATTCTTTCCTGTCATCCTGCTATGCAAATCTGAAATTATATTATATTTCAGCAAAACAATAGCTATTAAAGTTTCCAAATGATGAAAATGATTCATCTCTAATTCAATCAGAAAATTAAATTGGCACATAATAGTCTGATATAAAAAAAAATTAGAATAATAAATTAAAATCATGCTTATAAATTAATATTAAATTAGCTTTTATCGTTTGTTCAATGTTCTTTTAAACAAATAAGTATATTGAAATGAATAAATAAAATTCTTTCCTGTCATCCTGCTATGCAAATCTGAAATTATATTATATTTCAGCAAAACAATAGCTATTAAAGTTTCCAAATGATGAATATGATTCATCTCTAATTCAATCAGAAAATTAAATTGGCACATAATAGTCTGATATAAAAAAATTAGAATAATAAATTAAAATCATGCTTATAAATTAATATTAAATTAGCTTTTATCGTTTGTTCATTGTTCTTTTAAACAAATAAGTATATTGAAATGAATAAATAAAATTCTTTCCTGTCATCCTGCTATGCAAATCTGAAATTATATTATATTTCAGCAAAACAATAGCTATTAAAGTTTCCAAATGATGAAAATGATTCATCTCTAATTCAATCAGAAAATTAAATTGGCACATAATAGTCTGATATAAAAAAAATTAGAATAATAAATTAAAATCATGCTTATAAATTAATATTAAATTAGCTTTTATCGTTTGTTCAATGTTCTTTTAAACAAATAAGTATATTGAAATGAATAAATAAAATTCTTTCCTGTCATCCTGCTATGCAAATCTGAAATTATATTATATTTCAACAAAACAATAGCTATTAAAGTTTCCAAATGATGAAAATGATTCATCTCTAATTCAATCAGAAAATTAAATTGGCACATAATAGTCTGATATAAAAAAATTAGAATAATAAATTAAAATCATGCTTATAAATTAATATTAAATTAGCTTTTATCGTTTGTTCATTATTCTTTTAAACAAATAAGTATATTGAAATGAATAAATAAAATTCTTTCCTGTCATCCTGCTATGCAAATCTGAAATTATATTATATTTCAGCAAAACAATAGCTATTAAAGTTTCCAAATGATGAAAATGATTCATCTCTAATTCAATCAGAAAATTAAATTGGCACATAATAGTCTGATATAAAAAAAATTAGAATAATAAATTAAAATCATGCTTATAAATTAATATTAAATTAGCTTTTATCGTTTGTTCAATGTTCTTTTAAACAAATAAGTATATTGAAATGAATAAATAAAATTCTTTCCTGTCATCCTGCTATGCAAATCTGAAATTATATTATATTTCAGCAAAACAATAGCTATTAAAGTTTCCAAATGATGAAAATGATTCATCTCTAATTCAATCAGAAAATTAAATTGGCACATAATAGTCTGATATAAAAAAAATTAGAATAATAAATTAAAATCATGCTTATAAATTAATATTAAATTAGCTTTTATCGTTTGTTCAATGTTCTTTTAAACAAATAAGTATATTGAAATGAATAAATAAAATTCTTTCCTGTCATCCTGCTATGCAAATCTGAAATTATATTATATTTCAGCAAAACAATAGCTATTAAAGTTTCCAAATGATGAATATGATTCATCTCTAATTCAATCAGAAAATTAAATTGGCACATAATAGTCTGATATAAAAAAATTAGAATAATAAATTAAAATCATGCTTATAAATTAATATTAAATTAGCTTTTATCGTTTGTTCAATGTTCTTTTAAACAAATAAGTATATTGAAATGAATAAATAAAATTCTTTCCTGTCATCCTGCTATGCAAATCTGAAATTATATTATATTTCAGCAAAACAATAGCTATTAAAGTTTCCAAATGATGAAAATGATTCATCTCTAATTCAATCAGAAAATTAAATTGGCACATAATAGTCTGATATAAAAAAATTAGAATAATAAATTAAAATCATGCTTATAAATTAATATTAAATTAGCTTTTATCGTTTGTTCATTATTCTTTTAAACAAATAAGTATATTGAAATGAATAAATAAAATTCTTTCCTGTCATCCTGCTATGCAAATCTGAAATTATATTATATTTCAGCAAAACAATAGCTATTAAAGTTTCCAAATGATGAAAATGATTCATCTCTAATTCAATCAGAAAATTAAATTGGCACATAATAGTCTGATATAAAAAAAATTAGAATAATAAATTAAAATCATGCTTATAAATTAATATTAAATTAGCTTTTATCGTTTGTTCAATGTTCTTTTAAACAAATAAGTATATTGAAATGAATAAATAAAATTCTTTCCTGTCATCCTGCTATGCAAATCTGAAATTATATTATATTTCAGCAAAACAATAGCTATTAAAGTTTCCAAATGATGAAAATGATTCATCTCTAATTCAATCAGAAAATTAAATTGGCACATAATAGTCTGATATAAAAAAAAATTAGAATAATAAATTAAAATCATGCTTATAAATTAATATTAAATTAGCTTTTATCGTTTGTTCAATGTTCTTTTAAACAAATAAGTATATTGAAATGAATAAATAAAATTCTTTCCTGTCATCCTGCTATGCAAATCTGAAATTATATTATATTTCAGCAAAACAATAGCTATTAAAGTTTCCAAATGATGAATATGATTCATCTCTAATTCAATCAGAAAATTAAATTGGCACATAATAGTCTGATATAAAAAAATTAGAATAATAAATTAAAATCATGCTTATAAATTAATATTAAATTAGCTTTTATCGTTTGTTCATTGTTCTTTTAAACAAATAAGTATATTGAAATGAATAAATAAAATTCTTTCCTGTCATCCTGCTATGCAAATCTGAAATTATATTATATTTCAGCAAAACAATAGCTATTAAAGTTTCCAAATGATGAAAATGATTCATCTCTAATTCAATCAGAAAATTAAATTGGCACATAATAGTCTGATATAAAAAAAATTAGAATAATAAATTAAAATCATGCTTATAAATTAATATTAAATTAGCTTTTATCGTTTGTTCAATGTTCTTTTAAACAAATAAGTATATTGAAATGAATAAATAAAATTCTTTCCTGTCATCCTGCTATGCAAATCTGAAATTATATTATATTTCAACAAAACAATAGCTATTAAAGTTTCCAAATGATGAAAATGATTCATCTCTAATTCAATCAGAAAATTAAATTGGCACATAATAGTCTGATATAAAAAAATTAGAATAATAAATTAAAATCATGCTTATAAATTAATATTAAATTAGCTTTTATCGTTTGTTCATTATTCTTTTAAACAAATAAGTATATTGAAATGAATAAATAAAATTCTTTCCTGTCATCCTGCTATGCAAATCTGAAATTATATTATATTTCAGCAAAACAATAGCTATTAAAGTTTCCAAATGATGAAAATGATTCATCTCTAATTCAATCAGAAAATTAAATTGGCACATAATAGTCTGATATAAAAAAAATTAGAATAATAAATTAAAATCATGCTTATAAATTAATATTAAATTAGCTTTTATCGTTTGTTCAATGTTCTTTTAAACAAATAAGTATATTGAAATGAATAAATAAAATTCTTTCCTGTCATCCTGCTATGCAAATCTGAAATTATATTATATTTCAGCAAAACAATAGCTATTAAAGTTTCCAAATGATGAAAATGATTCATCTCTAATTCAATCAGAAAATTAAATTGGCACATAATAGTCTGATATAAAAAAAATTAGAATAATAAATTAAAATCATGCTTATAAATTAATATTAAATTAGCTTTTATCGTTTGTTCAATGTTCTTTTAAACAAATAAGTATATTGAAATGAATAAATAAAATTCTTTCCTGTCATCCTGCTATGCAAATCTGAAATTATATTATATTTCAGCAAAACAATAGCTATTAAAGTTTCCAAATGATGAATATGATTCATCTCTAATTCAATCAGAAAATTAAATTGGCACATAATAGTCTGATATAAAAAAA
Organism: Argiope bruennichi; assembly: GCF_947563725.1. Classification (NCBI taxonomy): domain Eukaryota; kingdom Metazoa; phylum Arthropoda; class Arachnida; order Araneae; family Araneidae; genus Argiope; species Argiope bruennichi. The sequence continues at coordinate 65,930,093 of NC_079158.1, read as the reverse complement.
TTAGAATAATAAATTAAAATCATGCTTATAAATTAATATTAAATTAGCTTTTATCGTTTGTTCATTGTTCTTTTAAACAAATAAGTATATTGAAATGAATAAATAAAATTCTTTCCTGTCATCCTGCTATGCAAATCTGAAATTATATTATATTTCAGCAAAACAATAGCTATTAAAGTTTCCAAATGATGAAAATGATTCATCTCTAATTCAATCAGAAAATTAAATTGGCACATAATAGTCTGATATAAAAAAATTAGAATAATAAATTAAAATCATGCTTATAAATTAATATTAAATTAGCTTTTATCGTTTGTTCATTGTTCTTTTAAACAAATAAGTATATTGAAATGAATAAATAAAATTCTTTCCTGTCATCCTGCTATGCAAATCTGAAATTATATTATATTTCAGCAAAACAATAGCTATTAAAGTTTCCAAATGATGAAAATGATTCATCTCTAATTCAATCAGAAAATTAAATTGGCACATAATAGTCTGAGATAAAAAAATTAGAATAATAAATTAAAATCATGCTTATAAATTAATATTAAATTAGCTTTTATCGTTTGTTCATTGTTCTTTTAAACAAATAAGTATATTGAAATGAATAAATAAAATTCTTTCCTGTCATCCTGCTATGCAAATCTGAAATTATATTATATTTCAGCAAAACAATAGCTATTAAAGTTTCCAAATGATGAAAATGATTCATCTCTAATTCAATCAGAAAATTAAATTGGCACATAATAGTCTGATATAAAAAAATTAGAATAATAAATTAAAATCATGCTTATAAATTAATATTAAATTAGCTTTTATCGTTTGTTCAATGTTCTTTTAAACAAATAAGTATATTGAAATGAATAAATAAAATTCTTTCCTGTCATCCTGCTATGCAAATCTGAAATTATATTATATTTCAGCAAAACAATAGCTATTAAAGTTTCCAAATGATGAAAATGATTCATCTCTAATTCAATCAGAAAATTAAATTGGCACATAATAGTCTGATATAAAAAAATTAGAATAATAAATTATAGCTATTCTTATAAATTAATATTAAATTAGCTTTTGTCATTTTTTCATTATTCTTTTAAGCATGTAAGTATATTAAAATTAATTTTTAAAAATTCTTTCTCGCATTGTCATCCTCCTTTGCAAATCTGAAAATGCAGAAATATTTCAGCAAAACAAAACATAATCCCAATACAAAGAAAACATCTTTTTTTTCCTACAAAAGGAAGATAAAAAAAGAAGAAATCCTAATTTCGTATTCATTCAGATTTCCTTATTCATTTTTTACATTTGTTGCTGGAAAAAATAGCACGTGAGAAGCGCAGTAAAAAAAAATATTCCTCCCACGTATTTTGCAAACCAAATCAAGAAAGTTTCTTTCGAGAACCAGAGAATCTTTGATTAATCAAAAGAATGGGGTTGCATAACTTTTATGGCAATTTAGTTAGAAAAACTAAATTTTATGAAGCAACTTCGTATAAAAATCATGATGAATTCCCCCCACCTGAATTCTAATTTTTGAGGGTGAAATTATACGAATGACTGCTTTCCTTTATGAATAGTGAATTTATGCGCTCTAGTATTTGCTCTGATATTTCCGAGTTATGTAACTATCTACTGTTATTAGTATTCTTATGAATAACTAGACACAGTTAGGAGCCAACCACTATTTGATGATTTTTGATTTGGTATTATAAATACACCTGGTGTCTATTTTTAGATACGAAGATCCTCCGCCCTTTCGAGCATACACCAATCAATTTTGATTTTATCGAAATTGGTATGAAAAATAAGTTTTAAGTTGTGATACAATTTCACTCATTTGGATGTCTCAAAGAAGATATGTCAATCAGCACCTTGATTTTCCCCGAGATAATCCTAAAATTATGAAATTGCAGGTTGTCCTAAAATAATGATATACAAAACTTCATAACTCGGTCAAATATGATCTCATAAGATAAAAGCTTTTTTTTGAGAGTGGGGAATATGTTCGGCTGAATATGATTTATAAGGTTCAAAAAACTGTATAAAAATATAGACTTCATAATTTTTTTCAGAAATGCATTTTTTGTCTGAAACAAAATAAAATATTATTATTCTATCATTTAAATCTATTCGAAAGTTAAACTAAAAATTGAATTACATAGTAAATCAGGGTAAACCTTTATTGAATAATTCTTTGAAAATCTGCTTACAGTACTTAAAAAGAAACATTCTGTAATGTTTATGAGGCTACAATGTTGAACGATTCTGTTTTCTGTGCTCATATTAAAAAGATGTTTGGTTTCACCAAAAAAAATATATATATTACTTGACATTTATTCATTTTTGTTTTACTGTCAATAGAAAATTAAAGAGATTCATTGTTTCTCAGATGAATTTTCTCTCCAATTTTCTATTAGTTCCTGTAAGATTAGAAATATGCATAGTTTTGTTGAAAAGGCCAATAAGAGAACAAGTTACATAAAATATTTCATTCAAAACTTTAGAGAGTATTAATCCTAGCCAATATACTGATCACTAAAGGTGGCTAGTATACTATATATTTACATTAACGCAACTGTCAAAAATATCGATACTTTTTACAACTGTCGATATTATTGAATTTCTAGATATTATCAATAAATCAGCTGTTTAGTGTGGGAAAATTCCTTTTTCACTATCAATAAATGTTACTTTAGGAACACTAACAATGATAGAACAGTTAAAACAAAAGATAACAGAGTGAATAGTCAAAATTTTTATACTGTAGTTATTCTTAAAAATAGAAATACATTACCTATTGTCTTCATAAATCAAGTTAACAAAAAAACCTTTCGTAAATAAATACAAAAGGAAAACGCCATATTTTTATTGTTTCGTATACTTCCAAAATGTAATAAATCCCAAGAATATCATATGACCACGTTCAGTCCTAAAATATAGTAAGTGACTCTGGAATTTCTGGAGAGAATATTTCAAATATTTTATCATTTATTTTACCGAAGACTAGAATGAATGTTACTTCAGCAAGTCCAATACTTGTAGATTTTCTTTTAGGAAACTATCTATTTTTCAATTTTGCCATCATCTTTTACAAATAGTAGTTTATAAAGTAAAATATAGATATTGTGTAACCTTAGAAACGAATAAACTGCAACCATCGTAACTATGAAATATTGTTCCCTTTAGAGAGTCGGATGTTTCAAATGGTTTTCCGATAACTCGATCTGCGGAAGAGTCAATTTTATTTCAGTACTGTATCTGTCTATTATAGTACTGACACAAAATAAACAGCATTTGTAAATCATTAACCAACTGGTATTTATCAGTGTTTTCAGTTAACATTGAAACGGTTATGAGTTACGATTTTAATCTAGTTTTTGTTTATGTTTATTTATTATTTGTTTTAAAATATAAACTTCATTTAAACCGGAAAAAGCAAAAATTACTATCAAATACAAAAAACGAAACTCTTCAACTTTTTTGAATTTTTAAAAAGATCTTAATATATTTTAGGTATAATTTTACTTTCTTTTTATGGAAAAATGTAAATATATATATATATATATATATATATATATATATATATATATATATATATATATATCTGCTAAAAAAATTAATTACATATATCGGCCGGCCTATGAGCGCATTAGCTAAAAATCTTATTTAAACCTACTTGAAAATGTCCCTCCATATCGTCAATGATGCCAACAATGCCAGAAAGCCAAAATAGAAATGATTTTTGATATTATTAAAATCAGTTTCTTTTCTCCGTAGATTTTAAAAACCACCTTATTTCTACGGGAGCTGATTGTTCTACTGAATTTCAGTCGAACAACGAATAACGATAAAATAGAAAATGAATAGTTAGAATTTTTAAAAAAAAACAAACATAAAATACTTCTTATTCTTTATTACGCTGACATACTTGCCGTCAATTACGACCAGTTGGTCCACTGGAATTATTGATTGTGTTTAACTTCAATTAAATCTGATATGTAAAACTTATATACACTTAACAAAATATTTTTAAGTATCAAATTATGACAAAAACCAATTTTTAGTAGCCTTGCGCCTGTTCTGTTCATTGAATACATAAAAATTCCTGAAAGAGTCGAATACCATATCTCAATGAGTCATTAGAAACTTAAATAGTAACCTATTCCGAACTGTTATCTGTGTTTTACGGTAAAGTGATTTTATTTTCTCATGCAAACTCTGCACAAAATTAGTTTAATCTTTTATTCTTAGCTTTCAAGACAAAAAGAAAATAACGTGATCAAATTGCGATGAACAATAGAAAAGATCGATTTTCACTATATATTACCTCATTATTGAAAATTAAAAAACAAGATTGCGCAACAATTAAATTAATATAATTAAGAACATTTTTTTTATTTTTGAAATGGTTTAAAAATCAATTTCTTATATTCTCATGCACTATATAGAAAAACGCCATTATACTATTTGGATTTTTAATTAATTAGAATTTCAAAAATTAGCTCTTAAGTGCACATTCCCACTTCCCAAAGTATATCTGTGCTAAATTTGATAGTCCTGGATCAAATGGCATGACTTATAGAGGCTCTCTTTTATTATGACCACATTCCCATTCATTATTATTAGTGTCGATGAAATGGACAACAATGAAAATATGTTGGGGAAAATATATATTCAAATAAAAAAGAAATTACTTATATCAAGAGATATTTTAATAATAGTTCACTGATAACAAGGCAAGTGGCGGATTTAGGTATCACACATAATGATGCTTCTCTTTCGGTACACTGGCCAATTTAGTTTCAATTTTAAATAAATTTTTAACTTAAATAATAAATTTATGATTTATTTGAGATAATTTTTTTATATTTTCTTAAGCTTGGAAAAATATGCACATATTTATTGATTTATTCATCATGACTTATGACTAAGTGGCATTCAGTTTCACTAATAACTATATTTCCTATACTTGGCATTCCTAAATATTGTAATAACTAAGTTTAAGTTACGGTAGCCACGGTTTGCCGACCACTGGTCTAATCTGACTAACCAGAAAACGTCACTGAACAAGACATATACACACTGTCATTATTGTGTATATGTCTTATGATTTCAATGCGTAAGAAAGGAATGGATGGTTTCAGTTTAGAAGCTCCTGGGCTACTGACAGATCCAGTTTTGAATGTGTGAATTTTGCTGTCACACCTGAATCATTAACATTTTAGCGATTGTTCATTAATTCTATTATTTCTAATTATTATTTTTGTTTAATAATGTATATTTTAAATATGCCAGTTAATGCTGTTAATAGATAGTGCTGTGTGTATTCAATAAACTGTATAGTTTAAGAGTGAATAGCAAGAATTGTTTTTTTTTTTTATTTCGATGAAAGTGTTTTGCGTTAAACTAATGCAATTAAGCGCAGTTCACGCCTTAATGCCTGCAATGGAATGTGTTATTGTCTACGTTTTGTGTGTGTGTGTGGTGCCGAATTTCAAAAATAAATTATCAAAAGACAACCAAGAATTGTTCATTGGATAAAACACCCACACACCCAACTACAGCGAGTTTTTTAGGTCTCTTGCAGCAATTTTAATCAAAGAGGTATCGGAGTTATAAAGAGGCTGCTGAAGTGTTTTCCATCAAAGTTTTGGTTCCATTTCAAGGGTTTTCTTGGCCACCTGTGGCCTAGAATTGTCTTATAATATCACTATCATTTTTAAGGGTTTACCTCAATACTTATGTTTCATGGCCTGTTCGGTGACATTACTATTCAGCGATAATTGCGTCAAAACTTTTCGCCATTGGATGAATAGAAATCTTATTTGTCTAAAAAGCAACTGAGTAGTGCTTTTTTGGTATTCAAAGGAGCAGGAATACAGCCATTACCAAGCACAATTATCCATTGCGATTAGATACAGTATAAAATGTGCTCAAAAGAAATGTGTCCTTTTCTTTCTAGGTATAATTAGAATAATCTTTATTTGTAATAAAGGATAATGTTTCTATTAGTCCTCGCAAGGCCAGATTCTTTAATATAGAACTACAAATTTCGCTCATATAATCTTTGAAGAGATGTAATATTCACCTCGGAAAGATGTCTTTTTCTTTTCATTTTAATTTGTTAAATATTAAGCGAGATTTTTGCATTTTCCGATGATGATTTTCAAAAATATTATGCCACTAGAATAATTTTAACATAATTTAAAAACTCAAAAAATCTTCTTATTGATTATATTTATATCAATTATTGTACAAATGTTTCCTGAATTTCAACATTGTTTAAAAAAATATATATATTTGTATAACTTTCAACAACAGTTTTCATTATTGCATAGAACTTCAAAGTGCTTTCATTATTTCATCAAATATTTAATTGCGTGATTCAATTTCTATAATCGAAAAAATACATCTGAAAAAAGATTCTGCGTATTGTCAAAGCAGTTTGTATAGAATTATGGCACAATAAATAGGTACAGATCTCATTCCGGGAAATAAAACGTTACAGAGGGACGAAACTCTTTATAACTTCATTATGAGGTAAATGAAAATAATAGATGAGTTTCAAAACAATTATTTAATTATTTTCTAAATTCCATATTTCAAAAGACAAAACAAGCACAAACACGAAAATAAGCGATATTCACTTAGAATACAATATAATAATGGCCCTCTACAAGGATCATGGGAAATATACCTTGATGTTAATAAGGTAACGCCATCTGTTGTATCAAAAGAGAAAGTAGTAGAGTTATATAACCGCTACAGTGTAAAATTTGATAACACATTACCCGAATAATTAGTTAGGTTTTTTTATAATGGCGCAGTGTTGTCATATGATTCGTCTTTCACAGGAAGATTCATACTGCATACATAATAAAGAGATATAACAGTTTCAGTAATTTACAACTCAATTCTTGGAAATTATTAATTGAGGGAATCATGATCTCAAAATTACTCAAAAAAGATTTAATTGGAAAAAAAAAACCAATGCTCCTTCCAACAACAGCTTTGACAAATCAAGTAGTCGCCCAAAGACGACTATAATATAATATAATTATATTATATATTATATATAATTTCCCATTGATTCAACTCTATGAAACCACTTAACAATTTTTCTCTATTTCCATTAATTATTCAAGCTTTCATGGTTGGTAAAAACTTAAAACAGACAAACTTAATTCTTAGAATGTCTAATCAGCAAATGCCATTTAAAACAAAGTTACTTTTATTTTAATGTTTGCTAGTTAACAAATTAGAGACACATTTCTGTTGAAAATATTTCTCTCTCTCTCTCTCTCTTTTTTAATTCAGAGAATTTCTGCATTAATTTCTATGAACATTTTTTCGTCAACAACACACTTAAAAAATCAAGTTTATATTTTATCATGTCACTTATTTCTAGGGAAAACATTTTTTTTTTCTCCACTTAGAACATTTTGCGCGAATTTTTATTTTTGTTTCAAAAAGACTGGCTTTCAAAATATCTTCTCATCCGAAAAACTGGCATGAGCACAAATTATTTTAATTTTTTTTATGGAAATGGTTTACTTTTCCATTAAATGCAATCATTTTGTAAATGAAGCTGGGTTTTTTTTTTTTCGTTGTTTTTAAAATGAAAAGTTTTGCTCGTTTTTTAAAGTGAGTGGAATTTTTTTCACGAGATTATAAAATAATTTTATTCAAATATTTGACTGAATAGTGAATGAGAAATCAATAAAAAAATCTATACCCTTGAATTGCTTTTAAACCAATCTTCTTTTTTTAAGAAAAATTAATGAATCTGGCGTTAAAAGTGCATACGCATTTAAAACAGCGCCACCATTTGGCACGAATTGTAACATTTAGGGTAACAATTCTGTAACTGTTAAATTAATAATAGAGCAAAGAACTGATACTCCATTTATGGTCCCAAACTTTAAAAAAAAAGCTTTGCTAACTGATTGAAATTAATAAAAACATTTATCCTTTGTGGGTATATATTTGACTTTTATAAATTCAATATTTTTAAAAAATCTAGATGGTGTCATAATCTCACTTAATCCACTTAAACCCTTGCCAAAATCATGAAAACTGTATTCAAGAAAGTGATGTCTAGATACAGTAAAATCGCTATGAGCTACGCGATTAGTTCATTTATAGCGTCATCTAACGGCAAACTCCGAAGTTAAAATTCCTACCTCAAATATGGTACAAAATAAAAAAAAATGTCAATTGTAGAATTGATTTAAAGACATTTTGTGCATATTAATACCAGGAACAAACGTTTAAAATTTCGCCTTTTTCGAAATTGTGACATCACAAGATACGAACAAAAAAGTCAATGTCATTTTTCTAGGAAAAAAATTACCCCAATATACTATTTTTGTGGTATTGCCTCAAACAATAAGCTTCTGTGAGCATTACAGAACTTTTTTTTCCTTTTTTCTTCTGTATATGATTAGTTTGGAATTTTGGCTTTCAAAGAATACAAGAGAAGACGGGGGGCGGAGGTTGTATAAAAAATGCTCTCCAATTCATCAATCACAAAGAGAATAGATGGAAAATAAAAATAACAATCTGAAGAAATTTATTCCAAAAGATATATTTATTAAAAAAAAATTTTCTCCGAAATCTTTGCTACTAATTAAAATATTCAATTCAAAAAAGTACTGCTTAGGGAAAAGAAGACATTTCTTAGAAAAATGAGAAATAAAAATTTTGCTTTTATTAAGAACAAAACGTCAGTGAAAAAAGCTATTTTAAAATTTTTTGAAAGAATTTATCTGGAAAACTATCCGCTTATTATGCCCTCATGCTCTTCTTGGAACTGATACACTAACAAAGAATTTTTAATGCAACAATGAATTTTTAATGAATTTTTAATAGAACAATGGAATGCCAACTCAAATGTGTGTGTGTTGTGACTTATGGCACTTTACAAGCCCGCTGACAGTTATCGGCCAGAGATTTAAGCAGAGTGAACGTCTCTTGATTTTTTTCAATAGCTCCAACTAGGGCCAAGAGTACGACTTAGCTACTTCATGCGTCACATTCGCTTTCACAATCCTTTTTTTACAAGGGGGCACATTCACACACTTCACGGATAGAACAAACATGCCCGAAGCAGGATTCGAACCAGGGACGCCCAAATCACGAGGAAGACGCGCTACCCCTATGCCAGGACTCAAATTCTCTTTATTTATTTGTCTCAATCATACGAGCATTCAAATTTACAAGAGAACTAACAAAACTTCATGCTTTTGGTACATGGAGAGATGGCTTTAGTTTAGTTTTCAGTTTCTATGACTTAGAAGCAATGAAGTTGACTATACTATAAAAAAAGGGGAGGACCATACCTAATGAAATATATGATAAAATTATAGTAAAACGGTAAATGAAAAATATACTCTAAAAATTAGTATATTTTGAATACTTATATATACTTTAACCTCTTTTGTATACTTATTATTTGTACTTTACTATTATAAACTTAATGGACTTCAAAAAAAAGCAAGAAGTTAAACATGTAACATTTTATCAAGCAAAGGTGACAATGAAATTGAAGACACCTAAAAACAATACAAACTTTGGCTGAAAAAGGTGAATTAATCACGTCTCTATAAGCCGATTAAAAAAATATTATTTGTTTATTCATATTTTGGATTATCAGGGTGAATTAGTCACATTTCCATAAAAATCTATAGAACAACTCAATTTATAACAACTGACTCAAAAGATTACGGTTATAAATTGACCACTCATTACAATTTTTGTTCCAAAGTAGCAATCCGAACATTTATATGTGGAATCATAAAAAAATTCATGGAATGCTATTTTTCTCTACTAAACAGAAATAAGAAATAGAAAGTTCTCGAACTAAAGAAACCAACTTACTTATTCCCACGGGTAGCATCATCCGTAGTTACCTGAAAGGGATATCAGAAAAAATATCAGGAAAATGTGACACATGGACACTTGCATAGCCGAAGGCTCCGTCACTCTCAATATATCAAACGGAAGTTTTCTTATGTATTTTGAAATGAGTCTCAATGTTATTGCATATAATCCTAATATAACTTCTTAGAATGCAATTATTAGTGATGAACTTGTTGAATAAAGATAATGAAAATCAGAACAAATGAAAATATTTTTAAATGATTCATAGAAAAAATAAGGTATTAATAGTAAATTATAATTTAATTCGATGTATACTTTTAGAAGTTATATAAAACAATAATCACGGTTAATTCTTGCATAGATTAATCACTGTATAATTATAGAAATTATATAAGAGTTATTTTGAAATGAAAGTCTCAAATCAGAGCCACGATCAGATGACGAGGACAACACTGAACCGATACCTTCTTGTTCTAACTTCCACGCCACACAAGAAGGAAAGATATAATTTTCATAGGTAATGATTATTAGGTTCGTTAAAACTGTTTTGTCATACAAAAGCAAAAAGAAAAGTAGGCGCACAAACGAAATATATAATATTTTGATAGTTTAAAGAAAGACTTTCTCAAAACAAAATTATTTTCTACATTCCAATGATGAAAATAGAAGTATGAAGAATAGTAAAAAGAAGAATTATGCTGTAAATAATAATAATTATAAATCCAAAACATTATATTTCAGTACTGTAACTTATTTTAGCTTGTTAATGGCAAACTATATGCAGAGGAGAGTTGCCTAATTTGAACCGTCTCTGACATTGCATAGCCCTTACTCAATGAATTACCCTAACTTAATGTCTTTATTCAGTAATATAGACTATTCATGTTGCAACTATGTGCATATGATTTATGACATCAATTTTCAGAGTGGAGGCGACACAGTTGCAGCTAAAAAATAAGTTTTTTCATATAGATATATTTGAAACAATAATTTAATTAAAGACTAATAGTCCTTATGCTGTCTGAAAAAAAAATACGTTATTATATTCTTTGGAAGCAAACTTGTTTAACTACAAATTATTTTGAGGATTTTATTAATGTAGATTGAAAATAAGGTTACAAAAAACTTTTTGTCCAAAATATTTGTCAGACTTGGTCACAAATAATCGTACAAAATTGGAACTATATAAATCAGAAGGACTATTATACTGCATTATAGGAGTATTATTTGTTGTACGTGAAGTCAACGAATGAATGACCGGACCGCCGCAAAAGCAACATTGGCGGGAACTCTGGTTGAATCCTAAGGGCCATCACCGGCCACTGTCCAACCCTTCCTGAAGAAAGTACGTTCCATCATCGATGGCAGGAGACAGACCCCCTACCTATTTATGTACCCTCCAGGATGTCGAGAACCAAGCACCAAACCAGAAGCATCTCGTCCTCTTTCCGAGCCGCCCCTTTGGGAGATTCATTGTAAGTGAAACAATCCAAAAGAAAACAAATAATGAAATAAAAAGGAATTTAAAACATCAAATATTAGCATACCAAGAACAAAAACTAATGTTTCATAATTTTCATAGCATTATATGAAGAAACAAAGGTAGAAGAAGAAATCATACAATGTATAAAATTTCATAGATTACTTATGATTATTAGTGAGATTACTTATTGTGCGCTGATGTGAATTTTAAGGAAAAAAGGACATTTGTTTTAATTGTGCTTAAATAAATAATTGATCCAGTTTGTTACAGCCAATCATTCAATCTGAAAATGTGTTCCCTTAAATGAATCGATGACACAATTTTTATGCTATTTTTACTTATGTATTTCTTTGAAAGATGCATTGTTTTCTTTCTTCTTTTCAGATGTATTTCTTGAAAAGTTAACTATATATGTTTTAAATAAACATAAATAAATAATGAAGATAATATAAAATGAAAAAAAACAACTTTACTTGCTTTAATTAATATTATTCTTCGTTGATTGTGCCTCTGAAAATGCTTTGGTGGTCAAAACTCGACAACTTTTCCCAATCTGAATTTGTTCAAAATATTTTTTTTCTTAAAAACCATCATTTTTAATTAAATTGCTTTTTAATTAAATCATTTGCTAATTAATCATTGTTCATTAATTAAATCATCATGCTTTTTAATTAAATTTAATTAAATCATTTCAAAATTACTTTTTTCTCTCTATCGCTAAAAATATTTTTCACGGATATATATATATATATATCTATATCGGCCGAAACATAATTCTCAAAAGTAAACTGATATTATTATTTTTTTTACCAATTATGGCAAAATTTGGCTATTTTGTGATAAATTAAAGCTCTCAAAGTTTCTGGATCTCAAATCATAACGAAATGTCTCTCTTTTTCATCAAATTGTGAGAAAGTGCTAATCAATAGAAATATTCTCAGGAATGGTGCAGCTGTTTTCTACCAAATAGTCAGAAAATGCTAATCAATAGAAATACTCTAATGAACGATGTTTCTGGTTTTCATCAAATTGGCAGAAAGTGCTATTCAATAGAAATATTCTCAGGAAATATTTGTCTATTTTTTTCATCAAATTATCAAAAAATTCAAATCAATAGAAATATACTCAGGAATGATGTCTCTGTTTTTCATCAAATTATTAGAAATTACTAATCAACAACAGAAATATTCCCAAGAGCTAAGCTATGTATCTATTTTTTTCATCAAATTGGTAGAAATGCTAATCATTCGAAATATTCTCAGGAACGATATCTCTGTTTTATTTTTCCAACAAATTGTCAGAAAATGCGAATCAATAGAAATATCCTCAATAATGATGTCTCTGTTTTTTCATCAAATTGTCAGAAAATTCTAATAATAGAAATATCCTTAGAAATGATGTCTCTGGTTTTTTTTAATCAAATTGTTAAAAAATACTAATCAATAGAAATATCACCAGGACCGATATCTCTGGGGGTTTTTTTTCAAATTGTCAGAAAGTGCTAGTCAAAAAATGTATATATTCTCAGGAAAGATGTATCTCTTTTCTACCAAATAGTCAGAAAATGCTAATCAATAGAAATATTCTAATGAACGATGCATCTGTTTTCCATCAAATAGTCAGAAAAGGCTAATCAATAGAAATATTTTCAAAAAAGATGCGAAAATACAAAGACACTAGTTGAAGAATCTTTTGTCTCAGGCAGACATAAAATGTCCTCTGAAGCAAGAGATACCTTTAAACTGCAGAGAGAAACAAAATTTTCAATTTGAATAATCAGTCATTCTCATTCGAAAAAATGTTTTGATTACATTTTACCCAGGTATACAATACCATGTCCCTGATACATATTCAATTTTTAAAGCGATATCAAACTAAAGATTTACAAAAGAAACTACAGTAAATGCAAATTAAAATCATCTAGATCCTGAAAATAGCAAATAATACGAGTAATTCTTTTACTTCAGTTTTGGTCGCTCCTAAGAATGCTTATAAGATATTCTGAACTGACTCGTTATCAAATCGGTAACCTTTCAAGATAAAATAGTGAAAATAGTTTCAAATTTCGAAGTTTATATTTAGAATATGATTTACTTTCTACACAGTGAGTAAACAAAATGATAAATTCTAGGCACAGAACATTCTAAAGCATTGAATTGGGACTTCCAGCTACGGGAATCCGAAAATGTTCGAAAGAAAAACACAACACTACACTAGACACATTTTTCAAAGCCTGCTTTTCAGTACAAATTTAAAATCAATATTCTTTCACTAAAAATTGAAAAAAGAATTTTATTTATTCTCGCCTTCGTGTAAAACCTTTAACTTTAAAGACATCGCGTTCCTCGATTTTGAAGCAAAACAAGTAAACCTATTTTTTTTTTTATTTATTTACTCTGAAACTACTTATGCCTCAATAAAGTCGAAATGCAAATATTTTGAACTTCCTAGAAAAAAAACATTTAAAATATGTTTTTTTTAATGTTGTATACTGATGGTTCAAATTGAAAACGTGATTTTTTAAATCCAGTTATGAGCAGAAAAATATTTTTTTGATAACTCACATTTTAAAAATATCGTTTCTTTTTCAAGTTTAAAAAATCAGTCATTTGGATAAAATATTTGGAAATAATAATCAAAAAATTCTTATTTAATATATTTCTTCGATAAAATACTTGAATATGTTACTTATGATTCTTTACACTCATTTCGCTATTTATTACTCGTCATATATTCATTACTTATGATTCATTACCCATAAATAATGAATCATAAGTAGATCACATTACTTATGATTCTTTACTAATTGCTTATGTAACTATTAATAAATTACTTCTTCTTTCACAAAATTTTTAAATGGTAGAGTAATGAAATATAAGAATTAAAACCTTCAAATCTATTCGTTGTTTTCAAAATTATTCGTTTAGTTCAAAGAGAAATCATGAACATATTAGCAAATTAGTATTGTGGAAATTTAAATTTTAATGTATTATTTCATTTCAAACATTTTGAGAAAAGGAGTGATTTTCTTAAACAGCTTTCTAAAGATATTTCAAACGTACTAAAAATAAAGTATCATTTTTTACTTACAAAATTTCAAAAAATTTTATTAAAAATTTATGAAGAAAAAATCGCTTTCTATGTAAAGATCCTTTTTTATATACTTCATATAATTTTAGAAATAAATTTGAAATATATACTCAACTCACTGAAACAATAAAATATAAAAGTCAAGTGCATAAGTTGGAACAGTACTTTCTCTCTATTTTAAGTTTGATCCAAAATTTGATACATATCTATAATTTCAATGGTAAAGTTATTTGCTAAATCTCATAAAACTAGTGTATTGCATTTTTAAATTCCCATGCTCACGTGCACATAGGCGGATAATCAGATACACTTATAATTCACATATTTATTCCTGAATTTTATAGATATCTACAATTTTAGTTTTGAAATTAAAAACAAAATTTCACCCTTCTAGATTTTTCCATATTTCTATTACAGTTTCCAATAAAGCACAGAACAGGCCAAATTTCGAAAATTTACCAAAAGGCTTCGTGGAACCCGATTTCAAATGTGAAAATTCATGGAAATTTCAAGATAAAAGTTATTTGAAAAGAATATATTAAATTTAATACCAAATGTTTATTTGGGAAATGCGAAGTCCCCAAGCTTGGTTCTCGAAATACCAGATATTTTTTGCAAGTTCAATTTCTCATCGCACCACGCTATTAAAGACGTAGAACTGCTTAGTTTCAAAAGTACACAAGCAGTTGAATGCCGTGAGTTGAAAACCTAGTAAGCTCTTCGATATCTGCAACACCTGCTAATATGTGCTACCGTGACTGCGTTTTGTAATTGTATAATCTTACTTCTTGATATGTTTGAATTTCTGACTTTTTTCTATAAATTAAATGATTTTTTTTCGAATAAACCTGCTCCATCCTCTACGCTTAATTTCATAAATATAAGACTCGCATAGGGTATTAGTTATTTTCTTTGTATGCTTCGTATACTAGAAAGGAAAGATAAGATTTTCAGATGCCTCAAAAAATCAAAATCACTTTAAACTATTTAATTAAATAAACAGATTTCAAATACATGTTCGCTCCAATCTTGACTAGCTGAATAGTTATTATTTTTTACTTCCTTGTTTACAAAGTATAGAGAAAATATACTAATCGTCAGAAAAAAAATTCAAGGGATTCCTTTAAACTTTAGAGGAAAATAACATTTTTAGTTTGAATATATTTGTTTCTAGAATAAATAAATATAAGAATTTTTTTTTCTCTTTTACCCTTAAAAAATATTTTCATTATATTTTACCCAGGCACACAATACTATGTTCTCGATAAATATTCAATTTTCAAAAAGATGTCACACTAAAATTTACAATAATAACTACAATAAATGCAAATTAAAACCATCTGGATCTTGGAGAATAAAGCATAATAAAAACGAAGTGTTCTTTCATTTTCTCCATTTTTGATCGTTTCTAAAAATGCTTATAAGATATTCTGTACTGACTCTATCAAATCGGTAACCTTTCAGGATGAAAAAGTATAAATAGTTTCAAATTACAAAATTTATATTTAGAATATGATTTACTTTCTACACAGTGAGTAAACAAAATGATAAATTCTCCGCATAGAATATTCCAAAGCATTGAACTGGAACTTCCAGTTACGGAAATCCGAAAATATTCGAAAGAAAAACGCAACGCTACACTAGACACATTTTTCAAAGCATGCTTTTCAGTACAAATATAAAATCAATATTCTTTCACTAAAAATTGAAAAAGAATTTTATTTATTCTCACCTTCATATTTTTATAAAACCTTTAACTTTAAAAACATCAAGTTCTTCGATTTTTACAGCAAAAAAAAGTAAATTTTTTATTTATTCTGAAACTACTTATGCCTCAATAAAGTCATGGAAAGCAAATATTGTAAACTTTCGAGAAACGAAAAATATTTAAAATATGTTTGTTTGTTTTTTAATATTGTGTACTTGGTGCAAATTGAAAATGTGTTTTTTAAAATTCATGAGCTGAAAAAACAATTTTTTTTTTCTTTGATAATTCACATTTTAAGAATAACGTTCCTTTTTCATGTTTAAAACAAATCAATCATTTGGATAGCATATTTGGAAATAATAATCAAAATTCGGTTGTCTTACATTTTTCTGACGAAATACTTGAATACGTTACTTATCATACACGTTACTTATGATTCAATCTAATTGCTTATGAAGATATTAATAATTAATGAATTGCAATATATTACTTTCTCTTTCACAAAATCTTTAAATGTTAGAGTGCTGAAAAATAAGAATTAAAACCATCAAACCCATTTGTTGTTTTCAAAGTTAACTTTAAATGTGTTAAAAGAAAACATGAACATATTAGCAATTTAACATTGTGGAAATTTAACTTTTAATGCATCATTTCATTTCAAATATTTTGAGAGAAGCATTGATTTTTCTTAAACAGTTTTTTAAAAATGTTCTAAATTAATGAACAATATTTTTTACTTACAAAATTTAAAAAAAAATTAATTTATGAAAAAAATTCTATGTAAGGATATTTTTCTATATATTTTATATGATTTTAAAAATAGTAATATATAATCAGCTCCCTGTAACTTATAAAATATAAAAGTTCCCTTTTATGAAATATTAACCTTTCATAAAGTTCGATCCCTCATCGCTCCAAGCTATTAAAGACGTAAAATTATTTAGTTTCAAAGATACGCAAGCAATTGAATATCATGAATTGAAACCTTGAAAGCCCTTCGCTATCTACAATTCGTACTGTTATATGTAGTTTTAACTACTGCGATTACGTTATGGATTTATTTAAACATACTTCTTGCTGTATCTGAATTTCTTACTTAACCCTTTCTAAGGCCGTGTGAAGTATGCTTCCCACCAAATTTATCAATCTTTGTATGAAATTATGTAGGTTGGCATAAATTCTGACAAATTTTTTTAGAAAGACAGAAACTTAGATGCTTTAATTCTTTATTTTACATAAAATGATGTGTCTTGATTTGATAATTAATTATTAATTAACCAAATTAATTAAATAATCAAATTAAATTTATCTAATAAGCTAAATGAATCCCTTTTCTTATTCTAATTTCAAGCCTAAAAATATTTTAACATAATATGACCAGGAAAAAATGGCACTTTAAAGGGTTAAGTAGAAACAGTAACTTAAAAGTACTTCTTCTCTTTGCCAAGCCTGATCCAAAATTTGGTACATGCCTACAATTTTCATGAAAAATTATTTGCTAAATCTCATAAAACTAGTGCTTTGCGTTTTTGATTTATCATGTTCACATGCAGATGGACGAACAGTCAGATACATTTCTACGTCACATATTTATTCCAGAATTTTAGAGAGATCTACAATTTTTGTTTTAAAATAATAAACCGAATTCCACCTTTCTTGATCTTAGAATACCGTTCGAACAGAAATACAAATTAGGCAAAATTTCGAAAGTTTCTTGAATTGTTTTGTGAAACCCGGTTTCAAATGTAAAAATTCATGGAAATTTCGGGGTAAAAGTTATTTGAGAAGAATATATTAAATTTTATATCAAACGTTTATTTAGAAAATGCGAAGTCCCGGAACTTGGTTCTTGAAATACCAGACATTTCTTGAAAGTTCTATCCCCCATCGCTCCAAGCTATTAAAGACGCAAAATTGCTCAGTTTCAAAGATACGCAAGCAATTGAATATCATGAATTGAAACCTTGCAAGCCCTTCGCTATCTGCCATTCGTACTGTTATATGTAATTTGAACTACTACGATTACGTTTTGGAATTATATAAACATACTTCTTGTTGTATCTGAATTTCTTACTTCTTTCTATAACTTAAATGATTTTTATTTGAAGAAACCTACGACATCACTTACGCTTCCTTTCATAAATAAAAGACGCACACGATGTAGTGTAATTTTATCTGCATTCTTCATATACTAGAAAAAAAATATAAGATTCTCAGATCCCTCAAAAGATCAAAATCACTTTAAACTGTTTAATAAAATAAACAGATTTCAGATACACTTCGTTCCGATCTATAGTGAACAGTGATTTTTACTTTCTCGTATAAGAAGTATAAAGAAAGTATAGTAAACGTCAAAAAAATCTAACTCAAGATTTACCAAAGTCTGAGGTAATCTAGATTAGGGTTTGACCGTCCGTCGGTCTGTGATTTCAGAAACACGTAAATGGGTTAACTCAAAAACACAATGACTTAAATACGTCAAATTTGATAAGTGATTTTGAGATTTCTGTATAGTTTCATGCCAAATTTTTGTGTCATTCGGTTGCGAAAAACGTCTGAAACCCAAATTTGACTTTTTGTGCACTTTTGAACTCATACTTGGAATTAATCGCCAAGCATCATACGATAAAATGCTAAATTCCAGCCAAAGGTTAGTATTTCATAATTATTGAATGCCAGTTTCATACAAGGTGTTAACTGGAATAATATCTTTATTAAAGAATATAAGAAAAAATCTGGGAGAAATCATTCCAGCTTTTTTTTTTTTTTTTGTACGAAACATTGTTTTCTCTTATATCTCTAAAATTTAAATCCTAGACATTATTGTAACATGATAATGTTTTAAGCTTCATTCTTCCATCTAGTTTTTGTCCGGCTTGACTACATCAGTAATTGCAATCTGTGCATGACTTAATTTTGGGGGAAATATCAGGAAATTGCTTTTTTTTGGAAATTAATTTCAATGCAGAATTTCTCCTTTCTTTTTTGTAATCATGTTTTAAAAAGTGGAAGTGAAAATTCTACCTTAAAGTTAATGTCTATAAAAAGCAAATATTCAATTATGATATTAAAGTGGTAAACTACGTAACGAAAAGATTATGAGTTTGAATTTAATAGTGGTTACAGACAGCATTACAAATTATGTTTAAAATAATTGAAAAATTTATAAAACTCAAAAAAAAGAATTCATGGAAATAAAATTGTTATCAATAAAAAAACTTTTTTTTACAGTTGTGTAAATATGGGTTTTATGCAATAACTAGTGCAATAATATACTCCCAAGTTAATTGCAAAAAATTCTTACTTTAAAATCTAATTAAATCCTTTCTTAGTGATTAACAACTACCAAAGAAGTAACTAGGTGCCAAATATAATAATTTCAGATCTTACAGTCTACCCTATAGAGTGTTGCATTCCTCTTGTACAAATTTTTGGTGCAGATATTCAGTGGATTAATATAGGTCTTTTGCTGAAAAAACTACCAAGTGGTCCACCCTAAATATCCTCGCATACTCTCTCATAAATATATATTATTAACCGTATGCCAATGGTGAACAATAGTTACAAAAGAGCTTATTAGAGTTCAATCTTTATTGATTAATAACTGGAATTCGGCTATTAAACAGGAAATTGAATGTGTATTTTGGTCTCCTTTTTTCGCAATGATTTACTTTACACAACTACATTTGTAGTCATAAACCAAATTTCACATATTTATATAATTGTGCTTTTGAGTTGTCACGTTTAAATGCTCGTGGAAACACAGAATCATAGATGATCAATATCTGGACGTAGGTGGTTCTATGTTTGATGATACCTTTATACTTCAAATGTTACATCAACCAAATTTCATTCACCTAGATCTCTTCGTTTTGTAATTACCGTTTTAACTTACCTTCAAACACTCGAACAGACCTGCTTAGGACCTCTAACAGATTTCCTCTGCTTATATTTCGTTAAAAATTTGATAAGAAATCTACAAATTTAGAAAAGATACCATATATCAAATTTTATCCATCTCGCCAAAAACGTTTTTGAGGAATCGTATTCACAGAAAGAAGGCGAACAAGCATATAGACATAATCTCCAAAAGATGTTTTTTGAAACGCGAAGATTCGTCAAAATTTTGAGTGTGAATTTTTTTTAAAGATTGCAATACTTTTTTCTTAGTTTACTTTTCATACGAAAAAATAAAAGTGATATTGCAAATACAATTACCAAATAAATTTGAATTTGTCATTTTATAATAATATATAATATAAAATAACTTTTTCTCCGTCTCAAATAGCGTTATCAAAAAAGAAAAAATAAGAGGAAGGGGAATTTTAAGTGGATTTCAATATCGATTTAAGTTTTTATATCGGCAATTCAGATTCGTCCAGAAATCATCTTGATAGGATGAGAGATCACGTCTTAGTAGAGTTATTTGTTGATAAGTTTTCTTGTTCTTTTCCTGTCCTAGAAGTGCTTGGTATCATAGATTTCTTTTCCTTAAAGGTTTCCGGATCATTAGTGCCCAGTTTCCGCAAAAAATCTTTTGACTGATTGACAGCGGTTTAATGAAGCAAGCACCTAGTTTGGCTAAGCTGGAGAAAAGAATATTTTGGTTCTTATGCATTAGCCAATAAATCTTATTTGAAGATCTATTTGGATATCGTGATTCCGGACAACCATGGCACGCTGCTTGGTTTCATAGAGCATGTAGTGAAGATCGTCATGTTTGTTTTCTATAATTTCTCTAAATGGGGCTAGCATAGCCGATAACAAGTTTTGCAATCTAGCAAAATTACAGAAGGCAAATTACAATCAAAGAAATTACGATCAAGTAAAATTATAGAAATCAAATTGCAATCAAGCAAATTACAATCAAGTAAAATTACAGAAAGCAAATTACAATCAAGTAAAATTACAGAAAGCAAATTACAATCAAGTAAAATTACAGAAAGCAAATTACAAAAAGAATGAGAACCTAAAAATACTAACAGATTAATTTCCAGGAATTTATCACCACCATTTCCAGTCATAACATTCATGTGTACTATCATTTTAGACAAGATTAGGATTTTATTGGCTGACTTTTTGGTGGAAGTAGAGATCACGAATCATTTGGTTTATTATGATATTCCCGAAAAACCACGCCATGCAAACAAAAAACAAAACGGGGAAATACATATTCAAATCTAAGATTTCATTGTTGCATGGTAATGATTCTATAAGACTTTCTGTGAATAGTTCTCATTTGATGCCGAATAATAATCGTTCTCTATTAGTATTATAGAATCATATAACATAAATAAATGCCTTGCAACCGGCATCTTCCTCTTTGAGAAAGTCTTAAAACAGAAAGAAATTTCTTAAAAAAGAAATTTTGCTAATTTTTTTTTTAAATGCTTCAGCACATAGTAATAAAATTATTTTAATGTAAGTCATG
This sequence comes from Argiope bruennichi, assembly GCF_947563725.1. Lineage (NCBI taxonomy): Eukaryota > Metazoa > Arthropoda > Arachnida > Araneae > Araneidae > Argiope > Argiope bruennichi. The sequence continues at coordinate 65,908,496 of NC_079158.1, read as the reverse complement.
AACAACTTTTACTGAAAATTTTTCAAACTGAACTTATTTCCTTACTTCATGTATCTCCGTAGCATAATAATCATTGTCCGAAGTTCCCTATATATTCCGGATATATATATAGGTCAGAGAGTATTTTTATGCTTTCAAATTAAGATAATGTTCTGAGCATTTATTCTGAATTTTATAAAAGGAAGGTTCCGACTCTATATTTATTCAGTTTCTTCCTTTAAAAATTAAAAATCATTTTTTATCAGAAGTTTACTTAAATAGCTATTGAAAAGGGAAAATGTAATGAGTTCTACACTAAGAATGTATTCACAAAATGAAAAATGGAAATTAAATGAATTGAGATAGCCGAAAAGCAATTTGGCAGCATGGCCAGCATTACTTAATACTAACAAAAAGAATCTTCGAAAAGACAATGAAACCAGTTCTCACGAAATCACAGTGATATAAACATCATGTGATGTCACTCTCTCTAATAAAGTTAACTGTACATGTCATTCAACTGCTATTTTTGAAGTGTCTTGGGACATGTCTTATATTTTTCTGACAACAAAATGGAAAAAGATTTCAATATTAAAGTAGCGCTGTTCTTTCTAGAAGAGTCAATCTAGAAAAAATTGGTTTCTCTCAAGAAAAAAATTCTATTGCTAAATGTGAATAAGAAAATCGAAACATTTCATTTTTCTTTTTATATCATGCATATTTCTTATCCTTTCCAATTGTATTACTTTTCTTTGCTTTAAACCAGGGATGGACCACCTTTACTAAGCCCAAAGATGAGCATACTAAAAGAAACATATTTATAAAACATTGTATTCTATTTATCTCTTGAGGAAAATGAAGTTTTTATCCTTCAAAATGACATAATTTTAATAGCACGTTGTTCAGAACTTAAGAATAACTTTTGTAATTTAATGAAAGTATCTTAATTTTTTAAAAAAATTGCATATCATTTAACATCTATCTTTGGTTCTACCTACTTGGGTGAATTTACATTTTCAACGATAAATATAATTAAGACAACATATGTTCCCGTTTCACAGATGACCACTTAGAATCCAGTGCAAAAATTAGCAGTTCGTAATTATAGACCGAAATACTGGTAGACGGTATGCAGCCAAAATCTTCTACTAACTAGAACTACGAGAACTAACTTCAGATGAAAATGATATATTTTTAAATTGATTTTGGATTTTTTGATATCAAATGCATCATTTGATATTATTATATTTGTGGCAATTATTATTATGTTTGTAGTTTTGTAAGTGTATATTCCATATTTATTATTAAGTTATAATAAATATTATAGACCTACGCCACTGAGTGGACCTAAACCCCTTGGAAAAAATTAAAAGTAGTCCGTACCCTGAAAAAGTCTGCCCACCCCTGCTTTAAATTCCGCTGCCATCGAAAAAAGATACAATTTTCAACAAATAAAGAAACTCGTTTGCTTTGATTCAATCATTTGTTACAAATATCACCACTTATTGTACCGGACATCTTCCCTAAGACTCTGTTAGCAAAGATTCGACCGATATTTCCTCAAGCATCTAATAAATCTGCGCGGATTTAGCGAAATCAGGAACGAAAACAAGGGCGTGGCGCCAGACGGATGGAGAGAAGTCTCTGCTTTCGCGGGAAAAAAAAGCGTCAGGGGGTGGAGTGTCAGAAGACCTTAACAGCAAGAATTACGGTAACTAGATTTTCATTCGGGTAGCGAAATAAAAAGAGTGATAAGATTTGGTTTATTGTGGAAGTTCGAAACAAAAACTTTACATTAGATTGAAACCTGGACTGATTTGTTAAATAGGCAGCTGCCTAGGCGCTCTGCAATTTGGAAGATGGGGGTGAGATGCCTTTGATGATGTTACATCTTCAGGATATTTAATTTTGTGCTTTCATTTGATTTACTATAGGCAGGTACTAGAGTATATTCATATTAAAATACAGTATAGTTAATTTCAGAAAATAATTCTTGGAGTTACTGTAATACATTCAAATTCGTGTTGAATTGAAGGTTTAAATTCGGTTTATTTGAAGGTTTAAATACTTACTAACCTTCAAATCATAAACTAGAGTTCAAAGACTTGTTATCGAATTTTTTTCCTTCCTAAATTAAATATTCAAAAGGATTAGTTTTTCTTAATTATGCTTTTTCCCCACAATTATATTTTAAATTGTTTTTAAACTTTAATTTTGTTTTGTTTTGTTCTTTCGCAAGATGCAAAAACCAATCGTCTTAAATGTAACCTAAAAATAAGTGTTTTATTATTTCAGTTTAAAGTAACACTTGTTACATAAAAATTGCTCATATAGATATTCAATTAAAATGGGTGGAAAATTTATATACGAAAAACAGAACCCCAAAATTAACATTACTTAGGGCATCGCCCAACAAAATATAATCCGACACTGATTATAACAAATCTAAAAAGACCATTATTACAACAAATTTTACAATTATAACTATTCTCATTAATGTTTTAGTTCCTCATCCCTAAGTAATGTTTAAATAATTAAGAAGTTTTCAAGGTTTTATATAAGAAATCATTAATATTTTATTAGACGTATTTGAAATGACTGTTTTAGTGAAGCTTATGCGTGAAATTTAAAACATAACTGATTCCGTTCATTGACATGTATAACTAAATAATTTAAGAAGAATCAAATACTGTAACAATTAAATATTTTTCATCACAATTTGATTAAGAAATCAGAAGAAATTAATTTTATTTTCACTGCGGTTTAAAGAAAATGATCACCAGCATTATCAGCTGGTGAGTACATTGGTATCGAAAAATACTAAGGAAAGGTGGGGAAAAAATAAAAAAAGGGAATTAAGCACGAAAGAGAAAAAAAATGCATAACTGAAAAGCGTTTCGGGATTACTTTAAATTGCACGCCTAGTTCCAAAATTTCATAATGTATCAATATTTACATAGTAAAAAGTCTTAGTAATAGCACAAAAAAACAAATTTGTTTTCAGGTATCCAGTAGGTGAGATATAGGGTTGAAAATAAAGCTATATTAACCAAATTAATGTGTGTGTGTGTGTGTGTGTGTGTGTGTGTGTGTGTGTGTGTGTGTGTGTGTGTGTGTGTGTGTGTGTGTGTGTGTGTGTGTGTGTGTGTGTGTGTGTGTGTATGTGTGTGTGTGTATGTGTGTGTGTGTATGTGTGTGTAATGATATTTTAAAATCTAATTTAAACTTAATTAATTTCCTAATTTTTAGCTTAATTTAGCCCATGTTAATTTCATTCTAAAATATTCTCTTATTTCCTGATTCCATTCCTCTTTTTTTATTTAATTAATTCGACTGAATGTTTGTAAAAATGCTTAGGTCGGCCGTTACCATACTTCAAATGAAGGGATAAAAAAATTGTCAACATTCTTCTAAAAGATACCTAGATTTCCCTACCGAAAGCGACACGTGTAAAGAAATCCCTATCAGAATCTCACAGAATGTAAACACTGAGGAAAATAATTTCTTCCGTGTCTAAGCTTTTCCTCATTTCGTTCTTGCATTGTTTGATGAGCTCGTCACTTCTACTTGTACATAAATCATACTTCCCGGGATGAAATAAAACGAAGTTAAAAATTTAAAGTGTTTTTTGCTGCCTCACCACGATTCTGCTTCAAAAATTATAAAATTACGTTTTAAATAATTAATTTAGATTTTAAATTATGTTTTATAATTAACACAAGTAGAATTTAAATTCATTTAAGCCACTATGAAAACCAATATATATACCAATACCAATATCTTCTTAATATATGGTAGCTTTCTTTGAGATAAAAAACATCGCTGGTGATATGCAGAAAATAAATAGGAACAGAAAGCAAAGCACAGCTTTATGTACTACTCCCACTACAGATGGATTCTCACCTGGTCAAATCAACACATTCGTTGAGAAACTAGGATTTAATTCTAACTCAGTTTTGCGGCTTGTTAGGCAATTATCCACTTAGAATACGTATTAGTTGGCAGATGATACCGATAGATTATCCCTCATCTATTGCATGACTATCAAGTTTCCTTTCTAAATGGAATTAATTAGTTGACCCCAGCAAGAATGGAACTGCCATCTCGAAAGAGAACTCTACGTTGACGATAATGTTAGAGCTTCTCATCTGTCCTCCTGAGAGGACTAATTGGAAATGGACCGCTCAGTAGCAGTAGCAGTGGATAAAACGATCCTATCTTTTCTTTTCAAGGCTAAATAAAGATGAAACATAAACCACACTATGAAGTTACTTTCATTCATAAATTTCTAAACTCTTTTCTATTTAAAATAATATAGTTGTTTATAAGCTATTTTTTTTTTGCATTTAATTTCAAGCTATGTTGCATAATGAAGTAATGCTATATAGAGCAAACTGCTGATTTAAATACTAGAAATATTCGTGTAGAAAGTATTCATTAAAAAGGCTTTTTTTAATTTTAATCATATTTTTGATTAAAAATTAATTGAAATGTTAACGTTTTTTTTTCAATACTTTCTGAACATATCAGTGCATAAAACTCCTCTTTTGCAACATATTCAAATTTGTAATTCAAATAATAAGTTTCTCTATGATATTAATTTCGTTTTTGTATGGTTTTGTTTTGTAGTTTTAATAATATATGCTTTATAACAATACTGTTACAAAATTTTTCTATACAGCAAAATACCGTCGATCAATCGTAATGCATTTAATCTCTAATAGTTCAGCAACTTGCTTGCTTGCTAATCCTCTAGTCTTTTTACTCATCGGCGATTACGACCACTCTCACATACACAATTTCAGCCGATACACACAACTTCTTCCGATACACACGACACGACTTCCAGCCTTGAGTGCCCGTCTTTTATAGTTCCGGGAGGCGGGGCTAGAATCTTCTGACCAATCAGGGCGTATCTGAGTGTATCTCTGTTATTACTGGATGGATCATGAAACTTCTCGAACTTTCTGGTATTATCCATTTAGTCGCCAAACTCGCCAAATTCAACGCCAAGTCGCCAAATGGTCGCCAAGCTCAGCATGCCGTGCCGGATAGCAAAATTACAGATTTGTAACATTGCTCTCCTCTTCAAAGACTGACGTCCCGGCAGTCCCACTTCAATCCAACAACTGGCGTAGGCGTCCGAATGATGTGACGATGTTGATGCGTTTTGCGACTTCCGCGCTTTCGAAGATGACACCATTCACTAATTTGGCGGCGACCAAAGATCCATCCGAACCTTCTCAATTCTTTTGACACGGACGTCTTCGTCGTCTCGGACTGTACACCCAGACCCGATTCCGCTCCCTAAAATGCAGGATGTCCCATGGAGCCAAACATGATATCGCAACATGACTCTCCGAAACGAACTCTAGCCAGGATGGTCGGTTGGTCACTTTCAACTTCCTCCGTCGAACCAATCGGCTATCAGGATTGTCCAACAGTGCCCTCTGGAATCCACTTGAAAGCCAGGGATTCAACTCTGTCTGCAGAGCTTTCACGGGAATACGTCCACCTCTTCCCGGTCCCTTCTCGACACTCGAGAATTGTCCGTAGCTCTCAACACAGGATCTTCCAAACAGCGCATCTGCCCCTGAGGGAAGGGCTCCTCTGCGACGACATAACTGATCCGGATGCACAGAAGATCCATTGATTACTTTTTGCATCGCACTCCTATGCAAATCCACCTTAAGGTTGAATTCTTTAAGGATATCGAGGGCAGGACCACAAGGATCAGTGATACCACCTACGTAGTCTTCATCCGTATCACTCGGCAAGGAGCTACTTAGAGGCTCGCAAAGAGGTTGCCCAGTCAACTTTCGGGATGAATCCAATCCAAACAGGGTCTCTTTAACTTCTGCATCCACAGGCATTGAGCACGGGTCGCCATCAACAGACCCGTCCAAAGAGCGTTCATCTTCTCCATCCCCAAGTGCCGGCTCCTTCGATTCCACTTCAGGGGATTCATTCGGAGAAGTCTGTCTCAGCTCTGCCGTTATTTGACACTCTCCCTGTTCGTGCCTCTCCTTGTTGAACTCCAGTTCATCCTCAGGATGGCTAAATTTCTCTTCAGTGACACCGGTCTCCACTCGATCTTCAGTCTTTTCTTCGTCCACATGGCTCTCGCCATTTCTCTCAATTTCTTCTGTGATATCTAGGGCTTCGATTTTGTTACCTTTATCTTCTAAAATTTCTTTCTTTAATCCATTCTTTATTTCTTCATATCCGGCTTTCAATTCATCTTGTCCTTTCTTTATCTCTGCCATCATAGCAAGTAACAATGCGAATTTTTCATCCATTTTTCTGGTTCAAGGCATACACAGGAAAGTCCAACTAATCCCACTTCTGACACCAAATGTTACAAACTTTTTCTATACAGCAAAATACCGTCGATCAATCGTAATGCATTTAATCTCTAATAGTTCAGCAACTTGCTTGCTTGCTAATCCTCTAGTCTTTTTACTCGTCGGCGATTACGACCACTCTCACATACACAATTTCCGCCGATACACACAACTTCTTCCGATACACACGACACGACTTCCAGCCTTGAGTGCCCGTCTTTTATAGTTCCGGGAGGCGGGGCTAGAATCTCCTGACCAATCAGGGCGTATCTGAGTGTATCTCTGTTATTACTGGATGGATCATGAAACTTCTCGAACTTTCTGGTATTATCCATTTAGTTGCCAAACTCGCCAAATTCAACGCCAAGTCGCCAAATGGTCGCCAAGCTCAGCATGCCGTGCCGGATAGCAAAATTACAGATTTGTAACAATACTTTACATGGTCTTAGTAATTGAGATTAAGCTTATGAGCCCGCACTCGTCACAAATCGCTCCTTTCGAGAAAATACTCATTCAAACGGTTTCGGGGGTATGGTTAAAATCTAAGGATAAAAAGTACTTCGCGACTGGACACTCATATGGGACAAATCCATTCAGTTTTGGTGCAAGAAAAATTACTCTTGCAATTCTCACACTAACCAAGCCCATAGAGTTAATAAACACGCATCGCGACAGTATTGAAACATTTTTTATGTCCACGTTATCGCTGCTACATCATTTTGAGCCAAATTTAATATCAATCCAAAGATATATGAGCCCTGACTAATCTATATCTAATTACTAATATGTTACAAAATAATGCTCGGAATTTTGTACATAGGTTTTCGTAATTAACTTTTGCATTCAGAAATATAAATTTTTTAGAATTTGCTGGGCCTAATTTTAAGATTAAAATTAAATATTTTACTGTCTGAAACAATTATGTTTGTTTGTTAAGTTAATACACCAAGCTAAGAAAAACAATTGATATATGGATTTCGCAGCTCCATAATTTATCCTAAGCCAACACTCTCCTTTCAAATTTCCAAGGAAAATATAGTGGTTTGGCTGCAAATTTAACGCAATAAAGTTTGTGCAGTCTAGCCAAATACAAATTTCTAAACCATTAAACTTCCCAATAAAAATAACTCTAGATGGCTTAAGAATTATATTTTGCATCATTTAAGTCAATAAATGCTAAAAGAAAATTATAAAATCTGAAATTTTTAACAATTTTCCAGTCTCATTAATCATATTTAGTAAAATAATCTGAATACACAAAAATTTATTTTTACCAAATTCATATAATTATCAAATTCATTCATTATCATTACCAAATTCATTCATTATCATTACCAAATTCATGTCATTATCAAATTTATTCATTATCATTACCAAATTTATGTCATTATGAAATTCATTCATTATCATTATTAAATTCTTATCATCAAACATATCAAATTCATCCATTATCATTATCAAACTCATTCACCCCCATTATTAAATTCATTCATTATCATTATTAAATTCATATCATTATCAAGTTCATTTATTATCAATACCAAATTCGTTCATTATTATTACCAAACTCATATCATTATCAATTTCATTCATCCATTATTATTACCAAACTCATATCATTATCAATTTCATTCATCCATTATTATTACCAAATTCATATCATTATCAATTTCATTTATTATCATTATCAATTTCATTTATTAGCATTATCAATTCATATCATTATCATTACCAAATTCAAATCATTATCATTACCATATTCATATGATTATCAAATTCATTCATTATCATTATCAATTAATATCATTATCAATTAATATCATTATCAAATTCATTCATTATCATTATCAATTAATATCATTATCAAATTCATTCATTATCATTATCAATTAATATCATTATCAAATTCATTCATTATCATTATCAATTTATATCATTACCATTGCCAAATTCATATCATTACCAAATTCATTCATTATCATTATCAATTTATATCATTACCATTGCCAAATTCATATCATTACCAAATTCATTCCTTATAATTACTATATTCATATTTCCTACCAAAGACTCTCTCTTTTTTTTTTTTTCATTACTGTATTGTGTACAGTTGTTGTGTTGTTATTTTGTGTACCGTATGTAAACTTAAACCGCTTGTTCTTAATAAATCTTACTTCGTATATCTATTCATCTGACATGGAATACCAAAGATTCCAAGTTCCAAAAGAAAAGAAATTGACGAAAAGGAAATAAAAGAAAGACTATTTAAACAAGCGACAAAAGGAAGATTCGCCGATCAATGGATTACGTTTCTTTTTAGTCGAGTTTAGTGAAATACAAAGCTTTTAAATGCTTTTTTTTATTTAGCTTTATATTTATACTTACAATATTTATTTAGTGATTTTCTACTTTTTATTCAGGTTTTCGAATCACGCTTATAGTTAGCTTAGTGGGAAAAAAAAGTTTTAAAAAAGACATTTAACACCATCTTAACTGATTAATGAATTAATGATTCTGATTCCAAGGATATGGAATATTCTTCAGTGTAATCCTACACGTATGGCATCAGCACATATAATATTAAAGTTGTGTTTTTAAATAAATAGAATGTAATAATCTATTGAAATTATATCTCTCTGACATTTGCGATATGCATTACATCCATTATTCAAGTGTCGTGAAGCATATCCTCCATATCCAAAAGATTCAGGAACATCTCTCTTATTATTTGTTCATAGTATCGAATCGAAGCTTTATAAATACAGATTAATTCACTTCATTAAATGAATTTCTATTTAGAGGGAACTTTCGAATTTCTACAAGTCAGCTTATTAGCATTACAAAGCAACCGTTCGAATGAAATTCAAAACACACAGATAATCGTTTTCAAGGCAGAATACCAGAGTAGAGGTATTTGAAAAAGCATAAAAATAAACAAATGGCTAAGGTAAGGTGTGATGGAAGTAACGGCGTTAGTTTCGTCCCTTGGGGGGTATCTCTATGCTTGAATCAGGTAAATATTAAAGTTTACCAAATATAAGAATTTTTTTTGAAGATTAAATAAACAAAATTTACATTTATCTCTGCTGTTGTTAGTTTTTTTTTTTTTTTTTTTTTTTTAATATTGATTTTTGCTACTTCCCGTCTCCAGTATTTAGAAATGACTGGTGGACCTTCTATAGTCGGAATAAAAATAATAATATGTATTATATTTTATTAATAAAGAACGATTATTCAATTCATTATCACGAAATCTGTATTAAAATGTTTTCAGTGCTTGAGTTCTTGTAAACAAGATTTGAAGTATTTCTAGAAAGGTTAAAGTTGTCTCATTTTAAATTAATTGTTAGCGTCTATGTGGTGAAAAATTCATACGAGAGAAATTATCCATATATTTAACTTAAGCATGGGGCAAAATGCCGAAGCCCACGAAAATAAATGCAAATTTTTAAAATATATAATAACATTTTTTATTTAAAAATGGCATTTATGTAAAATATTATAAAATACAAAATCCTCTTATCGTCTGCGACTTTATTTTCAGTTAAAATGAAAATATGAGTTACGCCAAACGATCGTCTTTTTATATTCATTAGTCGAGAACAAAAAAATAACATTTATGTATTAAGTAAATGTTAAGATGTATCTGAACAAATATTCGCTATATTTTTCACTATAGTTTTAATGCTCATTAAGAAATAGTAACGCTATAACACCTACAAAGATGAATTTTCCCATTTTTAAAAGATCCATTTAATTATAGTACTTAGTTTAAAATGTATTTAAAAATGAAGGGGATAAAAAGCTTTTGAATTCTTTAATGTCAAATTCTTCATATGTTTACTGTAGCAAACTAAAAAAAGACAATAATAACGTTATTAATTATCTTACAAGCAAGAATATGATAATCTTTTAGGTTATTCTTTCGTTCCAAAAGAATTCTTTTAAAAAAAGTTAGAGAACTATAAGAATTTCCTTGTCGAACAAGCGAAAAATGCCTCATTTATGAAAGAAATAATTCCATCAGAATAAAAAAAAAGACAGCATAAGATGTTGGCTAAAACTTTTTTTATGTTACTTCTAAATATTAAACCGACAATTTAGATTTTAATTTAACTCATTACATAATCCATTTTGAAAAATGAGGGACATTTTAGATATTTCTTAAATATTATTTTTTAGAAATATTTTATATTACTACTAAGCGCAAGAAAAAAAACTGACAATTTTTTTAAGTACTATTAATACTAGAAGAAGATAAGGAAGTTTATTATTATTTAAAGTAAATATTACCCAGAAAAAAAAGATCCGCTTTTAGACATTTTTGTTCTACATAATTAGTTTGATATAAATTTAGACAGAATTTTTAAATCAATTTTTCGAAGACTTTCTGATGTACTAGAGATTTGAAATTCGTATTCTCGATTGCAAAATAATGTTTTATTATTTTCAGAACTTAATTATCAATTAATCATTAATTACATTGCGTTGTTTTTATTTCAAACCAACGGCGACATCTGGAAGTAATGATAAATAATTTTAGCAAAATAATTTTTACCATTTAGTAAACTAAAAAAAATGCATTTTTAAAACTTGTTTATAATTATTTTCTCACATAAAAAGTTACATAATTTCTTTTTTAAAAAAAAAGTAACTCTTTTTAACAAATGCCTGTTGATAACATTTAATTTACTACAAACTTTATTCAATATCTTTATTACATTATCAAAGGAAAGGAAAAGACTTGTAATTAAAATTTTAGTTCATAAACACTAAGTATTTTTCATTAGTTCCAAAATCTTCCTTTTATAGTTTCCTTTGAAAGGATTTAAGATATATAAAATTGGTAATTCAACAATTCAACCCAATCTAGTTCAAAAAGCCAGAAACTAGAGACAGAAAGGAGTTAGTGATCCGGTAACATTAATCCTAATTGACTGCTCCAATAAACTGTATCAAGCATTTCTTGTTTTTTATGTTTATTATATTTTTGATATTAATGTTGTAAACTTGCCTGTGTGTAATACAATTCTAATGTATATTTTTTACTCTAATACGAGTGTTTGTCAAATACTCAAACCATCGTCCACAAAAGTAGAAAAAAAGGAATAAAGGAGATATTCCATGATATGAGTCACATTCTACTGCTGTGCTATAACCAAAAAAACTGTTGGTTGATGAGTAGAAGACAGTTATATAGTCAGAAAAGTGTGAACGATTAATTATCTTTCACAGTTTTCCTCACGAAATTAAGGATACAAGTTTGGAAAACACCTGCACAAGCGTATGATCATGATGTGTTTTTCCCACTGTCAGGCATGGAGGTGGATCTTCCATGATATATGCTGGTTTTTGTATTGGTCCAATCGTAACCCTGAAAAGAAGTAGTAATAGTAGGACTTAGTAGGAATTTTAGCTGACCAGGTCCATTCTAAGACACAAACTTTGTTTCATACAGGAGATGGCATTTTCCAAAATGATAATGCTTTTATCCATGCAGCTGGACTTGTCCAATCGTGGTTTGATGAATACGAGGATGAATTAGTCTGCACAGTTAGCCGACCTGAAGATAATAGATACCTCAATATAATAGAATCAGGTTCATTCTACGATACAAACTTTGTTCCATGCAGGAGATGGCATTTTCCAAAATGATAATGCTCTTATCTATGCAGCTGGACTTGTCCAATCGTGGTTTGATGAACACGAGGAGGAATTAGTCTGCACAGTTCCCCGACCTCAATATAATAGATATAATAGAAGTAATATAATATAATAGAAGTAGGTCCATCCTACGATGCAAACTTTGTTTCATGCAGGAGATGGCATTTTCCAAAATGATAATGCTCTTATCCATGCAGCTGGACTTGTCCAATCGTGGTTTGATGAACACGAGGAGGAATTAGTCTGCATAGCTCCCCGACCTCAATATAATAGAACCAGGTTCATCCTACGATACAAACTTTGTTTCATGCAGGAGATGGCATTTTCCAAAATGATAATGCTCTTATCCATGCAGCTGGACTTGTCCAATCGTGGTTTGATGAACACGAGGAGGAATTAGTCTGCATAGCTCCCCGACCTCAATATAATAGAATCAGGTTCATTCTACGATACAAACTTTGTTCCATGCAGGAGATGGCATTTTCCAAAATGATAATGCTTTTATCCGTGCAGCTGGACTTGTCCAATCGTGGTTTGATGAACACAAGGATAAATTAGTCTGCACAGCTCCCCGACCTCAAGATAATAGATACCTCAATATAATAGAACCAGGTCCATCCTATGGTACAAACTTTGTTTCATGCAGGAGATGGCATTTTCCAAAATGATAATGCTTTTATCCATGCAGCTGGACTTGTCCAATCGTGGTTTGATGAACACAAGGATGAATTAGTCTACACAGTTCCCCGACCTGAAGATAATAGATAACTCAATATAATAAAACTGTTATGATCTATTTTAGAGCATTCAATCCGGAATAGATATCCTCCACTGACATATCTACTGGAACTTTCACAATATCTCTATGAAGAATGGTATATTCCTCTAAAAATATGCAGCACATATATGATACAATTCCCAGGTGAATCCAAGTTGTATTACATAGCCAAAGTGACTATAAGCCTTAATAATAAAGATTCTTGCATTCGTTTGTGGTGTTTCTATTATTTTAATAGCCACTTGTATTTTATTGCAGAATGTTTTTATACAATGAATAACAAAAAAATTTAATTTTATACGACTTTGGTTGGTACATTCGGATGTCAACAAATTTCTGACTGCAAACCTGAACTTAAAATAATTGCTAAACAATTCTTTTAAAGAAGAAAAAGAGAAACTCATACATAGCAGATTTTAAATTAAAACACACATCGACATCGTCTTGTATATCGCTTATAATTCTTAAAAAAATGATAATCCATAGTTTATGCATTGAAAATCAGAATATAGTTAACTAATTAATTCAAATTTCAAGGAAATTAAATATAAAAATCAAAGTGATCAAATCATAATTTATTCATGAAGTTTTCAATGCTATTTTTGCTAACTTTAGATTTTTACTATTTAGTCCATTTTCTCCTGTTTTAATATTAAAATCCTAATATTTGAGAACTTAAATAATTTATTCATTTTATTAAACATGAAATTATATAATTATATTTAAAATTCATTATTCTTTTAGATAGTTAAAATAGCTAAGAAATATCAAAAAATTTTAACTATAACATCGTGACATTTTAGAATTCGAATTAAAATAGTAACATTGTAAAATTAATCATAATTCAAATAATTTAAAATTGTCAAAGTAATCAGTAGTAGTAAAAATATTTTTCTTAATAAATACCCTAGTATATTCATTTATTTCAGTTTTAATTATATAAGAGCAAAAACATTAACTATTTGAACTAAAAATATGCAGATATTTATAAAATTATCTATTTATTATATGTTTTATCTTAAGAATATTTATTCAACGCTTAAATATTTGTTAAATATATTTGAACTGTTTTAAAAACCGAATAGAATTTTAACCAAAAGTCTGAGCTAGAATAATTCTGTATTTTTCCATTAAATAGTTTATAAAGAGTTCTAACCGTGACTCAAATAGTAATTTCTAATTATATTTAGATAATAGGGATATAAGTGGAAAAATGCTCTAAATTGCGCAAAACTTTTTTATATTCTGTGAGACAATATATTTAAAGCTGAAAAAGTTACGAGAGTTAAATTTTTATACGATATTTCATTCCTATTAGTTACCAAAGAATTCTTGATACTCTTACATTTTGACAGGAAAAGCTCTATACGATCAAAACTGACAAACAAATGAAGTTTCGTACATCGATATTTTTTCCAATCAATGCCAGCCTCAAGCAAAGCTTCTTAATACTATCAATTTTAGTTGTCGAAAAACGGAACTTTTTTTATTCAAAAATATGAGCTAATTGAGACTATTTTACTAAATCTCACTATACAACAAGGGAATTGTATCAAAAAGATTTCCTAATTTCTTAGCAGTTTCTGTATTGACTCAATCATGCAAAGTATGATTCTTTACATTATTTAGAGCATTTTTTTTAAGTTAATGCATATGCCTATCTCCAACCATTTAGAAATGAACTACTGTGTCATGCTAAAATGAAAACCCTGTTATTTCAACAGGCTTTTCATACATGACTCATTTCATACATACTCACATACATGAATTATTCAACTATAGAAAAGAAGAAACATATTTTGTATTCATATAGTCAAAGTATAAAAAGTCAAGACCAAAAGGAATTAGAGCCATTATCACTAGACCTTCTGTAAGGAATTCTCAAGATTTCTCTGTGAGGTGTCTGTAACCGCCTGTAGTCTAAAGAGAATATTGTTTTGGTTTAATATATCGTGTTATATCAAAATTTCATGAATTAAAATTGCCACCGCATTTTAAGGATTAGAAATTTGTAAAGGTCATATTAGTTCATTAAAAATTATAACAAAATTAGTTACAGTAAAATGCTTGCATTAATTATTGTTCTTCTAATTATTGTTCTGTCTTTGATGAATAATGAAAAAATCATTCACATTTGATTATTGAAATGAGTTCAATAGTTAAAGGACACCGCATCTAAGCTTCGCCGAATCTATTTACAGATTCAAAACGTCACAAAGGAATAATCCTTTTCACTATTCTAACTAGTATCCACTAACTGATCCTCTTTATCAATGAGGTTACAAAAGCTTATTGATGTTCGGTGTTTCAACCCTGAAGTGGCTCCGAATGTTTCAACTAGTATCGATTTATTCCCTTTGTTATTGAACGTCTTTCCGATAATAAGTTTTCAATAATTTAATTTGTAATTTAACTGTGAAGCTTTGTGTGTGTTAGGAGATGTTCCGTCTTGAAAGCATTCTACTGCAGTGCACTGGAAACAATTTCCAAATTCAAAATTATACACATTCATTGCATCAAGCATAAATATTTAATAACAAAATATGCAAGGAAGATATGTAAAGTCCCAATTAATGGGTTCAATTAACTCAGAGATTCAATTCAAATAAAAATTGCGCTCCTAAGTTGCAAAATGTGGGGGTGGGGGTCTCCTTTAAATCAAATACAATTTGTTTCCAAAACCATTCAGACTTAATAATAGACTTAATTCAAAAGAATTTCTCTCTCTCTCTCTCTCTCGCACTCACTGTGTGTGTGTGTGTGTGTGTGTGTGTGTGTGTGTGTGTGTGTGTGTGTGTGTGTGTGTGTGTGTGTGTGTGTGTGTGTGTGTGTGTGTGTGTGTGTGTGTGTGTGTGTGTGTGTGTGTGTGTGTGTGTGTGTGTGTGTGTGTGTGTGTGTGTGTGTGTGTGTGTGTGTGTGTTGGAAATATACAAAATGGATAAGAGAGAACATGCATTTCGGTATGATTTATTTGAAATTTTAATTCATTAAAATTTAAGTGAAAATTTGTATTGACCCAATTATCAAAAAAAAATTGTTGTAGAAAAAAGACTTTTATACAGTTTTTAAAATTCCAACAATGCCAACATCGTTTTTTTCTAAGTTTCTATGAAAGTGTAACATTTACAATGGTGAATACTAAAATCCCAACACCAAGAAAATATAAGTTCAGAGAAAAGAAATTTAAACAAAGCACTTGTTTTAATACAATTATTTAAAGTTTCAGATCCCCTGGAAGCCCAATTAATGCTCTAAAATCAAAGGGTTGACTGCAGATAAACTTTAAAATTAGCTTTTACTGTTGAAAGATATAATCTTCATACAGTGGTAATTTAAAGAAACACGACTTTTCAAAATCTATCCTATGCATTCCATGGATATCATTTTCAATAAATATATATACATTCAAATAAGCAGCATTGCATTAATTTCATAGTAAAATGAAGAAAGTTGAACATGCCTTATGATAAGAAGAAAATCTGTTCCAATATGGTACGGTAGTTAATGAGTATATCTATTTAAATCACATGAGCAACTGTTCACATCAAAGCATGGTCATCGGCGAATATGCGTTTGGAAAAAGTATGTCCTCTCTTTGATCATTTTCTCCAAAACCCAAAGATAATCTAAACTTTTGACACAAAAAATGCATGCTATATTTTATATATAAAAGCTCTGGCTGGCCCTTTTTTACTTTCTCGTATACGTAATATAGAGAAAGTGCAGCAAAAATTAAAAGAAAACTCGAGATTTTGAGAATATTCACGTTTTAGACCTCTCTGTATTCGATAAACATATTTTTGGAAATTGTCTGTTTGTCTCTCTGTCTATAAAAAAAACTCAAAAATGCTTTGTACTAGACGGATGAAATTTGGTATATGGTCTTTATACCAAATTTGTAGATTTCTGTAAGATTTGGAGCAAATTCCGCTCAGAGGTAATATGTCTGTCCCTCTGTCCGAATAGGTTAGCACAATATCTACAAAAGAAGAGAGCTAGATGGATAAAATTTGGTAGGAAAAGTTAACATCTATAGTTTATACAGTTATCGAATTTTGAGCCAAATCCAACAAGGGTTTGATTGCCCATTGGTCTATACTTTTAGAAAAATGTAACCCAATAACTCGAAAACTAATTTGTTTAAATACATGAAATTTGGTAAGGGATTTTGTGACTACAAGTGTAATTTTATGTCAAATTTTTCTTTCAATCGGGTGGGACAAACGCATTTAAAACACACATTCGACTTTCGGACACTATTAAGCGTGTACCAGAAATTAACAAGAAAAGGATGACACGATAGATACAGTAAAAATACTAAATTCACGTTAAAGGTTAATATTCCGTAACTATTATATGCTATATTATGCTATGCAAAGCACTTTCGGGATAATTTATTGCGATAAAGTGTTTAGGTGGTCACTCCCGCTGGTTGATTACTGCATTCATACATCAACGAACACAAACACACGTATAATTTTTTTTTAAAGTACACAACAGTTTTCAGCCTTGGGGAAGCCTAAAAAATCAAAACCTTGCAACCGAATGTTTTGACAATTATAGCGTTATCACTTTGTATTCTTGTTATAATAAAATTAAAAATATTTTTACCAAGATTAAAATAATTCAGCCCTAGAAATAAATAAAAGACTACAGCATCATTTCTTTTCATCTTATTCTCTCTTTTACAATCCAATAACTATTTTATGTCCTATTTATACGATGCAGGATGGTTTTTAGGATAAGTGGAGCAACTTGATCGAACGAGCTCTAATGTCCCGAAGAAAACCCAACATCAAGACCGGAAGCTCTCCTCCTGGAGGAAAAGGGCAGGAAGAGCATTAGCCTTCGATCCAGACTTGCGGGGGCGTCAAATAAAATATATGTTATATTTAGAAACATATATATATTTATGTGATTCCGTATTAAACATGATGCCATGAAATAGTGCGTATACTGTATTATTAAATCGGATATATTGACTTCAACGTTATGCTGAAACATCATATTCCAGTCACTTTTATGAAATATATACATATATATAATACTGAAAGAAATCAACAAACTTTTGTAACTTTCATCCATGTATGAAGGACTGAGTTTCCGACTGCCACGAAGTAAGTTATGCTCGAAATAATTTTTTCCTCGATGTCTTTAATCTTTTATATTTCAATGTAAGATATAAAAAGGACATATTTGGACTTCCGTTGTGCATTACAAAAAATGTTTATCATAAGCTTTTTCACAAATAAAAATTGTATTGATTATATGCATCTGAATAAGGTTTTTCCTTATTGTTTTAAAGATATATTAACATTGCATTACTACATACAGAAAACGCTGTTCGTTTAACTGACATTAACATCCCGTTTTAAATCTACATTAAGGCTATTTGGGGACTGACCTCGTAATTTCGAACCACGTTCAAATGACGAGGACAACACCTGAACTAGCACCCTCTTCTCTAAACCTCCACACCATCGGGAGGACGTTTGACCCCGACGAATTTAGCGTACACCAGTCTTGCTTACACTATGGTCCTTTGGTTGAATCAGGTCTCGAAGCTGAAAACTCCCCGCTGCCGAAGTCGAGACCTTAATACCAGGTCAACTCGGTCTAAAACGCTCTTGGTAAAATTCAATATGCAGTTATATTTTAATTATTTATATCAGTATTTTAACATTTTGCTCTTTTGAATCGGTAAAAAAGGGTTTTGTAATCCTATACCATCTGATAAATTATACCAAAGAGTCAGAATATGACAAATTAACCAGAAAATGAAGCATTAATTAACGATAGCTAAAAAAGAAATCAATTAAAAATATTTATTTAACAAATTTAAATAATTTCTTTTTAAATCAAAATTATCTTCTTAACTACTTTGGCACAAAAGAACAGAGAAAATGGAAAAATAGCTGTTTAAGAGTCTTGAGAACTCAGTATGTATATTGCTGTTTAAATTTATGTTTCTTTGTCATATGATATGACTTTAAATTTTCAAGCATGTATAGACATTTATCGGAACTGTAAAATCCAGCAAATAATTGTCCCTTTTCCGTTTCGGCTATTGTAATCTGCTGAAAGTGAAAAATTTTTGAAACTCTGAAAGTTTTATAATAGAAATCATGTAAATAAACATTTAAAAAATTCATTTTTAAATTTAAAAAAAACTATTTAAAATATTTTTATTTTTATTTTATTTACCATCATATCTATGATACACCTGATATGCATACTGCAATTTATAAATAATCACTTCGATAAATGTAGTTAAAATTTTAATAGTCTTAATAGATGATTACGTTATTATAATATTTCAATGCACTTTGGTTAATTTGCTTAACTGGGCGCAATTCTAAAATAAGAAACTAAATTTAAAACCCATATCCTCATCTCTCGCTGTCTTTGAAAAATATTACTAAAATATATTTTGTTCGATATATTTTTCAAAATGAAACAGATTGTATTTTAGTAATTTTTTATGCATTACAATAATGTTGTTTTAAGCTTTCTTAACAAACTTTGCCCACTTCAGCTAAAAATCAGCTTGTATGTGAAAATGAATACGAAATTCGCTGTCAATAGTAGATTCTGGATTGCATTACTATCCAAATTCGATGACACTACATATCATATATGGAGAAATAAGATTCGCTGAACTTTCACAGAACAAAATGGCAACATCTACGAATGTGGCGTGTTCCTATGGCAACGCTTTTAGAACATTTTAATAAAATGAAATTCGATGTTGTTAACTTTCTTCTTGTAAATAAATATAACTATTCTTTCCTCTGCTCATTTTATATTATATGTTGAAAGACAAAGTGAATAAATACTGAAATTATATTTACCAGAGGGTTTTGAATAACGGAACATATATAATCAATAACTTCAATCTTTTTACTTATAATCTCCTCATCAGGAATATTATTATATCAGTTTTTTATTTAATAATTCTTCTTATTCCTTTTATATAATTTTTTATATAAATTGAAAAAATCCTGAAAAATCGTAATGCCGATAAATAGTAAGCATCGCTGCCAAGAAATATAATCTATATATAAAAAAAGAATTATTCCTCAAGTCAAAAATTCTACTCATCAGCCTAAAAACTTATCTTTGTAACTCTTAAATATTCTATAAGTCATAAGCACATACCTCAGAATTAATTTAAATATAGTCTTATTGAAATGAATTTCTGGGAGGGGGGGGGGGAGGTATGCATTTTGTTCATAAAAAAATTATTTTTGATTCTAACAGACTAAAAAACAGGATACGAATTTTTAGTCCAACTAAAATGCAAACATTTATACAAGTGATAACTTTTAATACTTTGTGTTGTTCTCGGACCAAGAACAAATAATTGGTTTCAACAAAACAATATAAAGATATATTTTACCACAAATAAATAAAGTTATTATTTAAGGTAAAAGAATAAAATAGCGAAATGTTGTATATCGCTTTTGTTTTTATAACTTTATATATTTTTACAGAAAAATATATACAAAAGTCGAAAAACGATAGAGTTCTTGGAAACACTTTTATATTTACGATCAGGATTGAACCTGTACAGTGAAGTTGGAGACATTCATATTTGGTCCCCTGTTTTCAAGTTTTTAAAAGCGTCTAAACAAGTAAAATTTATGAAAAATGGAAAAACCTTTTGTACTCCTTTATATGTTATATTGTATGTACCATGTGCTGCTTATACACTGTAATCATTGTTATCAAATTTGTTATTTTCTATATCTTACAACTTAATCAGGAAAGTCAAGTCCAGTTACAAGTTGCTACTGATAAACAAGTCACCTTAATACATATTCAAAATTGGTAGAAGAAAAAGCGAAAATTTTAAACTCAACACGTCAACTATCGATAAATGACAGAGAAATCGATGCCTCGGAGTTCATCACAGCGACAAATCCGCGGTCAAAAAGCAAACTTTGCTCAGGAGCTGAAAGTCCTGCCAACCTTACTCATCACACATTTCACACTTTACCCGATATTTTATCACTCTGTCACCTACTTTGGTGAGTAAGATGGATTAGAGCTCCAGTTCTTGACTCTCTTTATACAGTGCATGGAATGCAAATAATGAGACATCTTTGAAGGTGAGCCGCAACTGATTCTTCAAACAACATTCGTTAGTATTAACTGAGTTGACAACTTGGGAAAAGGTCACAAGATGGCACTTCTTATGCAATTTCCGAAAACTAATATTCTTGTTTGGATAAACTAACATGACATTGAAAACATATTGTCATTATAAACACATCATTTATAAAGATAAGTAACATATTAGCTCTCAACCTTATAGATAAACAGGGAAATTTCAGGAAATTTGGGGGAAATGAAAATGTTGAAACAATTAGCCCATCAAAGATGATTGTTGTATGAATAATTCTACCTTTAAAAATGCTATCAAAATATTTTCTTTCCATTGGTAAAAATTGGAATTTGCTTTTAATTAAAAAGGGAATTTGCTTTTATTGCAGAATTGATATTATGTGATTTATGTCAGTGGGATATTGTTCAATTCATAATGTATCAAATTGGTTCATTTAATTGTTTTATTAAAATTTCACCAGAAAAAAAAATTTCTTCAAATGATTTTCCTAAATTATATGCAGCTATTCAAAACACATGTATTTTTTTCGTAAAAAAGAAAATAAAAAGTAGTGCATTCGAGGGTTTAAAACTAATAATAATAATAATAATAATAATATATATATATATATATATATATATATATATATATATATATATATATATATATATATATATATATATATATATAAGGCTTTTCGAATCCTGTCGGCTAAATAATATGTTACATTATTTTGGTCGAAGCAGAGTGCAGGTTTGAAGACATAGACGAGATGTTGTAGTTTTAATTCTCTTTAATATCCATCTCGAGAAAGCAATTTATTTACAAGCACAGGCAGCGCGATACAAAAGCAGAAGTAAGAAAGAAGCAAAAAGGGACGAAACAAATGCTCACTAGCCTTATATAACATAGGATTTCCGGCCACGTGCCGATGGAATGACCTATGACAAGGGCAAACGTATCACTTTCATTTGATACGTAGTACTGATGGCGCATTATTTTTGCAAAGGGATTAATTAAACAGAAAGTGGAACTGGATCACGAAATAAGAGAATATTTTAGAATGAAGTTACTATGGACTAAATTAAGATAAAATTTGGAAATTAATTAAATTGAAATTAACCATTACATATATATATATATATATGCTAGAATAACAGAAATTTTTCCACCCTTATATTAAAACTTAGATAAACAACTCGGTTATACTATTTAATGACAGTTCTCGAAACCTATTAACATTCATTCACTGATAATTTAATAAAATAACAAATAGATTCTAAAAAATATATAGACATTTATGTTAAAATGTAATGTTACTTATTAATTTTTCGACAGAATTAAGCTTTTACAATTATTTAATCAATAGTTGAACCAATTATATTACAACACATTAATCAAAAGATTTAAAAGCCTTAGAAAGCGATGAAAGGAAAACAGAATAAAGATTTGGAATTGGAAAGATAAGAAGTAAAAAGAAAATACAAGTACAAATTTTCGGAATATATCTGTGCACATTTTCTAGATAAAATACAAAATATTCCTTTTTTTATATTATCAACTTTAATGGTAATCATTTGACAAAAAGATAGTTGTGGAAACTGGCAATCCTAGCCCAATAAATATGTTATGCAAAACCGGATTCGCTCGAAAAAAAAGTTTTTAATGCAATTGTTTAATATCATATTTTACAGTCATGGAACTTAAAGATTTTCAGATGATTATCCCTAGAATATCAAATAATGAGTTATTTGACGATTTTCAGATCATGTCAAGATCATAGAACTCTATTATACATAATAGACTAAGATTTCGCCAAAATGGTCGCATTCAGGAGTTTATTTGGCGATTTTTAGATTAACCAACACCGAATTGGCGACTGTTTGCATTTTTTGGCGGATGCCACAATATTTACCAGTAATATGTTTCATTCAGATTAATTTGTCGATTTGTATTTTAATATTTTTATCTATGTAATGCATTTATGTAACCTGTTTATGCGTATTCTGTATCCGTTTCGAATAATATTCTCCTAATGGATTTTGTTCAAAATTTGAAAGAAATCTGCAAATTTTATGTACTTAAATTTTATTTTTCTAGCTCAAAGTGTTTTTAAGTTATCGTGTTCACAGACAAACAGACAGACAGACATAATTCCACAAATATGTTTACTTGAATTCAAGAAGGGCTAAAACATGGATATTTTTCAAAACTTCGAGTTGGAATTTTTTGACTATTGCAATACTTTCTCTTTTTATTCTTAATATACGAGAAATTAAAAAGATTAAATACCCATAGAGACTCTGTGGTATTCTTTGACCAAAGCCAATGAAATGAATTCGATGCAAAATTCGATATATATTCTCAATTCTCATGATAAAATTGATCTGCAATATTTCATCCATATAGCGTATTCTACTTTTTGAACTATGGTGTCATGTTCACAGATAGATAGAAAGGAATATTACGCTTGGACGGATTCTGTCCCTATATTATATCTACAGATTTAAAATTTAATAAAAATTTATTTGCCTATCTCATTCCGCTTTTGAGATACCATGTTTACCAATAGACATAATTTCAAAAAATATTTTTTCTTCCCTTAATTTTCTTCTCAAAAATCGGAAATTTATAAAAATCTCCATATTGAATTTTCTAACAATAACAGTGTTTATCTTCGATATACAATGTATAAAAAAAAAGTGAAAACGAAATTTTTAATCACTAACAATATAAAATTGTTTAATACTTTCTCTATTGTAACAAAGCAGGAGCTCAAATTATTATTTTAATCTGCCCCTGCTAGATAAACACCTATTTTTAGCATTTATTTTTATAGTCATAGATTTTCTTGGAAATTTATATTTAATTACTATTCTTAATTTCTAAGAATTTAGTTTAAAAAAGGACTAAAGTGTGCTATTTTTGTTGAAGTTCTAATACTTTTATCCTACTGATTTGTATCAAGCGTATTTACATATTAATTATTTAAATAATGTCGAATACTTTTAATCCAGCTTTTTAAAAAATGCAGCTTTTATTACTGGATTAAAATACTAAAGTCTTTATACATAAATCTCTAAATTCTTACAGTTTAATTATATTTGTGAGAAAAAATTCTGTAAATCAAAAAAAAATCTAATGAAATTTCATATCAAATATCTATTATCTTATCGATTCCGAGATTATTGAATAGAAACAAAACGTACTTAACATCAGATATTTTTGAAAATCAATAAATTTTTAACTGAAAAAAATTAAGAATTTTATGGATTTAAAATATCATTAATAAGATTACTGTTAAAAATAATTGGATGAACTCATTAAAAGTGTTTATTTTTATTCCTGTAAACTTTCAAGCTTACAAAGAATGCAAGTAAACAAAAACAGGCTTGTGATTTGATTAAACATGCAGATTCACTTTTCAAGTAAAATTAGTTTCAATTAAAAGGCGCTGCCAGAGACAATTAGCATAATTTTTTTATGTCGATAAACAAATAAAAGTTTTTTTTTTTTAAATAAGGGACTTTCACATTAATTAGATTAGAAAAAACATTTCCATGTGAAAATAAAATTTGCTTGTGGTTCATTTAAATCTCCAAAAATTTAGAGAATCAAAGTCACGTTTAATGAATTCTTTGTTGTCTGATAAGTAAAAAAGTAAATAATGGAGTCCAAAAGCTTAGAGAAAAACCTACTAAATATTTTTAAGAATGAAAATGTAAAATGCCCTAAGAAAAACAAGGCAAAAACTTTTATTTACTTTTGTTTTTAATGTATTTAATAGCAAATTCGCTTTTTCAGAATTTTTTTTATCGAATGAATATTAGACCAAAATTATGGAGGGAATATAATTTTTCATTTAAAATTAGGTTTGAATTTTTAAAAAATTTAAACCTCCTTGGAAATATTACGTCGTAAAAACATAACATGCTAAATTTCTCAGTCTTAAAAACATTCTATAAAATATACAAAAATCATGTAATTTATTTATCTATATACAAAATAAAATATTTATTAAACGTAGAGAAAAAATGCGTTTCATAGTGAAAAAAGATGAGGAACGAAAATATATTTTCTTTCAAAAGTCAATAATATATCACAATCATCGAGGAAAAAATATTATTTTAAATAGATAAAATCGCTGAACTATTTACTTGTCAATTTTAGCTTTTTTATTTGACTTGCTAGCTGTCTTTGGCGACCAGCTGGCTCATCGAAATTAATGATTGGTACAAGTTTTAATTAAATAATTTGCATAATTTGGCTTTAATATAGCTTCATCAGAAAAATATTTTTAAACTTTAAATTTTGATAGATATATACCTCATAATATTTTAGAAGACATTCTGCTCATTGTGCTATGCGTTTTCCTTAATTTTCTGTCGATATCTTTGTATACCCAATCACATTAAAGAAAAAAACAGTAGTGCTTAAAACTTAATTCTAAAGTTAAATCTTAGTTATAAATGCAATAAAAATTTTAAAAATTTCATCAAAATATTGTTTTGTACTGAGAGCTACTCATCATCGAAAAATAAACCAAATCTTCATATCATGAGTATCAATAACGGAAATAAAACAGGATAAATTATTAGTAGCAACAATGAAAATTATTTTAGTTCCACTTAAAAATGAAATATATTGTTGTAAAATATGCTTAAAATATTTTTAATTGATTCAAGATAGGGAAAGTATATGGCAAAAAATTGGCATCATTGAAAAGATAATTTTTTTGAATTTTAAATTGGCAAATAAATTATTCCTGTGAAGCAATTTTAACAAAAATTATTGCAGAAAATGTCAAAAAAAGACTTATTTCTAATTAATTGAAATTCTAATTAAAATTTCAAAAAAAATACATTGAGGTGTAAATTCCCATCCTCCAAAGTATGTATGTGCCCATTGTTTTTTTATTCTGGGACAAATAGTCTAACTTGTAAAGCACCAATATACACACGCGCACTCATATTTTTATTAATCGCCTTTGGCAACCAGTTGATTCTCCAGGGATAATAGTTTAGAATTGGTTATTAAATCGGTTAGATATAACCTCATGCCTATGATAACATCAAACTGTCAAGCATTAAAGTCATCTTATTTTATGGTCTTACATATGTTCATTGTGTTTAATGTTTAATGTTCATTGTTTTTTTTTAATGGAGACCAATCCCATGACGTCATAGCACTATTAAAAATGTGTCTTAATTGCAATTTCACTTTTTTGTTCACCTTGTTAACTACACATTTATTAAGCAGAATCCTTCCTTAGCTTTCAACAATGAAAGGAAATCACACCAATCAGTATTTGATGATTACTGAGATTCAGCAATGATTATATAATTGAATTTCAAGGCAACAAAATAATGTATTGTTGGAAATTAAGCAAAAGATATTTTCAACAATTGCTAAAATTCGAAAAAAAAAAAGCAAAAATTCTAAATTACCACAAATGAAAAAATAATTTTTTCGAATTTTAAAGTGATATAAAAATCAGCTTCGCACTGTAATATTTTTCGAAGCGGGGTAAAACATTAAGATCCCGTTTGATTTTTTAATTAATTACTATTCCAATTAAAATTCCAAAACTTTGCTCCAAAGTGCAAATTTCTCTCCACCA
This sequence comes from Argiope bruennichi, assembly GCF_947563725.1. Classification (NCBI taxonomy): domain Eukaryota; kingdom Metazoa; phylum Arthropoda; class Arachnida; order Araneae; family Araneidae; genus Argiope; species Argiope bruennichi. Next base: position 65,882,004 of record NC_079158.1, on the reverse strand, counting down.
AATCATGCCAAATTTTATAGCTCAATGTAAAACGGTCTTGCCAATAAACAATCGCACATAAATCTTCACTATTAGTAGAGACAGAAGTAGAGATGTAAACTATTCAATCCTTTTAGAAATGTTGCCATCTCATTCTTTCAATTGTTCTACTTTCTGTTGTAACTTCTTGAAACATATTAGATTTTGTTAGTAAAGAAAAGTCCCTGAGTTGTTTAGCAGGAGCTTAGCATTCGATTTCAGCAATTTTGTTTTCTAAGAGAGATTTCTTTTTCGGTAGAGAGATTACGATATCAAATTTTAACTTTATTTTTTTTATGTCATTGGCAGAAATTTCTTTCACTTTATGTTTTTTTTAAGTAGGCTTTTTTTTATTGATATTTATTAGTAATCTTTATGAATTTACTTTATTTTTGCAGACTTTCCGCCATTCAGTACATTCACTTTTGAAAGTTCAACAGGAATTAATTACATATTTTCTCAGCATTTGTAAACTTTAAAAATTTAAACTTTTGGACAAAAATTACATATAATAGAAATATTTTAATAATTACATAGAAATATAATAAAGCTCTATAAAGTAGTAATTACGTGTAGAAATGCAACGAGCTTAAGTCGCTTAAAAAAAAGTCATTTCTTTCTGGGATACTTAGCATTATCTTAAAAGGAAACAAGTTTTACTCTACCTACACAAACTAAAAAAGAAAGAAGATTCAAATTAAAGAAATGGATATATTTTCCCCTCAAAACAAATATTTCTCTGAACTGAGAAAGAAATAATTTATACTGATTCATGAGCATTCCGCCAGCGATGAAAGATCAGGTACCGCAAAGAAAATGCAGCAGATCTAGCTTAAGAAAATCTTTAACAAGTATTCAGAATGTAAAATAATCCCTTTTAACGCCCCAACATAAAGATTATTAGGAATAAGTAATTTTTAGTGATATTTAATGGCTTTACGCATTTTGTGCTCTAATTTCGACTATTTTTTTAACATTTCCACGAAAACGCGGATTTCAACGGTTTCGGAATCGAATTTTATCATTCTTGAGATCGATAAATTTTCTTTTATATAAAAACTGGCCGCTTTTTATGACCATTTAGTTTGCTAGGATAAATGGTCAAAATATTTTTAAGCTTTAAACTTTAATAGTCATATGTCTATATTCAATACTCTGTGTATTTCCTTACTTTTTATCATCTTTCCTAAAATAGAAACTTAAATTTTAAACAGAAGTGATTAAACTTCAATTATTATAATTTTTTTGTTGTTGTTGAAATCAAACATGTTTTTCAAACATTTTTCAGTGCAAAAAAAAAAGTAGAATCATTCAGCACTAAAGCCATATGTGCTATATTTTTTTTAATTTATGAAATTTCTCAAAGGTATATATTAAATCAATTACGCCATAAATAGTACTGAATTATTATATGGACGTTTCAAAAGTCATAGAAACTTTTTTTCTTGTATTTATTTTTCTGGACAATATCATGCTTCATATTTATTTATTTTATTTCATACAGCCACGTGCTAAAACTTAAACTCTTCTAAGTTTAGTTTGCACTGAGAATTAACTTCTTGATCTTTGAATTTGAATTTTTGTCAGCGTAATGGCAACGCATTGTTAAAAGTAAATTTTAGCTTAACAGCCTTTGTCGACATTTATTCTGGATTTGAAAGATATAACGGTCTTTTGTTTATAAAAAAGCGAAGTTGCGTTTAAAAATACTTTACGGTGGATTTTGTTTTTGCATCTTACTCTCAAGCTTAGACAAGTTTTTTATTTGTTTCTCCTCATATTTCTACTCTGCTAAATTCATTTTGTACGAGGTAAGATTGTTCCTTTATATTTTGTGAATTTTTTCTTCATTGCAAGCTGAGTCGCACATTTGTATCAGTGCAAGACTTTAGTGATGAGTCCTTTCAATTGAATTCTGAAACTCTCGCCTTCAACACGATGCCTCAAATTACTGACATTTATTTTTTGAATGAAAAACCTGCCAAGGACCTTGTGCTAAATTTAGGTCAGAAACATTACGAGGAAATAAACGTTATTTTTTCTAATGCGAATGCTTCTTCTCAAATACCGCGCACAAACCCCATTCTGATGCAAACTTTCATAAAGCAAAATATCGACAGACACTCAAATATCATGAACATGAGATTTACCCGGCAAGGGAAACTAATTTTTACTACAAAGGATCCGGGATGCGCAAAACAACTTCTTAGCTTAGAGCAGATTAACGATACTAAGGTTACTTCAAACGTTATTTGGGAAGGAGTTACTTCTAGATTTCTGCTTATTGATATGCCCACATGTGTTCCACTCAAAGAAGTTGCAGATGAACTGCGACAGTTTAACGATATTGAAATCAGAGAGATGAGACGTTTTGTCAAACAAAATTCGACACAACAAACTTCTCCAATTCTCGTAACAATTCTGGGTACTTCTCTTCCAGATTCAGTTAAACTTTGGCTTACAATCCAGAAAATTCGACCTTTTATTGATCGGCCTAGACAGTGTTCAAAATGTTACAGTTTCCTACACCCATCTAGGATATGTTCGAAAGACCAAGTTTGCCAATTATGTGGAACAGAACACGTTGGAAATTGTCAAAACCCAGTTAAATGCATTAATTGTCAAGGTTCTCATGCAGCAACATCTAAAGCATGTCCCTTGTACGTCAAAGAACAACAAATTTTGGATCTAAAATGTCGTAACCACCTCACTACGGGGGAAGCACGACGCATATTTAATGCATCTTCTAATACAACTTATGCGACTGTTACTAGATCGAACACGGAACCCATTGACTTTGAAAAATCTTTAAACGACAAAATGGAATCCATCATCCAAAACATCAACAAAAAGATGGAACAACATTTCAACGACAAAATGGAATCCATCATCCAAAACATCAACAAAAAGATGGAGCAACATTTCAATGCTCTATTGGAAATATTTCAAAAGACGGTCGAGTCTATGGTGCAACAGTTAATTCATGTGATTGACAAAGGTGAAAAAATTAAATCTCCATCCAGGAAGAGAAAAGCTTTACTTAATGCTTCGAAAAACTTCGCTAGTTCTACTAGTCAACCCATGCAATGGGACGCTGGTGGCCCTGCTGGGACTTCGGATTAATAATCTTTTTTTTGCGCTTTGTTTCCTTTTTGCTGTTTTATGTTTCCTCTCCCACTTTACTGCTTGTTATTTGTTTCTCTTCTTTACAAAGCGCTGCTTCAATTTTATCTTTCCCAAATGCTTGGGGGTTTTTTTTTGGTTTTTTTTTTTTGTGTGTGTGTGTACGTCACCCCGGTGTTTGGTTGACCTCTTGCAGAGTTTGCAGATTGCTTTTTCCTTTTCTGTTGGTTTAATTTATTAGGATGCGTTTTGTTCAGTGGAATTGCCGTAGTATTAGGAATAAAAAAATCTGGCTTGGTATTCCTCCCTTCTCAATTTCAGATTTCTGGATTTTTCAAGAAACTTTTCTTTATGCTGAAGAAGATTTTAGTTTCTATAAAAAAAGGTTTTTTAGATCTCACAGGGAAGGCAGACTGGGAGGGGGCCTTTTAATTGGAATCCCCGATCATTTGTCGGCATACATAATCCCTTACGATGTACCTCAAAATTCGGACGTGGAAATACTCACCGTTAAAATCATTACAGCTTCTCTAAACTTTTGTATAGTAAACATTTACGCTCCTACAGGTTTTGACATTGAAATTTTCGGAAACTTTTTTAACTCACTTTCTGAACCAACGTTCATCTTTGGTGACTTTAATTTACATCACCCTTTTTGGGGCTCAACCACTTCTTCCAGACTCAGCAACAATTTTGTCGATTGGTTAACGGATTCAAATTTTGTCATTTTAAATACTTCGAACCCGACGCACATTACTCCTGCAGGTAACCAATCACTTCTGGATCTTACCCTTTGTTCCAAATCACTCTTCTGTAGCTCAGATTGTTTTGTTGCTGAATCATCTTTTGATAGCGACCATTTCCCCATAATTTCCACCTGCAAAGTTTTACACAACAAACAAAGGTTCCTCACAGAAATTAAATGGCAATCTATTCTTTTTCAATCGGAAAAAATTTTTGAAGATACAAATCTTAACCTAGACTCAGTTTCATCAAACATTTCAGAAATCATATCCAATAATACTAGAAAAATACCTTTGAATAACAAACAATACCCACCCTGGTGGGATAAAACCTGTCACAAACTTTACAACCTTAAAATCATATATCGGAAGAAAGCATTAAAATGCATATCAACTAAATTTTGGATTCTTCACAAAAAATTCGCAAGCAGATTCAAATTTTATAGTAAACAAGCAAAACAAAAATTTTGGGATAATTTATGTAATAGTGCAAGAAATCCTCGTTTATTTTATTCTATCTTAAGAAAACTGAATCAGCAATATGAAGATAATAACTCCTTCAACACCATTTCTGTTAACAATTCTTTTATCACAAACCCATTCGTGCAAAGTAATCTGTTCGCAGAATTTTATGCCAACAATTCCAGTACTCACGAGCCATTACCAATCCAGTTTACGGACAATCAGGAAAGCGAATTAAACGGAGCACTTCAAATGGAAGAATTACAATTCGCAATTAAAAAATCAAAAACAACAACCCCAGGTCCAGAAAATATTCCCGCATCCTTTTTCAAAAAACTTAACAAAAATGCAAATTATTACATCCTTCAATTATTTCAACAGCTTTTAACACAGCATATGTTCCCAAAACATGGAAACATGCACTTATTATTCCCATTCCAAAACCAAATAAAGACAAGCTTCAGATAACATCATATAGGCCAATAGCTCTAACATCTGTTTTTTCCAAAATCTTTGAACGTATCTTATGTAAAAGAATTACTGATTTTCTTACAAAGAACAAAAAACTTCATCCAAAACAATTTGGTTTTTTACCATACAAGGACAATAGGGCAGCCACTTACTCATTATATTACAGCATTTCAAAAGCAAAGAGGGAAAAAAAACATTTCATTGGTATTAGTCTCGACATCGCAAAAGCTTATGATTCGGTTTATATTGACGGATTGATATATAAATGCTTGGAATTGGGCATCTGCGGGAAGATATGCGCTTGGTTGCATCAATTCCTTAGTCACCGTTCGTTTCAAGTGCGATGGAGACAAACACTCTCCGACATAAGAATTACAAACAAAGGATTAGCACAAGGTAGTGTCCTCTCGCCAATCTTATGGGCAATTTTTATATCGGATTTTTTTGAAACTCTTGAAAATGAAGTTGATTGTTTGATCTTTGCGGACGACATATTTATATTTTGCTCGCATTAGTCTATTGAACTTATTGCTAAGAAATTACAAAAAACAATGGAAAACGTACATCAATGGTGTACGTATTGGAAGCTTTCAGTTAATGCAGAGAAAAGTTACATAGCCGATCTTTCAAACAAAATTAATTTTACCCACCCAAATATCTCACTAGCAGGAACGAACATCCAATGGAAAAACTCAATTACATTCCTCGGAATTCCTTTTTCAAAAAGAAATCAAAACGGATCGATCTTAAATAAAATTAAAAATAAAGCTTTAAAAAAATCAACGCATTAAAGGGTTTTGCATATAAACATTATGGCCCAAGAACAAAAGATTTAATCACAATCACAGACAATAGCATTTGCAGCTTATTCTTTTACGCCAGTCCCATTATCAACAAATTTCCAGAAACTCACATGAAAGCATGTAATATTATTCAGACCAAAGCACTTCGCATTGCACTTGGTGTTCCACAGTGGACACCAAATAAAGCTCTCCTTTACATCTCCAATCAGGAAATTCTCAGTGAAAAAATCAAACGTTTATCCTTACAATTTCTCATTAAGCAGATTTCTATCAGTTCCTTCTCCGCCATCTACAAATTAGATTTAGAACATTTCAATCTTGCTCTTATTGAACAGGACAAAATTTTTCTGGATAAAATTTTTTCTGATCTAAACATTAATTGGAATCGCATTATTTCTGATCAACATTTTTTGCAACTTCCAAGAGAAAATTGCAGTATTATTATTTCAAAATACCCTTTTCAAAACAAATCTCTCCCACACTCAGCTATTAATGGCAGTTTTCAAGAAACGCTTCAAAAGGACTTCAAACAATGTTTCATTATCGCAACTGATGCATCGAAATCGCAAAACTTAACTTCAATCGCCGGCATTTCGGATCTGTCTCAATTTGCTTTTCGAACCCACAACATCAATTCAATTTTTACAGCTGAAGCTCTTGCAATTTACCAGGCTCTGGACTATCTTTCCGTTCCTGAGAAACATTTACTTCTTCTTACAGTTAGTCTTTCAGTTCTTACAGCACTTCAAAAATTTTCATATAAATCCCCATCCATTATTCATAAAATTGTGGCCAAAATTGTGGAAAAATCTCAGATTAACCAACATATTACTTTTCTTTGGATCCCAGGTCATTCGACAATTTTATGGAATGAAAAAGCGGACTTGATCGCAAAATCAGTTACAGAAATCAGCCCATGCATTGAATGGATCGCATCGGAAGACATCATCTCACGCATCAAACAAATCTCAAAAAGAAAAACAACAGACAGCTATAGACAGAGCAAATATTATGAAATTCTTGGTGAAATTCCAGACATAAAAAATATTGCTAAATGGACAAGAAATAGAAGAGAAGACATCATTTGCGCTAGAATATCTACCAAAACACTCATTACACCTGGCCTTCTACATCGTTTTAACCTGTCGAATGAACCAAATTGCGAAACATGCCACTCTTTGAATAATTTGGATCATATCTTACTGCACTGCCGAAAATACTCAAGCGTAAGACGTTGCCTGTGGTCGAAGTTGGGCCTCAACTCTCTTTCAAGCTGTAATTTCAAACAACTCACGAGCAAAGCATTTGCAGATAAACTCTCTCTCCATATTTTCCTTCAACACTTGAAATTTTTTGATATTTATTGATTGAAGATATTGTTGAACGCTGGGATGACAGCCTTTGTAGCTAAAAATCCCTAAATCCCCCTCATTCAAACAAACAAAAAATCAAACAAACAAGCCTTTGTCGCTATATCTCTTACTGTTTGTATTCAAGTTACAAGAGTTCGTGCAGGTTAAAATTCATAATTTTGAGCAAAAAATATCGTTAAGAATTATGCTTAGAATATTTTTAGAAATTAATTCAAAATTGAAGAATAAATCACAGCCCAAAATGAGATATATCATTGAAAAGTACATTTTTGTTGAATTTTAAGAGGATGTAAAAACCATTTTTATACTTTTAGGATTTTGGAAGTAATCACAGAAAAACGCCAAATTTTATTTAATTTTTAAGTAAAATTCTAATCAAAATTTCAAAAAAAAAATAGTTTCGAGGTGCACATTCCCATACTTTAAAGTGATGTTTGTGCGAAGTCTGGTAGATGTCGATCAAACGGTCTAGCCTGAAAAGCGCCAATACACACATACAAGCAATCACAAACACGCATTAATCTTTACTATAAGTAAAGATAACGATTCTACCAGTTTTTAATATCTGAAGCCCTTTTTGAATATACAGGGTGTATTTTTAACTGACGGTACTCAGAGACCACTGTAGCTTGAACTATCAGCCGCAATGCCACCAAATTGTGTACGGGGATTATTAACTACATGGGGAAAAGGAATCCCCGAAAAAAAAAGATTAGTTTCAAAAGTTGACGATAGGGGAAAAATGTGGCGCTTTACACTTTAAGACGGCTAAAATTTTGCATAAAGCACAGGGAAAAATTGTAAAATGCAAAATCCCAATTACATAGTCAACTCCAGCGCCAGTATTTTGAGTTATAAAAAAGAAACGGAGCATTGAAAATCATTTCAAGTATTAGTTGATTAGTAAAATGCGTCTCACTTTAGCACAGCGTGCATTACTTGTGAAGCTCTTTATCAATCCAATGCAATCTTCGCGAATTTAGAAGTCGAAACAATTTACATAAAAGGCCTCTATCAATTAATGCAGTGAAAGCAATGATTAAAAATTTTGAAAAAAAAACAGGTGCTCTCGCAACTCAGCCTGGTAGAGGGCGGAAACCGGTATCGGAGGATACGATCACAGATGTTGCGATTGCAATCGTTGAAAGAAATCAGACGAGCACTGCTGCCAATGGCAGCACACGTGGAGTTGCCCGACAACTGGATGTTAGTCTTCAACAGTATGAAAAGTTTTAAGAAAAATTCTTCAATTTTATCCATATAAACTTAGCCTTTTGCATGAATTAAGACCTACAGATTATGATCTTCGATTAATCTTTGAATTGACATTTCTTGACTGGATGGAGGTCGACGAGGCTTGGCCTTAGACGATTCTCTGGAGTGATGAGGGTCCTTTTTATTTAAATGGAACTGTTAAACTCAGAATTTAAGCATCTGAACAATCCCATACAATTCAAGAAATACCACTCCATTCTCAAAAAGTAACTGTTTGGTGTGGTTTTACAGCAGATTTTACCATCAGACCATACTTTCTTAAGACTATTACCCAAGCAGGACCGCAGACCTGTTCCGTAAACGCTCGAAAATATCATGATATGCTGAGTAGTTTTGTTATCCTACAACTTCAGCAAAGGCAATGCTCAGATAAAATTGTCTTCGTGCAGGATGGAGCACCACCACATATTGGTACATCCGTACAGCAATTGTTGCGCCATAATTTTACCGAAGAAAGAATCATTAATCGCTGTTTTCGTGTTGCTTCGTCACCTCGCTCCCCGGATCTAACCCCATGTGACTTTTTTCTGTGGGGTTATTTAGAATCAAAGGTTTATCTTGGTGGAGTCTCAAACTTATCAGTTTTAAAGGAAAACATGACCCGGACACGTCTTCTGAAATGTTGCATTCAGCTGTACAGAGTACGATGTACAGAACGCAATGCTTAGTCCAAAAAAATGGAGGTCATATTGAAAATAGCCGATGTCTTCCCCGGGAAAGCAATTCTACTGAATAAAAACAAAAGAACAAAGAATAAAAAGAAAGTTGAATAGAATCTCCTCTTCTTTTTCTTTTTTTTTTAAATTTGTAACCATTTACAGAAGTTATTTTTTCGAATAAAGCACATTTGTGGAAAAATTAATTCCTTGTTATTCATTTATCTGTTACTGTAGCTTTTTAAAATTTTATCGTACAGTTAAACTTAAAATTTAGATCAAAATCGCCACATTCCCTCCTATCGGCAACTTTTCGAACTCAATTTTTTTTTTTTCGTGGATTCATTTTTCCCATGTCGTCAATACTCCCCGTACAAAATTTGGTGGCTTTGCGGCTGATAGTTCGAGCTACAGAGCTCTCTCAGTATCGTCAGTTTAAAAAAAAACACCCTGTATTTATTCATTTTACTGTTCAATTAATAATACTTATTTTACTTGTCGATATTTGTTTTTAACATTAATATCGAGCATTATTTATTTTTCTGTTCCAAGTCTGTGTCCTGTTTATGCTTATTATTTCAACATAGAAGATTCAAATGCATTGTCACGTAACCTGCTTCCAGCACATAAAAAAGAACATTATTTCGGCATTTTTTTTTTTTTTCTTTTCATCAGTATGCACAACTTTCACGAAAAAAATAGCAGCAAACGTAAGAGTCTCCCCCCTTCGTATGTTCAATTGTCGTGGGAAAAAAGTAATTGCAAACATAGGAAGATTTTTTTTTCCTTACTCATTAAATGTACACATAAAAAAATGGACAGCTATTAAATAATTTGATTTCGTTTTGCTGTTGTCCTGTTTACAGGCAATTAAAAGATTGCGTTTAGATAAGCTCTGAACAAATACTCCAGAGTTTTTTTTATTAGTTTATTTTGAACAATAGCAAACTAAATAAATGCATATGAGAAGGACTGAGTACTACCAATCTAAGCAAGATATTAACAGATCTCCACTTTAAAAAGAATTAGGAAAGAAAAAAGCAATCAAACAAATTATAGGAGTCCCGATAGTTTCTGATAGTCAGGAAATTAACGGAATTAAATAGCATTCCAATTACCTAAAGGATATTCAATTAAATTAAAGAGACGATTAGAGGGCCGCGGTGGCCTGGTGGTAAGGTCTCGTCTTTAAAGAACCTGAAACCGGAAACCCGATTTCACCGCAGAACCGGCGTGTAAGCTGGCCTGGTGAACATTTTGCCTTAAACTTCCTTGAGTTTAAAAAAAAAAATGTTTTTGTAACTACGACTATTCATTTGTCTGTGAACACACTTGAAAGCGTAACAAGCTATTGGCAAGCTATCGACAATAACCTTTTATACAAATTTGGATATATCTATCAGTTTTGAACAAAATCCGTTTTGTGGTAAATTTATCGATTCATCCATCCACGTTCACACAATCGCGATGATCTGGTGTTAAGATATTGGTTTCGGAACCGGAGGGTTTCAAGTTCGAGACCCGATTTCACCACTGAATCGTCGTGTAAGCGGGTCTTGTGCACGTTAAATCCGTAGGGGTCAAACGTCATCCCATTGGTATGGTGAGAAAGCTTGGTGTGGTGGATGCCGGATGAGGCATCGTCCTCGTCATCCGACCGTGGCTCAAAATTACGAGGTCCGCCCCGAAATGGTCTTAGTGTTGCTTTAAAACGGGACGTTAATATAACTGAACCAAACCAAAAGATAATGAAAAGTGAGTTTTTTCCTTATTGCAAAGAAACAAAAAGAATTGCAATCATCAAAAGTTCGAACTCGAAAACTGTACCTTTTTCAGCTCTATTAACTTTTCTATAATTTGATAGAAATCGACAATTTTGATAAGAAGATCACAAAACAAATTTCTTCTATTCAATTCATTGTGTTTTGGAGTAATTGTGTTCGTATTCTTATGGACAGATAGTCAGGATTTTAAAAATAGCTCATTCAGACTAAACTTTCATATTTAAGACATTGTAATTCATCAAAATCCATACAAATGTGAACATAAATTCTTCAAAATCTGAAAGCTCAACATTTTTTTGTAATCGTAGCATTTAATATATACTTCGTATATATGGGAAAATAAGAAGAGTAAATTTGACATAATCGAACGAGGTTGAAGCTAAATAAAAGTATTGCCTTTTTATTATTTTTTATATTTGTTACAGGCTTTTATTTAATTCATTTCTTTCAATTTCTAATGATTGAATCTAGTTATTGATTTTTCATTTCATCTCCTGTTGCAAATCTGTAATTTATATAATATTACAATAATACAACATTTTAGAATATAACAAAAATACAACATTTTAAAATATCACAACAATACATTTTAGAATATCACAACAATACATTTTAGAATATTACAATAATACAATATTTTAGTTTTTATTTATAAACTAGTCGCCTTTAACGACTAGTTGATTTATCAAGATTATAGGTTATCTTTCATTTCGGTTAAAATGTTTAGATATAACTTCATATTCATGATACCATGAACTTGTCAGACACTCAAGATATGTTACTTTAACTGTACATATGCTCTTCTCATTATGTACGTGAAATTATGTACATGTAATTTTGTAATGAAGACCACTCCTATGACATCAAGGCGGTACTAAAAATATAAAGATATGATTCATCTGCTTCATTCACTTACTTACTACATTACTTACTTATTGTCATTTTATTTGTCTCATAAACTACACAGATACTTAACAAAATCCTTATTTTCTTTTACTTTCAGTAAAAGAAAAAAACCACGCAATCAGATAATTGATGAAAAAATGAAAACGATTTCAACTTCAAGATAACAATATGATCTATTGTTGGAAATAAAGCAAAAAATATTATGGTTATATATGGCAAAATGCAGGAAAGTTTGTTAGAAAATTAAACGAATGTAATTGAAAAGATATTTCTTTTGATTTTTGTGTACATTTTCACCTTCAAGGTATAACTATGCCAAATTTTGTAGCTGTTAATCAAACGATCTGGTTGTAGAGCACTAACACACACACACATTCACCTTTATTATTAATAAAGATTAATTTATTAATATTTTTCGCTAAAGGAAAGTACTCACCATTACTGAGCCTGAGGGGAAAAAATTCAATTGCAAGATTCCATTATAATCACACAAATAAGTTATAAAATTTAAAGTTCAGAATAAGAAAGTAATAATTAATGAAAATAAAAAAAAATAAATAAAAACTTCTTTTTATTATTCTATTTAAAAGTAGAAAATATATATATATATATATTTTCAAAAATATGAAGATCATAGAAAATTATAAAATGTTTAAGATTCTAAAATCAAGACGATAATGATATTAAATCATAATAAATATCATAAAAAAGATCGGGAAATATTCTGTAAAAATTACAATACACCATGAAGATGACGATAATATCAATTTATTTAGAATCAGCGTTCACTATTTTACGATTTTTCTTTGACTTCCAAATTTTAAAAAAAGAAAACTATTCCTTCGTTTATTATTTCACAAACAGAAACATGTCTTTTATTTATTTTTTTATTAATAATTGTTTTCATAAATTGTTCATGTTGGAATTAATAGATATCACTTTTCTAATGCACTTTTGTTTCTGAAAGAAAAATAAATAATGTTTTTTTTCCAATTGGAATTGATAAATTTATTACATATTATGCTATCAAATAAAATATGCTGTAGAACTTCCATTATTTCATTTTACACCAGTCGACAGGATAGATCAGATACCTTCGATACAAATACAAATATCGAATATGAAAATCAAGTGTTCCAAGGTTTTTTCGGAAACCATGTATATGGTTCCAATTTTTTGGTGGCAATTTCTTTCTTTTCTGTTTTCAAGAAATTCTTTAGAATATTTCTTTACAAGCAACAAGATATAAAAAATATCAATTGCAGCATATAGTTTACACAGAAAACATATTGCTTATTATATTTTTCTATGGACTCAGTCTCGAATAAATATCATTCAATAGATAGTTTGCAATTGTATCTACGAAATATAAGATCTAGTTTTATTTCCAAAGAAATACAGCGCAAAAATTATTATTTTTGAGATTTATCGTTCTCAGGCCAATTTTAATCTCTTCTTTTGGCATGTTCTTCGTCACACAGCAGCACAAAAGAAAAAAAAAAAAAAAAAGATGAGAATTTGAGAAAATGTAAAGAAAAAAATGAACGAGTTTTATGGCGTATTTGAGGAAACCAAGGCAGGAAATTTATAGACAGCGTTGCGTAGCATCGTAATTCTCGCCTTTGACTGTGACTGTGACTTGTACATTCTGGCAGTTTTATCACCCTAAAAAACTCTGGGAAATCGCGAAGGGGCAATTGCCCGTCACTAGAAAGCGATTTCCTAATTTAATAAAGAAGATAAACCTTATCTCAAAGTATCGAGGTCTAAAACAAGTTTGGATAGTAAGTTAATGAATTTTCTGAATAATACGGAAGTAGACGTGAACCCCAAAAGATTTATAAATATCTTCGCGATGTTTTACAAAGAAAAGGTCGTATTGGAGTTCCTTCAGTTATAGTAGAAAATTATTAGATGCTGTTGTGTAATCGTGAACTATCCACCATTTTATCGATTTCAGATTTAGTTCAGCTGTGAAGTTCGCCTTACAAATTTGAAGTAACTGTCGCTCAAGTGACGTAGCGAGGGAAAATGGCGCTAGTATAATAGGTGGGGTTTTTTTCCCCTTGTTGTTGTTTGTTTGTTTTTATCATGTAAGAACATAATTTTTTTTAAGCACCAAAATGCAGAAAATTGGCGATTTATTGGTTTTAAAACATCTTTTTTTTTTTTTTTCCTGCTTTTAGGTTTATTAGAAAATATCACATTTGATGACTTATCGCCAATAAATAGTTACAACTTGGCGCGTATGTCCGCTATGTATCCGATTCTCCTGTCTGGCCTATAAAGAGCAGGGTTCTAAGAAGTTATCGTCCGAAAAAGAACAGAGAAGAAAATGGGAATGAGCGGAAAACAGTGAGGAGAGGCATCGAAAGTTATATATTATATATATATATATATATATATTAAATGTTCTAACCAGCAAAAAAGTTCTGGAGCTCAAACGATTTTGAGATGGGGAAAAAAAAATAAATCCTTCTCTAAATATCGACACATGCATGCACAATATGATAGCCACGTGATTGTTTAAAACCGGTTTAAGCTGGTTTTCCAAGGAGGAAAAATTTGGTCTCGAGAAAACAATTTTAGAAATCGATTGATTATGAGATGATTATAAAACATCGCTTTTCTAAATGTTGGTGATTGAGAAATAGGAGTAATGTGAGAACATGATGTTTTACAGTGCGCGAAAAAAGTATAAGGACAACATGTAATTGCATGAAAATATGCTTTATTTCCATTTCACCTATATGAACTTTTTATATTTCTTACTTCTGCTGCATAAGTTTGTGATAACACTAATACCACATAAAAAACATAATTTAGCTTCAAAATATTGATTTTACAAAATTTAACATTAAAGGAAATACGGAAAAAATTATAAGGACATGTTGTAAAATACTTAAAAAAATGTTTCAATAATCAAGAAAACTACCTTTTTTTTCACTCACTTGAATAAGCCGAGAGGTCATAGATCCTGAAAGATCTTTTAAAATGTCCACACATGTTTTTTCCCAAGCGTCTTTGATAGCGACGACAAGATCTTGTATACAATGATACTGTGTGCCATTTTTATAAACTTCTCGGGCTAGAAGTCCCCATAAGTTTTCGATTGGATTAAGATCGGGACTTCTCGCCGGCCAATCAAGTAAATTTACAGAATTAGCTTCAAACCAGAGTTTTGCACTCATAGAAACGTGTATCGAAGCATTATCCTGCTGAAAAATATAGTCCCCTGAAGTAATTAGTGGCACTTCAGATAACAAACTTTCTCCTAACATATGAACATACCTGTCCGAATTCATTTTACGGTTGATAAATACAATTGGAGTGGTTCCATTTGCCGCAAAAGCGCCCCATACCATAACCGAGCCACCACCATATTGACGCCTGGAAAACACTTCCTTGGTCTTTCGCAGATCATACCAAAAATAACGAAAACCATCAGGTCCATCAAGATGGAACTTTTTTTCGTCCGAAAAAATTACATCAACCCACTTTTGACCAAGAGAAAAGTATTTTTTGGCAAAGTAAACTCTTCTTTTCTTATGATGATTTGTAAGAGGGGGGCGTGATACTAATTTCCTATAAGAAACTTGAGGATGTTTACTCAAAACATTTTGAACAGTCCTTGTTGAGCATGGTAAACTCAAATTTTGTCTAACTTCATTTGCAGTTTCTCTTTTCTCGCAAGCTCTCCTTACAATCATTCTTTTTTGTCGACGAGTGAGAATTTCTGGTCTCCCAGTTCGCTTTTTCATACCATACATTCCAGGATTTTTTAGAAAATTATAAACCACAGTTTTATATCTCTTGATTCTTTTTGAAATTTCCCATCCACTTAATCCACATTCTCGAAAAGCAACAATTTTTCCTTTTTCAGAGTCAGAAAGTTGAGTTCCTTTGGGCATCGTTTAAAAATTCACACTGAAAGTCGCCGAGTGGGAAATTCTTTTCGCAAATGAATCTTTTAACTCGGAATTGTCATTTTATGCTTTCAAATATGCAAATTTTTAAATAATTACTGGAGAAAAAGCAATGTCCTTATACTTTTTTCCGTTTTCATTTAGGTTTAAAAATCAAAATTTAAACTTTAGCAGATTTAAAATTGAAAATTTTAATTACTTTACGCATAAAATATTTTAGTTTTACTTCTATTTTTGCTGCGAGAATTTGCATACGATTCTGTAAACAAGGCTTCTAGATTTGGCGATTTTTCGCGTGTCCTTATAATTTTTTCGGGCACTGTACTGTCGGATTGACACCAAGTGGCTTAAAAATATAATGTTCTCACATAATAACTTTAAATTTACAAAAGCATGTTTTTGTTTTTTGTTTTTACTCCATTAATGGCTTGAAAGTATTGAAAGTATAAACATCGTCGAGTCATGATATTATTTTTCCTTCTTTTAATCATATTTTTCTTGAAAAGTAACATAACTAACACACTAATATTTTGTCTTTATGTTGACAATCAAGATTGGTGCTCGGGGCATCCATAACTCCCCTCCGTTGTTATAATGGATTGCTTTTCATCTAGTAAAATACTTTGGAAATATGCTCCCTTAAAAATTTTAATTAGTTGATACTTTTAAGCTGGTATTCTATCTATAAACTGAATGATGCGGAAACCATCACATGAAAAAAAAAAAGAAGAAGAAGAGGAACTTGTACTGCAAATAGTTTTGAAATGGAAGGATTAAAAAATAGTATTAGCCTAGTTACTTTGTAAATAACTTTACAAAGTATATAAATTATATGATTTATAAAGTGTTAAAACAATAATAAGAATTTTACAAGTGTAATAGATCAAGTTAGAATCTATTTCATTAGGTTCACCTCGTCTGGAGGTCAAAATAACTGTCGCAAAATATTGGAACAAATTTTAAAATTTTATCGCACTGGAGGAAAAAAGTATTTTCTTAAATACAATACTCGAATAAAAATTTACTTTTCAAAAATGTTGCATTTAATATTATATACTTTTGTCTGTAGAATTCAATATTACAAATATTATAGAATCTAAAAATATTTTTCTCAAATTATTATCAGATGACGTCATTCATAGGGAATGAAAATTCTTTAAAATCGACTCACAACTAAGTTTATAAAACAATAAGATATTATGAAATTTTATATAAAGCGAAATTAAGAAGAAATTCAGAATTTTAATGCATCAAGTAATGATTGAAAATTCAATTACTCAATTCCATATGTACAATCTTAAAAGAAATCAAATTTAATACAAAGCATTTATAAGAAAAAATGAATATTTAACTCCGTTTAAAATCTGTATGCGCGTTATCCTTCGTTTTGAATTGGCAGATGACAAAACCGACTTTTGAGCTTGCACTGAACTTTCCAAATTTCCCCACCACGATTCCCTGATTCCCAAAGATCAAACTATATTGTAGAAAATCAGGTCTACTTAAAACAAAAATTAACCAGCAGGAATGGTCTCCCTAAACTTTCTCGCATACTGTCTAATAAACTTCTCGTGCCAGAGAACGCTTTACGCGCAATTGGCGCACATTAGTTATAACTTTGGCTTGAATTTAGCTTTTTTAGTAAATCTATTGCGTCATCCTTGGCGAATTATCTGGTGTTTAAGGTTTATGTACACACTTGAAACTTCGAAAATCGTTCAAAATATCGAATATTTTTTTTATTGCTTAATAATGTTCTCTGATCCTCTAACTTTCAAACGATACCAAGATGAAGTCAATATTCGAAATATTTCTCGAGTTATAATTATTTTTCTTGAGATTCTTTCATTAAAAACTCTAGTTACGGTTTTTTTTAAACTCATTTTATGAAGAATGATATTTTCCCACTATGTTGCTTCATTCAAACAATCATAACTCAACAAGAAATTATCCAAATACAATTATTTATATATCAAAATAATCTGTATGAAATAGCGGATGTTTTGTGCCTCAATCAAAGAGATATATATAGAAATAAATTTTTAATAGCTATTTAAAAGTTAAAATGACAGGAAAAATCTCTGTTTTTCTATACATCGTTGATAAAAAAATTGTTTTAAAAAAAACTATATATTTTTATAACTTGATTGAGGCAGACAACATGAAGACTAATATTAGGCATCATTTCCAACTAGAATTGTGTGCCTGTACAAATTAGAATTTAAGATATCATGTTTCAAAAAATAGGCTAATTAGCTCATTAAATATTAATTAATAATTAGTGTAATATTAATTAGTGTAATATTAATTTTTCTCACTGAAATGAGTTTAAACATATATTAATAACCTACTGTGAAAAAACTGGATTTTTAAAATTAAAATTTAAAAAAAAATCTTCTAGTGTGTACGTACACCTTAATAGTATCCAAAAATCGGATTTGTGTTTTAATTCGATTTTTCGCAATCGATTGGAACAAAAATGTCACAGAAAACTTCACTTGTAGTCACAAAATGAATATATTTAAGTCATTGCGTTTTTAAATTATTGATTTTGCATGTTTCTAAACCGACAGACAGTCAACCCGAAATTGAATTTGGCTCAAAATTTGATAAGCACCTACACTATAGATGTTAAATCGGTGTACCGAATTTTATCTAACTCTCTTCGTTTGGCAATTGTTGCGTTAACTTATATTCGAACAGTCAGACAGACGAACTTCCTCCGAACTGATTTTACTGAAAATTTGATTGAAATCTACAAATTGGGTCTAAAGATCATATACCAAATTTCAACCATGTAGCTCAAAACGTTTCTATGTTATTTTTGTCGCAGACAAACCGACGTTTTTCCAAAAATGTGTTTTCCGAATTCAGGGAGGTCTAAAATGTGGAGATTCGTCAAAATCTCGAGTTGGAATATTTTTGACGATTACTATACTTTTTCCATACGACGCCTACGAGAAAGTAAAAATATAGGTAAAACCAGTCTTTCATCGATTTCCCATTCTCATTATATACGGAAGAGATTTGCTTTAATGAATAAATTAACGTACCGAAGCGTTGAAACTTACTAGATTAATCAAATATTAATATCTCATAGACGACTGAATCTCAGTCATTAACACCACTTAGAGATTTAAATTATTCCTTTACATCTAATCTAATTTGCAACAGCATATTAATGCCTTTGCATATTAGTTTCTCATCTCTGAAATTAATCATTGATAATTCGTTCTTCAGAAAATTCGTCATTTAAAATTTATGATGAAGTAATTATTCAACCGTGTCAGGAGGAGTTGGATATAAATTGACTAATTTCCTAATTGAGTAGTTATATCTGTATCAATTCTAATTTTTTTTTCTTTTATGTAGTATAGTGTATATGAAATGGTATTAATTTTGCTAATAATTCATTTGTTCTTTCTGATACATAAAGAAAAAAATGTTGTAATCGTCAAAAATCTCAAATTTTAACGAATTTCCACGTTTTAGATCTATCTGATCCAGAAAAAAAATACATTGTCGAAATATGTCTGTGAAATGTATGGAATAATATGATAATTAAAAAAAAAGATTAGACAGGTAAAATTTGATATCACAACGTAATTTATAACCAAGGCTAATAAATACGATTAAATGAAATTGTTTTTGAATTGTAAGAACTCACTACAATACAATTCAACAAAGGATTTTTCGTATAGAATTTCAATCAATTAAAATTTAACAGAAATCTTATTATTTATTTATTTATTTGCCTTAATAATTTCAAAACACATAAAAAAATATTTTTACACCATTTTAAAATTTAAAATATTAACTTTAAAATCTCACTAGATATTTCATATTGTAAAAAATATTTATTAATTACTTTTTGTCCCGTACCCGAAACATTCATTTTTTACATCTCAACTCTAAAAAGGAATAATTTTTTCCCAATCAAAACAACCCCCGGGGGGGGCGGCACCTCGAAATGAGGATGAGATGCTTCTGGTACGGTGATTAGATCCTCCCACCCTGGATGGTACACAAAAAGGTGGGGGATCAGGCTCCTCCCATCGATGATGGAACGTACTTCCTTCGAGAAGGGTTGTACCATGGCCGGTAATGGCCCTTAAGACTCCACCACAGTTCCCGCCAGTGTTGCTGTTGCGGCGGTCCGGTCATTCAGTTTTCTTTATCCGTGTGCCTTCGGGCGGGTCAGAGAGTCAGTAATATGACCTTCCCAATCAAAACTCAAACAATTTTGTTCCGAATTTTTTATATAACGCGTGTATATTGACGAATTCACTTGGTATTTACATCTGAAAACAGTGAATTACAGACATTGTATTATATAAATTCCGAACTCATACTTTCAAGCTTCTCAAAAAAAATCATTAAAAATTTTCAATAATTAAGGTAAAATTGTAGTTTAATTAACAATTTCTACTAAGGAAGATTTTATTTTGCAATTTAAAGGCTGCTCTTTTTAGTTCAGTAAACAGTTATTACGTTTGTATAAATTCTTTCTTTCTTTTTTTTAATTCATGTGAAAATCTCGATTTTTAATTACTATTAATCAAATGCAAGGGATTCGTCGCCAATGATCATATGATAGATTCAGTAAATCACTAAATATAAATCACTCCAATGATCAATATTTCGTAACTATTGTTCGCTAATATCATGCAGGGCACTCGCGACTTTATCCGAGGTCCATAATTTTATGCTCAAGTTGGGAAGCGGATAACACTTTTATTGCGAAAAAGTTTGGAGCAGATCACCCCCACCGGTTTTGAATTAGTAATTTTCCAAGTTCTTATGAATTTTATAATAAATTATATTGGCCCCCTCAAAAGAAATCCTAAAAAATAAATTTCAAAATTCCTAAAATAGATTATACATATTTACTTTACGCGGTATTCCATTTTCGATGGCACATTTTTACTTTCACAAGTCGGTCCCATTCATGCAATGGCATCTAAGATTATTGCCATTCTACTAAAGAAAAATCGAAAATTAAGAGATAAATTCAAATATTAAAGCAAACGATAATTTCAGGTGCTTGTAATGATTTTCAAACCGCGTTTCAGAATTTGACAACATGAATCTCCTTTTAACAAACCTGCCTGACATATTATTCTAATCTGGAAAACAAATAAAATGAAAAAGTCAATTAAGCACCCTCGGAAGAAGGATAGCGGCTTAAGAAGAAAAACGCTAATGGGAAAATCCGATACTCGATATAACCCGAAACAATCCGGAAACCCCAAAAGAAGAGAAAACAAATGCACCATTATTCAGTATCATGAATGCTTAGCTACAAAAACAACCAGAAATAAATTAACTTTTTCATAGTTGTCATTAACTAAACACATCGCCTCTTAAAAATTCGGGTTTGTCCCTTTCATTTCCATCTTCCAAATTTTTAAGTAATTCATAATATGGCATTAAAAATGCATGTTTCAACATGATTTTGCCTACGTTTATGCAATTAAACGAACTCCTCTGACATCAGTAGAAATCCTCTAAAAATATATATCCACATTTATGTTTTCGTCTGACTTTTTACTTTCTCGTATAATTAGTATAGAGAAAATATATTAATCGTCAAAAAATTCGAAATTTTTTTTAAAGAATCTCCCAGTTTTAGACCTCTACGAGTTCGAAAAACACATTTTTGGAAAATGTTAGTCTGTCTCTGACAAAGATAACTCAGAAACGACTTGAGCTAGACGTATGAAATTCGGTATATGGCCTCTATACTAAATCTATAGAATTTTGTCAAATTTCTAGCGAACTTCATTCAGATGAAGTCAATCTGTCCGACTATTCGAAAATAAATTAACTCGGTAACTAAAAAAAAATGAAGAGAGCTAGATAGATGAAATTCGGTCACAGAATCAATATCTGTAGTCTAGAAACTTATCAAATTTTGTGCCAAATCTGTCAAGGGTCTAACCGTCCGTACTTTTAGAAATATGTAAACCTGCATTCTCATTGCTATGAAGACGACTCTGTGACTCGCCGAGAGTTATCGATACGTCCCGCAAGCCTAATGGACATTGCAACATGACGATTCCGAAAACACGGTTCGCATAGGTAGTCCAGACCCTGCCGCCTGATTGGTTTGGTTCCACATGCAATCAGAGTACCCTATTCTATGCTAGAGTGGGCTGTTCCTCTTCTGAAACAGTTATTTTCGTGTCATTGTTTTTTGGAAATAAAACATCCATTTCAAACTCCTTCCATCTACATAATTCACTGTCCTGACGTCATTTATGCACTCGCCCTCACTCCAACAGTATCTTATCGAGCAATTCTTGTATATATATAAATCTATTCATTTCGTGTATTTCGGAAACGGCTCTAACGATTTGGATCAAATTTTATATTTAGATAAAGTTTTGCTTTTTAAGCTTATCTATATAGGTGCCTTTCTTGAAAAAACATGATTTTACACACATACACACACAAAAGCATTTTTTTATGATTAACTCAGTTTACAGTTCAAGAGATGGTGCCATAAGCTGAATTTAAACAAACCGAGGAAAACATGAGAGCTTCAATAAAAATCTTATACCTTTAAACGAAAAATTCTTATAATTATATATATGTATATGATATTTTAAACTCTAATTTCAATTTAATTAATTTCCACGGTTTTATCTTAATTTAGCCCATTGTAACTGCATTCTAAAATATTCTCTTATTTCCTGATCGCATTCCACTTTTTCTATTTAATTAATTCAAGAAGTTTTGTAAAATGCTTAGGGCGGCAATTCACACGCACCGCGTGACGGGATAGAAAAATGCCCAGTAAACACATCCATGTGTTTCCCTTACTTGTGATTGATGTCTGAAATCCCTATCAGTCTCTTCACTGTCTCCAAAACTGCCTTCTGATTAAAAAATTATATGCTTACATTATATATATATATAAACAAAGAGTCGACAGGATAGTTTCCTGTGCAAAATTTTCAAATGAATTAAAATTAAATTACCGAGTGGAGAGGAAATTTGACTTTGCGGTACGGCTAGTCACTCGCCGTTGCTTTGAAGATGGTTTCGTGTTTGTTCGGTCGCGTTTTCTTGCGTGATGCAATAGCTCCTCGCCGACACCTATGGTTTTTCCCCCGGCTACGCTTCTCCCCGACACTGATGTTTCTTGCACCCGAAGTTCCGTTGCTACCGGCTGCCTCCGGTCACACCGTTCTACGGCGCTGAAATTTTTCGACTCCGTTGATATGCCCAATTCTATGCCCTAAGTAACCTGTGATCTCATCCGACCTTCCAGCTCTGCCCTTGGGTTTGTGCTCCATATACCATCCTGCTCCTCTCCTGTGAAAAATTTATTCATCCAATTTCGAATATGTAATTTATGTGCTACATTATCATGAAAAAAATAATAATCGCCTACTTTACTCTCAAGTTCTGCTCAAAATTGGCTTTTGTGAATCATCGAAAAGGGAATAGTGTTTAAAAAACAGAAGTCTCCATCAACTGACCCAACGAATGAAAGTCAAGATTTATATTCTGTACTTTTAATTTTATTTTGAATTGCAATTTTCAATTACAATATAATTGCAAATAATCTTTTCATATTGTTATTTAAAATATTAAAATTAATTAAAATATTAAATTTTTTTCTAATCTATTATTTAAAATTTCTGCATAATATTAAAGTGTGTTGAATTTGGAATTTATTTATATGCGAGCAAATTTAAGAAAAATGATTTCCCCACATAAATTTAATTGATGTAACTCCATGGTTTTAAAATTAAATAAATAAATAAAAGTAATGACACATATGAGAGAAATTTAACGAGTACCTCAGAGGAAATTTGTTACACCTCTGATTGTAATTAAATTATACTCTGGTATTTATTGTGTCAGAATGCTTTTATGTTTTAATATGCATACCTACCTTGTGAATGAAAAAAAGTAACAGACCAAGGTTTTTATATACTGCATAATGGCATGTGACAATCAGAATAATGTAGTAATACCTCAGGGGAAATTGTTACACCTCTGACAGTTATTAAGCTATCCTCTATTATCACTGTGTCAAAGTACTTGTTTTTAGAAAATACAAATATTTCTTTTTTTTTTATTTCTCTTTCAATTACCAATTATTTTTTATATTATTATTTCTCAAATATTTTATCATAAGAGTATTTTGAGTCTTGAGTTTGTTACATTCATTTACAAGTGTTTTGTTTGAAATCTTTGAATCTTGCATTTATTATTTTTAGTTTCAAGTATTTTTTATGAAAACATTCAATTTTACAATTATTTTTAGTTCCACGTTTTTCATTTGATATTTTTGAATCATGCAATTATTATTTTCATTTTCAAATGATTTATATGAAGGTGTTATTTCTACGAATTGATCGAGGAACTATTTCATGATTAACTTTCAACTGTCATGTAAATTTTATCATTCATATTAACCTAGATGAGAACAAGTTGTTCTTGTGTACATATAAGACTGTAAATAAAGGAATTGTCTGTAATGCTACTCTCTTATTTGATCAGTCAGGATCAAGAAATTACATGCTATATAATCCTAATTTACCTCTTCATGTTTTCTATGGTGCATATCAAGCAGCCATTGGAAGTGTTCTAAAATAGCCTTACTTTTCTGGCAAATTACATCTGGTATCTTATCATTCTAGAACTTTACGCTTTTATAAAAAAAAAAATTATTGAATAATTGAATTCAAAAGTTTAGCAATGTTAGATGCTCTTGATAAATTTCAATACTATTTACAAGAGAAACAATTCATAATTCATACTGATCATTCTGCCCTCATTCGGCTTAAATATGTTAAAAATTTGTCTTTCAAGCTAAACATATTTGATTTTGAAATTAAATATTTAAAAAGAACAGTTAATGTTGAGGTTCATAGGTTATTAAGGCATCCTATTGATCAATATTTCCAGCATCCTGCATATTTATTTGAGTTGGATGAGATAAAACACTATCAAAATTTAAACAATTTGGATAACACTAAATATAAAAATATTACTAATGTACTTGTACTAAAAAAGGAAAATCTGTTAAAAATAACCTTACCTGTTGCACCTTTTCCACTAGCAAACAATTTAGGCATCCAGGTACTCAAAAAAGTGAAAAATCTAATTACTTCCCCAATGTTATTGGTCTCGTACTACTCAAGATATTGTACTTTTTATAAAACACTGCGATTTTTTTTTTAACAATAAAATTTGCTTTTCACAGGCTGTGCCACTTCACAGATCATTTAATAAAGAAAAATATTCAACTATTAAATTAAAATATATTCTAATGAAATATTAAGAAAATTTTCACATACGAAGAAAATGATTCAAAAATAGTGGAAAAAATTACCAGATATTCCAACGAATCATCAGATAATAATAAAAGCTATATGAAAATGGATGGTAGCAATATGCAAAAAGTATTTCTTATTCAGAAGTCATAATTCACTTTGATTGTTAAATATTCCACTAAATCAAAATATTAATAATTAAAAAATTTTGTATCATGTAAAACATATACAGAATAATTTATATAAAATACTTTCTGTATCATGTATATTAGTGTTTTATATAAAATACTAACATGCATGGAACATAACTAACAGATATTGCTTTTAATACTATTGTTGAATGACAATTGTTAAATGTAAACAAACTGCTGTATGAATGTTTCAATGAACGTCTTTATAGATGCTCTTAACTCGGTGTTTCACTAATTAATGGAGATTCAAAATATTACTTGAAATGCTCTGGAGGGAATTCGCTATGTTACCAAAAACTCCAATCAGTCAGAGAAAATATAAAAGAAATAAAAAATTAGACGTCAAATTGAAAGTTTAATTGGGTACAAAAATAGACTTAACCATTTCCAGATGGGCTATCATTATGAATTGCCAATAGAATGGTTATTATCTTAGAGAATTAGTTTTTGCATTATCTTGAAATTCAAAAAGTTTACTTTTTTAACCTGTTAATTGGGTATGATGAAACATTTCATTGTGAAAAGAGTTGAATACAAGTTCATTACCTGATTAACAGGTTAATTATGGAAATTTCATTTCCATACAATTTTTCTTTATTTTTATTAAATTTTTTATACTGTACAATCTTTAAAAATATGATGAAATACAAATTCATCCATCAAAATATTCAACTGCATGCATTTGCCAATATTTAAATTAAGATTTTTAAAAACTGCTTTCTTTGAATATTCACTCCAAAATAGGATTTTCACTTCTACTTTTATGTTATAGAATATACACTTTTTAATTTACATCCATAATAATTTGTAGTATATTGGCCCAATTCATGGTTTTCAATCATATCAAACTACAAGGTGAAATTTTTAAAAATATATCTCATATTTATAGTTTAACTCTTATAATTAACTTTAGTTTTTAAGTCAACTCTTATAGTTAAAAACTAAAGTTAAGTCATAAATATTTTATTAGTGCTAAATCCAACTTTTAGCTTAGTTTTCAGTTTATTTTCACTATTCATTGTTTTCTTTTGAAAAAATGGTATCCACTAAATCTCTTCTTTTGATCTGTCATTTAATTTAAATGTTTTTCTAAATGACCAAGAATTTAACTGAATTTAATTGCAAAAATTATTTCGGAAATCTACTCTCATGAAAAGGTATTATAAATTACATATAATAAAGTAAGATAAATGCTAAGGTATTGATGAAAAGATATTACTGCAAATCATTAATTTTCATTTAACAATTTTTTTTAATACAAAAACATTTAGAATAGATTATTTACATGCCACAAATGATGAATTCCACATCCAGTTACAACTTCAGGTAATTCTGTATCAATTTATAATGAAATCTACTAAATTTGCAATTTGAATTCTTTTTTTGTGTGTCTATTCTTTTATGGGAATTTGCTTCAATTTCCTTACATAAAAATTAAATTTAAGAGCATCTTCATGAGAAAGCAGGTTTTCAAACTTAAGTAATCATTTATTTTTATTGTAAATTTATTATGTTTTGAATATGAATCATTTTTTAAAATTTTGTAACATATTTCAAAAAATACCTTTATTACTTTTTCCTTTAAAAGTTACTATCATTCTCAAATACCCTGCCCCCCCCCCCAACAATCTGTATGTTTAACAAATAAAAGTATAGTTAAGATATATTTTTAAGATCCTTTTAATTCTAATTAATTAAATAACAAACTATAAGTTAAAAATTGAAAAAATATTTGTATTTCTAATTCAAAACATTGTAGCATGATTATGCTACAAAAGTGATTTGTTAAGTGATTTTTTAAATTTAGTGCTAATTATACAACAGCAGAATACATACAAAAAATGTACTCAATATTATCAAAATGTGCAAGACTTTAAATACAGTAAATACAACAATAAAAGATATTGTTTTAAAATTACTTAAAACAATTTTTTTAAATGATTAAAATTAGAGGAAAAACTATACAGAAATAATTAAAATAAAGTTGATAAAACTTAAAAGGGTTTCTCATCCTTTTTTTCTAATTTTGAAGTGGTGTAATAGTGGTTTGTGTGTAAAATAATATACAACAACTTTCTTGAGGACACACATTAACATTCAATTGATTTTTATATATTTTGAAAAACCCTCTTAGTGAACACTTTATGTGTAGAATCTGGTATCTATAAATTCGACAATCTGCAATGTAGAAAGTTGTTAATAGTCTTTCCATCAGGTATTGCATGATTGGATTTATATTTATCACATGTGGAGTTTATAAACATTATTCATTAAAAATCTGGAATACTTGTTTATATCATCTCTGCTTCCATTTTTTCAAATTCAGAAAAGCATGTGAAGTTATTTTCAAAACTAATACCAAGCAAGTGTACATAATTTAGCTGAATTATTTATTTAATAGATTTAGCAGAATTATTTATTTAACAGATATCAAAATTGGCTTGAACTGATAAGTATTTTAAACATAGTTTAAAAATTATTTAGAAAATCAAAGCTATTCTACCTTACAGAATTTTTATTTAAAAACTGAAATAGCTCTAGTTTTTTTTTTTTTTTATCGTTTTTAAATACATATAGCATAAAAATGTATGGTAATACAGTACAAATTTTTATACTTATCAAAAAAATCACGGGAAGTATTATCGCCTGAAATATAAAACATGTAAATTGATCAAATGCAACATTAAAAATTTTTGTGGTATTCTTTGTATAATTTGATCTTATCTAAATTACATAATCAGTTTTGAATAAATATAAATTTTTAATATTCACCGTTGAAGTAAGGAATTTATGCTTGAAGCTTTATTACAAAAAGTTATATTTTTCTCAATTAAGAAGACATCTAAATATATATAATATATAAGACTAAGAGTTTAAAATTTCTTTTTTTTTTTTAATTCAAATAGAGACTATATCTAAAAATATTCCAATTGCAATCAAACTTCTCGATATTGAATTGGATTCATGAAAATCAAATATGATATACATAAAAACACATATTGCAAATTTTTCATCAACTTTTTAACAAAATAATTCAATTTCAATAAATATGTAAAATTTTTATATGAAATTAGTTTTGACATACCAAAATTTTATTCAAAATAGGCTTTAATACAGGCTTTTAGAAGCTAAAGTGAAGATTAAAAGATAAAAATTAAATCTGCGAATTTCCAATTAATTTCAACAAAATAAATTCTCCTTGCTTATTTTGAAAAAAAATCGCAACTAAAAAAAAAGCAAAAAGAAGTGCAATTTTAGCATTCTTAATAAAAAATTTATACAAAGTTTCAAAAAAAAAAAAAAAAAAAATACTGAAATTGGTTTTTGATTGATTCAAAGAATAAAGCCTAAATACTATCATTCATAAAAATTGCTTATTTCTATTTTTTTCCCCTTAAACATGTAAATTTCATGAAATTTAAAATGAAAAAATAATTATTATTCTTAGTTCTATAAATCAAATATGAGAAAGGCTTAAGAAGAAAAAAAGTGGAACTCCATAAAATAATGTATTAAGTCAAATATAAACACAGAAGTAAAATAAATATAATTAATTGAATAAATTTATACAAAAAGTGCTTAAGTTAATAAAATTATTTTACAGTTATCACATTAAAGAAAATAAATCTCGAGAAAATCGATTGATAAAATGCCATTCAATAAACACTGTAATCCTCATTTCTGTAGAAATGTGCCATATTTGATTTTATATTATCTATATATATTTTTATATATATAGTTCAATATACATATGATTTAAAAAAATAATATGATGAAAAATTGTTAAAACAAAGCATCTGTAACTTATTTTATAGAAATGGATAAAATTTTGAAACTATACAAGGAAAAATAGTACTGCCATAAAAAAACTATCAAAATCGACAAATAAAAATTCTAACATCAATATAAAAAGCAAATGTGATTAAATATTTAATTGTTAATATGTTTAAAAAATATTCATTTGGAGAAAATATAGATAAGATTACAAATGAAGCGTCCATCTTGTATTTTTTATCCTATTATGTATTAACTGTGCAAATCATAATAAAAAATATCTCTTAAAAATGTGTTTTGAAAAGAATTGAAAATAAAATTTAATAGCATTACATACTGCTGTCAACACCAATTGCAAATGAACAAATATTTGGCTTCACATTTGTGAAACAAAAATTTTATTAGTTCTAAAAACATCCACAATTACAATATTGATTACATAATTTTCCAATATTTTATCAATTCATTCAAGTATTAATTAACTAATAATCACAGCACATATATTGCCTTTAAAAGTCAAAAAAAGAAACTTAAATTTTTTTACATTTTGAACTTTTTTGCTTCTTGCTCATGAAATCAGTTTTACATTCCATTCAATACTCTTTAACAAGGAGTTAAAAAAATAATAATAACTAGTCTCCTTATTTTACATAAAATAAATGTTAATTATTATTTTACAAAATTTTATAACATAAAAATAATTTGCAGTATGAGCTAAAATATGTTAATGAAAATTTCTCTTAAAACTAAATAAAACACAAAAAAAAAAAAAATCAATTTCTCAAGAAATTTCATTTTTTAAAAAACTTTTTTACATTACTTTTTTTTATTTTAATAAGCACAATTCAGGAATGTCTTTAACTAATGTATGCATATTTATTCTTCCAAATTCACAATTACTCGGCACACAGGACATGTGTGGTTGATCTGTAAGAAAAATAATCAAAAATTAAAAATTTTCAAAGGCCATTTTAAAAAAGAAAGCAAGGTATAAATGTTAATTTTTACATTAAAAATAATATCCTTTTTCTATACAAAAAATTGCTGTTTTCATGATTTACTAATTTGTACATATGCTCACAATAAAATCATACAAATATCACAAAACACAAATTCATTCAATATTTACACAATAATATATTATGGAAACGGATGGCAAATCTTGCCAATCGTTTCCGCAGACGTCGCCAATGGCGGCCAAACATCACACCTTTCCCCCAAGATAATGATTAATCTCAATTTAATTGTTATCTGAAATTAGAACATTTTGTCCACCATTGTGACGAGCAGCCGAAACATTACAATACAAATATGTTACATATAAGTTCAATAACAAGTGATAAAATTTAAGAATTAAAAAATTTACATACATATGCTAAAATTATAAATGAAAATACTATTTACAGTCTTCAGTAGAGACAGGCAGTCTAGACAACGCATCTGCATTCACAAGTTTGCTTCCTGGACAATGCTCTACATCTAGGTGATACCTCTGCAAGGCAAGTGTCCATCGTTGCAACTTTAATGACTGCCGAGCATTTTTAACGATGTATGTTTGTTAGGGGATTATGGTCACTGATGATCCTAATAGAAGCTCCGAAAATCCAAGGTTCGAATTTCTTAAAGGGCCATACTATTGTGCAAGCCACTCTCTCTATCGTTGGCCATTGAGTTTATGCTCGAGTTAATTTCTGACTCGCATAGCAGATAGGATATTGCTTTCCACTGTACGTGATAAACATGCTCCAATGCCTATTTGAGATGCATCTGTATGGATAAGGAAAGGCCGTTCCAGTGATGGCGCATGAAGTTCTGTAGTTTTGAAAAATTTATCTTTCAGTTCTTGAAAGGATTCTTGATGCACTTCTTTCCAGTCAAGGACTTCCAGTGGTCGTTTCTTCGTCAATTCTGGAAGGGGATGAGCAGTTTCTGCATAATTTGGGATATAATCTCTGTAATAGTTCAGCAATCCAAGTGCACTTTTAAGCTGGGTTTTTGTTCTTGGTACTTCCAACTCTTGTGTTGCTCTTGTTTTTTTTCTGGATCTGGTTGATGCTTCCCAGATCCTGTTATGTGTCCGAGATAATTCATTTGAGTTCTCGCAAATGAGCATTTCTTCGAGTTTACAGTGAAACCAAGTTCGTCTAATTTTGTAAACATACAATCCAGATGTTGTAGACGAGTTTCAAAGTCAGAGGGAAATATTATAATACCGTCGATGTAAGCTCTTGCGAATTCACTACAATCTTTTAAAATATTATTTATGACTCTTTGAAATGTGGATGCAGAATTTTTATATCCAAAAAGTAAAACTTTAAATCAATATTGATCTCTGAGTTTTACAAGATGTATAGTAGGGTGGAACGAAAACGGCCTTAATTTTTTCCCACCGATTTTAGTTTGGTAATAGTGGGGAAAAGTTGCCTTTTAGATTCATAAAGAATAATTGAAAATTTGGTTTCAATATTGCAATATCTTGAAGTTCTGCAAAGAGCTTGAAATTTGAAAAAAACTGACAAATTTTAAAATGGGCCTTTAAATTTATTTTTTCGATTTCAGTTTGGTAATAGTGAGAAAAAGGCGCCTTTTAGGTTCAAAAAAAATTTTTTTTATTTATTTGGTTGCAATACTATAACATCTTGAGGTGCCCCAAAAAACTTAAAGTTTGTAAAAAATTGAAAAATTATAAACTTTGATAAAAAGAAATTTATGAATTTTTCGTGGATATGATATTACAAAAGATTGTTTTAAATACATATATAAGTACTACAACTTGAAAAATTCTTAAATAGAAAATAAAATAATACAAAAAATATATTGAATGTTAAATTTTGTTTTTTATTTTTGTATCCTTAATGATTACAAATACCATAGTTCAAAATCTTTCTTTCTACTTCATCGCCACATTAAAACATTTTTTTTTTGTATTAAATTTTGGCATATTTACACATGAGTCAATTTTTGCTGTTATGTATGCTTCTCTTGCACTGAACCACAGATATTTTGGGCAAATTCGGTTACCAGTTTTACAGCTCTTTCCACAGCTTGCGTGTGACAAAGAAGCCGGAAAAAGTCGAATACCGAGTCCACTATATTATTTAGTTCAACTTCAGATGCCTTCAGTATAAAGTCTTTGAGAGAGTCACTGGAAACACGTTTTAACAAGGGGGTCTTAGTTACATCATTTTCAAGCCATGACATCATTTCCATGTAATCCTTTGCATTGAAGTTTATCTTTGAAACTTTGAACTTCCTAACTATGTCTCTACTTTCTGTTCTTACTTTTAAAACACGTTGTAAACCAATTTCTCTTTGAATTTTACGTTCATCACTTAGTATGGATAAAAGGATATTTTCTGGAGCAGAAAACTACCCATTTCTTTGAATAATAGGGTCTGTAATGTTCGTGAGATCGTCAGAGAGATAGCGTGAATGCGAGATAAGATTAAACAAATGTTTGGTACCATTCGTACATGATGGTTTTAACTTAATATTAAACCTCACATGAACAAACACTTTCACAATGTACTCAGCCAGAGTCTTAGGATTTTCAGTTGTCACATACAATCGAAGCAAGCGATTGGCTAATGTTACTACCTGGAGAGAGCAAGTTTTCCAGGGTTTCTTAAAGATAAATCCAATGAAGAATTTCTACTTGATACAGCGATACACATATCCAATAAATATTTTTGATCTGTACTTAAATCATTTTTGTCTTCCAGATGAGGAAGGTCTTCAAGTGGCAAGAAGGTAACCACAGAAAGACTAGCACAGTTTTCTAGCTGCTGACCTATTTCTCCTTTAAACTCATTGGATCTTTTCGTTTTACCATTTAAATGACAAAAAAGATGTCACAATGGTAACTCATTACAATGGAACAAACAGATTAATCATTGTAAAGGTCTTCCTATTTCCATTTCCATCAAAGAAATCACACCATTATTATACCCAGTGTTTACAACAGTTCAAAAGTTATTTGTTGTGTTCTCTATCTTTAAGAAATTGAAATATACTGTCTGCTGTGTCTTTTCCAGTGCCAGATTTAGGTGCTACATGGCCTTAAAACTTTGAGTTTGGTTCCTCTATAAGTGAAATGTACACATCTGAAATAACTTTTTTATACAATTTACTACTTTTCTTTTCTTGAACAATTGTTATGTATTTTCTCCCATAAAAAAACAATCCTTTGTTTTCGGTTATCTGAGTATAACGAATGTCTTTAATGAAAACTCTTCGATTTGTTGATCTTGCTCTTTTAATTTTCAACCTGTCTATTGTTTTGTCTTCTTCTGTGATTATACCCAAATCCTGTAAAGCAACACTAGCAATAGCTGCAGCAGCTCTGATATTCCAATACGGTCAGCAATGGAAGCTACAGATGGCAATTTAATATGCATTTGAGTGCTTTTCTCTTCGTTCAGTTTCGAAGGGTCTGGTAGTTTTATCTCTTCTTGTCTATTTGATGGATCTGGTTGGTCTGTCTCTTCTTTTATGTGATCTTTTAAAGAACACTGTTGTTCTTCAGCTCTGTCAATAACCATTTCTGGCACACTAGTATTTTTTGCCTGTTTTAAACTTAACTATTCTTTGTAGTTGTTTACTTTTTCTTCCTTCTCTCTTCCGCAAAGGCACTTGTGGTAGCTATATCAATGTTACCAATAACCATTTTCCTTTCAGAACTTTGATCATTTAGAAACTCTTGTTCCATAACCGAAACTTTGTTTTCTTTTATGCAAGTGCAAGTATTACAATTTACACATTTACAAGCAGCAACATCAAATAAACATTTAGCTTCTTCTCTGAATTTTCTGAGGTTGGAATCAAACTTATTTTAATCTTTAATAAATTCCTGTATTTAGCATGATAAGCTTTTATTATTTGTAAAATTCTTTTGCTAGGAAATAACGGAAATAGAAGCTCTAGTTATGTCTAATATAACAATAGCACTTCATAACAGATTCATAAGTAAGCAGTTCAACTTCAAGCAAATCGCTAAATTTCCCAAAAATAGGGCATTTTGACATTTGTCTTGTTATCATTAATTTAACTTGAGCCATTTTTACTAACTACAAAGTACACAAACGTATAAGTTCACAAATCAGTTACGTTAATCATTACACAATAGACGGACAAACAACTGACAAAATACACTCAAACTCAACTGAACTCGGCATCAGCTCTGATCTCATCACTAAACGCAGACATAACTCCGCTTCAATAACATGTACTTCAGAGATGACTCGGCTTCCTGGATGCCATACCAATGCTAGAATACAACTGTTTTTATTTTTCTACTCATATTATAACGCCTATTTAAAGCTTTTTATTTCCTAATGAAAGCTTGCGAAAAGTGTGTTTTTAGAAAATTTAATGTCCTAGTGGCACCACAAAATGTACTCTAATATTTTTTTATAATTTTTATTTATTTTATGTATACCAAAAGACATCTTTTCCACGCTATTACAAATTAAAAATCAAAAGTTGATTATTTCGTAAAAACAAAACTTTAAAATGTAGCAAAAATTTCAATTTTCTGAAGCTTTAATGCTCTTGCGGCACCTCAAGACGTACTCTAATATTGCTCAAAAGTTGCCTTATGAACACCAAAAGGCAACTTTTCTACGCAATTCCAAGTTAAAAATCAAAAGTTCGTTTCTTCGTTCCACCCTAATGTCTTTATTCTGCTCTTCCAGTATCCCTTTTAATAGGTCCAAAGTTATGATGTTAGTTTTACATATACTATATATTAAATCAACAGCATTTTCCCTTAGGAAAATCATCTGGTTTTGCAACAGCATTCAGGGTACAGTAATCTACACAAAGTCTGACACTCCCGTCTATTTTACTAACGCAGAGAACTGGATGAGTTATGTCGGCATCATTTTCTTCTATTAATCCTGCTTCCAATAATTCGCCCACCTGTTCATTAACTTTTTTCTTTAAAGCCTCTGGTATTCTATAAGTATACGGCTTCTTCCGCTCCATATTTGGTATCAAGCGAATTTTATGTTCCTCAACTTTTGCTTTTTTGAGTTTTCCGGTAAATAATCCTTGATGTTTTTTTAATCAGCATTTTTATCTGTTTTCTCTGTTGTTAATTTAAATTATCCATTTCTATCTCGCTCATTTCATTTTCCTTCAAAGGCACAGAATAATCTTTCTCAGGAACTGTTACAATTTCCCCGAATTCTTCCTCATCCTCAAAAATAACTCCCACAGCATTGACCTGGAATTTTCGGATTCACATGGACTCTCCTTTTTCCATCAGGTAACTTAACTACGTAGGAATGTGGCAGAATGATTATAACTATTTCACCAGGTCCAGTCACCTAACATACAATTTGTTGCTCAAGTCCAGAATGAGTAAATATACAAAATCTCCAATCATAAAGCTTTTCGATGCAGTTCCCCTATTAAAATAATCAGCGAAGGATTGTTGTCTCTTCTCGGCAAATACTTTCACTAGTTCAGCAGCTTCTTCATTTTCAGTTTCTGTAGGTATTTCACTGCAGATAAGCTCATATTTGTACATGGAGAAATCTCTCCAGACCAAGTTGATTTTAGTACAGCCAAAGGACCTCTTGCCTGTCTTCCATACATTAACTGGAACAGTGAAACTCAAGCAGGGAATATTAAATTTGTCAGTTACTGCAATTAGCGTATCCACATTATTAAATAAATTCACTCGATTCCTATAGTAAATGGGGATTCTATTGACTCTCGCCTCTATTTGTTTCCCAAATGCAGGTGTTAAAAAAAAAATCTTGCTTCCTTCTTATCATATAAATAAGGTACCAATGATGAATGAACAATATAATATAATAATAATATCAATAATTGCTTCAATTTTTTTTAATTAATATAAACATTGATCTTCTTTAGAGGTAAGTGTAAACAAATTTTGATTTGGTTCCGCTTGCAAGTGTGAAGATTCCACTTTAGCTACTATTCCTTGGTTCGAAGTGTCATTATTCCCCTTAAAATTTCTATCATGTTATCTTGTAATTTCATTCCTTCTTCGATTATCCACACAATAGATGCAGATGACTTTCGTTTTAGAATACTATCATTTACTCTTGTAATTTCTCTTCTATGGTGAGGAGGAATATATTTACTAGATGAAAAGTTGGGTTTTCTAAAATCACTCCGGACCTCATTGATTGGTTTCTGTTTTGCTCCAAAGTAAATGTCGCATTCCTTAGCAAGATCCTGTGGTTTGAGCCATTTTCTTCCCTGTCATATGTAAATATGAGGTGCAGTTTCCTTGCCAGCGAGTCAAACAATTTATCCAAAACTATAACTTCTTTCGGGGCCTAAAAATTTTTTACATTTCTCAATTTACAATAATATTCACACATAGACATCAATCTGGATGCAAACTGGATATGAGTTTCTCTTTGCACTTCGGAAGTTTTACAGACAAGCCTGAGGTGTTGGTTTGGATTCTTTTTAAATTAGAGTGTTCATTTTAGCATAATCCTTCATATCTTCTTCATGCATAGAGACAGAGCCTGACTAAGGCAGAGGCATATGGGGCAGTTGCCTCAGGCCCCCACATCAGAGGGGTCCCCAAATCGAATACAAAGTTTATTTTACGTTTCCTTCTTTAAAGAATAAAATAGATAGAACGATATTTTGTCTGACCATTGGAGGGTGGGACTTTATAGTTATTTTAGGTTCTAGTCAATTTTCTTTTTATATATCTATAATGAGGTGAAAAATTTAAATACCTCCATAAAGTTCATTTCTTCATAACTAAAGTATGAAGCAGAAGGGGGGGGGGACAAAGGAGTTTTTGCTCCGGGCCCCAATTAGGCTAAGTTGAGCCCTGAAATAGATCAGCACCTTGTCGAAACCTTTTCACGAAGTAATCTCAACAGGATTTCCGCTTGAAATTCTTCTGGAACTTTCTTATGTCTAAAGGCTCATTCAATCGAATCGAAACATATATTCCAAGATTCTGTTTTTTGTGGTACCGGGATTGTCAAAATTTCCACTCCTTTAATAAGTTTATAGAGGGACATTCCATTTTCATCTTCATTGCGATCACTGCCACTCAAACTTGCGTTTTCATTATTCTGCAATCTGGCCAGTTCTACTTTGCATTGTAATTCTTCCATTCTTCTCCCATGGTTTTCCTCTGCCTGTTTTCGATTTTCTTCTACTCGTCTTTTATTTTCCTCTTCTTGACTTCTACTTTCCACTGTCAAAATCAAATAATTTCTAATAAACTCTTCATCATCTCTTATATTCTTTGCTTTCAGTTAGTTTATTCTTTAGCTCAACCAACTTCAGGTCAATCGTCGCTACTTCACCAATTTCATTCAGTACAAGCACTAATTCTTTTCTAAAGTTCTTAAAAATACTTTTTTTTTTTTTGCCTTTATACTTGTTAAGAAATTTGAATGATACTTTCATTATGCAAGTTAAAATATATATTGCACTATACAAATAATATTATACTAATCTATAAAAATTTTGAAATAATTATACGATTTTAGTTATGCAAATATTTTCTCCCTCTATACAACTATTAAACTCAGTTTTCTTAATTTAAATTTCTGAATATACTGCAATTCCATAATATGTCAGTAATAGTTACTATTTACGATGAATGGGATCATAGACTGAGTAAATTTAAAAAAAAAAAAAAAGATATATTTACAGTTATTATTTACATTAGATAGAAGTAAAAAGAACCAATTTTTATTTAACCATTTATAATTTAAATTCAAGAAAACCTTAGCTAACTTACAAGTACTGAAAAAGGCAAACCTTCACAAAAGATGTACTTCCTCAATGAAACACTGGCTCATGATATGATCAAATACCAACAAACAAAAGTTTAAGTAGGATCTTGCAAACAGCAAAGATCACCTTACTCAATTGGAGCAAAATCCCCAACTCTCTGAAATAATAGTAGCTAACATTTTTTATAATCTCAGTGAAATCTGGAATTTTCACAAAGCTTGTCGAAGAATTTCATCAATTTAGTCACTAACTCACTAAATTTAGCACCAGATGCCTAGCCAATGCCTAGAACTTTCTAATTTGCATCTAACAGAATTTGTAACTACAAAATACTTATTAAAAAATATAATGTGGTTACATGATTTTATTAAATCTCAAGGGACTTTGAAATGACGTCACTTTTTTATCTTTCCTTAGAATTAATATAGCATTAACTTATATGCCAAAATCAGATATTACATTTGCTGTTTGTGGCATCCTACTTAAAAGGGAAATTGGCCATAGGATAAAAGGATAGTTACAAAGCATACACAAATGTGAACAATAAGTATCAGCCATACAGCCATTTTTGACTATTAATTTTTCTCTCTATATTATATAATAGAAGGCATTTGTAAACTTTTATGGAATACTTTCATAATTTAAACATATATTTGGCATCACTCAGTATTTGATTTCATAATATTGTCAAAAAAGAATTTTGTTTTTATTGAAACCAAAATCTTAAGTTTGTTTGGTTTTCCAAATTGGTAAATGTAACTAAGCAAGGATTGTGCATTAAAATTTGTTTTTACAATGCAATATGTGCTATTAAAATATTTTAAATGTTTCAAAAAAATCCTTTAAAAGCAACTGTTTATCAAAGATAAGAGTCTTTGAGCAGTACAAAATATTTAAAGAAAGTAGAGAACCCATTATAAAGAATCAAATTCTGACAAACAATTTAGTTCAATCAACAAATTATTGAATTAGCAAATTGGTTCCTAATGATAATAGTTTAGTAATTAAAGACATTACAAATATGAAAACTTTGCAAATAATCAGCACTGTACTGAGATAATCCATGGATTGTTCTCACACAGCAAGTGGTGGATTTTAGCATTTTGTAATATAGACAGTGTACATCATGAGGGCCTTCTTTTAATTAACTAATCAAATTAATTTCAAAAAGCTTTTTGTCATTTTAATATGTTATTTTACATTAAAAAATTATTATTTTATTAATAATTTTTCATGAAGAACAAAATGTTTATTTCTAACTCATTAGGTCATATGATGGGAAGAATTTTAATATTCAAAATAAATAAGCTAGTAATTCTTTCAACAACAAAGTTTATTGATTTGATGCTTCCAAACTGGAGCAATTCAATGTACTTGCAATGAATTCATGTAATCACTGAATGAAACTGAACAACAACCATGCAATGAATTAGAAATGAGGAAAAATCTTACACTAATTACAAAAAAAAAAAAGGGGGCGGATGATAATTTTAGCATAACATCAACTCTGCAAATTGCATTTATTTTTATTTTTCTATTATGACTACAGTGAGTGTAATGAAATATATAAGACTCTGACTAATTTTATTTTATAAAATATTAATCCTAATATTTTACAATTCATAGAATTGCATTTTTCTAAATTTTATTTGGCAACCAGAAAAATAAAGCTCTATAACTGATATATTGCTGGCCTTTTTCAGCCTTGCAGCCCTAGGCAGCTGCCTATTGAAAGCCACTACA
Organism: Argiope bruennichi; assembly: GCF_947563725.1. Classification (NCBI taxonomy): domain Eukaryota; kingdom Metazoa; phylum Arthropoda; class Arachnida; order Araneae; family Araneidae; genus Argiope; species Argiope bruennichi. Next base: position 65,842,712 of record NC_079158.1, on the reverse strand, counting down.
CAGTGCTATTATTACACATGAATTTTTGATAAAATAAATTCAACAAATATGATTTACAATCTTTTTGTTCATGTGATAACATACAATATAATCATTTCCATGATTGAAACTACATCTTTGTGGCCATTGTTTTGAGTTTATTGATGTGATAAAAGAAAATTTGCAATGAACTCTGACGAAATTTCATAGAAAGGAATATAAAGTATGTTTTTAAGGCCGAAAAATAGTAGCAGAAGTGCACTGCAACTAGAGGAGATAACTTTGAAAGTGTAATAAATATTGAGTAATAAATTGATACCTTTTATTTTATGGCAACATTCCCACGATTGTTTAATCGCAATAATACACTTTATTAATTTTTGCTTTCATTATCAAGTCAGTATCTATAATGAAATATTAACCAGACACAAATTTATTAAAACCTATAGAATTTTTTAATCAATATCCATTTTATAACAACATAAAGACCAAAATGAATTTTTACCTTCAGCCATGGATCAATGCAAGGTGTGTGAAATTCGTGAAAGCAAGGAAGAATTCTAAGCACATCCCCATTCACATAATCATTCAAACATACTTGGCATTCTTTATTCAATTCAGCTCTTTTATGTGGTAATTCTGTATTTTTTGAAGAGGATGCTCCATTTGGAATAACATATTTTCTGGTAGGCAGTCTATTAATTTCAGTTCTTTGCAAACCACGAGAAACTTCTCCATTAATCTCTGCCAGTCCCAAAAATGCCTTAAAGAAAACAAAATATTTATATTTTTGGTAAAGAAAGCAAAACAATAGGATCTGCAAAATTATTATTAAATAAATTGTATCCAAAATATTTATTCATAAAACTGTTTTCAACATTAATAATCTAAAAACACTATTTTTTTAGCAGTTGTGTTGCCAAAGAGAGAGAAGACACTTTGAATTTTTACACTTCGCTTTTGTTCCATCTCAGAAGTCATAATTCATGCGAAGAGATGATGAACTGAAGTCCGTTCACAAGTTATACAAGATCAGGAAAGCAAAAGAGACCAAAATATTTATTCCCAAGGACTTTATACTATGAGATTCTTATAGGGATACTTTATATGTGTCATTTTAGGTAAGGGGAATATAGTTATATTTTAAAAGAATTTGTTAGCTTGACAAATTTTTATCCCTTTACTCAAAGAGAACTGCTTATTTAAGCATTTTTACAGAGCTCATATTCCATTAATAAAAAAGGTGGAACTGGATCAGGAAATAAAAGAACATTTTAGAATTAACTTAATATGGGTTTAATTAAGATAAAAATTAGGAAAATAATTAGGATTTAATTTAGATTTATAGATTATCATTACATATATATATAGCTTACTACAAGTAACTTGTTTCAAAACAGATAATTATGTAGCAAAAAATTGATCCAGCTTTTATAGAACACATATATATACTTATAGAGACATCCTTCACAATATAATGCTTGAATCTTAATTTAAGAAAATTACATCCAAAATCTGTAGGGTCCTTAAAAATGTTCTGGCCTTGTCAAAGTAAGTTTCTTGGTTAAGCACTTTCTTTTATGACGGAGAGGCTAAGAAAATCCAATTTTTTCATAGAAATTTAAATTGTTTTAAAAATTTGAGCTTATTTTGAAAATGACAAAAATTTAATTTTGCTAGATTTTCCAACTAATTCTCAACTAAGATAACTTTTTTTCCAAATTATTTTTTTTTAATATAGAAATTTTTTATATAATTAACAAAGCAAAAATATATTCTTACTTCATAGCTGTCCTCAGAAGTATCCAAATTGAATAAATTAAAAGTAGTCGAGTGAAGATTCATGAGATGTGATTCAATATCAGCAATTCTACGACGATTCCTTGTATTTGGCCTACCACTACCACTCTATAATATAACCAATTGACATTTAAGAATCCTTCAATTGAAATAAAAGATGCACAAAAAATTATTTATCATAAAGAAAAACTTTTTGAGCCATAAAAACATTATAGAAGGAACAACAAAGAATATAATAAAAATAGACATAATCACACAACCAGATTATCAATGTAAAGAACAGTAAACAAACATTTAAAAAAAAAACTTGATTAAACAGATAAATAAACAGAGGAACTAAAATTCATATTAAAAAAGTTAGTGGCTTGATTAATATTTCATATAACTTAAGAATTTCCAAAAGTTGGGGGGGGGGAGAGAAAGCTGGAGTTTGAATTTGTAAAATATTGCAAATCTTACATCAGAAGTTAAATAAATATAAATAATTTTTTCAGAGTAATAAATACATAATTATTCAATACAATAAAGCACATCAGAAATTCAGCTCATGGTAATTAATAAATTAGTAAAAATGCAAAGAAATTAAGGCCCAAATTTATAGGAAGCTTAAAAACCTATAGCAATCAATAACAACATACAAATGAAATATCTAAACTTAAAGATACCAAATATACAAAAAAAAAAAAAAAAAAAACTATGTTAAAGAACTGTGCTGTTTAAAATATTAATCAAATTGGAAATAGTTATCTTTATTAAAGTTATCAATGGCCAATTACATTTCAAAACTTCCTTTATAGAATGTATTAACAATTCTAAAAATAGCTTCTGGAATGTTTTCTCTTAAAAGCTAACAACTAAAAGAAGACTGAAGTGCATATATTCCCTAACAAAATTATATTATTTGCCACCTTTTATTTTCTTAGATAAGTCATAACAGTATGGGTAATAACATCATTGACCTGAACATTTTAAGAAACAAATTCAAATTTTTCACAAATAACCAGTATTTTAACATTCTTGGTAATACTCTTTGCAAATCTTACATACAGCAAAATGGGAATAAGGAGATGCAATTATTTTCTAGCCGAATTCAGCAGCGAATAAAACATTTAAACAAATCTTACAGTGACAATTTATTTATCACATTGAAAAGGTTAATGAGAAAGGCATTATATAACCAAAAATGTATATGGAAGTTTAAGAGATTCAAAGAATTCAGGAACAAGAATTTCAATACAAATCAACGTTGATTTAAAGAAGAAGAAGAAGGGAACTAAAACATAAGACAATGAGAATTTATGAGGATTAGATGATAATTTACAAAATATTACATCTATAGAAAATAAAATCTATCAAAAATTTCCTACAAATAATTAGATAAAGCAAAAATTGCTCTTCTGAAAAGTAAATGATAAAAATCTATCAAAAATTGTAAATGGAAATTAATGACAGTAAAAAAAAGAAGGAATGATTGCTTATACATATCAAACATCAATGATAAAAATAATTAGACAACAGAGAATTCATACAAGTTTTGAAAACCCTTCATATAAAATAAAAGGAAAATACATACACTGGATATTGGATATCGAGACAGCCTAAAATGTATTCCCCGCAAAAGAGGAGTTGTGCTTAATGAATCATAAGCTACTCGGTTTGGTGAATCACCTTGTATATCAAATATGCTCTCGTCATCATCATCACCACTTGAGTAATATCTAAGTGGGCGACGAGGAGGAGGATGAGAAGGAGGATGAGGAGATGGAAACCTGCATGGCACATAACTTGGATCAGCTTCAGCATCAAATTGAGCCTAAAATAAAAAAGTTTTAAAATTTCTGCAGAATAAAAAAATATAATGCATAATATACAAGTTTTTTCCCCTTCAACATATGATCTTGAAACTTCAAATTACAGTGTTTCAATATTCAAATATAACAAACTCATACTCTCAAAATTGTTAGAACAAAATTTAAATATGGTCAACTTAACTTGAATCATAGAAGTACATTTTTAAAATACCCATCAATGCAAAACATGTTTATATGGCTTAGTTCTGTGGTAACAAGGTGCCTGGCTGTAATTAGATAAATGCAAGACTATCTTGATCATGTTTTCAATTAAAGACATTTCAATGGGGGTATATATTTTATATATTACATACTACTTCTATGATCCATATATATTACAGGTGACTAAAGTAGTTTAAGCTTTGTAGTGCCCACCCACTCCTTTTTAATTTGGCCATTTCAACTCCGTCAAATAAAAGAACTTTCATTTTAAATACAGAATTATATCACATTTTAACATCAATTGCAGCTATCACTGACTATAATGAACATTATAATTTATCAGAAGAATTATACAAATTTCCAAATCTAATATATAAAAATCTCGTGTCACGATGTTTGTGTTCGTACTCCTCCGAAACGGCTCGACCGATTTTTATGAAATTTTTTATGTGTATTTGGTAGGTATGAGAATAGGTTGTAAAGTATATTTCCTAACGCTAGGTAATTAGGGTGTCTCTATCCACGTTCAATGAGATCAACGCTTGCTTGAAATCATCGCCACTGTGGCGTAATGTTGAAAATGGCCAGCTAAAAATAAACAAGTGCGTCCAAATGCTACAAGATCCATCCGCTGACACATTCTCGGACCAATTGTTAGATATCGGCGATGGAAAAGTTGCTGTCTATGAAAATACTGGATGCATAAAATTGCTCACTCATTTCTGCACTGTCGTTGATTAGCAAAATGCTCTCATTGGCCGCATATTTCCCGATGTACGTACACAATACATAAATCATGCGTGGCTGGCAGAAAGAGCCATTTTGGCAGCAGAAAATATGGAAGTCGACGATTTAAACTTCAAGATACAGCAATAGTTGCCAGGCGACTTGGTATCATACAAATCGATCGATACAGTTCGCGATGCTAACGAAGCTGTAAATTATCCAACAGAGTTTTTGAATTCACTGGATTTGACAGGCATGTCACCACACCTTCTACGACTGAAAGTTGGATCTCCGGTTATTTTACTTCAGAATTTCAATCCACCACGGCTGTGCAATGGCACGGCTGTGCAATTGATGAAAAACGTTATCGAAGCCACCATTTTGAATGGCAAATTCCGAGCCGAAAATGTTTTGCTGATACGAATTCCAATGCTTCTCACAGACGTGCCAACTGAATTCAAGTGCGGTCAATTTCCTATCAGATTGGCATTCGCAATGACAATCAATAAGTTCGCAAAGCCAAAAGATGTCTGTCTGTGGTTTAGATTTGAGCACACCATGTTTTTCACACGGGCAATTAATTATACGTGGCATGCTCTAGCGTGGGCAAACCATCGAGCTTATTTGTGTTGGCTAAAGACGGACAGACAATAAAATATCGTATATTCGATTGCTCTTCGAAATGAATATTAATTTTTTTATTTCATTTTTATACTTTAGGATAAAAAATATATTACTTTTTTCACTTTACGTTTAATTTTTAAGATATCAAACAATGTATATGTTCGCTAAGTTAATGAAATGCATTGTATTGAGAAAATGAATGGTTGGCGTTTTTTGTTTTCATCGGCGATCATCGTCTACAGCGTTCCATTCCTCTTTCTGTCATAGATCCTATCTCTACACACTTACAATGCATTCATTAACAACCAAAATATTCACTAGAAATAATATATGGCAGAACAACGTTTGCCGGGTCAGCTAGTAAATTATATAAAAACATTGATCACAAAAGCGAGTAGATAAAACAAAAAAACTACAAAAAAAATCTAACAAAATAAATAACACTACCTGCTTTCATTTTTATCAGCTTTCTTTCAAATCATATAAGTTTAGAGAAAGAACGGGAAAAGGAAATTATATCAGGAAACATTAATAACTGTTTAAAATAACCACAAGTAACACTAATTTGATGAACTGAACTTATAGGAATTTCAAAATAATATTTTTTTGTCTATCAGAATTCAAATAAGTTACATTTTTATAAAAATTTCAACTTGCCAGGTTTTGAAATCAAGTTGATCATTTGCAACATTTGAATTCTCAAAAATAGCAAATCTATACTTATAATAAAGCTCAATGTGTGTGTGTGTGTGTGTGTGTGTGTGTGTGTGTGTGTGTGTGTGTGTGTGTGTGTGTGTGTGTGTGTGTGTGTGTGTGTGTGTGTGTGTGTGTGTGTTGGCGCTCTACAGGCCAGGTCATTTGACATAAAGCTACCAAATTTGGTACATGTATACCTTAGAGGTCGGGAATGTGCACCTGGGGTCCCTTTTTTTTGAAATTTTAATTAGAATTTTAATTATTAATTAAAAAGTAACTTTCCCGCCAAAAAAATCTTCCATTTTCCCCACAGCCAACTTTTTCGCCAAAATAATCTTCCATTTTCCCCAACGCCAAATGATTTAGACTTTAGTTCTTTTTTTCTCCCAACAGTAATGAGGCTAGGGTTAAGATTTTTCGGCGGATTATTTCAAACGATTCTGTTTATTTTCTTAATGTTTTATGCCTTTAAAATTAAACATTGTTAATTAATCCATGTTTCAGATTCATTCTGAAGTACTTTTGAATTAAAATAACACAGAATAAAGGAAATTAAAAATGTCTAATCTGCATAACGTTACCCCAACTGGCGTAGAAAAATTCACGCAGTTGCGTTACCGTAAAAGGCGAAGAAAATTCACGCATGCGCACTGTGTTCTGATTGTTGGCATGGCAACCATTATCAACGGACGATTTAAATTACTTTTAGGTTAGTTGTATGCTTTTGTAAGTAAATTGTATTTATGTTAGTTATATATTTTTTATATATGCTTATAGTTTTAAGTACGTCGTTTTTTAAGTAGTTTTTTTTAACCTGTTTTCAATGATTTAAATTATTTTTAGGTTCGTTGCATGCTTTTGTAATTAAATTGTATTTATGTTAGTTATATATATTTTTTATATATGCTTATAATTTTAAGTACATCGTTTTTTAAGTAGTTTTTTTAGACCTGTTTCCGACCGATTATTTTAAACGATTCATTTTATTTTCTTAGTGTTTGATGCATTTAAAATGAAACATTGTTAATGAATCGATCCATTCATGATGAACCTGAGAAAATTTTGTTGACAAATTCTTGAGATATTACATAAATTAAGAAAGATATTCTTTAGTGCCCATAAAGTTTAAACGCTCAGTGACTCTATTATCAGTAATCATATTATTAAAAAAAAATGCTTTGTTTCAGTAAAAAAATATTATTATATTAATTGCAGATTAATCCTTTACACTTTAATTTAAAGCATAAATTCTACGAGGGGTAACAGAAAATGAGAGAGATACATATCACGTTATGACTGAAAGCCTTTATAATATTATGAGTGAATTATATGACTATCAAAATTTGAAGTTTTAAAATATTTTGCTGAACAATCTATTAAAGTTGGAATTGCATAAAATATTTAATTATTAAAATTTTGACGAACATTAAGATTGGCGAACCGGCTGGTCGCCAAAGGCGGCTAGTACTAAATAAAAAGAAATGAAATTAAAAACAATTTTTTGCTCAGTAGATCACATTAAGTTGCATTTTTATTTATAACTTTGCAAAATTCATATATAAACTTTTTTTTAAAATTTTATATTGAAGAATGTTGTTCCATGTTAATTCAATAACAAATGGCTTTCATCATTTCAGACTTTTATCAAATTTGATATTTTTATTTTGGATTTAAGTAAACATCCAAAATATTTTTGCCTTTAACTCAAAATGTTTATGTTGTCATAATTTCAATTTTCATTGATTAGGTCAATAATGCTATTTGTTCCTTTATAGACAAATTATCTTTATTTATCAATAAATTTTAATGGATATACTTTTATAAATAAGGTACATAGAAAAAAATTAAACCTGCAAACACCAATATACAACTAAGAATTAAAACAAAATTTGAAAAATTATTTTGAAAGTTTTGTTAACAAATAAAGAGTTCCATATTAATTACATCTAACAGAAAGAAAAAGAATATTCAAATAGAATTTTGTTTATTGTTCCAAAAGATATCTTCTACAATGAAAAAAATCCTTTCTTTTTTTAAGTCCCTTACTATTTTAAATGACTTCAAAATCAGAAATCATTTAAGTTTTAATAAATAAAAGGCTTCAAACTGAAAAATCAGATTTATAAAACTTAGTAAAACAGATTAAAACAACTGAGACCTACAAAGAAAAACATTAATTTTAAAATAAGCTGTCCAAAATTATATCTAAATTGAAATATAGAAATAAGATGATTTCCTCGCTTTCATAATTACATCTAATCAATGGAAAATTACATCAAAATTTAATTTAGTTCTTAAGTAATTAATAAACAGCTATCTCAAGAAATCTTATAATAAAATTTAATTTAGTTCTTAAGTAATTAATAAACAGCTATCTCAAGAAATCTTATAATAAACAAGCAAACCATTTAAGCAGTAGCAAGACTAAGTGATACTACGTTCTGTAAACAGGCACGTATTTTTTTAACAAGTCAAATTTGCTGGCATATATAAATAATCGAGTTTTATCATCACATCTATTCAATCAGCTATAGATTATTGACAATGAGGCTTCATGTAAATATTTCTTTAATCTTTTAATAAGACTTTATTAGTTTAATTAAAATCAAAAATGGCTAAAAACTAATAGAATCTTGATATGGCATTCCATTATGATTTATCAAGTAAAGTGTTAGTTTTTAAATTTTCTATATGTAATAAACATTTTATTTTAAGGTTCTTTTCATATATAAACATATAAATTCAATTTAAAAAAAATTATAAAAGTTAAATGGCAGAAAACTTAATAATTTTAAATTGAAAAGAGGTCTAGAAAGTTTTTAAGGAGCTTGCAACAAAAATAATAAGTAATTTGATAAAAGCAATAAAATGTAGTATACAAAACCAAATCATTTTTTGAAAACATGAGTTACTAGAACACATTAGCGACCAAATGATGGCTTAGTTGGAATACTGCATTCCAAGCTTTAAACCATTGATATAAAATATATAATTATTTAAAATTGCATTACTGTTGCTCAAAAAGACTGAAAAAAAAACAACTAAAAATAATAAAATTAAAAACCTGAAAACAAAGCATATGTTTGGTATCACATTATAAAAAAAAAATATCAATTTGCACAAGCGCGAGAAAATATTTCACTATGCAAGTTTATCTAATGAAATAAAAATAGATTCATTCAATCAGTTTAAATTGAAAATTTTTTTTAATGTATTAAAACATGACAAAGGCTTGAAACATTAAAAAACTGAATTTCATAAAATAATGAAACATGCCAAAAAACCAACAGTGAGAAGTAAAAGTATGATTAATTCAACAATAAAATAAATAAATTTATACAAAATGCGATTATAATAAAAACATAAAAATCAGATTACAACACTTTTGATAACAAAAAAAAAAAAAAAAAACTTAATAAAATGAAACTTTAATTTTTGGACTTCGAAAAGTTAATATCTCTCACTTCGATAGCACTTGCACCGAATTTTACTGAAATTGTACAGAGACTGTTGCTAGTACAAAAGAACAAAGACACTTCCAGAGTTGCCACTCAAATATGGAAAAATAATCCTCTTATTTTCCCCGTATGTATGTGCAATACGAGGGGAAATGTGCGAATAGCACTCGTGTATTAATTATAATGAAATAACAATACTCCATTGTTTCAATGAGAGGAAAAAGCAAGAAAAGGAAGCAATAATTTAACATTACTCAAAACGATAGTATATTAAATAAAGATTTGTATTTACAATAAAAAAATAAAATTCATTGCATATAATTTAGCAATACAAAAAAATTTATATTAAAGGTGATGGGGGTCTCCATTGACCTTCCTTCAAGCTTTTTTATTGGATGTCGTGAAAAATTTAGGACTCTGGTATATAAAACACAAAACATTTTTGATCAGATACAAATCATTACGTGATTACTTAACAAAAAAATTACAAGCAAGATAAAAAATATTACAAAGCAAACAAATAACATATAATAGTTTTTATTTTATTTATTTACTTATTTTTACAACAATTTTATTTGCATTGCAAATGTAATGCTTCTTTTTTTCTTTTCCCCAAACATTTTTGTTTTTTCTAAAGCTTCATAAAACCTCATATATGCTAATATTTCAGAATATGGAAACAAATCTTTTGGAATCAAAGAAATCTTTTGGAATCGGAACACTGAAAACATCTCCAACAAATTTTAAGACATTATATATAGTTATTAAAAGAATTAAAGAATCTTCTTACAGATTTTCAACAAGCATATCCTTGTTGATACTAAATCCACTTTCCACAACTGCACTGCCATGCAGTAACACAAGAATTATTTTTACAACTTCTCCAAAATCAAGAAATTCTTTGGTAATATATTAGAATAGAAAAAATCTATTCATCTTTTTTTCTTTAAATGAATCAAGCTGTTCTCTTTATAAACTATTTAATTTTTTCAGGGAAATTTCAAATCGGATCTGTGCACATTGCTGGGGAAATTTGTACTTTGAAATAAAAAGTGAATAAAGAAATCATTCATTTTTCACATAATAACGCATTGGTTCCTCAATAAATATGAAACTAAACAAAATTCAGCTTTTAAAGCAGCAAGAATTTCAAACATGCATTCAAATATTTACTATAGCATTTTTCACAAATACAAAAAACTCTGCTAAAAAGCTTCTTTTTTCAGTTTCAATAACTCCACAAGTAATCAAGTAACTTGTAATCACTATTACAAAATCAGTTTTTTTCTCAGTCGCATTTTTAGTATCATCAAGTTCTATCAAAAATAAGCTGTTTCACCAAAGCATATTATAAATTTGTTATTGATAAAAAATATTTCTTAAGAAATTGTTGAAAAAATAGATCCATAGCAAATAACATATGACATTTTTGTACGACCTAATATAGATTGTTTTGCTATTTCACTATAAGTGAACATATTTCCGATATATCATTGAATGCATTAAAGGACGAATGTAACACAATAAGTTTTAATCCCATAAAAGTTCAGCTTTAAATTGTTTTTGAACAAAAAAGTTCAAAATCGGTATATTTTCGAACATTAAATTTAACATATCTAGATCTACCATGTTATCTTTTCCGGCATACTCTTTAGACACTAAAGCCCAACATCAATTATAACTTTTTTGAATTCACAGGTAGTCTAGCATGTTTACCTCTTTTGGCATCAATAGTAAATGCCTGTTTTCTCATATTATTTGAGCTTATTACCTTCTTAGAAAGCAAGGAGTACATAGCCAACAACATTGCCTAACCCATTCAGCAAAATCAGAATTCATATTTTTATCCATTCAATCCATATTGAATACAGATTTTGAGCAGCTCATTGTTTAAAAAAAAAAAACTTAATCTACTATGAATAAGCTCATAACTTCTTAAATAATAAACAAACCATTCAATAAACATGCACATAAGCGACTAAACATCACTGTGATGATTCTACAGACTGAATGTTGCTATTCCTATTGCAGATTGAATGTTACAGCAGTCTTGCATATACCCATTAGCTAAAATAAATTTGTTCCCATCTCATGGAACGAAAACAACTCTCTCATATCGTAATAATACTATACAGACTGATCTATAACGAAAAAAAGATGAGTAATTGGAAAAGATGCAAGTTTCTGCAATTACATAGTCACGAATGATGTTCTGTTTTTGGAGCTATGGCTATGATCCTTCATTCTGGCAATGTTCAGAGATCGACATTTCTTTAGTTGAAACAAAAAAAGAACTAAGAAATTTAAAATTCCATGTTCTTTTCTAGTTTTTTCAGACAATCCCAATGTTTCCTGTTTTTTTTTTTTAATGCAATTTTTAAATACCCGTATTTTTTCGCTGCCTAGCAATCCTGATTTAGCTTTTCTTATATAGACATAATGTGCTGTAAATCAAACTTACTTTGTCAGCAATATCTCAGATTGTCACTAAGTGGAAAATTTTATAGTGAACCATTATGAGGTTGTAAATTAGTCCAAATATACTCAATTTATTAGTCCAATAAATGAAATATAGTTATAAAAATATTTATTTTCAAAAAAGCTGTTTGATCTTATTGAGTTCTATACCTAGGGATACACAGAAACACTCATTGCTTGTTATTGCCTTCCAACATATTCACAGCTTCTATTACCATAAATAACATGCCAAAATAAGTTTACACATTAATTAAAACAACCTAAAAAATAAAAACATACTTGTAACATCCTTGCAAATCTTTCATCTTCTTCAACTTGCCGAACCTGTTCCACAGGATCAGGTGACAATGAAACTATATCTTGACCGGATGAACGAAATCCTTGAGAGCCTCTCCGATACCTACGCCCTGAAAAAAATCAAATTATATTAATCAAATTCAATTAAAATTTCTTAGAAATAACAATTCTGAATTATGAAAAAAACATTACTAATCTCATAAATAAACTTTAAAAAATGAAAAACTGATGAACATCATATTTTTTTAAAATATCATACAATGAAATTTCAACTAATAAACATATTTGTAGAAAAAAATTTATATTTTTATGAAAAATTAAATGATGACAAAATTATTTACAAGTAGAACTTTTACTTATACTGGAATTGAGAATAATAAATATAGATTGCTAGAGATCCAATATATTCAAATTTGATTTTATAGTGCCAAATACTTCAAAAGAATATTATTTTGGCTAGAAATGAAAAATAAATATAATCATTATTGTAGATAAAAAAAAATTAATTAAAACCACAACCATCACATTGTGGATGTGAATTTAAAAAAGAATTGAAATCTTTACAAGTAAAAAAAATATTGTATTTAATTAGCATTTTATTTTCGGAATATAAACAAAGAGGACTGACTAGTTTGAAATACAATGGAACAAGACAAAACCGAAAAAGATAATATAATCACTGTGTTTTCACATAAATGAAATGAAATAAAATAACCTATCTTTCATATTTAAAAAATCCAAGAACAAAGGAAAATGATAAAATTCGGTGCAATAATACATTTGATTTTTTTAAGTCGACTTAATTTTTTACAAGTTTTTAAAAGTAACTCTTCCCTCTAATAAATAAACCTTTTTGTACATTAACTTGTTAAATTGATTAAAGGTGTATCTCATTCTTATCTTTTTTTATTTCCAACATTTTTTCTTATCTTAAACAAAAGAATACAATTTAAATTTTTGAAGGCTATCTAAATCATTATAAAAATAGCTAAAATATACCAATTTGGCTAGCTATCAAGATAGGACAAAGACTTTGGCTGCCAACACAAAACATCTAAAATTACGATACCTTCATTGAAACAGTATCAAAAGAGAAATTTTACAATAGAAAGGAGCCACGTGGCTCCACTCAAGTTCAGACAAGGAACATGCCAATAATTAAATAACTTTCCAAATTTAATTATGTTTCAAAATGCATCCGACAATAAGGAGGATGCAATAAGGAGTAATGCGATAAGGAGGATAACTTGCTGATAAGAAACAATAATATATTTTCGGGGCTAAATATCATAGTACGATTTAAATCCAGGTAAATATATTTCAAAAGACAAATAAATGATAAATGATGAATTATATGTTAACATATAAACAGGAGGAAAAAATAAAATTAATTTTCCCAATAAATTTTTTAAAAATCTAAAAATTAAATGAAAAATGCTATAAAAGCAAATAAAACAAATAATTTAAGGCGATTTTAGTAAAAAATGACTTTATTCTAGCTTAATATTATAGATATGTTTGTTAAAATTATAGTTATGTTAAAATATGTTAAAATTATAGACATGTTTAATAAAAGAAACAGGACAAAATGTTACAAATGCAAACTGACAAGTAAATATAAACAAGACAGATTTTTTTAAAAATGTATTTAATATTGTTTCAGTTCTAGAACTGATCAGAAATAAATAGTAGTTTATTGCTTTCTTTTCTCTTGACTTTGCATAAAATTCTTTAATAATTATAATTAGATAATTATATAGCCATTTATTTCTAAATGGTAAAAAAAAAAAAAAAAAAAAAGATACTACATGTTATTTTTAAAGTAAAAATTCAATTCACAAATTTCAATTCTCAAACCAGAATTTATAATATAGGAAGATTAAGGTACCAAAAATAAAAATAAAAATTCTGAAATTCGTTAAAAAAGGTCTTCAACTTAAACAAAAAATAAAAGCTTTAACAAATCATTGTCTTACATTAAAGATGTTCAGTTTACCATTAATTTCAGAGTAAGTATTGTGAAGACTTTTTTTTTTTTTTTTTTTTTTACTTGAAAGCCATTAAATGTGATAAGTACAATGACCTTATACAGTTAGAACAAAAACTCTCCAGGCTTGAGACAAAAAATTGCAATCTCTAGAAAACTGAACTAGAGGGCATATTTTGGATGTTTTCATGATAAAAAAAAATAATTAAATTCCAGATCTTCAAAGATAAATAAAAACTTACCTAAAGTTCTAGAAACTCTTCTTGAATCAGAGGTTCTATGGCGAGGAGCACTAGTGAAAACTACGGATATTTCATCTTCACTACTAACAACATTAACAGGGTTATCACTCAGAGCTTCTTGACTCTGAGGCTGGCTTCTAGGGTTAGGATTTACCCGTAAATTAGTTAAAGATTCTGTATTGCTTTCATTATCTGAATAAGAGTTTGCAGTAAAAAACTCAACTTCACTGCTATCTTCTGCGTCAAATATGTCAGGGTACATTGAAGCTAGATTATTTTCGTGTTCCTGAGAGCAGGCACCATTTAAACACCTTCCTTTTAAAGTCTTTCTAGTACTAGCTCTGTGATGAGGACCAGTTGGATGCGTGATAGACCTAATGGAATGATTTCCATCTCTAGGATGGTAAGAAGTCATAGATAAATTTACAGGTGGGAAATGATCAGAACGAAAATTTGGAGACCTACGAGTGTTATTTCCATCACCATTGAACATATCAGAAGAAGACTGCTTTGCTGGATGTACTTGATTTTGACGAGGTCCACTAATGCCCTTGGGAGACTTGCGAATGCCTGAGTGCCTGTGACTACGCAAAGATCTTGTTTGTGAAGAGCTGGGACTTCTAGAATGCGATTTTCGAGAACCTGAACCACCTCTGCCATGAAAAGAAGCCTCAATATCATCCGAGATTGGATAAAAGTTCTGATATGATGAGTTAGAAGGTTTATTGTGTATTCTAGAAGATTTACCAACAGAATTTTTAGTTCGGTAATCAGAAGATGATGAGGGTACAGATGAATTACATTGGCGACTGGAACCAGCTTTATTAAATCTTAAATGCAAAGGTTCATCATCCTCCGTATAGAATCTGTTATCAGACTCATGAGAATTTCCAGAAGGAAATGAAGGATTGGCAGATTTTTTAGAAGCTGAACTTGCTTTGGTATTTGCTTTTTCATATGGCCTACAGTCCTCACTATCTGAAGATGAAGAAAATATAACAGGGCGACTGCGATAGTCTACTTGCAAATCATCTGAATCACTATCTAAAACCTTTGTAATTTTACGGCTCCATCTCTTCTTATCTGAGATTTCAGGGGACTGCCTTCCTCCTTTCAAAGCCCCATTTCGCATTACAGTTCTAGAATCATCATCACTAGTGCTGTCAATTAAATGAACACCATTACTTCCAGATGGTTGATTTTCAAATAATTTTTTTGGTCCAAACCCTCTGAATGTTCTAGAGCTTTTACCAGCACCTTGAGGAATACTTTTACTAGGCATACGCCTCCTGGGTTGGAAGTCGGAATCATCATCTGACATGTTATTCAAATGATCTTCGTATGTTTTATCAGGATATAAATTTTTTACAGAAGAATTTGGTGGCTGAGAAGAATAATGCATTACTTCTGGAATGTCATTACCATTCATTTTCCACCCTGGAGATCTCACCAACCTGTCACCTAAACATGTTCGTTTTGAATTGTTAAAATGTTCAATATTTTTATCACCATTCTGACGTTTTTTGTTATGATGACTGAATGAACTATAAAAAAAAGAAAAAATATAATAATGTTAAATTATTTTTCATAAACTACAAATAATTCAAAATTTACAAATTTCTGAAAAAAAAATTAACACTATTTTTATATTTTGCTAATAAAGAGTACTTGAAGATAAATTTAATCATTAATACGAATAATAAATCAGTATAATCATTTTACTCATTTTCACACTCCATAAGTTAAAAAGATCAAAATTTTTTAAAAAGCAGACAATTTTATAAGTATAAAAAATAGATTACTCTTTTTTTAACTGAAATATATAGCTTTTCCATAACAAAAAGACAAAACATGTGCTTCTTCTAATTTTTCTTTTTCCCCTTGTTAACAAACAATTATTCATTTTATTTTTTAAAGAAAACGTTAAGATATAATTTTTTTCCTCGTTCTATGAAAGGAAAAACAAATTACTCTGGAATTTAAGACAAAAATAATGCTTACTAAATGGATAGAATAGTGGGAAACGCCAAGATAACTTTTAACCGTATATTAATGAAGAAAATCAGTACAGAAAGAAAACTATCAAAAATCTTCTAGGATTAAGGTTTGTATAATCATATTACATTCGGACAAATGCAATTGAAAGTATAATAATAATTATAAAAAAATATGTCAGATTTAAATGAAAAAATTAAAAATTGTCAGTTCCAATCCAACTTACTGACAACACAAAGCACAAAGGAAAATTATATTTCTGAAAGAGTACAAAATTCAAACATTAAAACTGGAAATGAATTTGTAGGAAAATTTCCATTTTTCTACCAAAAGAGAGAGAAAAAAAGGTTCAATTTAAAAAACTATATATAATTTTTTAAAGTAAAATAATCAAGCAGTAATACAAAATATAAATTAATACAAAAATAAAATTGTAAATACAAAAAAACAGCAAAAACATCACTAAAAGTCTCATTTAAATAAAATCATTGTTATATTTAAATTCCTAAAGATGATTTTAGCTTTTTATGTTCAGCGAAATTAACACTTAGATGCATAAACATAATTAAGAATAAAAAAACATTAAATTGAAGGGGGAAAATTCTTAAAAAGATGCTTTCCATCTCTGCTAATAACAAGGATGAAAGTTTGTGTGTGCATGTGTGTTTGCACTCAACAGGCCAGACTACTTGACGCACAGTAACCAAATTTGGTACATATATACTTTGGTGGATGAAAAGTGCATCTCGGAGTCATTTAAATTATAAATTAATCTAAATTATGGCACTTCTCTATGATAACATCCAAAAAAAGTACGGAAAAAAAAATTTCTACACTATTTCAAAATTTAAAAAAGTTTTTTATTGAAACCAATTTAATAATCATGCAAATTTTTGCTGAATTTTGACTTTTTTTTAATATTTTTCAACAATAAATTACATTGTTTCTCTGAAGTTTACAAAATTTTCAATGTTTCATTAACTGTCCCATCAAGTAATTTCCTTCTATTGTTGAAAATTAAAAAAGACTAATTTTGTTTGATATCTGTGTACTTAACAAAACATATAAAAAAAGTAAAAATACTATGAAATTTATAAGATAGATGAAACACGCATTTACATTTTTAATAGTACTTTGATATCAGGCAAGTCTGCATTAAGTTTCATGAATATAATTAATAAAATATATATAAGACAATTAAAGAAACACATGTTTGATGTTTGGCAATATCACAGTATCATGGATATGTAATCCAATTTAACTGATATTAAAGAAACCAATATCCCTCAATTAAACAGTTGGTCGCTAAAGGCTACTAGTACTAATAATAAAGATGAATATGTGTTGACATTCTACAGACCAGATCATTTGATGTACAGTTATCAAATTCAAAATAAATATTTTGGAGGATAGGAATATGCAGTCATTGTAATTTTAAAAAATCTAATCCGAATTTTAATAAATTAAAAATTAAGCTATATTTTGCCATTTTTTTTTCATGATGACTTCAAAAATATTATAGCATAAAAATAAATTTTACACTGGTTAAAAAAATTTTTAAAAAATGTCTTTTTAATAATATTAATTTAATAATTCGGTAAATTTGGGAATTTTTTTCTAAAAATATTCTTTTTCCCCAATTTTAACAATGGATTACATTGTTGCCCTGATATTCAAACCATATTCTACTATTATTAAAAGTTAAGGAAGAATTTTCTTTAATATCTGTATTTTTTTTAAAATAATAAAAATTGAATCTACATTCTGCAAAATTAAGAAGATATATGAACTAGATATACAGATATTTAATAGTACTTTGATGTTAAGGGACTATCTCCATTAAGAAGGTACTTGTACACAATACACAGAATAAATAAGACAATTTAAAAAAGACAAAATAACATGGCTTTGATGTCAAACAATTTGGTGGAATCACAGCCATAAAGTTATATTTAAATGATTCATTTGAAATAATCAATATTTCTGCAAATATCAGAAATAATCAATATTCCTGAAGAGCAGGATGGTTGCCAACTAGTTCCATTAATAATAAAAAAGAATGACTGACACACTACAACCACACTGTTTGACCTAAATCTATCAAACCCAACACTTACAACACAAACTTTGGAGGATTCAAAATGCACACTTCAGAGCATTTTGTAAAAAATATTTTAATTAGAAAGTAGGTTAAAATTTGGAGTTTTCCCACAATAGCTTGCAGAAATATTATACAAAAATAATTCTTGCACCATTTCAAATTTTTTTTAAAAAAAATTGTAATTTTATTATAATATTTGTGCATTTTTTTTTTCTTTCTAAATTTTGGAAAATTCTTAAAAATACTTTTTTTTTTCCCAAGTGCCAACAACAGATCAAATTGTTACCCTAGAATTCAATCAGTTTTCATTGTTTCATCAAATAATGAATAACATGATTTTTTCCCATTGTTGAAAGCTAAAGAAGATGGATTTGGTTTAATGCCCGTGTAACTTACAACACAAACAAAAGAGTAAATTATTGGTTTAATGGGTTATTCTCTATGGGTTATCTGATGCTATTTTCATTGTTGTCTTTAAAAAGTAAATTTTTGAAAGGAAAAATTAATAAAATTTTACAATAGCCATAGTTACTCCTTCATTTAAGAAAAAAAAAAAAAAAAAAAATGCAATTCCAATAATTACAAGAAACTTATGATTTCTGAAAAAAAAAAGTTTCCTCTAAAGAAAAGTAAAGAAATGGGCCTTAGAACAGGTATTTAAAAATTCAGAAAAAGAATGGTGCACTTTTTTTTTTTTTTTTTGAATTTCAAATATTTTTAAAATGTGGCATATTTTGTATCAAACTTCTTAAAATCGAAAGGAAAATTAAGGATGTATTTTTAATCCAAATTTAATATACATAAAACATTTTTGGGGTTAAGATTATTTCAAAATGTATTAATGTAGCTTTTACATCTGCAAATAATCATTGTATTTGCATGTAATAAACAAATTGTCAGCTCATTGATAGATTTAGTCTAAAATCAATCAATTGAATTCCATCTACAATGTTCTATGTGTTTTTTAATCACCGTGTTTACAGCAGAACAAAACGATTCAAAAAATAACTTTTCAGACACAAGAATGGCTAAAATGCTGAGATTAATCTAAATCAATACCAAATGTTACGACAATTTTATCTATGTATACCTGAAAAATGGTACAAAATTTAAAAACTAAAACAATTTAAAAAACTTTTAAATCAACATAAAAATATTAAGATTTTAAAGATTCTAATTCGAAAAACTTCACTCTCTGACATGGAATATTATTATATTATTGTAAAATGGCTACTCAGTCAGATACTCTACACAAGATATTAATAGAGAAAGTACACCTAATTAATAGCCTTCTAATAAAAACTTTTCAAGAAATATGTATAACTGCATTTATAATTTAATGTAGCTTCATAACAATCTATAGTACAGTAAATAAGTACATTTTAAGCATATGCTAAATTAATGTCTTTGACAGAAATAAAACTTCCTTAATTTATATATGAATGCCACTCAACTTATCTTCCTATTTTAATCCATCAATTTGCTAATAATTTTTAGTTTGAAATTTTCTAACAGAAGACCATTAAAGATAGAATTCCAAAAAGCATTACCAATTTCTTGATCAGATTAATTTCTTTACTTTTACATGGAAAAAAAGATAGGAATCTTATTTTCACTAATTCGGTATGCTGGACACTGCAAATACTATTTCTTTAGAATTTGGAGTAAACATATAAATTAGTTACAATGAGCAGCTAATAACAGAAGATTTCTAATGTTGGATCATACAGTAAATGCGAAATGATTTTAACAGTTACGAAAATTCTTTATTGATTTTCTAAAGTGATGAAAAAAGTTTGGATGATCTAACTTGCACATTTTATGAATTTGAAATTAAATACACAAAAGCTGATGTTAAAAAGAATAATGTATATAAATATGGATATATATTCTAACATTCAGGTATAAAAATTATTCCTTCCAGTTCATTAATTTTTTTTGGGGGGGAGGAATCAACTTTGTCACAATATAAATTTGTACAAAGGGTTTTTTTTTTTTTTTTTTTTTTTTTTTGCCTTAAAATAAATATTAGCATAATTTTATAATACAATATTTTTTAAATTTTTAACTGCTGATAATAAATCAATTCAAATATATTTTTGTTTAAAAACATTGAGCTTTCTTTTTTACACTGTATGACAGAAAAATACAACTTAAATTTATTCAAAATACATGGTATCATTATTTGTAAACTTTTCATTGACCTTTATAAGAGCTTCAATAAAATCAGTTTCCAAATTTTACTAATTATTACTAAAAAAGCAAGCAACTGGGCTTTAACTAAATTCATAATTTTGTCATAAGTGTAAATTTAAAATGACAAGCAAAATGTATATAAATAATCAAGAACTATTGAAAAAACCCTAAAATTTTCCAACAGCAATAGATTAAAAGTGCAATAAATATATAGAATTCCAAAGCATAGTTCAAAAGTAGACAGATTAATGAAGCTAACTGCAGAAAACATTGCTTCGATTTTAAATCACTAAACATGCTGTTGATGTTACGACAATATTATATAAGAATTCTAGCAGTGAGAATTCTATATTTCAGTGAGAACCACTGAAAAATTCTTAATAAGATTACAAAGAGCATTCTATTAAATGATATTGACAAAAGATCTTGATTTGAATACATCTAATATATAAAAATGAATCTTTGTTTGTTTTTTATGTACTACCATGCCGTTCATCTGATTGTGATAAAATGTTGCCAACTCAACACTTGCACTGGCACAAAGGTTAGAGGTATAGTAAAATTATTACCATTTATTTTCAACACAATAAAATTTACAAACAAATTATTTCATACTTTTCTATTATTCAACATTATTTTAAAACTGACAACTGAGAATCGAAAAAAGACAAACAGTAAATGGCAAATGTCATTCGGAATTAATTGCACATATAACCAACAAAATAAAATTATTACCATTGATGACAATTAACGTGATTGAAATGAAATTGAAAATATTTAGTACAAGCGCATGTGTTTTTTCGTTAATGAGTAGTTGTCTACATAAGATATTGTCATCCAATAGACACAATATTTTAGCTGTGTCACATTATCATTCAGAGTTTATCTCCAACATACAAAACAGAATTACTGATGTCAATCAAGATAAATTATATATAATGGAAATTTTCCAGTGCAAAGAGCAATTTTTCTACGTATTTTGTGAACTGACATATGATATTTTGGTTATACAAACTTATATTGTGTTAATTGCTTTAAAAAATATGCCTCCCAAACATATTTTACTTAGTAATTGCCAAACATATTTCACATGGTAATTACTACAAGCACAGCATGTAGAAATTAGCGAATTTGAGCTTCTCAAATTAGCAAAGAATGACAAGCAAGTAATGAAACAGATCATTCACAAATTGCAAATTCACATGCTTCAGAATTTTAAGATCAACACGCAACAAAAATGGAAATTAAAGATGTATGCGTTAACCGATCATAAGCATCAGAATCAGAAAACATCATGCAGCAAGAATCAAGGCAACTATCCTTAACTGAAGGTAGAATGGAGGCAATATGCTCATTCCATACATTCCTATTAATCTCACTGTCATGCCTTTTGATTTTAAATGACTGCAATTCACTTAATTGACTTGCGTTTGCATGACTATCAACAAAGGCACAAGGTCAATAACTTCAAGTGCAGATTAAACCTAGAAAATCCAAGTGTTTCACATAGCCAGCTGTATGTTGAATGCTCAAGAGTTGGACAGCCATGAAATTTGTTTTTGCTGTAGACAGAAAAACAAAAAAATACTGCCTACCATAAAGCACTTGAATAATAAAGTTTTTAAAAATAGAATAAATATTATTTATACTTCTCCTATATATGTTATTCGATTTCAAAGAATGTATTCATTATTGACAAGAAAATATTCTTTCTATCATTCCTAATTAAACAAGATAGCTATTTCAAATTTCCAACGATATTACCTATATTATTTCTTCTGCGGCAGCAATGCAACAGGTATAATTAATTTAATATAAGTTTTATTTTATGACAGTACTTATAATAATGATAAAATAGCTTTTTTATATATAAAAACATATGTATAAAAATAAACAGAAAGGAAGAAAATATACGTTAGTAACATGTCTAAAACCTAACAAATTAATGTAATTACAAAAAACTAACAATATTAATTACATTTAATAAACTAAAATAAAGAAAATAGAAGAAAATTATAATGAATAGTTTTTCACAACACTGCAATTTTCATCCAATTACTATTTTCACTTTTCAGTACCATCAGACAAAAAAAAAAAAAATCAAATATATTAAAAAAAAAAAAAAAAAAAAAAAAAAAGACAAAATGGTCAAAATCTGATCAACTGAATTTTCATTAAATTATTCTTATAAAAGATATTTTATTTTATTAAAATGAATTCTACTACAATTATAAATGTATAACAAGACTATTAATAAAAAAAAATTATAAAATATACTTAATAAATCTTTCTCTCTTTTTCTTTCTTTTCATTTTATTTTTTTGAAGTAGTATTAGAGTTATGACGTTTTGATTAAAATAATTCATAAACATGCACACCTGAACTGCTTGATATTAAAAGTATATTTAAAATTTAAGATTAATAATTTTAAAAACAACCCCAGAATTCACAACTGAGAATAAAGTTAAATAGATCAGCAATTAAAGCCAAAAATGCTAAAAGGAATCTCATGCAACCCGATGTAATAACTGTTGTCTCATACAATCAAAACAAAAATTCATAAAATTATTGCAATATTTTTAATACATGATTTATCATAATATTAAAATCTATTTAAAAATAATTGTCTAAAATATAACCTTTACTTTATTTAAGAAAAAACACAAAAATTCCAAATAAAACATACCTTGGACCTTCTAAAACTAAAGGATCACTATGAGTATCAAGACTGGAAGATGAACTACTAGATTTATATTCACGATATTTTCTTTGGTAATTATGGAATTGTTTTAAAGTTTTGCCATTTGGGAGGCTTCTGTGTGAAGCTAAAGGGTCACTTTTATTGATACTAAGACGCTCAGCAAGTTGCAAATTAACACCAATTTCATCATCAGTGCTATCATCTTGAAATGTAGCCATGATCTTCAACTTACGAATCAATTTTATACCCAACAAAGAATGGCAGGCACAAATCTGAAAAATAAGTTTTTAAAATAAGAGGGGGAAGAAATCTATAGAAATTATGAAATTTATAGTACTAACTTTAAGTTATAAAATAATTTAAACATATCTATGCTTTTTAAATCCAAGATAAAATTTCAAAATAAACAGAAAACATATCAAAAGTTAAGATTTAAATTCTGAAAGTAGCAAACAAAATAAACTTAATTTTAAAAGAATGTAAAATTAAATTTTTATATTGCATGAAAGGTTTTTATTCAGTACAAACAGTTAACAATTTCACATTTAAAAAATATCAATTTTAAAAAAATATGCCTACTTATACTACCAGTATCTCCAATTTGACAAGAGAAAAATTAATGAAAATTCACAGTCAAAAGTTTATTACATTCTTAAGAAAAATGTGTAAACATAATTTTTCTCAGTAGTGTTTCAAAAAGAAGTTTTCCTTTATTATTATTACTAATACTATAAGATCTAGAAGATTTTTCAGAATTTCATCTACAACTATACATCTAAAATACCTTCTATAATTGTAAAAAGTAAAATCTCGACATAAAAGAATATAAGGACTATTTTTAAAGGTCATTAAAAAGCGAGAAATTAAATTTTCACTTTGTAAATTGAAAGTTTGTTGTTGTAGGTTTGTTTTTTAAATAAAACAATATAAAAGAAAGGTTGAACAATGGAAAAATTTCTTACAAAGTCTTTATTTTAAAGAAAGTATGTTCAAAATGTGTCTTACATGAATTAAATAGTAGAGTCCCAGACACATTTTACAAAATTTTTCAAAAAATACTTAAAGAATTTTTTTTCGCCTTCAATTATGACATTTATAGTAAAAACCAATAAAAAAATACTTCCTTTAAAGTGTGAAAAGCTAAAAAATATAACAGTCTAAATTTCAAAAAATTCACAGCATTAGAAAAATTTAATAAAAAAAATGAGAAATTGAACTTTAATCACAAGATATATAAAACAAAGAAGTATTCATAAATTTTAATAAAATGTCTAAGATAACAAATATAATTAGTCAAATTTATTTCTAAAAAATACAATAAGCACAATCCGACGCAAGGTACTCTAAACTTGCCTTGGCTAATTTTCTTTTATTCTTAAACCAGACTATCTTACAATAATTTGCTCAACAGGAATATAACAAAAATTAATGTTTTCTATAATTCAAATTTAAATCGGAGTTCACAATCCATTTACAATATTCAAACCTTGTATTGCTGTAACATTTGCTAAGAAAATTAATTTTAAAAAAAGATGCTGAACAAGAATATAGTTAAACTAAATTATTTATTTTTATTAGAAAAATTATTTGAGGAAAAATAAACTAAATTAGCTTACAGAAGTAACAATGTTTTAAGAGATTTGTTTTCACTGAGGCTATACAGGAACTGCATGCCTTTAAATTGTTTCTCACATAATCTTTGCTTTCTCTCCCTGTTTATACAAACTAGAACTAATTTAAAGCTCCTTATAACGAATTATTACAGAAATTTCATTGTTGAACCAATTATTTCATACGCATCAAAAATAAAATGCAAATTTCATTTTTTTAAATATAATAATTAAAAATCGATAAGAACTAATTCTATAGAAATTCTTTTAACTGTCTTTTTGAAGAAGGGAGAAGAGCAGGAAGAAGCATAACAACATAAGGGAAAAAATGGATTGAAATTCTAATACAACATAGGAGAAAACATATACATATATATATATATTCATTTTAAAAACTGATCAGATTTAGATATTAGAAAATAAAAGTATAGATATTTAATTTAGAGCTTTATTTTCCCAACATTATACAAAACAGAAGTTATTAAAAAAAAGATACAAAGGTACATACATTAAAAATTTCCAAATTAATAATAAATTTAATACAAAAACTCACTCAAATAAATGAAATCAAACATGAAGCTCATTCACAAATTATAAAATATAGATATGATTAATCAATTACTGAGAACAAATTAAGTTATTAATCCATAAAAGATGTAAATGTTGATAAGTAAAAGATAAATGTTGATAGGCTTATCAAAATATAATGAAGTTAAAAGTCAATCAAATAAAAGATGTAATAGAATTTCTTATCCCTCAAATTTATTTATATTAAAAGATTAAGTAAGTTCTTAAAATGGGGCCCTACAAATCTAAATATGCAATATTAACAAAATAACGTTCCTGTTTGTTAATGTAAACATCAAATGCAGAACTATTACTTAGAAGAAATATAGTATCTACGTAATATCTGGATGAAGTCTCCGTGTTACGATATTCCAAAATAGTTTTCGGAGAACTTTTTACACACGATTGAAGTGGAATGCCGAACATGAATCATATGTGTGAAGTCCTTTACCTTTAAATACAATTTTCAAAACGCCTACGACAGGAAAAGGTATATCTAGAATCTTGCGCACCCCTCAGGAATGTAAGACATACTATTTGAGAATAGTACGAAATGACAAATGCATGTTAAACTAGCTTAAATTGTACTATATAAAACTACTGAAGCACTTTTTTTAGTAAAATTCTGGCGAAAATGATTTAGTAGATTATTTATTTAAATCGACTTATTTCGACCTGCATATAAAAAAGTGTTTAAAATTCAATTTTTATTATAGATATACACGTTCAGATGTAAACATAAGGAAAATCTTCAAATCTATTATTTACCTTTTCAGTTATTTTAAGAAATATTTTTCATCGTTTGATATTGGGAGTCCGCAATGCACCATTTATATTCAAAAAATTCGTTCTAATTATATTAATATCACGATCTAATTAAAATATTTTTATTATGGGTTTTATTATGTTTTCTCTAAATAAAGACAAAAATTTAAATTACGATCTTGATTTTCATCACTCCAACACCAACACCATATATAAATCCGAATAATGAAGGTGAAGGTGGGGGAGAGGTAAGTAGGATTTCAAAAATATTGCCAAGCAAATATCTTTCTACTGAAATTCCGAATAACATATAAACAAAAGGCTTAAATATTCATTAAAAATCTGTTACGTATAATAATAATATTTTACTAAAGTGATATGTATTTATCAACCATATATATAGAAACTTCCATTATCTTTTATTTAATTTTTTAAAAACAAATTTATATACATATAATGCATTTTCTAGGGTATTTGCATTCAAACAAAAATTAGAAGTTTCTCCTGCCCTTTTTATTCAAGCTTCAGTTCAATAATAAAAATTTCAGAATTTTAATCAAAAGAATATTAATATTCAAATATTGGCGATATACTTAATCGTAATCGACATAATATTTCTCCGCATACTTTTTTATTTCTTTTTTCGCATAACAGTCAAGTTGTCTTGACTTGGTGTGACGGTAAAGTGGGATCAGGTGTGTGTTCTGGTTGTTGAGGTCTTGAATACTCATTTTGTATGCGTTGTTTACTCTTCAAAGTTGATCTAATAATTATTTTCCAAGCTATTGGATTACGAATTGTTCCTTTATCATAGTAAGTACTGTTTTCTTTCGATTACATTTTGAAGTCTTTTATTATTAAAAAAAAACTTTAAAACCTGAATTTTATTTTAGATCAAGAATACATTTCTTCATCATACAGACTATTAATAATTATTTTTGTAATTATATTACTTTACTAGTGCATAGAATTTTAACATTTCAAAAATTTTAAATTTTACTATAATTGTTTAAAATATATTATGAATAAAAATTCCTTTTCTCTTTTAGCAAAGATGGAATTATAAACAGGTTATGACAAATAGTTTTCTGCACATTGATGTTTTATGTCATATTAGGACATAATCAGTCTATATACTTTTATTTTTTTAAATTTTGTTTAATTTTGAGATTTTTTTTAGTTGACTTAAAAATCGAAAATTTCTGACCCTATAAATTACTCTAAGTTTTTCATGTATTTTTAATTAGTTGATTTGTTATTTTTCCACTTAAGATTAGATTGGTTAAATTAAGAATTTTTATTATAAAAAAAATTCTCACTGTTTTTTTATGTCAAAGTTAAGGCAAATATTTTATTATTTCAGCTGTTTATTGAAACACTATTGTGTTGAAATTTCAATTCAGCTACATTTCTTGCTATTTCTGATTCCATTGTTTAATAGAAATCTATAAGTGCAATTTCTCGACAAGAGCCTTAGTTTCAATGAAATATTTTAATTCAGTATTTTTAAAATATATTTTATAAGATTCTCTGATCTAATTTTTTAAAAAGCTATGATCAGATATTTAAAAATGTGCACGAAGTTATAAATTGTGTTTAATGATAAATTTACATTTATCTGTTCATTACTTTAAATTTATCATCATAATTTATATTAATAAGGTAATATGTTAGATTATCTTATTCTTTATCTCTTATATTCTAATATATAGATCTCTTTGTTTGTGGGAGAGAAAGTTTATGCAATTTTATTTTTGTCTGTAAATGCTTGATAATTGTCCAAATTTTAAAAGACGTAAAAAATTCAAACTGTTAGTAATGTAATTATTTATGTAAATAATTTCAATTAAGAATAATGATATAGCAAATTTTAGTAAATTGTCACAAGTTGGTTTTTATGAAGTACAGTATTCTGTGCACATTCAATTACATTAGAGATCCATAGCTTAATACTTGGTATGCACTATATAACTTCTCATGTTACTTAATTATTTTATACCTAAGTCAGGAAAAATAAACATTAGAGTGTTTCTCTGCTTAATGCATTTTTTAAATAAATAAATAAATAAAAAACTTTTCTTTGGATTGATATGATTATAAGAAGCTATTTTATCACATTTTTTTATATGATTAGTTTTGATTGATTCCTAAGATATATATATGAGAAACACTACTTATTTTCTTGTGGTGTTCTTTAATTATATAATTTTCATATCAGGGTTTAATGCATACATCTTAATCCAAAATTGCTATTAATGACAAACAAAGCTATTATTTCTATGCAGCGGAAGATAAATACTTTTAATGTTGAAAATTGTATTTTATGTTTCGAATGACATTTTTAACAATTTGATTTATTATGCAAATATTTCAAAAAATTTGCTATTATGTCTATACGTTTAATTACTACAGAAAATTGTATAGCTTTAGATTCATTCTTACTTGATTAAATTAACTTTTGTAAGTCTTTAAATAAGCTAAGAAAAAAAAGGGGGCACTACCTTTTCAAATTAAAATCTTACTGTTCCTTAAATATATTGAAACTCCAGTAAAATAGTTTGAGATCATGTCTGCCTTTTCATAATTTTTTTATAAATCGTATTGTATTTATGGTATGTTGTATATATATCATTCAAAAAATTAAACCAGTGATTCGTCAAACATATTAATAAAAATGAATAAAATTTGTTTTTTTTTTATGAGTTGGAAAAATTAAAGTTCTCTCTGCTTAATCTTTTTAGAAATCCTCCGTAGTAATTTTCAGAAAATAGCATCTGAAATATTTGTTCATATTGATATCATTTATTGTAACCAAACATTCATCAAACATAATTTTATTGTAAAGGTTTTTTTAACACATTATCACTACTATTTAAATAAGATAAGAGACTGGACGGATTATTTTAGCATATTGATCAATATGCATATATAAAAGAAACTGGTGTGAATTTTCCCAATTACTCTGACAGTTTAAATTTTGTTGAGGTATGGAAATATGATGTTAATCCATTCACTACTGGATCAAAAATTGCATGTTTTCTTCATACAGTTAACAGTTTCTTAAATTTATAACTTTTGCTACATTGATATATTGTCACAAATACATCTATAAGATAGAAAGTCAATTGTCTTCTATCATCTCTCATAATTGGTCATAAATAGAAATCTAGCACACAATAAAATTTTTAATCCAAATGAAAGTTTATCGAGAGGGATGCTTGCTGTAATGTCGTCTTCTGGCCATAATTTAAAAAATGAAATTCATCCCAACATAATTCTAGTATAACTTCTTATCAAAATGTTGGGAAATATTTACGCAATTAACTAGATCGAAATTAAAAAATTTCAGCTTGCAGATTGGTTGAAATCTTTGCTTTATAATAAAATACTACAAATGAAATAAACTAAGCAAATTTATTTCATCTGTGGTAGTTGCTACACTGTCCATGGAGGTAATTCTGTTTATCAACTACAGCAGTTTTTATTATTATTATTTGTTAGATGACTGAACTTGAAGTAATCAGTCTTTTTACTCTCGAAATTTATGTATAAAATTATTGGCGTCTGTTTGTCATAAGATGAGTTAAAAAAACATCCTCATTTAAAAATGAAAATTCTTAAATAATTTAAATAAAATTCGTTCATAATATTCATATTATTAAATTAAAAACTATAATATTAAATTTAGTTTCAGATTCAAAAAAATATTAATTTAAAAAAATTTATAAATCCATTCTAAAATGAAATATATCGTTCTTTATGATTAATACCAGATGCTGTATCCGCGGATCCGATTATGTTTTTTTATATGTAAAGACAAAATATATGATGGCTGTTTTTAAATTCCTAAGTTTAAACCCTTAAGTTTTATGACCTACTATCCTAATTAAAAATAAATAATTACTACTCTGAAGCCTTTGAATGGTGAACATTTTTAGTCTTACTGTGTGTGTGTGTGTGTGTGTGTGTGTGTGTGTGTGTGTGTGTGTGTGTGTGGTGCGCGCGCATGTGGTTTACTTGCAGTTCCTCTCTAGAATTGGCCGAAGGAAAAGCGAGGTGTGATTACTGAAGCTGAGAGAATGCCATTCCGTTTTAATAATAGCAATTGCGAAAGCAAAACGAATTGGAAATTGAGTGTTAAAAAGTAAATGGCATATCAGAATAAGAGAAATAAGGAAAGCGTAAAATTTCACGTTGTTACTATTATCTGTAAAGATAGTGCATGATTTCTATTCTGTATTATTCTCCTGACGCAAGCATTCAATAATCATAAAGAATTGATAATGTTCTATATTTTATAGATAATATTGAATCAAAAATTATTTGGAAATGTAATTATTGTTACTGAAAAATTATTTATTTAATTTTAAAGTGGTGTAAAAATAATTTTTTTTAGTTATAATGTAAAAAATGTATAATGCATTGTATCCTTTTAGGTGCTGAGGAATATGCATGTTAAATTTCGTTCGAATTCATCAAAGATTGTGAAATTGTATAAGGTTAAAAAAAAATATAAATATTATTGGCTGCTGACAAGTATTTTGAGTCATCTGAATGTTTAACTATGATTTATTGAAACCAATCTGTTAACGCTGCATTTCCTCCTACCTTCCGTTATACGAGATTTTCATAAATGCAGAAGTAATTTTTGCCTTGTATTAAATTGATAATCTACCTTTTTTTCAAGGACCTTTTTTGCGATAACTGTCAATGACGATGCTTTCGAAATTATATAATTTAGACTCTCATTGGTATGCAAGTCATTTTCGCCTCTTGGCTTATATGATGCTTTGACCTCTCGAACCGTTCTGTTCAGTTACAGCTCCCATGTCCCTTCAAGAAGTAGGAAATAATCTAACTGCAGATTCTGGCGCAGTTCGGATTGAAGCATATTTTGTTAATGCATTATTATATAGAGTTGCTGCTAAGACTTCTTTTAAATGGATCATAACATTTTAAATTATGGCTCGCAAAGCATAGTGTGGACATGAAAACATTGACTGTCAGATTCTTCAATGTCAGCAAACAAAATTTATTCGGAATTTTATTTTGATTAGAAATATTTCATTAAAACTTTTCCAACTAATTTTGTTTGTTTATTATCAACCAATATTTCTTTGGCATGATTTATTTTGTTGAATTGTCTCTCGATCTTTCAAGTAAATGTGGGATTTTATTTATAATTGCAGTTTTCTTTTTTGGAGGCAGTCTCATCAGTCTTCCTTTTATTTTATTGTTCAAAATATCGATTTATAGTTCTATGACAATTACCTGAAAAGTTTGCAAATATGAGTAGTATTGCATAGAAATAGTAATAAATAAGATGCCTTGCAAATAACTAAATTAGATATAAAAAAAGGGGCTGGATCTGAACATATTTGAAAATTTCAACGCATTTCTTTTGTACATATCGGTATATAAGGCGTCTAGTGATTTTTATAATAACCTTCTTGCCTCAAAAATGGTCGTCTATCACCTTGCCCTACCCTGCCGGTACGTAAGTTGTGGATTACTGAATCTGATAATGTTAACACATATTTATTATTGCACTAAATCATTGAGGTATATGTGGATAAAATAATTTATAAAGGTTACCTGAAATTGATTTAAGGATAACGAAAACGAAACTTCTAAGAATGGAAATAAAAATGTAAATTTATATATGGATGTAACATAATTTTGCAGGTGCGTGGCCTAAATCAAAACAAATTTGGAATAAACTTCAATTTATTTTTCCACGGATGGGCATGATTTGTACATAGGACAAAGGTGGAACACGTCTGTTCGCATAAGAGAACACGAGCGAAAGTGTATGAAATTTTTACCCTTAGGGTTTTTTACCCAGAAATAGAGATTTCTTGGAACCTGTCGATTTAGGAAAAGAAATCGGAGATACTTTTGAAAAGAATGCATTAGTGTTAGGAATTTTTATCCCTTCGCTTGGAACATGAGAAATGCAGTGGCCATCAACTTTTCAGAGAGAAATAAGTAAATAAAAAAGTACAATTTGGATTAGCAAATAAGAGTGCTTTCTTGAATAAAATAGCATGGGCTAATTTATAAAATAAGAAATTGCTTCTTTTTATTTTGTATAATTTTTGTCACAATTTTTGTCCAAGTTATGGCGAGAACAGCAAAGTGAACCGAATAGGAAAAGAGATCGTGAGTAATTATTCGGAATTTATATAGTTTTAGAAAAGAACTTGCTGATGCAACATTTTAATTCTATTAAAAAAATTAATAGCCCACAGAATTAGAAGTTAACGTTATACTTATGCCGGAGTTTGAATGATTAAAAAAAATTTTTAGAATGTAAATTAATCAGAAATATATATATAAAATTTGACTATTTCCTTAAATTGTTAAAGAACTAAACGATTGTTTCTTCAAATTATATATATACAGAGAGAGAATGTGTGTGTTTAAAACAAATTTGAGCAATAGCGTGACGAACTTTTGATATTTTAAAACTTCGATTTATTCCATCTCGGGAGGCATAATTTAAGTACAAAGAATAAGTGATCCGAAAAACGTCAGTCTACATCGCGACACAAGAAAAGAGCAAAAGAGGCCGAAATTTTCCCTTCAATTGTTTTTAAGATAAGATTTTTATAGGAATTTCTTTGACACATGTCGATTAAAGGTAGGAAAATTTAGGTATCTTAAAAAAAAAAAAATGTTCTAAGCATTAGGGATTTTCATCCCTTCAATTGGAGCGTGAAGAAATTCAGATGTAAGCAATTTTATAGAGCGCGTGATGAAAATAATCAAATAAAAAAAGTGGACTTGGATCAGAAAATTGGAAACCATTTTAGAGTGAAGTTAGCGTGGGCTAAATTAAAATAAAAATTAGGAAATTAACTAAGATTTTAAAATAAAGATATATATATATGTAATGATATCTCTAAATCTAAATTAAATCCTTAGTTTCCTAATTTTTATCTTAATTTAACCCATATTAACTTAATTCTGATATGCTCTCTTATTTCCTGATCCAATTCCACCTTTTTTATTTATGCTACATGAACTCTGTAAAACAACTTTAATCAGCACTTTCACACTCACCAAGTGAAGGATAAAATCTCAAGCTAATCAAGTTCTTTTAAAAGATACCTATATTCCCCGTACCTAAATCGATACGTGTCAAAGAATCCCTATCAGAATCTCATACTATAACTACACTCGGGAAAAATATTTTGGTCTTTTTCTCTCTTGTATCGCTTGTTGAACGAACGTCAGTTTCGTCATCGCTTCTTGTACATAAATTATGCCGGGATGGAGTAAAAAGAAATTTTGAAAATTTTCAAAAGTGTCTTCTCTTCCTTCGGCCACGCAACTGCTTCAAATATATATTATGTAATGATATTTTAAAGTCTAAATTAAACCCTAATTAATTCCCAAAGTTTTATCTTAATTCAGCCTATATTAACTTCATTCTAAAATGTTCTCTTATTTCCTGATCTCATTCCACTTTTTCTATTTAATTAATGCAACAGAAGCTCTGTAAAAATGCTTAAGTCAGCGGTTCCCACGCTCGGAGTGAAGAGATAAAAAATTGCTAACCTAAACAAATTCTTCTAAAATATGCCTATATTCCCCTTGTCCAAATCGACACGTGTAAAGAAGTCCTATTAGAATCTCATAGTATTTAAACACTGGGGAAAATATTCTCTCGCTCTTTTACGCTCTTCTGCTCTTGTATCGCTGGCGAACGGATGTTAGTCTATCAGCGCTTATTGTACATAAATCATGCCTCCCAGGATGGAATAAATGTGAACTTTAAAATTCAAAGTTCTTCTTTGTCTTCGGCTATGATTATGCTTCCAAATATTACGTTGTATATATATAATATTCTTTGTTAACATTCTTCTTGGAAATACATCTTGTCAAATAAATCCCTTTTCTCTTTCTTCCACTCGTTTTACTCGTTGAGTAAAAAAGAGATAAAAGAGAGATTCTATACCCAATATATTGTGAGGATAATATGTCCTTCAGGTGAACATATAAAAGAGCGATATTTTAAAAAGATTTGATTATCAAAGCAAGATTATCAAGGTTATCTTGCTCTGTATAATCATATTATCTAAATTTAAATCTGGAGTGCTCTAGAACCCGAACGTGCCACTCGTTACTAGCTAGTGGAAAATGGAAGAGAAAAAAGAATATAAGTTGTGAAATTAGATTAAGTAAAATCTTTCATAAACAATTCTTTGAACAATAATGAAAAAACGTCTTTAATTAGATTTTGTGTGCTGTTTCTCTATTTAGATTAATCAACAGTTCTATAAGGATGACTCTATTATTTCTGTACAAAGTAAGAGTTGATTTAAATAAGATAATTATAATTAAATGCGCTGCATGTTAGTGAAAAGAAAACAATCTGTTAAATTAGGGACCGAGATATGTCCATTTTAATTTAAGCATTTATAAATTATCAGATTTTTTTTTATTTATTTATTATTATTATTTTCATTCTTCTTGACTTGTTTATTTCATTTTTCCTTCTGAGATAAAGTATTCTCAGAAGGAAAAACGAAAACTATCTAAACATTGTGAGAAAGAAAACTTACAAACTATAACCTATAAAGAGTATCTTTTTGATACTGTTTGGGATTGAAATTCTATACATTAATAATTAATGTGGCCTCTTTATGGTCGCAAAATTGCGTATGCTTTTGATGTGTGTTTGAGTGACTCCTGTATTTGTTTAGAGAGTATTCTAGAGCAAGGATATTTAAAGATTGGATTGGCCTGCATACTCGACCGATTTAAATACGATCGAGCGCGACAGAAAATGTGGTAGATTTAAATAGAAGGAACCGCAAGCTTTTCTGTCCTAAGCAAGAATGATTGTAGACACTCTTTAGATTTGAAATTTTTCTTGGAAAGGGGGGGGATGGAGTTAGATAATTAGCTTTTCGTATGTTATGCAATTCTTTTTCACTGATTGGACTTCTTGAAAATTAAAAGTAAATTAGGTATAGGTGCATGTGTTTGTTAAATCTATGATTATTAATTTTAAATTTTGTATTGAAATTGCAACTGGAGTTGGAATACAATTTATTATCTTCTGATAACCAGATACAGGCTAAAATGAATGTTTTTAATGGAGTCAATTCAGTGTTCGTGCAGTTTCGTATTGGAGTTTATTTTGCACCTTGTAAATAGAGAAGAAAGAATAAAACATGAAGTCACTGATGGCTAACATTTAACATTCTCCCTATATGACATATACCGTTACGTTTGTCATATGATTGATGTCGTGTAAGCTAACTTCTTTAAAAAATACCCATATTAAGCTTGCTACAATTTGAAATTACCCCTTCGAATAGTTTTAAAACTTAACGCCCTTAAATTTTCTGCAAGTTCTTTTTTTTTTTTTTTAATATACCAAATTGAAGAAATCACACCTTCTCTTTGATCATAAATCTCACACGTTCTGTTATTTCCGCACTTAATATTATTGCTTGCTTGTGTAGGTTTCTATTAAAAGATGAGTAAAGACGTATCTAATATTTTTATAATTTATTCGTGAATTTAAAAGGCGCTTTTAGTGCTTAGAATATTTGAATCTTTCTAGCCTATGCTGCTCAATATATGCTCTCTCTTTGCTCAATATATGATCTGCTCTTTGCAGTGTGTGTGTGTGTGTGTGTGTGTGTGTGTGTGTGTGTGTGTGTGTGTGTGTGTGTGTGACAGTTGGTAATTTAAAATTAAAATACATATTTGTGCTTTTTGCCATCTATAATTTTATTGTAGTCTTAAATAGCAATTTTAATCGATTTTATTT
The DNA here is from genome assembly GCF_947563725.1 of Argiope bruennichi. Classification (NCBI taxonomy): domain Eukaryota; kingdom Metazoa; phylum Arthropoda; class Arachnida; order Araneae; family Araneidae; genus Argiope; species Argiope bruennichi. The sequence continues at coordinate 65,806,688 of NC_079158.1, read as the reverse complement.
CTAACAAAAAACTTCTATACACAATCATCTTTTGTTCGAGAATAACTTTTGCTTCCTCAAATGTATTTAACTGTAAAAATAAAACAAATGTGAAAAACATTAAATGCTGAAATCAAATGTTTTAAATTCATGTAAATTATATCAATGTTTTCTCTATCTCAAAAGTGTTCTAAGCGACACGCATTTCTCTTCAAAAGTAATTTTCTAAACAGAAGATACTGTCCAACTCTGCATGAAAGGAATGGAAATTACAATATATTTATTCTATTTTAGAATAAGTTATCTATCACTATTCATAACTGCAATGATTCCTAATGCAAACTACTTAATGATTTAATTTTGGATATGTATCTTCTGTTTTTATCTGCTCTCTCGAATTCCTTCCACTGTTTATTACATTGAGTTATGTCGAACCAATCTTCCGGTTCTACCACTTGCATTCAAAAATAAATGTACGTGACTTTCTAACAATCACTTAGATCATGAAAACATTGTGTCCACGAATGTTCAGGACGAATTATGATGGTTTCCCAAGTTCACAGTTAACTACGGGTAAACGTGTTACTGGAGGCGCTCCTTCTGCAAGTAGATGCTTTCCCGCTTGCATCAATGGAGGTACGCGCGCATTCCACCGGGATCCGACATTGCAGGTTTTTCATTGTTGTTTTTTGTTATTTTTTCATATCCTCCTCTTGGCACACACGGAGAACTGGTTCCTTTTATTTGTCAAAGAGAAAACACTGGGCTGCCCGCTGAACTCGTCACAGTTCCTATTTTTTCCGCTTATTAGACAGATTGTTGAGGATGCCATACAAAGGTTTTTTTTCTGTTGATTTGTATCGTTCACGAAGGGAAATCGATTAGACGGTCTTTCAAGCATTTACTGCAGAAGCTGCTTGCTGGGAATGGAATGATGGTGGTGTGATAAGCATTGATGGAAAAGCGAAGGCAAGCTCATTGAAATGCTGCTGATGGAAATAACTAGGCTAAGCTTCACCTTTAAGAATTACATCCACTGTATGTTGCTTTCATACATTCCTCATTTAAACAAAAAGAACCTGGTGCTCGGACTTGATTTTTTTTAACGAAATGTTTTGTGTCATAGAAAATCGTAGATAGAGTATGTGGAGTTAGAAATTGTATTGACCTAAGAGATGGTATATTGTAATCATTAGGATGTTAATTAACGCATTCTTCAAATCATTCAAAAGGTGGTTATATGTGTTGCAATTTTTCACTTGTGCTGACAGTTTCATTTCGTACATCTTTCTAGAAGGGGGGGGGGGGTTGACAGAAACTTATTCATCGTGAAGTGTTATTTTTAACTTGTAGAGGCACAAAATTCGAAAAACTAAAAATAGAGGTGCATGTTCCTTAAAGGTAAGACGGATGCAAAAGTTGGCGGACAATTTACTGGGAATAGGTCTGTTAATTCTTTAATGACTCGCTAAGAACTCGAAGCAAACGCAAATTTCTCTGTAGGCTCAAATGCAAAATGTAAAGCCTTTTTTGCATTTTGCTCCTATTCATAACATAAATAGCTAATGTTTTCAACTTTTCACTTAAACTATGTAACTATTTTTTAATACATCAGTATTTCGTCCGTTTTTGTCACTGTCGAACTTTTCATGCATTCTTCTATTTTTAGTTAAATACGAATTTTGTGGAACATGCCCGAACTTGAATCTTTCAAAAATCATTGAGTAACTAAAAAGATGTTATCTCCACGAAATTTTTCTGGAAATCAACGTGATTAATAAAACACTATATCAATTATGATTTCCAACAGTATTTGCTAAATTATGCCCGCTTCTCAACCTCGAAACTGTTTTAAAATGGAATGTTCTTTTATCAAAATGGATATTATGACAAGCTCTTTAATAAAAACTGTACTATTATAAACTGTACACGCATTATAGTACCTATTTAAATTATTTTGGCGAACTTTTAGAAAATGCAAAAGTGGATGCAGATATTCTGCCTTTTGGCCACATACGTTTCATTTTCTTTAAGGGACATCTGATTTAGATGCATGAAAGTTAAAAAAAAAAAAAGAATGAAATAATTTCGCTTTCTCCAGTATCTTTCTTAACTTAAATTGACTGCATATTCTCAACCGAGTTTCTTCTCGACGTCACTGGATGCAACTTAAATGATCTCATTACTTTTAAGAAACTGCTACTAATCATGCATACTCATGGCGTGTCCTTCATTAACAGATTCGACTTCGCTGAAAGAACCATTAGGAAGCGATTCTTATAAATAAGTTGCTGTCTTTATCTTCTTCCCGACGGCCTTGGCATTGTCCACACAGTGAACTGCTGTGACAAGAATGGTGGTCAAATAAGAATTATAATACCCATGACGCAACACACCCACTGTTGCTCAGTGGTCTATGAAATGGGGGTCACCATTACAGGAAAAATGTATTTGAAGGAGTAATTGTCTTAATGCCGCCGTACAAGTTACTAAAAGAATAGACTGTTTCGTCCGGTTAGGTAGGAACTGTATTCATAAGATACTCGTAGGTTGAAATTCAAATGGAACAATATTAAGTGTTTGTTTTGACATTTAAGCTCTTAGACCTTGACGGCAATTATACATAATAGAAGACCACTTCTGGAAGTTTTTTTTTTTTTTCATTCATTTGTTAAAATACAAATAAAGCACTTATTATTTTTTTTCACGCATTTGTTAAGTTACAAATTAAGTATACTTTTCACCAACTTAAAACCTTAGTTGAATTAATGAGAGTCATAAAATTATGAATCAATTTTTTTCGCACGTGTTTGTGTAATAACTGAATGCTATCTTTATAAAAGTTATTAACGTGATTGTAGGCACCTGATATTAAAAACAATTATGTACTATTGTTACTTTTAAAATTATATGAAAACCTGATTTATTTTATTACCATTGTAAGCTTTAGCAGCCACAAATATTAAAAAATAATCATTTGTTTCTATTTGAAATATAACTAAGAATGCAAATACATAAACTTCATATAAAATGTAAATTTTTCTGAGAATTTTTCTTTAAATCCAAATTTGTGTTCAGAATTTACCTGCAGAAATTATTTTATATTGTAATTAATGTTATTCAGAATCGTATAATTTATATTATGATTAATAAATATTGAATACGTTAATACGAAATAATATAAATCCGATATTTTGTACAGGTAAGTATAAGACCGAAAAAAGTGGATTCAACTAAGAACAAAGCGAATTATAACGTGTGCAAATTCAAAAATGTGAATAAAATAAATAAATAAATAAAAACAGAAGTGAAAATCCTGTTTCAGATTTAATGTCCAAAAAAAAGCCCCCCCCCCATCTTGATTTTAACATTTGCAAAACAAGCGATTGAATGTTTTTGTTGGATAAGTTTATAGTAATATTAAAAATAAATTTTTACAAATTGTGAATGACATTTAAAAACTTTGTACAATCTTTTATTTATTTTTAATAGAGATGAAATTCATATTATCAAAAATGTAGTTATTGGAGTTTTAAGATAATGCAAAAACCATTTTCGTGAGATAACAGTTTTGGACACATAGGTAAGCCATATTAATTACCTGTCTATCAATAGTTAAGCCTATTTTCGCGTTCGATGAAACTTTGACGCCTAATACTTAATTACTTTTTTACATTTTGCTTCCTCTGGTTTATTAGAGTTTTTGAATCCTGCCCAGAGCACTTCTTTTTGTTTTGTAAACTCGTTAATGAGTGAAGCATTGACTTAAGTGTAGCTGCGAAAACTTTCAATAAAGTAATCTGAAACATTCTTATAGTGATTTGTTTACTGTTGAGTGCTGTCATTCGACATTATGTGACGAGAGCGATTTCTGTTCCATGTACGTTATCATTTTTTATATACAAATGATATAAATAATTTTAATATCTTCTAAATTCTTTTTTTTAATAGCTTGGCGAAACACAAAGGACAATCTATACACGAAACAATTTACATTTTTATAAATCTTTAAAAGGCAAAAAATCTACTTAAAACCGGGGGGGGGGTGATCTCCCCCAGACTTTCTCGCATGCTCTCTAATAAACTTGTCATACCAGAAAACGCCTTACATGGCAGTGGCGTACAATAGTTTCGAAATATTAATTTTTGGCTTAAATTTAGCATTTTTACTGAAACTATTGTGTCATTCTTGGCGAGTTATTTGGCGATTAATCCCTGGCATGCGTTAATAGTATCCAAAAATCCAAATGTTTTTTCAACCATTTGAAACAAAAATTCGACAGAAAACTGCACTTATAGCCACAAAATCCAATACCAAATGTAATATATATTTAAGTCGAATTTGTATTATCGCATTTACATTTTTCTGGAAGTACAGACCGACAGACAATCAGTCCTATGTTAGATTTGGCTCGCAATTTGGCAGGTGTCTATGCTATAGTTATTAAATTTGTGTACCGAATTTTATCTATCTAGCTCTCTTCAATTGTAATTATCGTGTTAACTTGTATTCCAGCAAACGAACTTCCTCTGAACAAATTTTATTCAAAATTTGATAGAAATCTGCAAATGTGGTGTAAAGACGGTAAACCAAGTTTCAACCGTTTAGCTCAAAGCATTTTTGAATTATCTTTGTCACAGACAGACAGACATTTTCCAATAATGTGTTTTTCGAACTCAGCGAGGTCTAGATCATGGAAATTCGTCAAAATCTTTTGTGCATATTTTTTTTTTTTTTTTGTCCATTACAATACTTTTTCTATACAACGCCAACGAGAAAGTAAAAAAATAGTCGGGAAAAACTGCATATCTTTACACTATTATATCTTAACAATATCACACCTTTTAAAAGATTGTGGTATACGTAGACGATTCTAATATTGTTCATGGCTACATTGTGGGCTCTTCGTTCTTTATGTTTTTTTAAGTAAGCAAAAGGTTTTGTCAGGAAGCTACTAATCTCTAAGGCTATATGTCATTTCATTTAGCAGACTTGTTGAGTTATTGTGAAGAGCTTTTGTTGGAAACATAATGCGATCAACGAAGCGAATTATTCTAAGCTTCTCCGTTGCCGTCGCTATAATCGTCTTGCAATTCTGACGTTCTTAGCTCTAAATGTCGACCATTTTCTCATACTTTATATTCATTTTAGCTTCATCCCTTTGTGAACACGCAGTCTCTCTCTTTATCACGTTCCCAGAGAGTGGATTTTTCCCCTAAGTAGTTATGCCAGTGAATCGCCTAACTGCGATTTCATTTTTTATATGGTTTATGCAAAAAATGTCTTTCAGTAGGGATAAATGTTGAGGTTGTCATTTAGGTTTAGTTAGGAAAGACGAAACTAGTATTAAATTTCATCTTTTTCTCCGTAAGGCAGTAGGTTTTTTAATCAATTATTACGTGAATAAAATGAATGGAAAACGATTCTGATTAGGGTCTTAGTTGATTAAAGGCATCTGATAAACAGGGACGGATTTGTGGGGGTTTTTTGTCCTTTGGCAACACATATTTTGTGTCCCTTCTTCCAGAAACTGGTCAATTTCTACGTTTCAAAACATTTTTATTTTGCTACAAATGATATATTCCGTTTCATTTTTTATTTTATTAACTTTTTGAAAATGTGCTTTTATTCATTTTTAATGTATGCCATGGAGAAAAAAGACTAAAATTATAAAATTATCGAAAAATTAATTATAATATTAGTTAATGATATCTTTATTTACAAATGCAAGCATATTTCCTTTGCACTCGGATGGTGCCTCTCATTCATCATTCAAGACGCTGCTTTCATTGACGTTTTTATTTATTTATTTTTTAGAATTTTGATTGTTAAAAATACCTACTTTGTGGTCAGAAAATGTAAATTAATTTTTGGGGGAAATTCAACAAAATAAATATACATATTTATTTATTGTGGCAAGTTAAACAAGGCTTTGTATTAGATGAATAATTATGCATCGAATTTCTTTTCCAAGTCCAAAGTGTTAATTATTATGAAAGATTATAAAGAAATTATAAATTTCAAGCAAATATAACAGTAAAAAAGTTATTTTACAGCACCTGTTAAATGGAATATAGCTTAATTAGATAATGAATAATAAATATTCCGATATATTATAAAAAGTAAATATATTTTAATCAGACGATATTTATTCACATACTAGTCCAAATATTTGTCATTTTTTTACAAATTTATTATTTGACAGCTAGACTAATACAAATTATATAATTATATATATATATATATATATATTTTTTTTTTTTTTTAAGACCTGCCTTTTGTTAGTCCTGCGGTTCTAAGCAACTGACTAGTCAGAAATCCATCTCTTCTGGCAAATAAATGTTTTATCTTTTGGACGAAACGTGCTCACAGATCGTTCGAATTTTTTTAAATCTTTCCATAAATCTTATTTTCCAAATTCTGATATTCTTCATATCTGAATTTTAAACTGTATAAATTACACCATTAATATTAGGACTATTTCTCTATCTCAATTGCTTTTTGCTGCTCTTAACAGTTCCATTTTTAATTTTGGTTATCAACTTAAATTAAAAACTTAATTGTTAGATTACGTGCGAACTTTTCCTTGACACACTTATCGTTTTGCTCGACTTATTTTTCCCTCTATATCAATTTCTTATTGTCAAAGATAGAAGGAACTATTTTTTAAAACCCTTGGCCTTCGTATGCTTTTTCAAATATTTCCCCCTTAGGTTCCAATTTAATCTTGGTACTTTCTTTTAATTAAAATCTGACTAAGAAAAACTTTTGCGTAAAGTCTAATAATTGTGAACAGTAGTATTATATATTGATTTCGATTTTACTTGATGTTCCAAGTTAAGATTTAGATTAATTTAAGATAAGGTAGATTTATTTTTTTAATTGACGCTAATTTTTAAAAATAAAAGGCGTAAACTCCAGTTTTTCCTTTATCCAGATTAGTTCTGTTACCACCATTTATAAAAAAAAAAAAAAAAAAAAAAATCCGTAACCATAGCATGTATTTAATTGCTAAAAAAAGTTAAAGGTTCATTGTATTCCAATTGCATTTTGTCTGAATTGTATTTTTTGTATTTGATTGAAAATCTTTACATTTAAAATAATTAGTTGAATCAAAGAAAGATTCCCTAACTAATGATCTAATTCCATCAATTTTTATTTCGCATAAAAGTACATAGCCATTAGATTTCATTTCAATTTTCACTTGTTCCCACAGCCCTACATTTTGAAAAAATATTTCAAAAACACTACTTCATTAAATAAATCATTTTTCAGACTTGCTAAATAAATCATTACCGTACATTTTTCTATGGGGAGGGAAAAAAAAAAAAAAAAAAAAAAAAAACCTAGACACGAGTCCAAAAACCACAACCGCTATACTGATTTCGGGAATTTTTATTTCATGTGAAAGCGCATGATCCCTAGTTGCGCCATCATGCACTCCATTTTCTAGAAAAATGTCGTAAACATAGCTGTTCCTTTTATTTAAAAAAAAAAAAAAATGCCACTATTCCTCTCTCCCCCCTCCCCCCGCCAAAAGAAAAAGGAAAAGAAAATGTCGAGACTTCTCTGTCATAGTCGCCGCACCGATTTCGCCAGTTTGTATTTCATCTAGAAACTCACGATTCCTACATACATCATTGATAGTCTTGCCTTCCCTTCCTCCCTATTACCCTCCAGTTTTGAGAGATGTAAAATAATTTGGTATAAAACAAAACACCATCTTTAGCAAGCAAACCAATTTCGCCATTTTATAAGCACATCTAATCATTCATTTTCTATTCATTGTGCAAATATAGTTTAAAATGGTACTTTCTTTTGTTGTGATAAGATGTAGTTCATCAAAGTTAGTTGGCATGATTAAATTAATACTACTAATATACTGGACGAGTAGTTGATTGTCAAAGGCGGCCTGTTTTAAATTGTTTTATAATGTTCCTTATGTAATTATTTCTCTATCATTATAAGCAAATGTGAAGAATAATTTATTTTTTTTCTAAAATTCTCTTTAAAACAGTTATTACTTAAATGATACTTTTCGTATTCAAAGAGAATTCCTATTCATATCTTTTTTGTATTAATTGGTGTTAAAGAGCAGAACTAGCTAAACATCTTGTTTTAAAACACTGTAATAAAATTTACTAAATAACTATTAATAATCTCTTTAGTTTTGGAAGATGGAAAAATATTTTTGTAGATTCTTATAAAAATACTACCTTTAGAAAGGGTTCTCATGGTAAGACTTCAGGGAAATTTTTCAGTTCTTTTTTCTGTTCATTTGAACCCCAAAAGCTTTGTCCATGTTTTGTTTAAAGCTTTGTCCATGTTGTCTCGTGAACAGAATAACTAAAGTAAATTTAATTGGTTTGGAATATGTTATTAGAAATGGAAATATCGGATGTGTTCCGATCTAGCTCATCTAGCTCAAAGAGGGTGGAAGTGGTGGGGAGGGAGGGGTGAAATATTCATTTCGTCATAACTTTCTTAATATTGAAGATAGAAAAATAAATCCAAATTAGTCAAATTACACCTCATTAAAGTGAATAACTTTAATATTTAAGGTTTTTCAATAAATAATATCTTAGAAGTTAGGGGCTGAAAATTGATTAAATCCTAATATAGACTGATTCTAACATGAACGATTGATGTTGCCAGATAGTAACTTAGATGTAAAGGAATCTACCTTTGGTTTCCAGTTTTCCAAAAGCCTTGCTTTTTTTTAATAGAAAAAGAATAACGAATTGAAAAAATTTAAAATATCCGAGACATAATAACGAAAATTTCAATAGTTTCTTGCATAAATTCCAGTTACTTCCTGTTTTAAATTGAGGAAAAATCATTTTTGATACATTTATTTATATTTAATTTATGAAATTTCCCTCATCATATGAACGAAAACGATGTAAGATAAATTTACTAGTTGTAATTTAATTGTATCTTCCTTATAGTTCAGTGTTTCTTCAATATTTATGGTTAATTTTTGCCTATATTGCTGTACAAAAATAAAACAAATGTTCCTTAATATCAAAGTTTTAAATATTTATTATAGCTTAATCACCTTCATTTATTTGTTGTGAATATATGCTTTATTACCACTATGTAACCATCCCGGATCAAAAATTGCTGAAATTACCTGCGATATCGCTTTATACGGAAGTCAGTATAAAAGGTTTTGAGCGATCCGCAACAAAAGGAGGGAAGCCGTGTTACCTGTGCATTTTTGTATTCGCGTCTGGCCGTTGAAATATCTGTTCGTGCTCTACGCGTTCTTTTTTGGGGTGAGGCTATTGTAACCCGCCGTCCACCTGCTTAGGTAGGGAGATGAGGGAAGCCGTTGCAGGGTTGCTGTTTCCTGCTCTGGAATGGTGTTTTTATGAATGGAAGGTACTCTCGCCAATGTTGCAACAAGTTTGTCAGATTTACTTTCCATATTTTATGCTTGTTTTGTAAAGAATTGTGTGCTTTTTTTGTGTTTTTATTTCTTATGCATTTCATTTATCTGCGTTACGAAGTCTGAACAGCAGAAGCAATATTTTTAGTCTTTTCTTGATTCTTTAGACGCAGTGAATTCAAAATAAATTTTATACCCTACAAATTATCGGGAATGTAGCAATATATATATATATATATATATATATATATATATATATATATATATATATATACAGTGAAAGTCAAAAGAAAGTAAACACCAACTTTTCATGTATAAAATGCTTTATTTCAAATGCATTATTGACTTATAATGTAAAACAAATACTTAAAATTAAGTGTTCATTTAATTAGAATTTAACAGCTTATAAATGTTAAGCTAAAACAAAATACAAAAAGAAATAGCTCAATTTAAACAAATGTCTAGCCAACTTTCTGAGTCAAAAAAAAAAGTAAACAGATAACTCTGATAGCAAAATAGAATGAAAAAAATTAGCAATTAATACTTTGTTTGCTTTCCTTTAGATTTTATTACAGCTTTTAACCTTCTAGGCATAGATGCTACCAATTTTTTCGTCAGTTCGATCGGGATTTTCTGCCATTCTTCCAAGATAGTTTTTTTCAATTCTTCTTTATTTGAAACCGTTCTTTGGCGTACTTTTTTATCTAAATAGGCCCATAAATGTTCAATGGGGTTGAGGTCTGGAGACTGCGGAGGATGGTCTAAAGTCTTGGGTGTCCGATATAGTAACCATTCTTTTACAATTTTAGATGTGTGTTTTGGATCGTTGTCATGCTGGAAGATCCAAGTTCGTGACAGTCCTAATTTCTCAACACTGGGGCCAACATTTTCTTTTAAAATATTTAAGTAGCCTATTTTATCCATCGTAGATTCGATAAATACCAAATTTCCGACCCCTGCTGCCGCCATACATCCCCAGACCATAATAGAGCCACCCCCATGTTTAATTGTTTTAACTGTACATTTATCATCAAATTCTTCGTTCTTCGATCGCCATATTTTCGACTGCTTTTTAGGGGCCAAAATTTCAAATTTTTTTTCATCACTAAATAAAATATTATTCCAAAAATTTAAATCATTTTTTTCGTACTTCCTAGCAAAATTCAGGCGCTTATTTTGATTTGTTTTCGATATGAATGGCTTTTTACGCGGTATCCTACCATGTAACCCATGATCATTAAGAGTTCTTCTTATAGTACTTGCGCTTACTGATTTTCCTGATGTCTGAGATACATTTTGCGCTATCTTTACAGCACTTTCAGCTGGATTTTGTTTTATCTCTCGTACTACAGTTCTAACTTCTGCATCAGTAAGTCTTCTTGGTCTTCCTGTTCTTTCAAAATCCTTAATCTGCTTATACTTCGTATATTTGTCAATGATTTTTTTGACCGTGCAATGATTCCTTTGGACAATTTGTCCTATTTCACGTAATTTTCCGTTTTTCTTCAAATTTATTATTCTTTTTCTCGTTTCTAGTGATGTTTGTTTCCCCATATCCAGTTTTCTAAAAATGTTCCAGAAAATTTCAGAAATTAACAGAAGAGCGAAATGTACATCAAGAATTCACTTTTGTTTAAGATTCTGTGAAAAAAAAGTGGTGGCACTTACAAAATTGATAACGTTATAGTGAAAGACTTGTCAGTGTTTACTTTTTTTTGACGCTCAAAAATGGGTGTATTTTTTAATTAAGCGGCTTATTTCTTCTTGTAATTACAATTTGTTTAATATTTATAACGATTTAAATATTTTAATATTAATTATTTAACTATGCAATATTAATTTATGTTACAAGTCAATAATATATTTGCTATATATTGTTTCACACATGAAAAATTAGTGTTTACTTTTTTTTGACTCGCACTGTATATATATATATATATATATATATAATGTATGTAAACAGTAAACATATTGTAGCAATTGTATGACCGAATGCGAGAAACTTTTGAAATTTTTTAACTTCGCTTTATTTTATTCTGGGAGGCATAATTTGTACAGAAACAAACGATCATAAAAGATGCGTCCGTCTACATTGCGACACCTGAGCAAAAGATACCAAAATTTTTCCCATCTGATATTTTACTATGAGATTTTGATAGGGATTTCTTTTTAACACATGTGGACTTAGGAAAGAGAATCTTGAGTATCTTTTGAAAGAATGTTGTAAGCATTGGGGATTTTTATCACTTCGCTCTCAGAGCGTAAAAAAATGTTGAAGTTGGCAGTTTTATACAGCGCGAGTAGAATTAAATAAAAAATGGGAATTGGATCAGGAAATAAGAGAACATTTTAGAATGAAGTTAATATGGACTAAATTAAGCAAAAAATTAAGAAATTAATTAGAATTTAAATTAGATTAAGAGATCATTATATGTATGCACACACACAAACATGTATATAATTTCGCTTTAACCTCGTTCGTAAAAAAAATTTCTACCCAAAGGAATTAAAACAAAATTTTTAAAACATTTGAACTTCTGAATTGCAATGTTTTTCGACTTACTCTGGTGATGTGATATAGGTTAACTTCGTCTTAAAGTGCTGCCCAGTCAATTCTTTAGTTTAAGTTTCGGTTCCAGCATCAATCTCGAAAACAGGAAATCTCCAATCTAAACTATTAAAACACCGCAAACTTGCTTTTTTTATTTTCTTTCGTTACATATTCTACGCAACGAAGCTGTGTCGCATTTCTTTCCATTGGTAAGGCTGATTTGTTCAAAATAACATCGAATGGTATCATTCGAGTTATCAAGAAATGAAATTTTTTTTAAAAGACTTTACAGTACAAAATCCTCGCTATATATATATAACATGTAAGCATGTTTTAGCAGCTGCGTGGCCGAATTGAAGAGACTTAAATTTTAAACTTCGTTTTATTTCACTTTATGTACAAGAAGCGGTTATAAAACTTACGTCCGTTTGCATCACGATACAAGTGCAAAAGAGAGCAAAATTTTTCCCTTCAGTGATTTTACTGTGAGATTTTGATAGGGATTTCTTTGACACGTGCAGTCTTAAGAAAGGGAATTTAGGTGTCTAAAAGACTGCTGTATTGCATTGGGGATTTTTATCCTTTCACTCAGAGAGTGAGAAAATCCCGAGACCATTAAAAGTGGGAATTGGATCAGGAAATAAGAAAGCATTTTAGAATGAAATGAATATGGGCTAAATTGAGATAAAGATTAGGAAATTAAGATTTAAGTTATATTAACAAATATCATTACATATATAATCGAAGAGTGACGTCAATTTAATATATCTGATAAATTGTTGATTTGTTCTATATTATAAATAGATTATTTTTCATGACATATATTTTAATTGATTCTGCATTACCTGAAAATGATACATATTCCACAGTGAAAAACACCAAATCAAATAATAGAAAAACAAAAGGACAAAAATAAATTCACTTATATAATTGCTATCTTCTATTGTGCTGTGACGTAATAGAGCAGACAACAAATAAAAGATGCGCAACAGATTTCATATCTAAAAGCAGCACCTAACAAGAATTGATACCATTCACATTTAGAATATCTAATATGTGAATGAAAAATATTTTTAATCCATATATCTTACTTGTGAATAAATATTGAATATTTAATATAAATAAGATCACGAGTTAAACAAGTTTCTAGTAAGTTATTCATATGCATTAAATAGAAAAAAAGATTTAAGATTATTAAAATTGCCATTTAATTATTTCATTACAGCTTAAGTAATTAATCGTTTGGCCGTCTGGATATTGAGTATGTTTTATTTTCAAATTAATTAATTTAGCATTTCTATACAATTCCAACAACTACTGTTTGTTTGAATACTTATTTAAATATATTATTTGCATTGTGATGCGTCCTTAATAAAATTTTAGCATAACATTATTCAATGTTTTCAATCCTACTAATATTCTATTATCCAATACATTATTCCTATTGAAACCTTTAAAAAAATTCATCTTAATTAAAAAGTTCTTTTATTAGTGAATTAAATTGCTTGTTTATTGATTTTCTACTTTTATCTTAACTATTGTTTTTTCAAACTTGATACTACCTGGTGCTACTGACACCTTGTCAAATTTTAATTAAATTAATAATTAAATTCTGAAAATGTTAAAACATTGAATCGAAAACACACAAGGAAACAAATTTTAACTGCTAATGCATCAAAAAATAACTAAAAAATCGATTACAAAAATTCATTTTTTTTCCTTGCAAACATAAGTTAAATAGAAGTGTTATAAAAAATTATTAATCATAATAATATTTTGGTATTGAATTTTGTATAAAAAGCATTAATTTAATTCTGTGTGCTCTTGACAAAATATTCAAAATTCATTTCAGTTTGTAGACTACGATTTTGTGATGAATTGAAATAGATATTTTATACATATTTCTACAACAATTAGTTTCTATGATTTAGAAAATGAGCATTTCGGATTTCGTGTGTGTGTGTGTGTGTGTGTGTGTGTGTGTGTGTGTGTGTGTGTGTGTGTGTGTCTACACCAAATGGCTTAGAAAAATTCACGCATTTGCATTACCATAACTGGCATTGAAAATTCACGCATGCGCATTGTGCTCTGATTGTTGACAACTATTTTCAACGGATGCGGACTTGATTTAAATTATTTTTAGGTTAGTTGCATGCTTTTGTAATTAAATTGTATTTGTTAGTTATATATTTTTTGCATATGCTTTTAGTTTTAAGTACATCGTTTTTTAAATATTTTTTAACTTGTTTTCGACCGATTATTTTAAACAATTCTGTTTATTTTCTTAGTGTTAGATGCATTTAAAATTAAACATTGTTAATTATCTGCTCATGATGAATCTGAGAAAATTTTATTGACAAATTCATGAGATATTACATAATTAAGAAAGATATTCTTTAGTGCCCATAAGGTTTAAATGCTCAGTGACTCTGTTTTCAGTAATCATATTATATATAAAAAATACTTTGTTTCAGTAAAAAATTTTATTATATTAATTGCATATTAATCATTTTAATTTTAATTTAAAGCATAAATTCTGCGGGAGCTAACAGAAAATTAGAGAGATACATATTGCGCTATGATTGAAGGCCTTTATAATATTATGAGTAAATTATATGACTATCAAAATTTGAAGTTTTAAAATATTTTGATGAAGTAGCTATTCAAGTAGGAATTACATAAAATATTTAATTATTAAAAATTTAACGAGCCTTATGATTGGCGAACCGGTTGGTCGCCAAAGGCGGTTAGTATGGAATAGAGCTTTAAAGTTTGAATTGGAATGAAATATGCGATATTTTTAGGAATCATTCCCATTTTGTAATCTGCGTTTCGTAAATGCTTCATAATAAAAAAAAATATATGATATCCTAACTTAAATAATCCAAATATTTCATTAACTTTCGACATTTCAACAAATAGTGTCTAGAATTTAGAATTGCAGAATATTCTTTCTTTTTTTTTTTTTTTTTTTGTTGTTAAATTTAAATTATTAATCTATTCAGACAATTTTTACTTTGTAAAATATAAATCAAAGTTATAATATATCTGATTTAGTGAATAATTTGAAATATTAAAGTAATGATGTGCATTTTTATATCACTATTTTAGTAGAAGATGAATTTGCAGAAGCATTTTTTAAAAAAGTTCATTTTCAAAAATATGATTCCCCACACACACATATACAAATCTCTCTTTTAATTATACCATCACATCTTGAATCCTTTTCCCATCTACTTTAATTAGATTCAGAATTCGTCCTTTTAAATGTTATGTGGTTTCTGTTATCTGTATTAACTAAACATAATAATGTAATTTTCCTTCAGATTATCTAAATATAATAAGGTAATGTTCTCCCAATATGGTAATTGGATAATCTTGTTATATATGCAATTTTAAATAATTCTATTCGGATTCAACTTAACTTTTTCGAGGAAATACAAGATATTTGTATTCAAGCGATTCTTCATGATATCTGTATTGGCTGCCTTCATTGCATTTTTGTGATAGGAATCAAAATAAGGTTTTTCAACAAATATTCCCATTTTTAACTTGCAAATATAGGTACTTGTGTTAGATTTATTTGCTATAGATCATCATGTAGATTTTGTTGACAAGAATAGTTGAAATGTTTCATATAAATATACCTGCTATCTCAAATATTCATTTTTAAAATTCAAATGAATACTTTTGTGATATTTCATTTCAATATTTATTCTATTCTCTCGTTGCTATTTCCAGGTTGCAATAAATTGTTTTACAATTCACTCATTGCATCGCATGGTTGGACGTTTTAATGTTTCTGCTCTATTTTTCAGCTTTGCCTTTTCACAGTTTGTGTTCCGACAAGAGCGTTTAACTTGTCTCGAGAAACTTTTTCCCAACTTCAGGCGGTTTCTTTTTTAGTGATTTTTGCATAACCTTCGTCTGAGATGTCTTTCAGAATTCCGGGGAGGAGGGGGAGTGTTCCTTTTCTGGATTTGCATTTTGAACTTGGGACAAATACTGATGATTCATCTTTTTGTACTTCAGAACTACACTACTATTAATCATTTTCCGGATTTCAAATCTGTATTTGCTTGCTATCTGAGTATTAAAAAAATTTAGAAAAATTTGTAATAAAAATCAAATTACGGATGTAGATTTCTACTCATATTATAATTAGTTATAAAAAAAAGTTTGATCATTGTTTGCTTAGGATTTTTGCAACCCTTTTCTGTTTGGTTTTTAACTATTCTGTATATCAATTGAGTGCTTTAATTATATTCTAGCACTAGCCGTCTTGGGTGACCAGCTAGTTTGTTGGCATTATTAGTTATGAAAAATTTCAAATATATTATTATATTACTTGATCTTAATGACTTTTTCAACAAAGTGTTTTTAAACTGAATTTTGATGGGCATGTTCTATTTATAACGTGAAATTTATTGTGTTATGGATCTCCATAATTTTCTGTCCTCTGACCTAAGATTTGAATGGAAATAATTAAATTTTATTAATTGAAAGGGAAATGTCTTTACTACTTCTAGTATAACTTTCTTGCTCAAACCAGACATAATCATTAAAAATGAAAGGAAGTACATTCATTTTGCATTTTAAATTTATGTATAATATGTTCCATAATTTGCATAATATCACAGAAGATTATCCATTGAGAATGTCTCTGATTCATCAAAAAATTCATTGTACTTAAATTAGAAAGCAATTTTCAACTAAAAAGAGCGATATTGCCCTTATGCATTCATTGTTATTACAAGACAGAGCAAGAATGTTAAAAATGGATGAACTTTTAAAAAATATTTTTTTTCAACTTTTTTTAATTTTAAATTTAAACTTTAATTCTAAGTACAAAAAAAAATTATTGAAAGCATATTTTAAATAAAAACTTACTCATCATAGGAAAAGTAAACCCGTTTATCATCGTCAACAACAATAGAAGAAAATTCAGTGATGAAACATTTGTAGTGATAATAATAGAAAACAAAATATTATTGCTACTTTTTTTTCTCATTATAATGATGAAAGTCTCATTGTTATAAAATATATTTAATTTTTTTAATTAATTGAAAATAGACAAAAAATGTATTGCATCTAAGTTGATATCATTAAAAAAATACTTTTCAACTTTTAAGATGATGTAAAAATCGTTTTCAAGCTGTAAGAGTTTCGGCAGTTAATGTTGAAAAAACATCAAAATTTCGCTCAATTTTTAAATAAATTATTTTTAAAAAACCACTCCGAAACATTTCTTTCAAAATATAACGGTGCTAAATTTGATAATTGTAGATCTACAGTCTGCCTGCTTGAACGCCAATGTATACATTTTTTTTTAATTGTTATTAGTAAATGCTGAAGTTAATATTTAGGTGAAAAAATACGAAGCAAAAATGTTTTTTGTTGTAATTGACGCCTAATTCTCTACTAGAAAACTTGTTATTTCCTTCTATAAAATGCCACCATTATATTTTTATATATACAACGGCATTTATTTATTTATGAATGGATACTGAAATATCATCAAATAACGTGTTGTAAATGTTGTCTGTCATCGTTTTTAATTTTATAGGTGTGGCCATCTGTAATTTAATTTTCTGTTATGGTGAAATCGTTGTTGGGCAAGTTAGTGAATTTTTTAAAAATATTAAATTCCATGCTTAATATTCATTTTCGTAATTGGAAATTCATGCTAATATGGAAGCATGTTTCACTTCTTAAAGCATTAAGATTAAGAACTCATTGTTCTAATCATTTTTATTCATTTTTTCAAAAAAATTATTCATAGTATACTATGTTTATAATTTATCCATCAGTATGCTATAAAAATCTCTGCTGTTTGTACATATTCTTGCGGGATGGTATAATCGGTGATATTTAGAATTTTAAAAAGATTAAATGATAATTTGATAAATTAATCCACTGATCTCATGATTGGTATCGAAATGCAAGAAATGACTATTACTGTATCATATTCAATTCAAGGAGTATTTCAAACCTGCTGGTAGCGTATTATTTTTATTATATTCAGAGCTAACCATTGAATATTTTATTCAATGGTGACTTCAGTTTATTAAATTATGTTTGTAAATCCGTGTTAAAATTTCTTGTTTTTATTTCCATGTCTGAATAGAAATTTGTGATGTATTTCTCTCTGTAATTCAATTCTTTGTTTCTTCGTATTGAACTCATTTTTTTAAGAGGAAAAAGATTACACTATCTGAACAATCTTTTGATCTTGACATTCGAAATGAAATAAAATTGGTAGGCTTTTAGAATAGTTGGGGGGGAAAAAAAGCAAATCAAAGAGTTTGTTGAACTGTTTTTAATCATTATGTTTTGTGAAAGCAATGTATTATGGGATGTATTCATGCGCATAAATATAAATATTTCAGCAACAGAATAATTAACAGATATTTCAGATTAAGTTGCGTGATTAAATTCTTTCTGCTCAGATGTTTTTCAAGCAAACGATAATTTTTCCTACTTTTTCCTGACTAATGAAAAAAAAAAAAAATTAAAATTGAAAGCATTTCGCTGTTTTAACTCAAGAATCTTAAATTATTTATGTATTTTTATTTAAATTGTTATCTGTCAGATTATTAGATTTATAGTTTGAGCTACCGTAATGTATAATTCGCATGACCTAATTTAAGTAAATTAAAGTGGTCTTAAATTGTTGGGAAAATCTAAAAATATTTATATTTGGAAAGTACGTACTATTCTTTCTTTTTTTATCTGTATTTGATTTCCTTTTGATTTACGTTTTATATTTGTCCAACGAATCCATTAGATGATAGATCCAGAAGATGGTTTATGATAAAAACAAATTTTGAAAAGAGATGTTAACTGTTTTTTCCCTCTTAAATATTGCTTGGACGAATATCTAACTTCATTTCTTCTATCATCACAGTGCAGCGTGATGCGGCAATTACATTCCAACGTGATCTTAACTTTTTTTTTTCCTCCCCTCCAATGAATGGGTTCCTTTCATTCATGGATGCCTCGAGTTCAAATTCATTTTAAACAAACGAGCATTTATTTCTAATTTCTTCTTAATCGACTAGCTTTGGCAAAATCATGAACTGAAATGAAAGGATGCAATAACTTGATATTTATATCCTGTTTCTTGATGGATGTTATCCAAAACCGTCTCTTAGCAAAATTAGTAGTTCCTTTACCAGTTTAGGATTATAATTTTATTTTACTGAATTTATTGATAATTTACTAGATAAATTCATCGTTAATTGACTTCTGGGACATCCAGTTTCCAATCTACAATGTTTATCCAAATTATCAAAAAATTTTATTCCATATATAATATCCCAAGGGCCTTAACCATATTATGTGGAAAGAATAAAAGCTGGATGCAAGATTAACGACCATTTTAAAGCAATATTACGTGCGAAATATATTAATGAAATCTTTTGTCTGTAACTCAGTCTTAATAGGCCTTCTCTCTCCAGCAAAATTATTAATATTTAAATTTTTATAGGCATTTTGCTTTATCATCGAAATTATTGTTTTATACCGGATATATTTCATAATTTTTGTTGTATCTCAGGGAATTTTCGTTTATTATTATAAAAAAAATGGTGTGGTGCAATAAAAATGAAAATCTACAAATTTAAAGGACGAAAACATGTCTTTTTTTTTATACTACTAATTATATTCTAGAAAAAAAAGTTATATTTAAAAATATTCAAACTATAAAAAATCTTATTCACTTTCAAATTTTGAAATAAACCTTATCTGTAATTGTCACAGAAAGTAACAAAAATATAAGAATTTTATTTGAGTCATACTTTAAAAAGAAACCTATACAATATGAAAATGGTTTTATTGTACCAATAAAATCATTGCTCATACCTTGTGTATTAATAATGGGGGAAAAAACAGGATGAAATATATTTGTTATAGCACTAAAAACAGTTTGAAATTCATTACAGCAATGAAAAGTTTTTTATTGCTGTAATAATAAACTTTTATAAAGTTAAAAGTTTTGAAAATTATATTTAAAAATATATTAAAATTAAAGAAAACACTCTGCTGCAGTTAAAATGTCATCTTAAAGAAGATTGTTACTATTATTATTATTTTGTATTTTTAGATTTTATAAAAAATATTTTTGTGCTGCAATATTTTTTGAAAATATCAGAAAAGCGTGTCATTTTTAATCAATTAATTTTTTTAAACTCTGAAGTGCAAATTTCTATTCTCCAAATTTTATACCCAATTTCGTTGCTCTAATGCGCTCTATGCTGTTAAACGCCAACAAACACACGCAGAAAGACAGAGACATTCTCTTTTATAAGTAGTAAAGATTTGCTATATTGTTAATAATTTATAATTCCAACCTTATATTTTATAAATTAATTTGTATTGTTTTGCTAATTATTTTGAAAACCAGAATTTTTTAAAATCCTATCAACCTGCAACCTTTCACAGAAAAAAAAGGCTCCTTAGTCATATAAAAAAATTTATTTTGAGATATTATATGCACTAAAATCATTGACCAATAGTTGCAAAACTTGATGGCAAGGTTTATTTTATATTTGTTAGTTTTTATTCTTTCATGACATTGCAGTTTCTAAAGGCTATCATTAACTAAGAAATTAATCAGAGATTAAATTCATCTTTTTCAATACCCAAACACTGATTTACCTGTTACGTTAGAATGCTGCCTCGCCAAATCGGGCAACCTTACCCTCCTGAATATCGATGTTTTCACCCCAAGTGTAACGCTAAGTATAGCGCCCGACATCTGTACCTTCAGAGTTTTTTTCCTGGCGCCTCTCCACGAATTTTACTATTTCCCTCTCACTCCCTTCGGGAATTTTTCATTCGGTTAAGCACTCCCGACAACTCATTCTGAAAGCATCTTCCCAGAGCATACCAATTGGAATATTTTCAGAAACATATGCCGAGCTTTATCATTCTTGGTATGTATATAGTGTATGCATTTTTGAAATAGTGTGTGAACGGTTTGTCCTCTCACGTGTATGAAATATTAATGATGTTTTTGTTGCTTTATTTAAAAATGAAATTATTTTGGAGTCATGTGTTTGCTCCTAAAAAAAGAAGTTCATGAAGGCGAATTATGTGGAATATTTTTTGGCATGACCTACTAGGAATGCGCTATGATTTTTTTTTTTACGTCGATTGATAAGGAAAATTTTATTTTTTAAATTTGATTGCTGATTTAAAATGGATTTAATTTTAGCACCAGTAGTCAGTTATTTGTCTACTTATTAACTGATAATAATAAAACAATGTATGTGTGTATTGTTTTTAAATATTTACTCTGAACTTTTGAAAGACTTTTTTTTATTCTGCACAAAAAATGTGTGCTGATGAAAGCTGTAGGTATTATTTTAAAAGAGATCTGATGCTTAAACTCACTATTTTCTCTGTTAATTCTTTAGCCATATTAAGCGTAGGTTATTAAAAGGCAATATTCGAATGCAAATCTTTTGTTGCTGTTTACTTAAAAGAAATCATTCTATTATAGTACCAAATGCTAAGATTACAATTTATATTAAAATTATTTCTGACATTAACTTTGTGACCTCTATTATTATTTGATATTTCCTTCAAATTCCGTATGGATGGATAAAAATCCGAACCTTTTTTCACTCGGCAGTATCTGCAGTAGGTTACAGTAATTTGGAATCATGCACTTATAACTCTTTCTTATTATGTCCTTTTACCCTCTTTTCATACTGTATATCGTGTGGGCCACCGTGGACTAATAGCAAGAACTCGGCTTCGAGGTCGCGGGGTTCCAGACTTGAAACCCAATTCTATTAAATATCCGTCATGTATGCGGACTGATGCATGTCACGGTCAAACATGCTGTCGGTGGCGTGGTGCGGAAACTTGGAAAAATGAGTATCAACTCGAGCTTTGTCCTTACTATCTGACCGGGTTTCAAAATAACTATGCCATCCCAAAATAACCATCCTACTGCTTCCAAATTGGACGTTGTTATAGCTAAACCAAAAACTAAACCCGTGTATTATGTTGTATAATCACTATCAAAAGCAAAAATAAATTCTTAAAATGCAAAATATATATATATATATGATCTGTTATGTTTGAGTCTTAATTGAAAATGGATGGAGGGAAAGTTGTCACTTTACTTAAGTAGAAAAGTCATGTTTTGAAACTTGGCGATATGTATTTGCGAATCTCTTCAAAAGTATTTTGAAAAGTATGTTATTTCAACGATATGTTATGTAATTTTTTATTGCTAAATGTTTCTAAATTTGTAGTATTTATTAATTTCCAACGTATTCTTTAAAGCAGAGAAAATCAATTTTTGATATGAAACACGTCTGTCAACTAGGAAGTTTACAAAACAGTTTAATAATAAACTTTCTATGCTTTACTGACCAAAACAAATCGAAACTATTTCCTTTGTAACTTACTAAAAGGAAATTTTAGAGCTACACAAATACTCACTGCTAATATATGGAGCAGAATAGATGGATTTATTTATACTGTTTACAGGCACCTTTTGTACAGTTGATTTTATTTGCTAGCGTGTATTCACATTCATTTAACAATCGCAAATGCATACGTCATCAAACTTCTAATCCCCCCCCCCTTCTACGAGATGCGTAATGGTCTCCGAAATGAAATGAGTGTTTACATGACACACTATATAAGAATTGACTTCATTGGTCCAATAAGAAATGGAAGTTTTTTTAAACATTTTAAGTGTGCCACGGATTCTCACTGGAAATAATACAATAGGACATTTCTAAAATAAGAGATTATCTATATAAAATTGAAAACAAAACGGTTTAGATGTTAGACAGTCTCGACAAGGATTTTAAACTTGTAGTCTACACTTCGTCTTTACGGGTCTGCGAAACTTAAGAGTATGAAAAATTAAAACAAAACTTTTAATAAAAATCTTGTAGCTTAATTTTTAAAGCTCCTAATTATAATAGAATTTATTTCTGTATGTATGTAATTTCCCTAAACTGCTAAGTCAAGTTGAACCAAACTCATTCAAAGCAAACTTTATTTTGCTTAACTATTCTTGTTATTCAAGACAAGAAAAAAGAATACAGTCGATTTTTCAAAATGAAAAGTTATTTAAATAGTCAATTAGAAATTAACCGAAATTCTTTCGTTTTTATGTTATAATTTCGGAACAAATTATTCCATAAAAAAAAAAAAAATTTTATACCATTTTAAAATCTTACTTTTCATTTATCATTTCTTTACTTTCTTTGTTCTTTCAAAATATAATTAAATACCAGAATAGATGCAGACGATTTCAATATAGGAAGATTTACTTATTCTGTTGCCAGGCAACAACGATAAGAATTTGAACTTACATTATCTTTATTCTTTCATTTTTCTTTTATATTTAAAAAATATTTTCTACAACAAAATTAATTTTATATGTATTTTAAAATTTATTAAGAATAAAAATGCTGGTGGCAGAAAGATTTTGTGTATTATAATATTTTATATAAAAGAAGCTTTTTCATTAAAATTATTTAAACGTTTAACTCAGACGTGTTGGAATTCCATGGAATGTAATTGTTAGATTCTTTTTTTATACGAATGATTAAAATTTATCACGACTGCTATAGTATAAGCAAGTTTTTAATGAAGTCTTCGTGGCACTTATTTAAAACATTTTTTTATTAATAAAAAAAGAATTATGAAAATTTTATTCCGGGCTTTCCTAAGTATTTGTTATAAATAATAACAAATCATATTTTTTATCAATGGCTTGTCGAATTAATCGGTGCGCTATTTTTGCCATCGAGAGCGAATCTTTTAGAAGACGATTATAAAATAATAACTATTACGTCACTGTCGTTCAAATAAAATTGCGAAAGTCTGAATTTTACGATTATTTGCCAGGCCGGTTTGAAAACACTCGAAAATTAGCATATGAATTTATTTCATTATTTGAAATTACTTAACATGTAATTTCTTTTATTTATTAAAAAAAGTCTTTCTGTAAAATTAAAAATTACTGATGTTCGCTTTAAATCACTTTTCGGACATCGCACTACAATTGAAATATCCTTCGAATCGACAAAAAAAAAAAAAAAAAGAGTTGGGGTGTGAATTAAAACTTTAAATTTACCATTGTCCATATTCTTTTAATGTTGTATTTTCAAAGTAAATTTATATCTGTATTCAAAGTTTATTATTATTATTATTTTCTATTGCGGCCTTCATAAACTTGGACTTAAATGCCAGCGCAGGCCAAATGAATTAAGTTTGACGCTCTTGGCTTAGATCATCGCCTTTATATCGGACCAGGGGTGTTTGTGCTCCGGGGAAACCCCGGAATTCCGGGGATTTTGAACTTCGATACCCGGAAATTCCGGGGATCGTCGTTCAAAAGGAAGTAGAAATAATAATGAATTATTTATTTTGATCTGGATAATTTTGTTTGCTTTGAAAGCAGAAAACGCAAGGTCAGTGTGTGTGGTGAAAACTTTTCCTTTCTTTCTCCAAAGGCAGTGATAATGCGTGAAAAGGGGGAAAAAACTTCTTTTTTGTTCTTTCCTTATTGCGAGTTATGACTCATTCCCCCGGTTCTCGGACATTCTCTTCTGGATTCTTTTCGGCAAGTAGGCGCGGCAGAAAAAAAGGGGAGAGACTTCGTTCAACCAGATGTGCGATCACGTGACCTGGGTTCAAAGGTCTTAATTTTGCAAAAAAAGTAATTCATTGAACTTTTATAATTAGGTCATTCAATACTTCATAATTGTAATTTTTCATTTCTCCCCCCCCCTTCTCGAAACTCCAAAATGTCGGTAGTAAGTCCGTAAAAGTTTCAGGGGATTTTTTGGGGTCCCACAAACACCCCTGATCGGACCCTTAAAAATATACCCCAATCTGTCTTGATATCAAATCCAAATTCTGTTTATTTGTCTCTAATATTCTATTTTTCTCGAAGCCCAGCATTTCCAATAATATGGCTATTAAATCGAACCACTTCTAACTATTACTAAACAATCGAAGCTATTAAAAAAAGATTGAATTTCATAATCCAGACGTTCGTTTACCTACGTTTATTTTGCTTATTTATACTGTTCTTATTGTATCGATTCGTGGGAGTTTACTGAAAAAGCCTGCAATAAAAAGAGTAGGAAAAAGGGTTTTTACTGCAGGTTTATTTTCCCTGAAAGTCAATGCTCTCCTTAAGCTAGTCCAACTTGGACTTGGGCAAACACACCTTCGCCAGCTGTTCAGAGGGTTGCACGCGAAAAAATAAATTGGTGTCATTGCATGTGTATTTCCTGTTAACTCCTCAATTGCCATACTTCCAGGTGTTCCCGGAACTTCGTGTGAAGGGGTGCACATATTAATTCCTTCTCTATAGGATGTTATTGTATTGTGTAAAAAGTTTAGCATTTCAGTCATCAAGATCTATAGAGTCAATCTGCGTCACAGCAATCGTATGATAAACGCAATAGCGCGTGTTGTTCAAACTAAATGTCTTACATCGTGCTGTGATGTCACGCCCGATTCCCTCTACAAGATGCGCAAAGTATTTCCAAAGTGAAATAGATGGTGCACATTTGACGCGTTTCACGTGGGTTAGAATCACCTCCATTATGATTGCTTTTTCTAGAGAGCCACCTGAGAAAGAAATATTAGCAGTAAAAAAGGTTTTCCTTCAAAATATTTGTTTTTGTTTCCGAAGTATATTTTTCAGTTTCCTAGATTATTGGTGGTTTGTTTCGAATTATATTTTTTAACTTGCAGTTTAAAAAATTATAAATATGTAATTTAGCAATTGAGGCATAATTTATTACATTTGAATATAAATTGTTATGCACATTTGTACGTCATTGCATTCACCATATTATTTTCGAGTGGTTTCTAAAGCCTGTTCAAAATTCGTCTTTTGTTTCGAACTATTTCATGTTCTTATATTACTGTGTTAAAGTTGCAAATTAGGTGAATATAAAAATTTGAAATAGGAAGCATTTCTAAATACAATATTTAAATCTACCGCGCCGTCTAAAATTATTTTGCTTAGTTTTACATAAAATATAATCCCATCTAAGATTCTTGATTCTGATCCAGATTTTGGTTAAGTTTCTTTTCTGGTTTATCCAATGCAAACATTAATGGGTCCTAAAATTCTGGCTTGAAGAAAGATTGTTTCATGTTAGAAAACGTGGTTATTCTTTTCTTTCTAGTAAAAGATATTTGCCTTTTGTCTAGTTCCAGATAAAGCTTTTAAATACATGTCATCTATCATGTAACAGCAAGTTACTTAAGTATTTCCTTCGTGCAAGGGGAATAATAGTTTCAAAATTTAAATCCTTACAGAGCATTTGCCCTGTATCGCATGAGCATGATTCCTTTGAAACATTCATAAATTGTTTGTGGTAATGTAATTCTTCACATCTATATTAAAATCAAGTAATGTATATGCTTATAGCAATTTTTCAAAAAAAAAAAATTGTTTTCAAAATTTGAATTACTATTAAGCAGCTTTATCTATATTTTCCTTCTAAAACAAAGGAACCTAATAAAGCTTGTTATTTTCCGCGTATCCTGCCCAAGGTTAGTTATATCAGCTAGTGAAACTAAAGAAGTTGCAGCTGTCTTTCGCACTGAAGCGAAACAAGGGGATTTTGCGCAGAGAAAAATTAATCAATTGAAATAAAGTGAATAATACGCTCGTCAGTTTTTCTATAAATAGAAGGGTGTGATGTCAGCAATCAGTGGCTTTAATATGCAGCAATTTCTATATTTCGCATGCGTCTCCTGAAACGCTATCTTATCGGCTGAATCGAATGCAGCTGAGAAAATCTTCCCTGCCATCCGTCAGTACTCTCTGGAATTCATCCAGCAGAACTAGCGAGACATTACGAAACTGTGATAACTTCATTTATTATTTTTAAAATGGCTACACTTTTTTTTAATCCGCTTTCAAATGGTGTTTATGTGTTGGGCAATGCTCAGTTTCTTTTATTTTTGTAGCAAGGTGATTGATGGTTCACTATAAAAAAAATTGATTTGAATCGTATTTTTAACGTGTTAAGTGAATGTTGACCGAAGTTTTTAAATTAGGTCAGATATGCAAGTAGGAACCAAATATAATTTTGTGTTTTTAATTGCCACAATTGAAAATTGTACCTAAAAGCATGTTGAACCAATTCCAATCCACTGTACTATAATTTTTGGAAAATATATCGTTCGATTTGGTTCTGACGTATCTTGCCAAAGCAACTATAGTTGCTTGCATGTATTTTAATCAGCGACATCTACTCGTAAACATGCGAAGTATCTGTATAAACGACAATGGTTTTGGGTTTTACTTATTTACTATTACTTTATTGTTATCATTTTGAAAGTTTTTTCATTTATTATTAGTGAGTTATTGAGTGTATAAAGTCCCCAATCATGGAACGCTCCAAATTGCATTTTTGACATTCATTGCTTTTTCTGTTTGATTTGAAGTAATCTGCTGTCGAAGTTCCTCAGACATTTTTAGAAACTTACGGTGATCGCTTTTCTGTCATATCCCACTTGTCGGTTTTGGTTTCAACAATGTAAGAGTGGCGATTTCTATGTCAGTGACAAAGAACGGCCTGGATGAGCAAAAAAAATTCGAAGACAATTGCAAGACTTATTGGATAAAAATGAGAAAAAGTTGTGGAAAATTATGGAATATATTTTGATATATATTGTACCGTTTCTCAATAAATGCTTTTTTAAAGTGAAAAAATGATCGAAATACATGCAAGCACCTAATATGTCGTATGATTTATAATTTTTTGTTAATTGCACTCTATTTGTTTGAATACTTTCTATTTTCACTCTATTAATAACTAAATACTTTTCATAAGTAATCAAAGAGCCATTTAATAATGGTAGTCGTTTATTTATAATGTTAATATGCATGATATTCAAGAGTATTTCGAAGTGTATCTTGAGCACACAAAGTGAAAATTTGCCTAATTGATCCTGTAATATTCTGTTTATAAAGATATTATAAAAATGGAAAATGTCATTTACTGTCATATGAAATTACGGCAATAATAAAAATAGATATTTTTTTTCTTACATCTTCCAATTTATCATATTAGTCTTAATTGGACTTATCGTTTAATGCCATTGTCATCAAAATTACAGACCGAAAATCCATCCATTGAAATTTTTGTACAGTCATTTGTGGAGTCTCTATGAACCTTTTTGGATTCGTTTCATGATTTTGAATGCAGCTAATGCCCGTTAATATATTATAGCAATAAAATAAATCATATAATCATAAAGGAGAAATTCTTTTGGAAAAAATTTTTGGAAGTATTGCAGAAGTTTGATTTAAGTCAGAGCACTTGAAATGTGTAAAAAAAGAATTCTTAAACAAAAGAACATTGAATTGTTTATATTTTACAATTTAAAATAACGAAGAATTATTACGTATCCTAAGAATATGTATACAAAGAACTGAATAATCAAGCACATATTAATATGGAATCTTCAACTCAATCTGAATTTTTTGCGTGCAGGGGAAGGGGTAGGCACTTGTCACACGCAGGCAACTTACCTTGTACATCTTGCTTAAATTTCGATTTCGTTTTCGAAATCGAACAGCGTCGTTCCGTTTGTTCTCAAGTTCAAAGACATTTTAACGTCACTCTATTTCCACGAAACATCTTAAGCGAAATAGGACGGCTCGCTCTCTCTTCTGCGAAAGTGTCACGATTCTGCTCTAGTTTCTTCTTAATTATTCTAGCGGCTACGAGTTCCTACTAATCCCTTGTTGTCTTGAGCTCTGTCGTGCACAGCATGACTGTCAACACTGCTATGGTTGCAGTAACTAGCACGCTGCTTGCCCTTGCGTATGTGTGTGTGACGGGCCGGCTGTGCGTCAACAATGTGCGTCATCTTTTCTCCCCAACGCCCACACCTGTTTCCATCATCCCTCCGAAGATGAACCAGCAGAGACAGGATTCTGTGTGGATGATGTTGCTGGCTCATCGAAATCCAGGGAGAGGACGTCCTCTTTCATTCTCTGCTAAGTGATGCCCTGATCTTCCTGATGAGTGTTAGCCTCACTTGCGTGACATCATCCTTCGAATGTTTAAGGATTGTTGGATGAAAACAGTTTCGAATTTCGTTTTCGCTTACTGGTGGTGGTTTTAAAGAGGATATAGTCATCGTAACGAATTGTGGATTTTTTTTTTTTTTTTTTTCTGGTGAAGTCGGTTGTTGGTGAGTTGGCCAGCGATTGCCAAGCGAGAATGTAATCTTTCAATGAGACACTTGTTTGTGTTGGCCCTGCCGAAAGGTTAAAGTTCTTGTGTGCTTTAGA
Source organism: Argiope bruennichi (assembly GCF_947563725.1). Taxonomy (NCBI): domain Eukaryota; kingdom Metazoa; phylum Arthropoda; class Arachnida; order Araneae; family Araneidae; genus Argiope; species Argiope bruennichi. The sequence goes on along the minus strand of NC_079158.1, from coordinate 65,777,452 downwards.
AAAAGTACTATGTAGTAATGATTTTTTTTTTTTTTTCGTCTTTCTTTATCAGTTTTCGAAATTTTATGGTTGCTTTTATGTAGATCATTTTCTTTGATAGCGTTTAATTTTCATAAAATAGAATTGATATTACTGTCATCCAATTATATCGTTAAAATAGAAAAGAAATTTTGATATGAACCTTCCCTTTCCTCTTGTACTAGTTAGTGCAAATAATTCAATCTAACTGGAATTTCTCTAAAATTCGGGAATATATATATATATATATATGATATAAACTCCTATTATATGATAAATGCTGTAGATACTGGTATAAGATGATTAAAGAGTTTTTCGTCATGTGACTACACGTGACAGGAAAGCTCTTAATATGGCAAATTTATTTACAACAGACTTCTGTGTAGATAAATTTCTGTATTGCGAGATTATGAGAGTGCACTGTATATATATAATAACTGCATAAATGCTGACAAAGCAGCTTAGTGTATCATTACCGAATTAACCCTTTTCAAGAATTATCTCTTAACTCTAGAAACCGTAAATTATTTATAAATATTTTTACTATAGTGTTTTAAAATGAGATTAATTATTATTATTAGTGTGTAAATACCTAACGTTGAAAAGAAAGTTGGAATGAATTCTCGCCAAATTTTTTAATGAAATAAATGTCTAATGCTTCATTTTCTTATCTCAAGTTTTAAATTAATTCTCTTCGAGGTTTTTTTGTTTTACTTAGTTATAAATTAATCAATCAAATATTTTATATAATAAGCTAAACGGCTATCTTTTCTTAAACCTAGCTCAATTCCAAAAATATTTTATTTTACCATCAGGTTAGGCCTTTTAATTAATCCTAAATGTGAACCTGCTGAAGTATATATTTATCTATAGAAATATTTCTGTAATTTCTTCCCTCAACAAGTTTAGCATTGATTGTCCCTGATTGTTGAAAGTTTTTTTAGTCTATTGGAAATGTATCCCCAACATTTCATTACTCATTAATGGTGTGATTTCTAAAACATCGTTTTAAAGTTGCATAATGTCATTGTTATATCAAAATGTCGTATATCAAATCTGTGGAATCCATTTTATTGTTGCAAAGTATTTGTATATGTTAGTTATCTCTACTCTCAAATTTTAATATGTGATTGTTGTATGTGATAAAATGTTATATGGTTTCTATTGTTACATCAAAAGTTCGTATAATATGTTTTTGTATAATTTTTGACGTACTTTTGATACAACAGTAACAATATTGTGTTATGCTCTTGAAATATAGAGATATTGTCCTTTTCTTAACATTAATTATCCATACAGTAAGTATATCATGAAAGTTTTTGCTAAAATATGAAATTTAAATTTTTATTATAACAAATCATAAAACTGAGTAGCTATTTTGAAAAAAAAAAAGTGCTGTTGGTAGAATTTACCCTTCTGGAATAATTACTTTTTTTTTAATCTGGAAATATAATATGTAATTTCATTTTCCGATTTCCATTAAATGTATAAACTGTTTCCTAACAAAATTTTAAAAAAATATAAAAAATAAAACTTTTTAAGCACCATAATAAATAGTATTGCATTTCCCCAAATCACGGGAATGTATAAATGGACTGAAATTTCCTTAACAGAAACCTTTCGTGCTTACACTCATAAATGGATAATTTAATGCTCGAGGTAATTCTGGCATGACTCGTTGATTTTTCCACAGTTCACTGTCTATTTCTTTCGCGTTTTTTCCTTTAGAAAGCAATTCATTACACACATGGCTATTTAATTTATTTATATTTATGATCATACAAATAACAATTGCATAATCATGTTAGAAACTAAATTTGAATGGAATGAGAATATTTTGGCAATTAGATGCCCATGTGTTAATTTCTTAAAATAAAAGTGGCATTAGATGTATATATATATTATGAATTCCTATTTTTTTAAATTTGTTTTATCATTTAATGGTCGTAATTTTCCCAAAAATTTTAAATTTTTCCATTATATAGCCTTTTTTTACGCTATGTAATATTTATTTTATATGTATATCATGATATATAGTTGAAACATAAAATTAAAATAGATCTTAATCTTCTACGTTTCTCCATTTTATTAAAGTAATTTCAAAATTGAACGTGTGTGTGTGTGTGTGTGTGTGTGTGTGTGTGTGTGTGTGTGTGTGTGTGTGTGTGTGTGTGTGTGTGTGTGTGTGTGTGTGTGTGTGTGTGTGTGTGTGTGTGTGTGAATATCTCTTAATTTTATAAACAGTATGCAAAGAACAGTAAACATTTGCAAAGAAACCTGGACCGTTTCAGTATCTCCCATATCATACGAGGATTTGCTCTGGTCATTCGCCTGTCATCATCCCCTTTCAGCTTTTCATCTTCCGATACCTGTTTTCTTTTGCTGTTAATATTACTTTGTGGGGTGATAGGACTGTCTCCCTTCCCCCTAGATTTTCCTCAACATTCTCCAAATTTTGGGAAAAAAAATTAATCTATCATCACCACTTTTAAAGATTTTGCTTAAAGGGTTTGAATTATAAATACTGATAATTAATGCCGACTAAAATTTAATACTCCAGATGCATTAAAAAAAATAGATACAAAATACTACATCTTATAAAACAGAAATACCGGTTTGTTGTTTTTGAATCGGAATAAATGAGTTTGGTATTTTTGTTTCAGAATTTGTTCCTCCATGTTCATTTATTCCTTTAAAAACTTCGGAATTTCAAAAGTTTTCGTTCGAAAATTAAATAAAAGTTGCAAAGTTATTTCAGTGTTTGTGTCAGTCATGTATAGTATTAGATTTATGTAATATTATTTTGTGTTTTTCCCCATGCTTTTAGTTAAATTGTTCATTCTGTCATTGTATAGTTCTCAGTGATATATGATGCATTTGGATATGTCATTTAAATACATCATATTTGATTAATGATTTGATAGTAATTGCTTAAAGAAGCCTTAATTGTAAACACAGCTAAGACAGCACCTAGTTCACTGTAATGTTTTTTTGTAATTTATTATATTTACTCTTTATTTACATAATTTCTTTAGTTTAGCTGGTTCTGAATTAAGTAGCCACTTGCTGCAGTGTTCAATTTCCTAGAAAATTGAGTAAGAGAAAGAGACCTTGTATTTTACTCAAAGTTTTTTAACGTCTTTAGACGCAGAATTCTGTAACAGCTGGATGCTTTATTTCCAGCTTGTATGATAAGAAAATTGTCTATTTCTTGCTGTTATCTTTCCATTTATTATTTTCTCCTGTGTAATAATAAATGAAAAGGTAATATTATTGTGATATTTTAGAGATTTTTCTAAAATTCTGATTGGTATCTTATAGAAAGAATTATTGCCTATTATTCTGTTTAATTCCAAAATTTAATTATTTGGAAGTCTTAGTAACCATAGAGTTTCGCTAACTTTTAAAACCTAGCCGATTATTGACTTTTGAATGCTGCATTTTGAAAATTACTTTGAAGTGTAATCGTTAGTTTCAAATGTAGTGAATCAGATTGTAACTCCCAATTACTTATTACTCTAAACTTGCAAGAATTACTTTGGAAATTTGATCTCATCGTATGAAAATCGCTTGACTAATTCTTTCAAATTCCGTGAACTTAAAAGAAAATAATCCGTTATAAAATTATAAGATATTAGTTGCTTCAAATCTGTGACTAGATCTTAATGGTATGATTATGTGTGAAAAAATATTATATTTTTTCCAAATTTGCCGGATCTAACCGTATATCCGTCTGTAAATTACAAAATCAATGGCTTATCTTTTTAAATACTTAACATGAGTCTTCAAATTCTTTCTTCCGACCAACGCTACAAATTTAGCGCACAAAAAATCATTACTGATTATGATTGTTGTCACCCAGCTTGACTTATCGCGGTTTTTGACACGCTCGAAAGCAGAAGTAGGTAACGTCTTTTTGAAAATCTTTGTCAAAGAATGTTACCTAAAAGACTCGTGTGAATCATGATTCTTGGATTGTAAGCTTTTAGGATAAATCCCTTCACGATCTTTTTGTGTGGTAGCTCAAGATGTTGTAACTCGTTTTTATGAATGTGCCTGTGTGGTTTTATTGGTTTCCAAAATATTCATGCGCAAAACAGTTATTTGGCTGGAATATTGTATTAGTATGATATCTTTTGAGATGGATTTAAAAATTGCTTAACATTATTAGTCATTTATTCTTTGTTTTTGTGACCATTTTTGAAAGCCTGAGGATGACCGGCACACAGGCCTGCTTTAATATATTTCATTTCTGATTTAGGAATGGCGATGTTTTTACATTCAAATTAAACTTAACACGGAAAATGTTTATTTTTCTCTGTTTTACTATTTTCTTTTTTTCAAAAATCATAAGGAAAACTTTTGTTTTTCAAAAATAATAAGGTTTTTTTTTTTTTTTTTTTTTTTTCTGCATATGTTCTGTAGGGCTGAAGAATTAGTTTCTTTTTTCGCATTCCTTTATTATATGGACGAATTACAATAGTGTAAGCCATTTTTAAAAATAAAGTTTAATTTCATATCATATTGAGCAAACAAATTAATCGTTATGTTAAATTTGGATTCAAGCGACTTCTAAAATAATATTACAACATTTTTATTCCAGAAAAAATACACCTTTAATGTTATGCTAGTTTCTGAAAAACAAAATGTGTCCTTGAACTTGCACTACTGTAACCCTTTCTGTACTGCTGTTTTTATGACTTTTTAAAAACCATTTCCTTATTTATTAAATTGGAATGATATGCCTTTTTTTGCTGCATTTTAAGGACGACATACATTACATTTTTAGCTGATGCATCAGCTTTGCAACAGAAGATCTTTTTTTTTTTTTTAATAAACTTTGTTGCTTCTCTCTATCTGTTTATCTAATTACTCACCATATAGTTAATCTGTCTTTTAGAGGTTTAAAAAAAAATGCTTACATGGCGTGAGTGTTTCGAAACTTTTTTTCAAGTTTGAATACCTGAAATAAAAGTTAATGAAACGAAGTACAGGGTAATTCAAAATGAATATAGCGATTACAAACGGCTATAACTATTTAATGAAAAAGAATTTATCGATAAGATTAACACATAATATAGGCGGAACTTCAAAATTCCCCATGCCTAAAACAATAAAAGAATTCAAAGTACGCATTTGTAATGCGCTTGCGTCGGTGACTGCAGACATGCTTCAGAATGTATTGCTCGAAATGGAATACTGCCTAGATATTGTCCGTGTCAAAATGTATACAAAATTTTGAAGTTTCGTTTACGTTGTGTGTTAATTTTATAGAAAAATTCTTTTTCAAAAAGTAGTTATAGCCGTTTGTAATCGTTATATTCATTTTGAATTACCTTGTATCTTATATTTACCAGCGTTAGCCAAGGTATATAATTCTAAGTAGTGCCTAAGTATTCTTAAAGTTTGTAAAAACTAAATATTTTTTTCCATTATAAAAGAATCAAATGTTTGTAATTCGAGTTTTAAATGTTATGAAGCATTACCTTTTATGTATTTTGATTATTTTGCGTAACCAGCTATAAATTCTCAAATTTGTAATGGAAAACATTCAAAATGTAAACAGCAGTAATTCAGTTGACTTTTTTTTTTTTTTTTTTTGAAATATTGAATTGCAATGATATTCTTTGCACACACAGTGTGCAATCCATCTCGAATGGATTAAACAAATCAGTAGAATCACATTTAAAAACTTTCCTAGTCATCGCTACTAATCTTCAATTAGTTTAGGGGGAAATTCGTTGTTACGACTTCTTATATTTATTCTCCTCTGCTTAAGCTGATGAGTTATTTAGCGAAATATTTGTCATGAAACATAATATGAAAATGAACAGTTATGTGCAAATAATTTCAGAATTTTCTCCACGAAGCTTTAACTTCTTTGAATTGCAAAACTTTTTTTTACTTCTAAACATTGGTAATGTTTCGGGGAAGAGCTTCCAAATATTTTCGTATACCTGGAAATAATGCTTGAAAAATTATATAAATTTAAACAATCAAATAACGATTAGCAAATACTTTGGTGATGGAATTAAATGCTAGTAATAGTGAAGTACTATTGTTATTGGAAAATCTGCTCTTATGAGACTTCTTTATGTCCAGAATAATTAAAATTGTTGACAATAAATGCAATGTCATTGATAATAATCTGAAATCATATTGAAGAACGCTTTTTAACCCTACACTTGTGTATTCTATTGGACTCAAAGAAAAATTGAAAATTTTGATTAATGCAACTAATTTATAAAAAGATCATCCTTTTCACCAATGTAAAATTGAAGCTGCGCCTTTGATTTCTTTTCATTCTAAGATGCTTCAGAAATTTCGAATAAGGCTGTCATAAGCGACCAGATTCCATTGAATCCATCTTACAGATGTCAAAAGTGGTCATTCCTAACCTTCGCGAAAAGTTTCGTAAAAACAGATTCTTCAAAACCGGTAGGAGATGGATGTTAACATGGATTGGGAGACGGTAGATTTTGGCGTACTCTTCAACCTTGCGTGACTCGAGGCCGCCTCTTGCGTGATGCAATCCAAGATCGTTATCCGCTTGAGCTTTTTTGTCCACATGATACTTTTACTATGCAAGCGGGCTCGTTTACCTGTTTTGTCTGGAAGTAAGAAGATATTAACGGTAGATCCTTCCTCGACGTCAGTTGCACCCAAAGGAATCGCCGCCTTCAGCAGGAACTTCCCCGTGAATTCAGAAATGTGGAAAATTAATCCGTTGCGGTCAACTCTCTGGTCTGTTGGTGGTTGAAATGGCTCATTTCTTCAGCCCTGTGGCTTGTGATTGCGAAAGAGACGTATCAAGGTTAGTTTTGAATGAGGACGTAATTTGGAGGGATCAGTAATATTTTGGTGGAAGACATTGATGATTCATTGTTTTGCATCTTGCAGCAATGCTGTGTAAATTCGCTATCTAGAAATATACCCCGATTCGATATTTTGAGATCCATTCGAATCTGAAATATTCTTCGTTTATAAACTTCGTCTGGCTATAAAAATTGCCATTTTTTTTTTAATCATCTATAATTCTTTAAAATAAAACTTATGATAAATCATACATAATGAATTTTATTATAATTAATGAATTATAAACAGTAAAATTACAGTATACTCCCGAGTATCCGGTTTGCGATTCTCCGGCCTAGTTTTCTTTTATCGTAGTTAAATGAAGAAGGCAAGGCGTCTATTAAGGACTTTCTCAAAATCTAAAAACTAAGTTTTTACTCTTATCATAGAATTACCTTTTCATATCTGTGTAATCATTTATTAGTGAAAAATAAAATCAGCTTGAACCAATTTTCTTTAGAATCAGGCCTACGATTTATGTTAATATTTTGTTCATGTTTCCTGCATTTAAGTTGGGCATTACAGAATTTATGTTAAAATGTGAACAGTTTATAGGGTTTAACTTACTTTTTCTCTAACAAATTCTTGAAACGTGCAGTGCAGTATATGAACATATATAAACTATCAGTACAGATCCTTCTATTTTAACTCGACACGTTACAGGCAACTGCTTGTATGATTCACCGGCTGCGTTCACATTGAAATAAATGGAGGGCTCAATACTCAATAATAAGTGAAAAAATTATTATTATTGTTTAGGTGTAAAACTTTCTCTTCTATTACTGATGGGCAAAGAAGTGAATTCATAGAACTCTGGCCTATCCGGCCTGCCCTTCAGCCACATTAGGCCGGATACTAGAGAGTGTGTAATTCATTAAAATAAAACTTATAGATGGGTTAACATATTCTCCAACTGCTGCGAAATTTCCGTGGTTGCTGCAATAATTAGGTGAAAATTACGGACTTATGGATGTATAATGAAAAACTACGGAAACTACAAAAAAACGCCAAAAATACCCTCTTCCCGAATCTTCTCTTACAACATTGCTGGTGGTTAAGGTTAAAAAAAATTTTTTAGCATGATTAAAGAAAGAAAATTGGGATCTTGTTACACACTGGGGTCGCTCCTCTCTACAAAATATACATATGGGAGTTTGCTATGATGTTTAACCGAGCAGTGACGACTTATAAAAAGTACAAATGCTTGCTACTTAATAAAAAAATTATAAATGTCTGACAAATGGTGTTAATTTTTTGATCAACAGAATCGTATTGTGCGTGTTTTTAAGTAAAATTATTTCACTTATATATTTAGTCAATAATATAATTATGTTAAATAATTTTGAGTAATGTTTTAATTTATTAAAATTCTTTTTAAATATCTATTATTCAATAATTTGTGGATATCCTTTATATATAACGTATCTAAGAAGTGCTACGGATGACTGTGTTACGAATGTTGAAGAGTATATGTTAAGGCACAATTTGAAAATAATAATAAAGTTGCTTAAATTTCTAGTCAAAAGACTAATTCGTTCATTTCAACTCCTACGTTTTATATGGATCCAAAAGACCCTTAAAATATCTATACATCAATTTTATTCCAAATACAGTTAAAATTTTTGGAAAACAAAGAAAATACGACTTATACCACTAACTTTAGATCATCCATATATTATTATATGTACGAGTTTAAGGCAGTTATTCGAAAACAATCGATTCGATGAAAATAATTGTACATTTTATGTATAAAACTTGATTTTCACTTCATTGTTCGTAAAAAACTAATAATTAACGGTATAGCTCGAAAATATGTTTACAAAATATTAATCCGATGCTATCCGAACAAATTACTATGCGATTTTTGTTTAAATTTAATAAAGATAATCATTATTTTACGGTCTTTTATTAAACACAAGATTTTTCCCTTGATATTCGAGATTTAATTTTTGTTTCAGAAAGATACGTGTTTTGTAGGTTCTTTTTTGTAAAAGAAAAGTCACTCTAAGTTTTATATTTAAACATCTTTCTGATGTATTTACTTCAGTGAATTATATCTGATAACTCTTATCTTGATTCATTGTCTATTGTTCTTAATCATCATGCAAATCTTTTACGAATCAGGATTAATTTTTATTACATTTTATATATTGTGAATATTTTTGTTTGAATATCTCCTATAAGTATATTGCATATTAATTTCCGAAGTTCTGCTTTATCTAAATATTCAAAAATGAAATGAAAAGCATTTCTCTAAGTATTTCAGCTATAGACTAAACTGCAATACATATAATATGTAATGATATTTTAAAATCTAATTTAAATCGTAATTAATTTCCTAATTTTTATCTTAATGTAACTCATATTTTCATTCTAAAATATTCTCTTATTTCCTGATCCAATCCCCCCCCCGCTTTTTTTATTTGATTAATTCAACACGCTCTCTTTTAAAACTGGTAATTCGGCAGGTTCTCACGCTCCGAGTGAAGGGATTAAAATCCTTAATGTTTGCAATATTCTTTTAAAAATACGTAATTTCTGTTTCCTAAGTCTACAGGTGTCAAAGAAATCCCTATCAAAATCTCATTATAAAATCACTGAGGGAAAACTTTTTGTCTTCTGGTCTTCTGTCGCGATGTAAAAGGACGTCAATTTCATCATCGCTTCTTTTACATAATGTGACTCCAAAAGTTTTAAATATATATAATATATATATTGTGTGTATAATAAAGGTGCATTTATGTGTGCGCCCTCTGTTTTTGTTCATCTGTGAATTTTGTAGATTATAACCGCTTATTTAGAATTTCCTTTATGAAACCTCTTTTAAAACCATATTTCTAAGTTTTTCAATTCTTATATGCATATTATTTACTCCAGCCATTATACCCAGAAAAAATTTTTATTTGGAAGAAAAAAAAAACAAAAAAAAACAGCTTTTAGATATGCACCACCTACACATCGAATACACTCATGCGACTTCGACATCCTAATTTATTCATGTTTCAAAAAATAAAAGAAAAAACACTGCCTTCAAAAATTCCAGCGGTCAGAAAGTTCAAGGATAATTAGCCTTCCTTGCAACAACAGTTGAGGGCGGGTGTTGAATATCAGTCCCAAAAGCCGCATTTGTTTGTCTCGGGTCTTGGGAGATCGAATTCCGATTGGAAACTTAAAAGGAACATTTTGGGAGTTGCTTAAAAATAGCTCCGCGCTAATCAATCAACGAATTCTACGTGACAATCCGTTCTGAAACGGAAATGAAAATTAATTCTTCCTGTTGCATTAACTTCTCATGTTTGACTTATGAATGCATTCTTTAAGTCTCCCGAATGAAATTAATGGCAGCATGACTAAAATCAATTCACTTGATGAAAATTTACAAAAAAAATTTTTTTTAAACAGTCGCTAACTGATTATACTTATAGCTGACGACAATTTAATGCATATGGCTCGGTTCTTTAACATTGATAGTTCCTCAAACACTTGGCAGCAAGTGAGGATCTGTTGGGGGTTTTAAAGTTCCATGGAAATTTTGTATAGTAATATTTTTATCCTGGGAGACTGTAATATTCTTTCGTTTTCGAAAAACTAAAATGACATTGCATTTTGGCTGAATTATCCTATCTCATTTTTAAAGACAGTGAAATGTGGATCCACGCGAAAACTATGGCGTCTTTCTTCCAAAATCATCGGTCTATAGGAAGGATGACACAGTTGAACTTAAAGTGCCAGGCGTAGATCTTGGCTCCTGCTTCGTGTTAATTATCAATTCTATTTACACGATTCAAAATGCTTGTGGCGGATTGGTATGAGCGAGGATAGAACCTGGAACCTTGTGGTTCGCAGCCGAGTAACATGACCACAATACAAAAGCAATTGCTCGTGTAGCGTAGCTGTTAATTGGCTTATAAGCTTTCACCACAAGCTCATCTGAGTTATTATTCAGATTGTCTTCCTACTGTAAAGACTGAGTCTTAAATTCTTGCAAAGTATACTGGCATTCATTTTTAGATTTAATCGAAAGATAACTTATATATCGTTAAGGTTTTTTTAGGTTTCAATCTGTAGAATCAAATTGTTGGGAATAGCCTTTCGTTTTTGTTAATACAAGTAATGGGTTCACTTCATCGGAAATTGTTAAAAACATCCCTAGATTTCTCAATATTATCATTCTGTCTTTTTCCAGTCCATTTTTTTTTTCTGTGGAAGTAAATTTACTGGTTAAAAAAAATGAACCGCATGAATTGATTTGTTTTCATTCATTCCTGATGTGTTTTGTACAGAAGATATAAACTTGTGTAATTAACCGAGCATATGTTTGCATAGTTTGTAAAAGTACAAAATACCAATCGTGTAAATCTTACTTTAAATGGCCAGTAAATCTTACTTTAAAGGACGAAAAAAAATCCAGTCTCTTTTTCCTGGCAGTTAAATCAAAATAAACTGTTTCAGGTCATTATCATATTAATTGCTGATGTAGAAAGTTGCATGTTTTGTCTATCAAATAACAATAGTGTCGTGGTGAAATATAGCAATCGCGTCATTAAACACCTTTCAACATACAAGTAATATCAGACTGTTAAAACAACAGATGTTTAATCGCACCTCTGCTATTCTTATATAAAACATAGTCAAATGTTTTTTTTTTTTTTTTTTTTTTTTTAAGCATTTAAGCCATTCGCTTAACAAAGTAGATTGTACTTGGAAAGATGTATTATTTCAATCCATCCCCTTTCCCATAATGTATTTATTTTAAAGGTGTTGAATAAATTGCAATACAGTACACTTCCGAGTATCCGGTTCACGATTATCCGGCTTCTGTAATATCCGGCCTGGTTTTCTTTTATCGCAATTAAACGAGGAAGGTAAGACGTTGACAACATTGCCAAGGCATTGAAAACGGGCTGAAATGCAGAAATAATTGTCTATTAAGAACTTTTTTCAAAAACTAAAAACTGTAAGTTTAAACTCTTATCTTAGGGTTACCTTTTCATATCTGTGTAATCATTTATCAGTGAAAAATGAAATCAGTTTGAATCAAATGATTTACGTTAATGTTTTGTTTATGTTTCTTGCATTTAAGTTAGGCACTACAGAATTTATGTTAAAATGTGAACTGTTTATATCCTTTAACCCTTTCTGCGGCCGTGGGAAGTATGCTTCCCACCAAATTTATCAATCTTTGTATGAAATTTTGTAGGTTGGCATAAGTTTTGACAAATTTTTTTAGAAAGATAGAAATCTAGATGCTTCAGTTCTTTATCTCAATTAAAATGATGTGTCTTGATTTGTTACTTAATTATTAATTAACCTAATTAATCAAATTAAATTTATCTAAAAAGCTAAATGAATATCTTTTCTTATTCTAATTTCAAGCCTAAAAATATTTTAACATAATATGACTAGAAAAAAATGGCCCTTTAAAGGGTTAAATTACTTTTTCTCTAATAAATTCTTGAAATGTGTAGTGCAGTATATAAACATATATGAATTATCAGTACAGAGCCTTCTGTTTGAACTAGATACGTTAGTGGTCACTGCTTTTATGATTCACCGGGCCGCGGCCGCGTTTACATTCTACTTGGCTTGAGATAAATGAAGGGCTTAGTACTCAATAAGTGAGAAAATGCATATTATGACAGTGAGTTTTGGTATAAAAACTTTGTCTCCTGGTATTGGTGGGCAATGAAATGAGTTCATAGAACTCTGGCCTGCCCTTCCACCACATTAGGCCGGATACTCGGGGAGTGTACTGTATTTTGCCATCCTAGGCAAAATATTTGTTTTTCCCTTCTCTCCTTTAATAACCATCGCTAGAACGCTTATTTTAGTTCTAGCGTCATTTCCAAACACTGGCTGATATGTTAATTACAATTTGGAATCGACGCAGATTTTTGTTCTGAAGATGAGTTCATCTTGTGCAGGATCGATATTTAAATGAAATTCTGTTACTGCAATTACTTACAAATGAATTATTTCTCTGTCTAGTACATGCGGTCATCATTTTTCCAAGTTTTTGTACTATGTAAAAATTAAGAGCATCATCACCAACGTGTACCGGAAAGGGATAAACGGTAATTACAAGCAATCCGGAAATGGAAGCTGCTAATTGTTGAAATGTATTGTTCCATTCTCTTCCAGTCCTCATACCTTCACTTCATAATGAATGAGAGGAGGAAGCTAGTGATAAAAGAAAGCTCGTGTAGAAGTATGTTCGTTGCTAGAAAAAGCGTTTGATTTGTGTATATTTAGATTTGGCCAATTAACGAAACTTTCCTACCTTCCAGTTCCATGATATATACGTGACTGGCGTCGATTGAGTATCCAAAAAAAAATTTAATGGGGAAAAATATTATCTAATTAAAATAAAAGGTAAGATACCGTAAGTTTTTTTTTTTTTTCTTAATTATATTTTTATACTCTATTGTAATACCTGTCTTGATTTGCAGTTTTTATGATAACTTGATTTTTTTTTTAATCCGTACAAAAATTATTACTAGGATCTCTTCTGATTATTATAAAAATAAAATTTCTGAAATATTGAAGTGTTGATTATGCAAATGATGTAAAGTCATTGTGTCTGCTTTGTTTCGACTTTTTAATGAGATGGATTGTGAAATTCAGTTATCCTAGTTTTTAATGTCATTTTAGATATTTAAAGTGGAACTTTTTTTTATTTAATATTTATAGGTTGGCATAGTAACTGTAAGTTGCGACAGATTTGATGCAAAAATCATTGAAATCTCTTTATAGAGCAGATCGCGACTTTTCACATTTATCGCTACTTTTGAAATAGGTACTCAATAAATAAAAAATTATTTAAAATGTTCGATTAAAAACTTTAACATTTTTCCTAAGTAATTGTGGATTTACTGTGCAAAAAAAACTTCCTCATCTCTTCAAAATTCAAAAAAATAAACTTTTAAGTGTTAACATTTTCTTTTTCTAATGAATTATAAATATATTGTGCAGTAATATTTTCCATTGTTTTAATCATCGTATTTTTGCACAAGAGAATTATCGCTGTTATATAATTAATAGTAAATTTTGAAAATAAAATGTAGATAAATAAATCAAACCTAAAACTATCATCATCATTTTCATACTTTAGGTTGGAATTTCTTTTTCTGCAAAATGCTTCTTTAACTGAAGAAATATAATTATGGAAAAGAATATTTTATAAAGTTGTTTGTCGGAAGCTGTATTTTTATATCATAGACTCTATTAAATAATTAGTGCATATGTTACCGGCAATGTATTAAACGCAAGCATTCTGTAGAAGGCCTAGGCATTGTATATAACGTCGGGCGCTTATAGGCAAAGTGTGAAATATGAGGATTATTTCATATTTTCTCTAGCTATTGTATATAATATCTAGGCATTCTATTGAGTGACAAATGCTATTTAGGCAAATTATGAAAAAAAAGATCCTGATAAGGCTATTATATAAATGACGTGCATTCCTCAAAAATACAAACGTTATTAAGAAAAAAAATAATGAGAATGTCATTAAAAAATGTATTTAAAATACGTAAAGAAAAATGAAAAGTTCTACTAAAAAAATTTATGCTTTCTTATTATTAAGGGAAGCCAAATTTTCATATAAAAAATAAGAAATTAAAATTAACCTACTTGTAGAAACATGGTAGGCTTGAATGACATTTTGAATCGCATTTCATTACATTTTTCGAGTAAAGTCATTTCATATTTTGGCACTTTTACACGAGTAATTGCAACTGACCAGAGTGAACTTTTGTGGGCAGGAAAGTGAATTGTGATCTCGGATATACATTTTTTTGAAATTCCTTCAGAAATTCCCAAGTCGGTAGAAATCACACTCATTACAACTGTCAATATGTTATTGCGCGAATCGGAGATGTATTTCATACGTTCCCGGTTTCTCATTTTGCATTCTATAGAATGCCTAGGAAATGTATGAAATATGAACCGTTTTATTCATTGATGGCTAGTTTTAGGCATTATATACAATGCCTAGGCATTCTATAGAATGCCGAATTTCATACTTTGCCGGTAACGCATAAATGAAATATTTTATAGTGCAATTAAGGAAGTCGTTTCTTGTCCGTCTGGGACACAGGGCTGTGTTGGGGCAAAAAAATTTCGGAATCCATTTCGCAATGTGCTGTTAGAAAATAACATACTCCTTAATGAAACATACTTAACTGTAAAATAACATACTCCTTAATGTTAGATAACAAGATCCGTTACCTTTGTCAAATAATTTCCATCGCCTAGATTTCATTTGATGAGAAATTGTCTATCAAAGACAGTTTTTGAAATGTGTGATTGTAAAAAGAAGTGCAATACTGGATTTTTTTTCAAAATCGTTGCATTATGAATAGTTTATTATATGCAATTCTTATATTTCATATATTAATTCACTTATTAATTCAATAGTTAATTATATGCAGTTGCATATATTTCATATGATTAGCAGTTATTTATCTGAAATTCATTAAATAGTGGTTGATTCCCCTTGCATAACGGTGTTCAATTGGTGTACTCGTAATTTTTTTTTTTAAGTTGTGAGCCAAATTTAAGGAACAAAATTCTCTGAAATACGCATGGAAATAAATCTTTTACCCTTACATTTTAGATAAATAGGATTTTTTTTTTTTTTTGTGGTATACGGGGCATACAAAGAAAAGGTAGTAAAGTTGCCAAAAAAATTCAAACTCGGAATTTTGACGTATCTTAACATTTCAGACGTCCCTAATCACAAAAATACATTTTTAGAATTATGTACGTTTGTCTGTGCATGCAATGACTCGGAAACGCTTTGAGCCAGATAAATGAAATGTTGTATGTGGTCTTTACGACAAATTTACTGACTTTTATCAAATATTAAATGAAATCCATTCGTGGGAAGTCTGTCTGGCTACCCGACAACATGATCACGATAACTATAAAACGGAAAGTTATTATAATGAAATTAGGTATATAGAGTATTAGTATCGAAAGTAAATATGTCCTGAACCCAATCACTTGAGAGGTTGACCATTTGCTTGTACGTAAACGTGATTACACAAAAATACAACATTTTGAAGAAATGAAATTTCACTTGTTCTCGTTACAGAAATTGTAGTTGCGTGTCGAAGTTTGATTTTAATTTGTTGAGAAAAAAAAAAGTTTCCAAATTGTATATTTGGGTTTCATCATTATACTACGTAGTACAAAACGCTCATGGGCAGGATTCTGAAAATAAAAATCTTAGTACTCACAATATTCACAATTTTCCGTAAAGTTCACAGTCTCGTATGGGGAAGGGGGGGGGGGGAGAATAGTATCTTAATCAAAGAATATGCGAGAAAATTTCGGGGATATCATTCCTGCTGGTTTTTATTGCAGCTAACTTAAGATTTATTTCTTCGGATTGCAACAAGATTTTAATTTAAGTTTTTGTTTATCCGAATCTTTTCTTTCAGCAGATAAATTTTAGAGTAAGATATCATCTATACATTTATTCTGTGTTTGTTCAGTTTGCTGTGTTTTTGCTTTTATAAACTCTTTTAAGTTTTAATATTAAAAATTAACTTCCTGATATAGATAAATATTTACAAATCCTGGAAACTTTAGAAGTGATTCTTTAGAAGGGCTGGTGAATTTATTACATGGGTCTACGAATTTTTAATATTCTAAAAAAGAATCTTGTCGATTTTCTAATATGTTCAACTTGAAAAATTTGAAATTGAATCAAAACGACTTTGCGTAGGCTTAAATCCTTCTGTAAAGAACTGATTTGTATGGCCTGCTAATGAAAGGTGCTTGATGAGAAAATTACTGATTCTTTGATTGAATATTTTACTTGTTGTTGTAAATTTTTGTAAAAAAAATTCTTTAAATATTGAAGTTTTAATAGATTGGTCAAATATTTAAATTTATTTTTCATTAATTTTCTTATTTGAGAGTGATTTTAAATTCAATTTTAAATTTGTCTATATATTCGTGAAGGAAATCATATCTGTGATCTTTAAATTCGGTAAATCTACTGTTTATGTACACATGATAAATATCAAATGTATCATGCCGATTTAATTTGCATATCTGATGGGTGAAATAGGCATGATGTCTCAGCTGAAGATGAGTTTACATTAAACCATTATCGACATTATTAAGCTGCACGCAGAATTAATGAACAGTTACTTGACAAGACATTTCCATGACTTGGCTCTAACTTTTCTTTCTGCGCATGCACAATTTTTTAATGATGACAGCAATACTAGTTTAATGTAAAAGCAGCTTAAGACAGCGTGCATTTAGATGCCATCGCGGTAACGTGGCCATGACATCACATAAATTGACTCCATTTAACTCGTTCTTTTATTCTCCATAGGGAACCTAAAAAAGTAACCAACAAATTTAAAATGCTTCATCGTGTTTTGTGTTTAAAATTTTCCTTTCGTGAGAGGCATACTGAGAGCAATCTAAATTTATTTTCAAAAACATTGTATCTCCATCCTTTCCAAACAAATATCCATTTCCTGCTTGGCATAATTTTCAGCTGTCTGTCTGATTTTTCGGTAGAACGTGTGTGTGTGACCTTAAAAACTAATCTTTATTCTTGTCTTACAATTACTATGCCACTTGTGTGTCAAGAAGAAATTTCTTACCTACCTCTATTCAAATTCTTTCTATGTCGTCTGTCATGTCTTAGTTCCTGAACAGTTCAGTATGCGAAAAACATCTCTTTACCTCTTCCTCGAGAAAAAGTTCATGAAATTTCTCTTTGATATTAGAATCACGATTCATTCAATCTAAACGGTTTTTTACATTGAATGTATGAATATTTCTCTTCCGGGCTGTTGTTGCACGTTTGTCAGTTTAAGTCGTTGAGTGTATGGAGATGATTAAATTGTGAATTATGTGTTTTGTTGTTTTTGACGTGATATTATAAAGAGGTTTTATTATTATTATTATATACTTTTATTTAAAACAGGATAAAGTACATATCACCATGATAAAAGTATGGCAATATATATATATATATATATTTAGTTATGTCTTTTACTCTTTATTTTAAATATTTTTATGCATTTAGAACGGATTCCCAATATTTGATTATGAATTATTTATAATTTTGTGAAGTTTTTATCTCGAATTTCTTTAAAATAGTGAACACCTCCATAATTACCATAATAATAATTATTTGGTTTTAAGATTTAAAAAAAAATTATTATTATTATTATTATAAGCTTTTAAGCTATGGAAAACTGTACTTTAAAGTAATCTAAATCTAAATAATTATTATCAACTGTTAATCTATATTATGCATGTTTGCAAATACAGGTTTTTAGGATTAATGTATTTTAATTTTTGTATTCCATCAACAATATTTGTGAATATATGACTTCTCATTTTTCGTATAATTTTAATATTAATAATTAGATTCGAATTTATTTTATTCAGTTATTTCAATTTTCCTCGGATTTTAGAGTTTTTGATTATATAAATTTTTATTTGGATCTTTACATTATAGATTTAAGGACTTTAGTCAAGATTACGATTACTTTGATTATTTTTTTTATTAAAATTGCGTGATATATTTTTAATACTCGATATGTATCCTTTTATTAACTTACGAGTACTTAAGATATGAGAACTTTTAAGCTGTGGATCCTGGACCAAATGGGATCGTATATCTAAATTTTAAGTTCATGAAATACAGGCAACGTTTGCGTCGGTAATATTTTAGAATAATAATAAACAAAAAGTAATTTGGTTGATCCTTTTTAATGTAAAAAATTGCATTTAAAATTTTCAAATAAATATATTTCTCTTTTTTTTAACATCAACTTCATTTTTATTTCCTCGTTCTTATATGTGCTTTGGGGGAGGGGGAGGCGAATCTTAAACGTTTAAGAAGCTCTGAATTAAATTATAGCAATCTCTGAACAATTCCATATAGAAGTGGCAATAGAAGTTCACCAATAATAGTTCAAAGTACAAACTTTTTTTATTAATGAAAGAAAGGTAGGGAGTTTATAGTAATTGATATTTTTAGCCATCATTTTTGCAATACGTTCTAAACCTCGATTATCCGAGTTAACTGGAACTGTAATCATTTCGGGGAAACTGAATGAATAGAGATTGAATTTTAAATCGTGACTTTTTGTTGTTGTTCTTTTCTTTTTGCCAAGGCTTTTTCTAAAGTTTATAAAAATTATAAAAATAAGTCCGCATTAATAGTGTTAAAAAAAACTGAAATATGATGTGTTAATAAGAAGTTTCGTGTAATTATGTTTTCTAGGTAATGGCTTAAGGATGTTTTTTTTAAATAATCATTTTTCCTGCTACACAGCGTGGAACTGCCCAATATATTTATTTATAGTGTTATTTTTTTCACATAACTAGCGAAGTAATAGAGAATGAAATTTTTGTTTTTTCTAAATATCTGCTTGGAAATTTCGCCACTTTAACGAACCTTTGCGTCGAAAAAATCTAATTACTTTGACACTTTTTTGGTAAAATTCGTTAAATTTATTTTTTTAAAAAAATGGGGTTTTTTAATGAAAATTATAATTTTCTGCTATCTACTTGATTGGTAGAGATCTAAATAATTGAGATTCTATGCTTTTATAAGGATCATGTTTCCATATGTTGGAAACATGATCTGCGTTCATTTACTTTTAACTAGAATTATATTCAAATTTTTCGTAAGTAAAATATATTCACCAAGTAAATACCATAAGTTTCAATTTTTTTCGAAAAAAAAGTAAACAAATAAAAATAACATCCTCCTCGAAGTCTTATGAATTTTTCATATGGAAATATATTTTTTTAATTTCGAATAGTTTGACTTAACAACTAAAAGTAAGCTTTATGTAGTTCTTTCGATAATTTCATATAGAATTAATTTATATTTTTATATAATTTCAAATAATTCTTGGGAATTATCTGTTGGAATTATTGTTATTATGTTGGAATTTATTGTTTTATATTTTTTCTTCTGTAATCTCTGGAACGTTTATATTTGATTGGGAAAATGTTAAAATTTAATGTGAGTAATCAGAAATTTTTAAATAATTTCAAAGCGTTTTCTATGTTACTATCTAACCTTGTTACTAAACATTGACTGCACTTAAATGACAAAGTCTTTTCCTGTCCATTTTATCTACATGCAAGTAAAAAGGAATTACGGCCTGTTTGTTTTTAAGATAACAAGACCCCTCATCAACAGGATTTATAGCTGAAGATAAACTATTACCTGTTATGAAAAATGTTTGTGGGGTCGCTCTTGTTTTGATGGTTGATAAATGCGGAAACAAACAAAGATTGCTTCCTTTGCTCTTGAAGCTTCTTCAGCTTATCTCTTATATGTGACATATATCGGGCTTTTTCCTGTCTCTTACATTTTGGTTAGAAGACTTGGTACTGAGAGTCGAGTTTGAGTTCAGATATATTCATTGTAAGTATTTTGTTTTATTTTTTTAAGTAATCGTTATTGTTGAATTTCTATCCTTATTTTTAACTTTCCGTTTTAGATATATTAAAAATTGTGGGCGCAGTTCTTGATTCATTTGAGATAAATTTGATTTCGCCTTAGCAGTTTGCGTCTGTAATGAATTTTTAATTAAATATTTTCTACTTTGCTGGAAAATAGTGAATGCCAAAATGCAATATCTACGTCATGTACTTAATTATTATATTTACTTTTTTTTTAACTTTATGCTATACGAAGTATGCAAAATATTGTATTTTTAGAAAAGATTTTTTTCCTAGGATTTTGATGATTTTTTACTATTTTAAATTTCCCAAAGTGCAAAAAAAAAAAAAAAAAAAAAAAAAAATGTATAACCGTTGAAATACAAAAGGAGAAAAAAAAAAGAAAGAAAGAAATTCGAATTTATAATTGAAAACATCTTTTAGCACAATAGTATTTTAAACTTGATTTGTCAGTGTTTATTTTTAAAATTTATTCTTAAACATGCATACAAAAATAATGTATTTAATATCATCGCAACTCGCGTGTGTGTAAAATGTATTAAAAAAAGAGATAAACAATGTATGGAAGCAAAATTTTGCATTGCTGAAAACTTTGTTTTTCCCATTTTAAAGTGGCATAAAAATAGTTTTTGTGCAGTATGCTTCGAAATACTTAAAGAAAAAACATTGAAATTTTGGCTATCACTTTCAGGGTGAGCTCTGCTTACGAAGAAATAATTATGCGCCGATTTTTGTAGCTTTTAAGTTCTCTATACAATACTTTGGATTTATTTATTTTTTTCAACATTTAAGTTGCATTACTCGTTTTGCAATTAACAGATTGTATACCTTTAAAAACTATCGTGATACAACGAGACGAGTTAGAACGGTGAAGTTGATTATCTTGTCTTTACAAAATTTCAGATGTATTTAAAATTTTTGGAGAAATTCGTCTTGTCATTCCCGAACTTAATTGGATACCTTTTAAAGAAAATGACATATAAAAAATCTTTATTGCTAAATAGTTAAAATAACCTTAAAAAGATACGATTAGAAGAATGTATACATGTAATTATTACATTACCAGTAATATATTTGAAGAGTGATTAATTAATGGAAGTTTAGCAAAATTTTCAATGTTAAGAAAAACAGCATGATAAAAAAATAACGTATGTATTTCATTTTTTTTTTTTTCAAATATATATTTCTTAAATTATTTAGAATGTGATAGATCATAAGATAAAAATTTTTTGAATAAATTAATATTCAAGGAATGTTTGAAGTTATCGGCAATGAGTTTTCCCCCTAAATATTTATCTATTTTTAACTAAAACTGAAGGTTAAGCATGACTAGAAGGCTGTCGGAAAATTTCTGATTTGTCACACCCCTCAAAAATTTTTAATACATGCTTATCGAATTTTATTGAATTGTTTTAGCTAGGATGTTATGCTTCTCCATGAGTATACCAATCATAGTAAAATATTTATTTTTCAGAAAATGCATTTAAACACATATTTGCACATTAATCCTTTTAAATACATTAGAAACAAAAGTTGTTTCAACTTTTATAACTGAATTGCCTGAAATAACTGAACTGTGCTTGGATATGTTGAGATTTTAAATAATATTTTTGAAAAAACTGTATGGTAAAAATAAAGTGCGTTCACTTTCACAAAATATTACTATTCCCGGTTTCGTTCTTATTTGTTGTGTGTTTTTAAAACTGCTGTATCTATAATTCTGTTGTATCCAAATATATAAACTGTTTTTAAAAAATCTATGAAGTTTGGATTTTATTTTAGATTCAAAAATACAATTCGAAAATTTTTCAGAAAAAAGAAAAAAAAGTAGCATGACAACCTAGTCAGATATCTTAAGACTATGTATGTGGAAATAAATCAAAAACTCAATGGGCTATACTGCTGAAATTTGGCCTGTATTTTTATCACCATAATTATAGTATCTAATAGCAAAATAGTATCTCATTTTGGACCAGTTTTGTGAAATGGTGGACTGTATATCGATCTGATTATTCCTGTATATATGTGATAGTTCAAAAGAGCAACAAGCTACGAAAATGGAGTGCATCAATATAATTATTGAACCCTTGGCAATCAAAATCATGATTTGTATTTCTTCTTCGTATAATGAGAATAAAAACAAAACACGGACAAGAACGTCATGGTAAAAACTTTTTCCCGATTCTTATTTGGTTTGAAAATGTGTTGCATATTGACTGTAAATATATTTTTTAAGTTTTGTGTGCAATATGAATTTTTCTTTTATTTCGTATATGAAATAAAATATTGATTAGATAAAAAGACCCGTAAGGGGAAAAAAAACCAAAACAGGATCGATTTTTAATGGTCAATGTAAATATTTTCGAGAGTTCTAAAACTTTAAGGGGATTTTTATTTATTTTTTAATGATTCATCTATAAAAGATTGATATATCTTTAATCATTTATGGTATTTTTTAAAAAAATTATTCTGCTCTAATTTTATACATTTTTGATTAATAAATTATTCTCGAACTTCCTTTAAGCATTTCATTCAGTCACACCTTTGAGTTCCTGAATTATGCCAGGATCAATTACACTCCTTAATGAAACGCTCTGTATATTCGACAGATCTGGAACTAGCAGTCGTGCATTAATATTGCATTACATTTTCCTTATCCCGAGGGTCTTTTCTTTGCTGTTGGCCACGCAACTTAAAAGCGAAACATCACTTGTTGAAAATATCTTCATTGCCTTTCCTCAAACTGTCAATCTGAGTTACTGCCAAGATTCTGTTTCCTTCACCAGTCTGTCTGGGGTTTATCTGTCTCGGAGATCCATTCCCAGTCACAGCATCAGCAGTAGCAAGTAGTTGGGGGAGGCGGTCCTAATAATGGCTCGAAACTTAAAACCCTCCGACCGCCAGACATTCTTGGAAAAAGTCAGTCGGAGCAGCGGTTATAAATGTAAAAATGACGTTTGTTACCATCACTATCCTTTGATACCAGCTCAGAGCGGATGATGATTTATTTTTTCAGCGGTAGTGGTTATTCCCGTTTTCTTTTCATTTTGTTAAATTGGAAAGTCATTCATGCGTATCCAGAAACACGGAGTTCCCTTTCGTCTGAATGAATGTGGAATGAATAACATGAAAGCGGAAACTAATCATGATGTGGAAAAAAAAACCCAGTTAAATAGTACAAAGGTGTTTTTCTTTTTTTTAGGCCTGAATCTTTCGCTTTCAATGTGAATAGCTGAGAATTCTTATAATTGCATTTATCGTCTTTTCATTACTTTTCAATATTGCCAAACGAGGACGTTGGGCAGTAAAATGAGCCTTTCAATCAATGAGCCATAACTCCAAAACTGAAACTCTTTTTGTTTTAGTAAATACGTAGCACTGTCATTACAACTGGTGTAAATGAAGTGCAATTTGCTAATAGCTTTAACTCTCTCAGTCACCATTAAAGATGGCGCATCATTTTGATACTTTATTTTTTCTTTAATTCTTAAAAATATCTACAGAATGTTAAAAAGATGTAGATTCGTTTTTCTAGGAAACTTAACTTAAAAACAATTGGTTGTATTTATTTTTTGGTGTAATAAACAGGTCCATGTGTTAAATGAATAATTATGCATTGTATTATCTTTCCGAGTGAAAAGGGTTAATATGTCATTTTATTTGCATCTAATTTTAGTTATTCCTTCGTTTAATTGCGTTAAACTAGTGATTAACCAAAACAGGCTAGCGAAGTAGGTTATAATTGACTTTTCAATTTATATTTATATTTAAGACACCC
The DNA here is from genome assembly GCF_947563725.1 of Argiope bruennichi. Taxonomy (NCBI): domain Eukaryota; kingdom Metazoa; phylum Arthropoda; class Arachnida; order Araneae; family Araneidae; genus Argiope; species Argiope bruennichi. The sequence goes on along the minus strand of NC_079158.1, from coordinate 65,753,337 downwards.
CAATTAAGAAAAAAAAAGCATTTTAGTTTTGCTTCTTAATTGTGAAATTATATTGAGGGGGGGCGATACCTTCTTCAGTTCGATACCCTCGATGGCATTTTGTTACTTTTTTTTTATGCGTTTATTTCTAGGAAAAGCTTTAATACAGATGGTGTGTGTTTTCACTCATTAGGAAAGCATTTTTATTTCAAAACAGTGTTTCTAATGTTGAAACGATATTGTATCTAAAATTTCACTGCGCGTCTCATTAATTTCATTTCACTAACAGTTATTATTTTATAATTATGTGTTCAAATTTTAAAAGGGATTTACAGTTCACTTAAATGTTTTCTCATTCTGTTTAGGCATTGCTTTAGATATATTTTTTAATTATTATATTATAACAATGGCTATTATAATGAAATTCCATTTGTTAAAAAGCGTATATTTTTAAGTAATAGCTAGAATCACTAGACTTGTGACATTTTGCGACAATATACCCAGTCAATACAATAATTTGGCTGTAGATGTAGCTAATCTATACAATTTTTTTTACAACCAACACGTTTTGATTAAGTGGATATTCAACTCTTTAATATAACAGTAATGAAATATTCTAACAAAAAAAGCCCTATGCAATACCCGCCCTACCATTTTTCAATGACAAGAAACAAGGGAGTTGTAATTGTCATGGAAAACAAAATTGTAGTGTGTTAATATTACTTTTTACTGCCAGATATGACGAGGAGGCCGAATAAAAGATGTTTAGGATCATACTTTCGTGGCAATTTTATGTCATTTTCTCTCCATATGGAAATTAGAATTCGCAATCAAGTAAAAGCTAATTAATATTTTAGGAAATATTAATTAGCTTTAATAATTTCGTTGTTTTTCTTTGTATTAGATCTATAAATTAGAATAATGTGGAGGGGGGCAGTTAATGGGAACATCAAGCAGACCGCAGAAAGGGCATGGATTAGACTGAGATCCAAGCATCAGCCCAGAAAAAAAGTAGTAATACCTTTCGTTTCACATTTTGAAGCTAAGTGACGAAGGCAATAAAACACTTGGTTTTGGGTGACATTTATCACTGCTCGCTTCTTTTCCTTTAGATAAAAGGGAGGGGGCGGACGTAAGATTTTAGTGTCAATACTTGAAAGGTACCAGGAACTGGATTCTAATGTGTATCCATCATATATATGGGTCTAGGAAAGTTTAAATTGTAGGAAATCTCCGGGAAATTTGAGAGGCGATACCAGCTCAGGTGTAGCCCTCATCATCATCTAAGATCCATTCCAAAATCAGATTCATGAAACTTCAAAATGGAACTTTAATAGAACTAAATTAACCAGATGGAAGGGGTGTTTTTCTGTGGATTATTTTTTAAAACTAACAATTCATTTACAGTTGTGTGGTATTTTCACTAATTGTCATTTCATATATTTCTTTTTGTTTACTTTTTGAACCAACTCTTATATATAATTTTTAACGATAAAATTGTGATCGTACGAAAGATAAATTTCTCAGTCCCCCTCCCCTGAATTTTCTTTGTTGAGAACGTTTTGGTTTAACTGCACCATGGCCCTAGGTGTTATCTTTTATTCCAAGGTCAATGTGTTTACCATCCTAGCCAAGGATTAAATGACATACAGGAGAACCGGGCGAAGTGGGCGTAGCTCTTTTGAGTGAGGAGTTCCAGGCCTCATGAAATGCGAGAGCATCTTTGGGCAGTTTATTTTTGCGTTGAGGTTTAAACTGCAACTTTCTGTTCTTGTATCTTGAAATTTGAATTGTAAAATGCTTTTTGAATTTTATTTTTTAACTTGTTAAACTACTAACTAAACTACATGTAAATTTTTTGTTAACTGAGAGTACACCCTTTTAGCATGCCACATGTAATGAAAAACAAAATGTAAATAAAGAAAATTATTTTCGGATATTATAAACGTAATTTAAAATTCAATTATTTTTTAATAAATTTCAAAATATTCTAAATTTAATAACTATGAAACTAATTATTGAAAAATTTTGTTGCAGATATCTTTTATCTTTTATAAAGTTTACTTAATTTTCAAATGTTGTATACAGTAATTTAAATATTTTACTTATAAAAATTAAATTACGTTAAATCGGATTTTTCTAGAAAAACAAAAATAATCCAGTTTACTTGCAAGTGATCGATCCCTGTATAATTCAGTTCTAAAAAATGAGGCTTATTTCTACAGAAAGAAAAAAAAAAAGAGCTATTAAAAGAGAATAATTTTTCATCATAAATTTAGTATATTCTAATATGCATTAAAATGTCTTCACTGTCTCTACTATAACAGCATTAATTGAGCCATTTTCTTTTTCACAAGATATTTCCAACTTCAGAAATTTTTTTTTTTTTGGGGGGGGGTACATACTCTATGTTAAATCATTTTAGATTGTTTAAATAACATACTTTTAAGTTTTTAAAAAAAGTCTTTAAAATTCATTATATAATACTTGATGTGAATAGATTTCTACGGCACTTATGCATATCTATCAGTTATGAAATCTACATTTCAAATATTTAGCAGGTACCTCCAATGCAAACTCCAAGCCTCTTAAAACTAACCATTAATTTTTTTGTAAAATCTTTTGCTATCACTTCGAGATTATATCGGCCTTTAGAAATTTAATGGTTGTGTTTCATTTTGGTGTTTTCTTATTTTTTCACTCTTATAAAAGTAAAAGTGTCAAAAATCTCGTTAAAAAAAGTCTAAAATGCCTTGTATTGCGAGGGTTTTTCCGAATTTTCAGTCGTGTGAGAACGAACAATGCCACACTAAAGAAGTTGCATGCTACATTGTATTACTTATAGATTTGCATCCGTTAGAAAAGCATGTGAATCAAAAATTCCAAATGGGAGAAAGAAAGTTTATCACAATAACTCTCACATAATTCAATATTTGCACAGTAAACGTAAATTACTTAGGCTAAAAACAACCATTAAAATTTAACAAAACGCTCTTTTAAATCAAATTTACAATCAAAAACTTCATTTATTCATCATTTATCTATTTTCTTTATTTGGGGGGGGGGATGGGATTATAACCAACTTTCTAAATTGAAAACTGGACCGCTTAAGGTTTATCATTGGCCTAAAGTTTGAAAAATACAAGAAAGTCTTGAGCGAAATCTGTTTCAGTCGCGCTTAAGACATCATCATTCGTAAAGCCCTATCTCCTAATCTTTGCATTTTTCATGTCAGGGGTCTTTGGGGTAGTGGTCAGAGCAGACGTGGTGGAGGAGGTGGAGAACGGAAACGTTAGACGACGGCCGGGAGAAGTAGGAGGATTTTCAAGGATATTTATAACTCGAACATGGATAGGGTCGCTTGTTGGTTGACATTTGACAATCCAGTCTGGGAAGAGCAGCGAAGGAGACACCGGTAAAATTTGGCTGCCCAGTGAACCATCAAATGATTATTGCATGCGTGATTATTTTTCAGTCTCCTCAGACTTTGAAAAACGTTAGCTGATCTCAGACTTTACCTTTGTGTAAATTAGAAGTTAACTAGTAAAGTAAGTACTATGATCATTTATATATCACTGAAGCAAAAGTCATTTCAGAGATCGATTCTTTTTTATCAGTTCGACTATATTAGATTAATCAAATGAAAATAATAGTCTGTCAGATTAAATTTATCATCCATTCAGTTAATTAATCGCCACATGTGTACTATTTTATTGCTAATATTTCTAAAAGCCGCTTTAATTCTAATGCGTGTGCTTGATAAATTCTTATTTTGATGATATCTTGAGTATGAATAATATTCAACATTCAATTAAGTAAATTTAATTTTAAAAAATGTTCTGTTCGATTGTGTTTTCATAATCATTGAAAGTAACTTGTTCAGTAATTGACTTCAGTTGCTTTTCGAACACTTCTGTTCTTTCCTTAGTTCACGAGCCGTCAGATGTTATCGATTTATTGATATTCATCGATTCATTATACACGTGTGAGCTTCTGTGTTCGGTTCTTTTATCGCTCATAAAAGTGAGCAAATGACTTTTGAGGCGTCGTTTCATATAAACTTTATCCCTTCAGGTGTTTGTACTTTGTGATAAGAAAGTGTCTCAAGAGACAAAGTAATATTAATTGCTTTAAAAAAATGATAATATCCGTATCATTATTTTTTTTTCGATATTAAAACAAAAAAAAATCGTAATTTTATACCAATAATTTCAAAGCTAATCTTGTTTTGCACCTCATATGTTCTGATATGAAAAAAATTGCACACCATATCCATCCTGAGTTTTATAGAAAATATTTACTACTAACGCGGCTTTTAGACTAGACCAAAGCGGATAAGTCGGAAATAACTGGACGAATTTACCCTGGAAAATAACTTTAGTGATTTTTTTCATTTGTAATCTCATTTGATAATAAATAAACAAGACGGATCATCACTTCGATTCATTCGTGAATATCAAGCTCTGTTTTATAACTGTAGTCTTTTTTTTTTTTTTCTAATTATACAATTTAGCTAATAAAACGTAAGTTCTTTTTTTCTAGCCTTTAATTTGCATCATTCACTTTAAACGGCGTTTACCTAAGTGGTAAATTGTATTCTTAGTATTTATTTAGAATTGATCTTTTTAAACCAAGCTCAGTTTCCCATGCTTTAAAATATGGCATTTTTCATATTCAAAATGGAAATTGTCAATCTATCGTTTTATAAATGTTATCTATGAAGCCATCGTTGTTTTGGATCCAATTCATATGTTTTTATTATACCCAATACATTACGGCATCAATTTGGGCAAAATTATTATTGCTTTAATTATGTTAAATTCTGACTTACGCATGGTTGAATCGAATTTTTATATTTATTCTGCCACCAATGATTTGTTCCTTTTATAGAATAATCAGTGTTTTTACGAAAGTTGCTAATTAAATATTCTTATGTATTTGAAAGTATATGTATTATATCACTATTGTTTATTGTGAAAATACAATCTCGTTAATTTAATGCATTTTATTTATATTTAAGCTTTTTGCTCACGATTATAATTGAATGATTCTTATTATTATAATTGTAATTGATGAAGTTATACTATATTTATTTCTATTTTCTTTTGCAGACCCTGTTAAAATTCCTTCCATCCATTGTGGCCCTGGATAATTTTAATGGAATTACGCTGTTGTCTCAACTGTCAACACTATGTTCATAGAAAAGAGAATGTCAAAAAATTGTGATACACTCAATAATCATGGAATTAAAGGTTTGGGTTGATGGCATACAAAGGGTAGTATGTGGAGTTACTGAAGCCTCTACGTGCCAAGATGTCGTTTATGCCTTGGCACATGCCACTGGCCAAACTGGCCGCTTTACTCTGGTGGAAAAATGGAGAAATAGTGAAAGACTCTTAGCGCCCCAAGAACAACCTCTAAAAGTGCTCACAAAATGGGGTGAATACGCCAACGATGTGCATTTTGTTATGAGAAGATCATCCGGTGATGCTAAAGTGTCATCTGGTAATAATCAATCTCAAAACAATAATAAACGGCAGCATGATTTTCTTAGGGGCTTTTCTCCTAGTGGCAGCAATAAACAGAAAATCCCACTGAACAACAAAGAAATTAAAAAATCTCTGACGTTCAGCTGTGGGCATGGTAGCAGTGGCAGTGTGAGCAGCGAAAACTCCACACCGCCCATTATCAATGAATGTTCCCAGCCCAACTGCGAGACCTCAGCGAACCGGAACATCAAAAATCGAGAGGGGCGGTCGAAGCAAGACCTCCCCAAAGGTGTTGTCCGAGGGGTCCCACAGAGACCCAGAGACAGTGAAAGCCCCAGTTCGAAAATCGAAAGGCCGAAATATCCACCGTCTTATGACGAAGCAGTATCGCGCTCGAGTGGTCGTTTCCCGACTAGTCATCTATCATTAGCTAATTCTGCGTCTTCTCATGTCGTACCAGATGAAGAATCTCCTTCTAGCAAACGACCTCATCTTGCCAATCGCACCGATCAATACTCGCCCATGGATCGAGGTCCTTCATCAAGTCAGCCTCAGAATCATCTTCGCCAACCAAATAGTCATAAAAACCATTTAATTACGGACCAAATACGAGATTTCCATGCCAGGAGCCCTGATCCGCCATCGATTTCCAGCAGCGAGCGATTGTCTCCTAGCAGAGCCAAATCTCCTAGCCGGTCTCCAGAGAAACCTTCTCAGTTATCATACACCAACATATCGGATGATTCGATGAAACTTAAGAAAACTTTGTCTGCCAAATTAGAAATAGACAAGCACTTAACCAGTGAAAATAAGACGACTCTTTCTCCGAAGAGCTCTCAGCCCGAAGATCTCTCCCGTGATCCTCAGTATCAAGACTTACTGCGTTTGGTGTCTTTGCAGCGAGAAAAATTGGATAATCAGCAGGCTGAATTGTCACAATTTGATGCAGGTAAGCTTGCAAATGTTCATTTATTCAGAAACGTACATAAAAAAAAAAAAGCTCTTCATTATTCGTCAACGTTATCTATTCAAGAAAATATTTAAGAATGTTTGGATTTAGATATCGTAGTTCCTTGAGCTTTTATAACTCAAGGAAATTTTAATGTTTGTGTTAATTTTGAAATCAGATAATTCTATTCTATAGTCTGTATATTTTCTGTAGGCGGTTCAAGCTCACATTTTCTGCCGCATTACTGGTACCAGGCAAGGTAGAAAATGTGACCTTGGACCGTCTACAGAATATGCACAAGACTATATCTTTGGTAGTAGATTGTAGAAACGACTTTAACATTTAATTATTAACATTCATTTTATTAAAATTATGCAATGTAACTTTCGAATGAATTTTTTTTTTCTCTTGCCTTTCTTCTCTGCCTTATCCATACTTCAGTATCTCCTCTGACGATTTCTAAAATACAGATAATAATTCACTTTCAAATATGTAAGAAACTTTGCGTCTTGAAGTATATGTGAAATATTCCACAGTGGGTATTTCATTTTTTTGTATTGGATTAAATAAATAAAATATGTATATTCCTGTACAAGTTATTTCTACTGTATTATATGTGAATAGATTATGATTTTAAAATGTCCAACATGTGAATCAGAAAGATTAATAGGATTGGCTTGTATTTATGTTAATTACTGTTTTATATCTTCATTTAATTTTCAATTACAGTACACTCCCGAGTATCCGGCCTAATGTAGCGGAAAGGCAGATCAGATAACAAAAATGCTGGATAGGCCGGAATTGTATGAACTCAATTCTTTGCCTACCAATACCAGAAGACAAAGTTTTTGTACTTAAAATCCCCTGTTATGACACGCATTTTTGTGACTCTTATTGAGTTCTAAGCCCTCCATTTATCTCAAGACACATAGAATGTAAATGTGACCGCGGCCCGGTGAATCATAAAAGCAGTGACCAATAACGTATCCAGTTAAAATAGAAGGCTCTGTACTGATAATTCATATATGTTTATGTACTGCATTGCATGTTTCAAAAATTCTTTTTGATAAATACATGTTTATTTATGAATGTATTTAGTAAAAAATAATCTTATTGCCTCTAGAAATCCTTTATTGGGAAGGAAGACTTCAAGAACAGGAAGAAAAGCTGAGTGTTTTACAAGAAGAAGTATGCCATTTAGAACGCACTCATCACGAACAAGAAGGTGAACTTATTCAACTTGATCGCCGATCTTTCAGCGAAGAAGTTGAACTTGGTCGCCAGGAAGAGCGCACACTAAGGTATCATTTAAAGAAATATATTTAATTTATATGTTGCACTATCGCGGTTTTACATTTTTCAAGGGATAGCGTTGTAAATCATTGGAAACCACTTCAAAAAAATGTAAATACCGGATACTATCGTATATTTAAATTTTATGAATTAAAAATTCCAATACTACATTTTGGGCATTCTGAATCCAATATTCTTCTACCATTACTTAACAATAGTTGCAGGCAAAAAAAATTATTGGAAAACAAATTTCAGATATAATTTGAATTTGAGCTCTACCATAACTATATAGCAATAAAATATTCCAAATCAAATGATTTATGCTGAATTACTTTTCCACTGTTTTGTCAGATTTTCTTTGCTTTAATGCAAAACATAAGTCTTAATAGTACCAAGTAATTGCAAGGAACTTTATTTGCTATTTTTTCTATTTATATTTGTATTTTATATCTTGTATATGTTACCCTTAAAGATAAAAATCTAGTCAATTTGAATAATAGTGGCTTATTAATATAGCTGTTATAATTGATAATATCTAATTAAATTGCATTGACTGAAAAAAAAGTGCTCTATATTTAGATCTGCACAAATACATGGAAGTTTAAAAATCTCTATATCATTTCATCGAATTATTTTTCTTATAAAAGGTGCATCTGGAGATAAGTTATGTTTACTCCATTGAATATTGTATCTATATAGGGAAAAAATCTTGGATGTTTGATTTAAACATATTTCTAAATTTATTTATTTTTTAATTTTAAGTTTTATTTGTAAGCCTAGGATGCCTCATGACAATTTTTGTTGAAATATATTAAAATTTAAATAGGAAAAAGAAGGCTGGTTTTTTCAGATGTAAATCTAACTTTTTGTATTGGATAATACAGATCTATACCAATAGACTATTAGAAACCTTTCCCTCTCATATCACTAATCTGTTAAGTCTCTATCACCCTAAAAAAACTTTAACATTCCTTTGTCTTTTTGTATGAAGATGTGTATGATAAATAATTTGAATGGTGATAACAAAGGATAAGAATAGGTTACACTCCAGACGATCTAAATTGACCATATCTTATCTTCTGATGACTGATAAATAAGGAAAGTACATTCATATTTCTCTCCAAAATTGAAATCATTCTTATTTAAAGAAGTTATTGTTAAAATTACTTGAAGAATAAAATAAAATTTCAAGAACATTGCATGTACTGTTGCTTCAATTATATTATGAAAATTGGCTCAACTTGTCTGTAACAAAGTTTAATACTTTCAGGTCTGAGCTCACTTTGGCCCGTTCTCAGCTGGCCAATTGCGAGACAGAGCTTCTGCAATGCAGGCAAAGAATCAGATTGCTTCTAGAAGAAATTGCTGAGGAAAAACGTTTGAAATCTATTCGAGAAGAACAAGAAAGAAAAGAACAGGAGGAACAAGAACGACAGCTTCAAACGCAAGTTGAGTGCCTTCAGCAGCAATTAAAAGAAAAAGTGATAGAAGCTGAATCACAGGTGTTTATTATGAATAAAAATTATTTTAATATCTGTGTTTTTAATATTTTCTAGTACAATTATAATATGACTGTTTCTGACAAGCGATTTTTTTTTTCAGGATATAAATAAAAAACATTATTTTGTATCCATTTATTACCTAAGATATTAGCCATTCTTTGAATTTGTTAGGTGCTTATTGAAACTCAAAGAAATACCCCTAGTTTCTAGTATATTTTTGATGAAGCAATATTGCTTGAAATTTATTTCTCTGTACTTTGTTTCAAAATAACAAGTTAAATTATAAAGGTTTTGAATTTCCTTTCAGTGTAATAAAGCCTGCTGTAAAGACTGAATTTCAATATTTTTTGTGTGCATTATTTATGATATAAGTGTTAAGATTTTTAGAACAATGAACATTTTCATTATCTTGACTCAAACTATGAAATCCCTATTTTTAAAATTGTGATACTACAGACTTTCAGAATCTTATGTCTACTAATCTTATCTTGTTAGTCTTTATACATTATATTTCATATCATTATAAACTTTTTAGTAATAATTTTAAAAAGATTATAAAAATTAAAAGGAAACAAATCATTTTGTTTATTATGATCTTAAATAAAGTTTTTTTTTAAAAAAAACTTTATCCTACTTCTTTTAAAATTTATTTGGCTCATTATTTTGTAGCTTATTTTTGATAAACTAACAAATTGCTTGTCTTTATTTTTAATTATTTGCTTAATGGTTTCCTTTTTATTACTTTTGTGTGAGGTATTTAAAACAATGTGCAAATTAATGTTAGATATATAAATAATGAACTTTTATCTACAGTATTCTTTACCTTGTTTCTTCTTTTTTTTATGCACGATTTTCGTCAGAAGGCTGCATCAGAACAAGCGAAAGAAGAACTTCAAGATTTAGATGTGAAACTTGCCGAAAAGCAAAAAGAAATTGAAGTACTAATGGCAGACATTCGAGAAGCAAATCTTCGTTCTCTCTCCCTAATACCATCAGAAGAAGGAAAATTAGTTTTAGAAGGTAAGTATAATTATTTAATATGAATGTTTATGCAACTGATGAATCAGATATATATGAATATTCTTAGGCATCTTTAATACCATACATTTATCATTGAAAATCATATGAGATAATATATAAGTTGTATATAATTTATAATATCAACAAATGCTGTATACTGAATATTGATATTTTGCTATAATTATTGCATTGATACCATTCATTGTAACATTTATTCCTAAATGTGCAAACTATAGTAATGTTTTTTGTAGTATAATATAACTAATTGTTCATAAGGGTGGAACGAAAATAGTCTTTAATTTTTTTTAGTTTGGTAATAGTGGGAAATAGTTGCCTTTTAAGTTCAAAAAAATATTTAAAAATTATAAACTTTAAAATATTTTTTATGAATTTTTTGTATGCATAATATTTCAAAAGAGGGTTTTAAATGCATATATAAGTGTTGCATTTGGAAAAAAATTATACAAAATATAATAATGATAAAAAAAAAAAATTTATGTCAAATTTTGTGTTTTTTAATTTTATATCCGTAATGATTATATATGTTGCAGCTGCAAAATGTTTGTTTGTTTCATTGCCCTATTAAACTATTTTTTGTATTAAATTTTGGCATATTCACGTACAAATCAATTTTTGCTCTTACATAACCTCTCTTGTGTTTAAACTACAGACATTTTAAGCAAGTTCGGTCACCAGTTCCACAGCTCTTTCCACTGCTTGCGTGTGACAAGGAAGCCAGGGGAAATCGATATACTATTCTATTATACTATTTATACTATTCACTATACTATTTATTTCAGATTCAGGTGTCTTCCAATTTTCATCTTTTCTTTTACATTGGTTTTGTCTTCTTCTGTGATTACATCCAAATCTTATAAAGCAACACTAGCTATAATTGCAGCAGTTCCATCCGATATTCTGGTACGGTCAGCAAAGGAAGCTACAGATGGCAGTTTAATACACATTTGAGTGCTTTTGTCTCCATTCAGTTTTGTCGGACCTTGTAATTGTATCACTTGTATATTTTTAGGTTCTGGTTTGTTTACCTCTTGTAAAGAACACTGTTATTCTTCAGTGCTGTCATTTTCCCTAGTAACTGTTATTGACACACTAGTATTTTTTTTTTTTTTTTTTTTTTTTTTGTCCATTCTTAATTAAACTTAACTATTCACTGTAATTCTTTATTTTTTCTTGCTTCTTTCTTCCTCCAAATGCTTGTGGTAACTATATCAATGTTACCTAAAGTCATTTTTCTGTTAGAGCATTGATCATTTAGAAACTCTTATTCCATAACTGGTACTTTCTTTTTCTTTTATACAAGTATTGAAGTTTACACACTTAAAAGCAGCAATATCTAATAAACTTCTTTAGTTTCTTCTCTAAATTTTGTGGGGTTGGAATCAAACTTATCTTGCCCTTTTCTGCTTTCAGTCTTGAGTAAATTCCTGTATTTAGCATGTTAAGCTTTTATCGTTTGTAAAATTCTTTTGCTAGAAACAGCAGGAATAGAAGATCTTGATCATATTTGTTCTATTTTGGGAACTAAAGTGTCACATATTTCACTTGCAGAAAGATCCTACACTGAAACAGTTTTGAGGTTATATCTAATATAAAAGTAGCACTTTATAACAGATTCGTAAGTAGGCAGTTCAACTTCAAACAAATCACTAAATTTCCCCAAAATGGAACATTCTGGTATTTATCTTGTCTTCGCTAATTTAGAATGTGCCATTTTTATTCAACTGAACTTGGCAAAGCTATGCCAATGCAATAGTAAAACTGTTTTTATATTTCTATTCATTTTATAGCGCCAATTTAAAACTTTATATTTCTTAATCAAGAAATGCAAAAACCATTGGAAAAGCTCCAAAAAGTGTGTTTTTGTGAAATTTTAAATCTTTACGGACGTCAAGACTTTCCAATATTTTTCATATTTTTTTATTTATCTTATCTAAACCAAAAAGCAATTTTTTCTTGCTCTATTATAAATTAAAAATTAAAAGTTGCTTATTTCGTTACACCTTATTGCTCATTATTCTAAATTCAATATAATTTTATAAAGAAACAAAAAGATTAATTTTTTCAATGCTAATTGAATTCCAGTGTAAGGTAAACTTCTTAATATTATAATATATAATCTATTTCCAGTAAAAGGTCATTTAATTTATTTTAATGATATCTCTATATTAAAGCTTCCATTTAAAGTATTTTCTTTTAAAGGTATACTTTAATAGGTAATTGTAGGGGATTTGTTAAACTTGTACTTTTGATGTCAAAGTATTTTTGAATTTTAATGCAACTATAATACTAAGATAAAAATTGGATGTTGTTGATGGTTATTACCATTTTTTATATGTTCATTGATTAGTGTTAGCCTAATCTTTTTAATTATTTACATTTCTCTTAAATTATTATGAAAAGCTGTCAATCAATCGGATTATATAGATTTTGTTAGTTATTAATAATTTTTAGTTTTGGCAACTCTATTTTTAATAAATATGATAGCAAATATAGGTATAATTGTCATTATTTATCTTTTAAAAGTTAGAATAATTCAGTGTGTATGCCATATTACAAATAAAGTAAATGTTGTATATCTTCATTCTGGAAGTGGTATTATTTTGGTGAGCTTCAATATCGGAATAATATTAAACCATAAATTCAAATGCAATCACTGGTATTCAAAATGGCGTCAAAAATGACTTGTTTCGATTAACAGGTGATTTTAAAACTACATAGAACAGCATATCATGATTAAGAATTTAATACTTCCTAATCTTCTAAATTTACCTTCAGCATACTATTCTTACAATTTTTTATTTGATTTTATCTATTATTATTTGATTTTTTAAGGCAATTGACTATATTTATGTTTTTATAAATCTAAAAAAAAAATATTAAGAATATTTAAAATTGTAGTCTGGTATATTCTTTACACCTAAACAAAGATAGATATTTTTTAATTAAAATTTTAAATCTAATTTTAGAAAGCAGAAAGGAATAATAATAATCCAATAGGAAAGATTTTGTAATTTGAAGTTATTAACTGCAACCAATCTGTTTACCATGTTATGCATATGTTAATAATATGCCTATAAGTTAGTTTCAAAATTGAACATTGCCAGTTCTTGTATATATTTAATTTACCATCATTGAATATTAACTTCATATTATAATAGTATGATTTCTCTTTTTTTCTTCTGCTAATTATTCATTGTTAATGTGAATTTAACTTTATATATGAACTTGCTTATTGTGTCAAATTTATTTATAACAATGATTTATAGAAAAATGTACTTTATTCTGATCAAGATCAAATTTATAGCATAATTGAAAAAAAATCTGTTCTTTTTTACTGGTCTTTTCTATTAACTGAGTTCTATTTTGCATACTTTAGTTATCTTTCCATCTAATCTAAAATAATAATGTTTTATTTCAGGTAACTTTTATAATAGACCTGGTAGCACTCGCAAAATCATAGGTTCTCCTAGGCAATTAGAAAATGCTGTGCCTACAAATAAAAATCCTCATGGTGTATGGGTTTAGTCATTTTTGTCAAACAAAAATAGCTTTTCCAAGATTGACTTGATGGATGATAAAAATACTCATGTTACTAATACTATTCAAATGTGATGAAGAGATTACAAATTTTAAGATCTATATTTAAAGAATACATAAATTTTAAGATTTATTAATTTTTTTGCTTCTTGAATTTCCAGTGCTTTAGGTGATAGTATAAGGCACGCTACAAGTCAAAAGAATGTTATGCTGTAATATAATATTCTTTTATTGAAATGTTGAAGTGTAAGTGAAACTAGAATTCAGTTTGAAAATTTGTATAAATATAGTCTAAAGTACGTTTCGCAAGAATGTGTTAGTTTATGCTCACTTATATATATCTGTTTACATTAAGTACCATAATTAAGAATTGCATATATTAAATGCATTTTAGAATTCTTATTAGTGTAAATATTGTTTGTGATTGTGTTCTGTTTAGTAAAAGCAATGTGCCATTGCTTAAATAATGTATGTATTTAAAACTGCCAGTGTTGAGTGTTTCTAAGCCTTCTATACTTAAAATGCCATGAAGGTATTCTTCGTTAATTTTAAAATATACTCAGCATTTTTGTTTTGAAAAATATCAAAACTGATTCCTACTGAATAATATTGAATATTTTTTTATTGAAGGAGACGAATTATAAATTCACTTATTTTTTAACTTGAACCTTTTCAGATTTTACAAATTTTCTAATTTAATACTTTTATAAATGTGATAAGTTTCTTTTTATTTGAAATTTTGCGAAAAATATATTTTAAGCGTGTGAAGATTTTGCTTTATAACGTAATGGTAACTTTTCTTATTGTGTTTTTTCTTTGACTTTTTTTTTTAAATCAATTTTTAGTTTTGATGCAATAGAAGGAATGTAATGATCAAAAAACAAATTTTGTATTTAAATTTTTTTTATTTGTGACTTTTATTTGTTAATGCATTAAAAGAACTCTCATGTGCTAAATAAAGTTGTTTTAAAGAACATGTGTGTTGTTTATGATTAATAAATTAATGATAAATTAATTTAACATGCTTCAATTCATCATTTTCCTTAAAAACATGTAAATTTTGCCAGCACAGGAATTTTCCATAAATGTTTTGGAATCTTTCTATTTAATAAATTCTTTAATTATTTAGATTTATATTATAGAATCTATTTAAAATAATTGTTCTGAAATAAGTTGTAAGCTGTAAGTTCATGTTATACAACTTTACATTACTTAACATTTATTTGAATATTATATTTTGAGAATTATTAAAATGTGCCTTGAATTATATTCGAGTCATATTATCACATTGTAAGTTATTTGAATAGATTATTTTATAAGCGTTTTTAGATTTGCTCGAGACAGCTTAGTCAAAGATATTTCACCTGAAGATGCTATTATGGTGCAGAATAGAATCAGACCACCATTTCACACCTAATTACTACTGCCATTTCACACTAACTTTAAAATGATCTTTAATCAATTTAAACCTAGTGTGAAAAAATATTTCAATGAAAAAAAAATCTGAAAATCTCTATTTAATAAGCTGGAACTGAGAAACAGATTTTATAAAATATATTTCATTAAGTACTGAGAAAATGCTCTAAGAATTCAAATTTTGTTTTCTCTTTAATCTTAATAACAGTTTTAGTGGTTTAAATGTGATTAAATTATTTCTTAAAACAAAGAAATTCAGGTGAATTTAATTACAACAATGCATGTTGTAATTAAACACATACATAAATTTCAATACTATTAATTGTTGCATAGAAGATGCAACAATTAATAGTATTGTTGCATCTTCTATAAAAAAAATGCTTTTAAAACGTTTTTAAAATTTCCTCAAAATAATTGGATAATTTCATTGTATTGAAGTTTATGTATATGTTTATTGTAATATTTTCTAAAATTATGGAGAAGAAATGCAAAACTGAGTTAAATTTTTTAAAATTACATCTCAATAGGCATTCATATCTTTCAAAATATGTTAATACAGCATTTGGTTACTCATTTCAAGGCTTTTCATAGAATTCTCACAAAAACTCAATGATATTATTATTGGTAGAGATTAAAAGTAATTTAATTATGGTTATAATTGAAAAAAATATTGTTAAAAATTGTTTTCATTCTATTGTGAGTCACTTACTTGAAGGAACCTTTGCAGAAAACCATACTATTGCTATAGCAAAAGTTGAAGTTAATTATTGACTTTTATTTAAATCTTTTAGATTTTTTTTCCCTTAAACTTTTTCGATTATAGTACTATATGCTACAATGGTAATGCTGTTATTTTCTGATTTAAACTTGTTTAGACTTATAACTGATTTAAATTTCTTTTATAAGCAATGATAGTTATCCCAAAAAATCATTGGTTGCATATTTTTAAATTTACTATGCAATGTATTATATATCATTTCTCAATTTCTGCGACTACTTCCCTAGAAGTAAACTAGTTTTTTGAAAACTTAAGTTTTCAACTATCTGATCATGTAATTTATTCTCCTTCCAACTTTAAACATGATGTCGGCTTCTGCTGGCAATTATTTGATTGGTTCCCAGAACAAGATTGGCCAAGAAAGTTACAAATTACAATCCACTTCATCACTGTGTTTCTCTTTCAGATGAAAATACGTATAACATTTTGTATTGCAAATGTTTGAATATTGCATTTTGTTTTGAAATCTGTATTGAATTCTCATTAAAATGATATATAAGTTTACATTTTGTGAACCGAAACATTTTTTTATAATCATATAAAGTTTAAAAAACATAATTTCCAAAGGTGCCCACAATTTTGGCCACCACTGTTTATTAAGTTTACTGAAAAAAATTTCAAAATGATTTTAGATTCATTTTACTTTTTATTTGCCATTTAATACACATTTCCAATATATCTTCAACAATAGAGCAGTGATATAAAAATAATAAATTTAAAAATTCTGCTATAAATCTATTTATACACTAATAAAGTTGTTATTTTGTGAGTTATTTCATCCTGACTTAAAATTTAAAATGTTTAATCAGACTTGGTTAAATCTGGTGTAATTGAAGCGATTATTTGGATTTCATGTAAGCCACATTTTAGTTTTGAAAAAATTGATTAATCAATCAGTGGGAAAATATTGTATTTCAGCAGCAAGACAAATTAGTTAATATTGAGAAATTATTATTATAGGTAGAGGAAATTTTACCGAAATAATTTAATGAAAATAAGAGTAATTTTAAAAGAATAGATTAATTTATTAGTACGAATATGATTGTATAAAACCGAATATGATTGTAAAAAACCGCCATTATTATTCTGGCTGGCATTGCAAAAAGCAAATTATACAGAAAAAATGTTATTTTCCACAAAGGAACTCTTTTAATACCTATTGGTGAAAGATAAATTTTCTTTAATAGCAGATCCTTATAATTCAATTTCGAAAGGATGAAAACTTGACAATATATATCTCTACAGCTTTCAGAACTAGATCTACATATAAGATAAGATTAACAGCTGCAAAAAAGATAATCATTTATAAAAATAATACTTCAACTACATAAGATTATCTTTAGTGGTCTGACCTTCAAAAGTCATTACGATTTGTTTTATTTGTAGTATACTGATTTAATGGATAAAGAATTATGGTGCTCAGAACGCCGGTTTTGAAAAGTACCTTGATAAAAAAAAAAAAATATTAAAAAAACGTGTGTGTGTGTTCAATGTCAGAAAACAAAAATGCCATCAGTATTATCTAGAAATTACTAAAAATCGACTATGTATTCTATATCATGAAACTGGGTATAATTCTATCTTTATTGCCGAATTATACATTTTTCATTTTTACTTTCTTGTATACTTAATATAAAGAAACTCGTCAAAAAAATTCGATCTCGAGATTTTGACGAATCACCACATTTTAAATCTCCCCGAGTTCAAAAAACATATTTTTTAAAAATGTCCGTCTATGACAGAGATAAATCAAAAAACACTTCGAGCTAGACGGATGAAATTTGGTATACGGTCTTTACACCATATTTGTAGATATCTATCAAATTTTGAAGAAAATCCGTTTAGAAGTCTATCTGCCCGGCTATTCGAATATAATTTAACACGATAACTACAAAACAAAAATAACTATAATCTGTGTATTTTCTGTAGGCGGTTCAAGGTCACATTTTCTACCTCGTTATTGGTTGCCTGCCTCGCAACGCTGAGGCAGATAACAGTGTCACTCCTTTTATTTTTACACAGCTATTAAGGTATTCCGATGGTAAGGCATTCCCGAAACGTACTGGCGTGGGAAAAAAAAAAAAGTTTGTCGAAGCCATGGCAACGGAGAAGGAGAAAGAGTGAAGAATAGGGAAAACGAGTGTCCTTGAAACGCCTACAGAAATTACACAGACTATAGATGGTTAAAATTCTTTACACTGATTTAACGTCTATAGTGTAGACACTTATCCATGTTTGGACCAAATACGATAAGAGGATGACGTCGATCTTACTTTCAGACAGGGCCGACCATCTGGGGGGGGGATGCTATGCACCGGGGCACCGCGATTGAAGGCAAATAGTGTTCTGAACAATAATAGCATTTACACATACTGAAAGTATATGTATGTTTCCACGTGGCTAGCTGAGCTTCGACATACGCTTTTATTGGTCTACGATCGTAGCGATACCTTTAAAAAGGGGGGTTCATTTATGAATAAGGAGATCCCATTCAGACATGTTAAGACAGAGCGGCCCGACTTTTGGGAGCATGCTGCTCCCAGAAATCGAGGATGAGGCTGGATTCAAACGGACTTATAAATCATCAACTATCTACTTTTTTTCTACAACTAACGTAATATATTTTATGTGTGTATCTGTGCATATTTGTTTATATTTAGATGTTGAAACAAAGAGTAGAACGAAGATAAATTAAACGATCAACTCCTAGCAATGCACACTGCATTATTTCTTCACCAGCCAGGCCCGGAATAAGAAGAATTAAGGAAGTAGTTTAAATGGAGCAGGCGGCGGATTTGGAAATATACGAAGTTTACAGTATATATTATATTCTAGTGCAAGTGTGCAAATATTAATATAAGGTAAGCAGATTTACAGTCACTTATTTCACTTACTAGGTAATAGCGTATAGTATAGCATATATTAATTTGATAATTCATTTTATAAACTGCTTAACACTGTTAGATATAGCCATGTTCAGGCCAATAAAAGATCGCCCTGGGTGTCAAAAAAAGAAAAGTTTGAGAAAAGAAAAAAGAAGAAAAGCTTAACTTTACAAGAAGTCACAAGTAGATCAGTTTTCTTGGCTTCGAAGTAATTCTGGAAAAGAAATATTGCTTCAATTTCAGACATTACAATTGAAACTTCAAATGGGGAAGAAATTTCTACCCCAACTACACAATCTTGAAATGAAAATATTGAAACGGTGAAATTTGTTGAAGAACCGTGTGTTTATACAAATATGACCGAATCAGAAAATAGTGACGGAAATAACAAAAACAAATACGATCAAGAGAGTATAAATGATCCTGGTTTGTGGCCAAGTATTATAACTGATAAATTTAGAATTTTTTTGTATTAAAACAGACCTGTACAACACAAGGGCTTTTTTGCTAAAAATGCTAAAGGTAAATCTACTTCCTACTTAAAAAAAATGCCAAATGCCAACTTCGCATATGGTCAAAAACGCAAGACTCCGTGTTTTGTTTTTGTTGTATACTGTTTTCCAAACGAAGAGATGACCAAACTGCACGATTTATAGGTGGCTATAATAATGGAGAAAGCTGTCAATTGTAATCCAAGATCATGAGCGTTCTAGTTGTCATTTTAATTCGTTTATTGCTTGGGAAGAATTACTAAAACGACTAAATTTACTTTCAACTATTGGTAAAACAAATCAAGTTAAATTATTCTAATTTTCTACTTCGAGGAAATCGCGAAATAAAAAAATAGCCTAATAATGGATTTTTTTTTTTTTTTTTTTTTTTTTTTAATGTTTGATCGAATTATTAAGTAAATCTGACCCGGTGCTAACGGATCATAAAAACAAAATCATAAATTCGAAAAATAGAATTGTGCATCATTTAGCACATAGTTCAAAAGAACAAATTATCTCTGCATTAGGAAATGAAGTTCTCAACAAAATTAAAAATGATATAACAGCAGCTCTATTCAAAGGGATTGTACTCCTGATATTTCTCATAAGGAATAAACTTCAATCATTATTAGGTATGTAAAATTTGAAGAGAAAAGGTAAACTATAAAGGAGTCATTTAGAGGATTTATTGAAGTAACTGATGTGACTGGAGAAGGACTAACAAAAACTCTATTGGAAAGATTTACTGAGCTTGATTTAGATATTATGAATTGTAGAGGGCAAGCATGTGACAACGGTAGTAATATGAAAGGGAAATATAAAGGAGTGCAATTTAGAATACTTTCTGTAATTCGCATGCGATTTATGTTTCTTGCCTAACACATTCCTTTAATTTATTAATTTGTGATGCCGCTTCCAGCAGTATATATAGTAAAAAAAAACTTTTTAGGATATTACGATGTTTATATTGCTTATTTTCTGCAATGGGAAAAAGATGGGAAATTCTGCAAAGCATTTAAACATTACTCTTAAACCATTATGTGACACTCGTTGGGATGCCAAAATAGATTAGGTGAAAGCAGTGCATAACACAGTTTGAAGGAACTTGTAATGCCCTAGAAGAATTTATTGATGTTTAAATGATGTAAGTAACAATACAGCGGTATCCAAACCTAAAAGTTTATTACGTGCAAGAAATGTCATTTATTTTATATTTAATATTTTCTAAAATAACATTACCAATAAACTATTTGAAGCGGAAGCAATTGTTCTTGACTAAATTTTCAATTTAGTCAATAAAATTAAAATTGAAATCCAAAATTTAAGAAAAAACACATTTTTTGACGAAGCAAAAGTGCTAGCACATAATTTGAACATTTTTCTGAAAAACGAATTCGAAAAAGGAAAAGATTATGTTCCGAAGCTATATATATATATATAAACTTTGTAAAGCTTTATAACACAGATGTAAATGAAAACCTAATCCAAGAAACTTCTTCGTTACTGGATTTGATTTTGAATGAAAGAGATGTAAATAACGCACGACATATTGCAATGCATGCTAAATAATAATTATAATGAGTTATTTCTAGATGTATTAACTGTGTTAAAACGTTTCTCTACGTTGCCAGTTACTACGGCAAGTGCTGTTCGCTCTTTCAGCAAATTAAAATTAATAATTATCTTCGCTCAAGAATGTGTTCAGGACGCTTATACAGTGTTTCACAAAAGTGATGGGACACTTGTACTTTACAAAAGGAAACTGTAATAAAATAAATTAAAAAAACAATTACAAATTTTTTGTGGGTGTGTTTCATACTTAAATTTAGTAACAATTATTATATAACATACATTTTGTCAAAAAATTAAAATATTAATTTAATAAAAATACAGTTGTTTAGAACGGAGCAAAAAATAGCTCACATAAGTGATGGGACACCATTAGATATGCAACAAAAATCGTCTGAAATAAGCAATAAAAATATTTTTGGTGGTTTTATTTTTACTCAAAAGCAATTGGTAATAATTTATAAAATCGTCTGCAGTATTTCTCTCCAGTTTGTTTTGGAATTTTTGTGTTTTTTTAGCTCTGTGCAGCCATGAATCCTAAACGAAAAGAAACTTCGCCTGAAATTCGAAAATTAGTTATTAATTTGCATATTGAACGTGGAAAATCTATTAGAAAAACTGCTGAAACAGTTAACTTGAGTCATTCAACAGTTTTCAATATCATTAAACGATATAAAAAGAATCATATTATTCAGGATAAAAGAAGACCTGGCCGACCATCAAAGCTATCCAATGGAATAAAGCGAATAATCGTTCGAAATATTAAAAAAAAATCCACGAAAGAGTGCTCCTAAAGTTCCTGCTGATTTACAAGCATTATATAGAATAATTGTTAATCCTAAGACTATTAAAAGGGTAATTCGATCTGCTGGATATCACGGTAGAGAAGCCAGGAAAAAATTCTTCGTAAGTGAAAAGAATAGAAAACTCAGACTAGCTTTCGCAAAATCTAACATAAATAAGAATTCTGATTACTGAAATAAAGTTATATTTGATGATGAGAGCAAATTTAATAGTATATTTGGTTCTGACGGTAGAATCTTGGTGTGGAGAAACCCAGGGAAGAATTTCGCAAACAGAGCTTGGTGCCAACAGTAAAACATGGTGGTGGAGGAGTTATGGTATGGGGGTGTATGTCGTCCGCTGAAGTTGGTAATCTTGTTTTTATTGACAGTATAATGGATCAGTACAAGTATATTGACATTTTAAAGCAAAATTTGAAATCTTCAGCACGAAAATTGAACCTTCATAACGATTTTAAATTCTACCAGGACAATGACCCCAAGCACACTGCTTTGAACGTTAGATTCTGGCTGCTGTATAACTGTCCTGAAATAATAAAAACACCACCACAATCTCCAGACTTAAATCCCATAGAGAATATTTGGCAAGAATTGGAATCAAGAATTCGCAAACACACCATTTCTTTAAAACAACAAATAAAATCTGTGCTTCAAGAAGAATGGAGTAAAATCACTCCAGAAATCACAAAAAAATTAGTCGAATCCATCCCAAGAAGATTAAATCATGTTTTAAAAGTAAAAGGAAATCCGACAAAATATTAAAGCCTTTTAAAAAGTAAAATTTTTGGATAAATATTTGATGGAAAAGTAAGTGTCCCATCACTTATGTGAGCTATTTTTTGCTCCGTTCTGAACAATTGTATTTTTTATTAAATTAATATTTTAATATTTTGACAAAATGTATGTTATGTAATAATTGTTACTAACTTTAAATATGAAACACACCCAAAAAAATTTTATACATGTTTATTTATTTATTTTATTACAGTTTCCTTTTGTAAAGCACAAGTGCCCCATCACTTTTGTGAGACACTGTATGTACTTGCTGTATTAAGCATCGAAAAAGAAATTGCAAAAAATTTTAAATTTTCTGAAGTAATTGATTCATTAACAAAAAAAATAATCACACATTAAATAAATATGCATTATTAATATGCGCTCAGATTGGATTTCTTTTTTTTATTTTTATTTATTTATTTATTTTTTCCCCTTTACAAAAAATTAGAGCCCCAAATGGCTTCTTGCACCCAGGCCCCTTTGAAGAGAAGGCCGATTCTGACCATAAGGCCTTTAATCTACTTTGTCATAACCGGCTATAAATATATGGCGATGAATTATGTTATGAATTTGTAAATTTTTGTCGCTATAATTTTTCAAATTCAAGTCATTATAAGATTCCTCCATCAGATTTATGATTGTTAACGCTACTGATTTTCTGTAAATGTGAGCTCTACAACAATTCTTTTCCAAATACATATTTTAAATTCTTTTTTGTTTTTTAGGATAAAAAATATGTAATTCTTACGTGTATCTAAAAAACATTGCAGCTGTTGCTACCGTAAATACACGTTCTGCATGTTCTTATTTGATGCTTGTAATGAAATTTTGGGGCATTAGTACGCAAAATCAAAAATTAAGTGTGTAGTTTTGTCAAATTAAATAAAAAGTTCATTATTTGTTTCATACTTGAGTAGCCTCTTAGCCGCTGCAGTTCCAAAGAACTGCACCGTTGCCCAGGGAACACCACGTGGAGGTGGGCTACTTTTGTTCCCCGCCCACCCACCCTCCATTTCTGCATCCGAAGACAGTTCTGGTCTGAAAACTGCATCGGGCAGCCGACGACAGTTTTGATGTTAAACTGCGTCCTTCTGCGATCGGTATCTCACTGGAATATCCAAGGCTAAGCAGAACTGGTAGATCGCAAAGGATTCTACAACTGGCACTCCGACAGGAGCCATCCGTGCAGGCAAACCCAGAGCAGAACACAGCTTGTAGACCGTATAGGATTCTACAACAGGGATATCTAACTTCTGGGTTGCAGATGGAGCCAGTTTCGCTGGAAGTTCTAAAGCCTGGCAAATCCTAAATACCGTGTAGGAGCGAACCGCTGGGACGGATTCTACTCTAGTCGCAGGTGGATCAGATGGTGTTTCAACATCTTGATCCATATCGGGATCGAAAAACAGATCTCCGATTGAGGGTAAGTGAGGGAACATGTAATATTTCAACAGTTCCAAGATCGTCCATAGGACGATCCATCCAATGATGGCCGTAGCCTCATTGAAATGTTCACAAAACACACCAAGCATAGCTCAGCAAAAAAAAAAGTCACACAACGATCAGTTGCAAAAAGAGAAATGATTCTTAACAGAGTAGCAAAAGGTCGATTCATTGTTTCACCTATTATATTGTTTATATTTTATGCGTTTGTTTAACATTAAACAGTAATATTTCTGCTAACAACAACAAATAAGAGTGATTGTTGAAACCTTCTGCATCCAGTAACAATTGAAGTTTAACCAATGATTATTACTAAGTTAACAATGGAATAAATCTAGTAATCAAGCATAGAATACTAGAGGGGGGTAAAGAAGGGATTTAATATTTAATTAAATTATTTGGGTTTTAATTTATATATTTTTTCGAATATTAATTAGATTTTTTCATTAGGGACTTAAAACGAACACTATCGATCAAGATTAAAATTTGTAAAAAAGGTGTTGAGTAAAATTTGAGAACAAATTTCCTTTTCACTTAATATGTTAAGAAATAAGTTTCTGCCCTGTGCTGTATTTGAGGCAAATTGCCATGTCATATTAGTGTAGTAATTAGTTAAACAAAGGAGGTGGAAAGTAGATGAAAAAGAGAAGAAACGAGCAAAAATGTGCTGAAAGATAAAATTCACGCAATACTAATGCAGAAAAAAAACATCAAGTCAAGTAGTACGA
Source organism: Argiope bruennichi (assembly GCF_947563725.1). Taxonomy (NCBI): domain Eukaryota; kingdom Metazoa; phylum Arthropoda; class Arachnida; order Araneae; family Araneidae; genus Argiope; species Argiope bruennichi. Next base: position 65,728,657 of record NC_079158.1, on the reverse strand, counting down.
AGTTCTACTTAACGAAGCAAAAAGCCTGGCAACGAAGGGTGCCTGGTTCGACGAAGCAAAAAGGCAAGCACTTAATTTTAACATTTTCCTGAAAAACGAATTCGAAAAAGGAAAAGATTATGTTCCGAAGCTATAAAAAAAACCAGTAGAGGAATTTAGCTGTTATTTTTTTAAAACTGTAATTGGTACCGTTATTATACAAATAGAAGATGAGTTTAAAAGTACACCAAATAGTATTCCTGATTTCAAATTAATCACTGAAAAAACAACTTTAGAAAAATATGAATTAGAGAAATGTTCCAAAAACTTTTTAAAGTTTCATAGCAGAGATGTAGATGAAAACCTAATCCAAGAAATTTGTTTGTTACGGGATTTGATTTTGAATGAAAGAGATGTAAATAACGCACAAGACCTATTGCAATGCCTACTAAATAATAATTATAATGAGTTAAACTTTTCTTTACGTTGTCAGTTACTGCATCAAGGGCTGAGCGCTCTTTCAGCAGATTAAAATTAACAAAGAATTATCTTCGGTCAAGCATGTTTTCAGAACGCTTAAATGCACTTGCTGTATTAAGCATCGAAAAAGAAATTGTAATTTTTCTAAAGTAATTGATGTATTAGCAAAAAAAAAAAAGTCACGCATTAAATAAATATGCATTAATTTCTAGCTTACGGCCAGTACAACAGTTGTACCAGATTTTTTTTTACCTTTCCTTACGACTCGGTACAAATGCTGTACCATTAACGAGTTTGAATTTCGTTCCCCCACTTGAACTTTCCAGCTGAACCCTAATTGCCTCATAAAATCGCTTCTCTTTTGTGTCGCACCCCTTAGGGTCAGGAGATTTCGTCCAGCAGTTGTTATTATCATTTGTTGGCGCTAGTGAGTCTTGAGAACCCTGCTTTGGCAGCATTTGTTTAAGTAACATTCCTATGGTGTATGGAATGTGTTTGCCTAATTTCATTTGTGGGAAATACTCGTTATAAACTTTCGTCTTTCCCCCTGTTTCTTAATTTTTTAACTTTATAAATTCCTTAATATTTTAACTTAATATAATTTTGTAACTTTATAATAATATATGGTTATAGTTGGGCCCATCTATTTGTCTAAATATTTGAACCAAGAATTTACTTGAAAGAATTCACTATCATTTGAAAAAAAAGTATTTCTGACGGAATGGTATTCTGAAGGTAATCGGCACGCTCGACAAATTGTTACTTCTTTGCTCCCATTCGTCACAAATGATACAGAAAAACTAAATGGAACCACGGTTTTTTTTATCACTCTGTTATTATATTTTACATTGAAAAGTGACAAAACGCTGTTTTGTCTTCATGCTTACCCTTCCCCCTCTTACTTGGCATATATACTTCCCAGTCACTAATGTATAAGTCTAAGTATTAAGTCACAGTATTAAAACGACTTACAGTTTTTTCCAGCTTTAAATTTTAATACTTGAACTGGATATATTCCTGCTAAAAATACATTTTGGTTATGATTTTTAAGTAAGCTGTCGGTTTTACCATTAATTTTCATAATTTATGAAATCGATTGATTTAATAATTTATAATTAATCATTCATTAAAAGTTATAATTCTACTTTTAAAATATTGAAGGTGGTTGTTAAAATCCATCAAAAATAGTCGTTCTCCCATATCAGAAAAGAGATATTAAAATCTTTATACCTTCATTTCAATCCACTGAGAAGTTACTAGGCACTTAAATTATTTCAGGCATATTTGTATCAAAATAAAATAATGTAGCTGCATAGAAAAGTCAGGAATTCTAGATTTAATTTTAAGCATTTCTGAAAGATAATCTAAATCAGCTACCAGTAAAACTCGTATTTAATATAGTAGGACTTGTGCGGATTCGATTTGTACCCAAAATATTATTCAAATGTCTAAATAGATGTGAATCAAAATTTTTACCTTGATCTGTAGTTATAGTTACTGGACAACCGAAACGAGATATCCAATTATGAATTAGGGCTTTACATGTTGTTTCAGCAGTTATATCTGAAGTAGGAATAGCTTCCAGCCATCTGGTAAATCGGTCAACTATTGTCATACAATATTTATAACATCACATAGTGGGAGTGATCCTATGAAATCGATATTTATATGGGCAAATCGAGCATCTGGCAAAGCGAAAGTGCCTATAGGAGATTTTGTGTCTTTGAATTTTAGAACGTTGGCAATTATGACAAGATTGAACAGAATTTTTAATAAGTGAATTCATGTTTGGCCAAAAATAACGTTTAGTAATCAGCTTTCTTGTTGCTCGAACGCCAGGATGAGAAAGATTGTGAATATTTTCAAAAACTATTGAATGAAAAGAATTTGGAATGTACGGATGAAGTGAATTAGTAGATAAGTCACAATACAAGGCTACATCCTCTAAGGGAAAATATTGCTTTTCTATTTTACAATTTGAAGACATCAGATATTCTTTAAGTTCAAAATCATTTAACTGTGCAAGTGAGATGTCATGAAAATTTAAATTCTTTTTTGAAATTGAATTGATTTCAATGCGAGACAATGCATCTGCAACAATGTTCTGTGTTACCTTGACATAACGAATATCGGTAGAAAATTGGGATATGAAGTCTAAATGTCTCAGTTGACGAGGTGAGCATTTATCCGGCTTTTGCTTAAGGGCTTCAGTAAGGGGTCTTTTATCAGTATAGATTGAAAATTCCCTACTTTCAAGCATGTGTCGAAATTTTTTTTATGGAAGCATAAATAGCAAGAAGTTCTCTGTCGCATGTTAACCAATTAGTTTGACTTTTAGAAAGTTTTATTGAGAAAAATGCAATGGGTTCCCAAATTCCATTTGAAAGTTGATTTAAAGAGCTTCCAATATCAAATAAGGATGCATCAGTCCACAAACTTAAAGGAGCTCCAGGAATCGAATGTTTCAGTAGGGTAGCTTCGGCAAGAGCTTTTTTACCATTAGAAAATATCTTGTCAGCTTCCTCAGACCATTGCAGAGTAGTTTCAGATTTTTTTGCTGGCCGTTGTGATTTCTTTTTGTTAGTATGGCCTTCAAGAAATTTAATCAAAGGTGATAATATGTGAGCTGTCTTGGAAAGAAATCTGCGGTAAAAATTAAACATACCCAAACATCTACGAAGTTGAGTAAGGGTAGTGGGTCGTGGGAATTGCACTAACTCGATCAGGAATGGAGAAATACCTTCTTTGGAAACTTTAAATCCTAAAAAATCTAGGGTAGGAACACCAAATGTACACTTAGAAGATATAATTGTACGTCCATAATAGTCTAATTTTGAAAAGAGAGCTCTGAGATGTTGTCTATGCTCTTGGATTGATTTTGAAGCAATTAACTAATCGTCAATAAAAGCATACACACCATCTAAATCTCTAGTAACTTCATCAATAAATCTCTGAAAGGTACTTGATGCATTGCACAAACCAAACTGCATCCGAGTGCTCTCGAAGAGTCCGAACGGCGTACAAATAGCTGTTTTATGAACGTCCTCGGGAGCAATTGAAATTTGATGAAAAGCTTTAACTAAATCAATGAGAAAAATTTGTGGTTCCATGAAGTTCGCAAGTAAAATACAAAACACTGAGAATAGGATATTTGTCCTTTTTGGTCTGAGCATTAAGAGCTCTAAAATCACCAACAGGATGCCAGTCGCCACTTCCTTTTTTCGGAACCATATGTAGAGGAGAGGCATAATTGCTGTTGGATGGCCGCATATGGCCTAAATCCAACATATGTTGAAATTCCATTTTAGCGATTTTTAAGTGATCGGGTGCTTGCCTACGAGGTTTTGCATAAACAGGAGAATTAAAAGTTTCAATATGATGCATAACAGAATGTTTTACAGTTTGGTTTGCATATGGAGCAATATTAGGAAAATCATTCAATATCTTTGAAAAATCATCATTACAAAATACAGATTTTACAGAATGAACATGAGTATTATTAAGAATAGCATGAGCATTTATATGTGTACACATATAATTTAAACGACGATTTCTGAAATCAGGTTGCAAGTTAAAATGATGTAGAAAATCTGCGTCAGTAATTGCAGTTTTAATATCACAAGCATAAAAAGGATAAACAAATTGTTTTCTTAAACCTAAATCTAAAGATAATAACTTTTGTTTATAAACATTTATGATAGAACCATTTGAAGCAAAGAATTTTTGAATCGGAATACATAGTTTATCATTTCTAGTCGCAAGAATCAAACTACAATCACTGCGAGTGTCAACGAGAAAATTTACATTTGATTTTCTATCGCGAACAAAAAGGCGACGAGAACTACTGGGCGAGGCTTATGTCGCCGCTACTCCTTGCCATTGTGGTTTGGCTGATAATTGCAAGGCGGAATGCATTTATGCGCTTTGGAGTCGTACTTCTGATGATACCAACAAACACCATTCGACTGAGAGGAGCTACGCTGTCGAAAGCGAAAGTCAGTTCGTTTACGAGAATTATTTCTCGGTCTAAGACTGGCACTTCTTGATCGGCGTAAAGAAGCAACTTCTTCGCGAAGTGCTTTAATTTATCCAAGAAGTTCTGACTGAGAGGTATTATTTACATTTGCACAGGAATTAGAGCTTGAAATGTTGCTTACCTCGGGTGGCGTAACTTCCATGATTCTATCCGCAATTTCCGCAGCTTTAGTGGCATTTAGAGGAATAATTGCTAGAAGTATAGACTGGACGGTTTTGGGCAGTTGTAAAAATAACTCCAGAAGAAGAGTATCCGAAATTTGATGATTTTAGGCACGCCTTTCTATGGAAGACGGATATTTTACGAGCGGTTATTACGTAACCAATATCAAAAAGTCACAAATACAAGTAATCAATACTTTTCAAAGAGGGGTGTGATTCAAATCCTTGATACGATCTTACTGGTGATATTTCGATTACAGGTTTTGGATCACGATAGAAACTAACAATCGATACGATATTACTGAAATTTGCCGGAGCGGTGACTTCACTGGAAAGTAACAATCGATACGATCTGTCCAATGGAAGCTCTCGAACATAACAGAAAAGGAGAAATCTGTGAACGGATTGAAAATTGAACTGACCGGTTATTGGAATCATCGTGTCACTGAATTGCATATCACTGAAATTTATCGGAGCGGTGACTTCACTGGAAAGTGAGAAGTCGCCGCTCCACTTCATGAGAGTAACCGGTCTCTCATGAAGTTGTGTATGTGTGGATGCACTGTTCCATACAAATCGTTCTTAATTGCTTCTGATTTGACTTTGCATATATTCCATTTACTGCTGGCGCCATCTATTGGTAGAATATAGAACTAAAGTAAACAATTTAAAGAAATGACATATATGTTTAATTCAAATTTTTCAGAAAATGGTTTACTCCGTTAAAGAAATTAAATAAATAGTTTTGAAAAAAAAATCAAATTTAAGAAGTAAGCTGAAATAGATAAATTAATTCAATCACACGTTACTTAAATTAATTACAGTTACTTAAATATTAATTACAATTAATAAATTTTATATTTAATATTAAATAATAATTTTAAATTAATAATATGATTGAAATAACAGATATTTGGAACAAATATTTAAAAATAACAATAGCAAAATTATTTGTTATTCAAAAAATCGTGGATTATGCGTCTTTACGCCTTTGCATTACTCGTAGTAAATCAGTCGGCTTTCGGTCACCTAACTGTTCGCCGGCAAGAAGACATCTAATTTCTTGTGATTTCGATTCACCGCATCTTTTTACAAATTCCTCTTTCAATTGTTTGTAAGAATCGTCTTTGTCAGGACAAGTGATGACATCTCGAACTATAGCTGCTGCTTCAGGAGAAAGGTTAGCTACACAATAGTTGTACTTGGTTGCACTGGCAGTTATCGGTTTCGGAACTGCAAGCTGAAATGTTGCCTCTGCCATTTTAAACCAAAGTTCAGGGTCTCCAAAATTAAATGGAGGCATCTTCACGGCAGAATTCTTTTCTATGTTGGAGAACTTGAAACAGAAACAGCTCAGAACAGCAATGGCAGGCGTTGAAAGTTTTAAAGTTTACTTATACGTGATCTCTTTTCCGGGTCACCATTGTGGTGATGTTCATGTAGAGTGTTGTATAAAGCACTTCATCGCTATTAGAAAAATAAACTCTTTATTTCACTAACAACTATCGGAACATCACTGCTTAGCGCACGTATACATAGAACGGGGATTCTCTGAGGATATTAACATAGATTGTATTTGGGGAAGTAGATAGGTAGCGCTTTAGAATAACATGAATGAAAGATGGCTCTACGATCACTAAAATAGATTAAGTAAAAATGCTAAATTCATGCGAAAGAATATTTCGTCACTATTTTACATCAAGACTATTCAAGTCATCCTCAGGAAAAACTTCTTTATTTCAGAGTATGCGACAATGTTTTGAAAAAACCACTCCCGCTGGTTAAGTATATTTAACAACAACGTTTTCTTTATTATGAGTGAAACAGAAATCTTTTCCCAGTTTTATCAAAGATTTGATCATTTCCATTATTGAAAACTAAAGGATCTTGTTTACTATCTATGTAGTTTACAGAATGAAAGAGGAAGAATGAAAAGGTAAAGTTACAATACTGCTAAATTTAAAAGGCAGATGAACCTAACCTAATAGCACTATATGATATCATGGAACTGGTCTCTATTAGAAAAGTTCGTAAATACAACGAAAAGAACATATGTAATCTTTTGTGACTGACGGTTGACGGAATCATGAGCCATTATCTAAACGATTTATTTGAAAAAGAGATGCACAATCCACGATTTTTTGAATAACAAATAATATTGCTATTGTTATTTTTAAATATGCGCTCCAAATAAATATGCGCTCCAATCATGTCACGAGCAATTAAAAATTATCTGTATGGAATAGTGCATCATCAAATACGAATATCGGTCACTCCCGTAAAGTGGAGCGGTGACTTCGCACTTTCCAGTGAAGCCTCGCCCTTTCCGGTGAAATCACCGCTCCGATAAATTTCAGTGATATGCAATTCAATGATACGATACAATAATTCCAATAACCGGTCCGTTCACTTTTCAATCCAATCACAGATTTCTTTCAAGAGCTTCCATTGGACAGATCGTATCGATGGTTACTTTCCAGTAAAGTCACCACTCCGGCAAATTTCAGTGATATCGTATCGATTGTTACTTTCTATCGTGATCCAAAACCTGTAACCGAAATATCATCAGTAAGATCGTATCAAGGATTTGAATCACACCCCTCTTTGAAAAGTATTGATCACTTGTATTTGTGACTTTTTGATATTGGTTACGTAATAACCGCTCTGAAAATATTCGTCATCCCTAATTTGAAATTCAATGTGACCAATATTTGCAGCTAACCAGTTGGTCGCCAAAGTCGACTAGTAAAAAATAAAAGTATGGAATATATAACAGTAATCTGTGAATGTTTTTTAGAATATGATTTCGATGTGATTTTTCGTTGGTCTTTTCTTTCATTTTAAAACTGTCCAATCTACAATGTCTTAAAATTCACGTCATGCCGGAACTAGGGATGAAGATACGATATCACTGAAATTTGCCGGAGCGGTGACTTCACTGGAAAGTAACCATCGATACGATCTGTCCAATGGAAGCTCTCGAAAGAAATCTGTGATTGGATTGAAAAGTGAACGGACAGGTTATTGGAATTATCGTATCGTATCATTGAATTGCATATCACTGAAATTTATCGGAGCAGTGATTTCACCGGAAAGTGCGAGGCTTCACTGGAAAGTGCGAAGTCACCGCTCCACCTTACGGGAGTGACTGATATTCGTATTTGATGATGCATTATTCCATACAGATCATTTTTAATTGCTCGTAACGTGATTGACTTTGATTACATGTACTCTGTTTACTGCTGGCGACGTCTATTGGTAGAATATAGGACTAAAGTAAACATTTTAAAGAAATGACATACATTTTTAACTCATCTTTTCCAGAAAATGGTTCCCTCTAATAAATAAATTAAATAAATAGTTTTGAGAAAAAAAAAATTTAAGAAGTAAACTGAAACAGATAAATTAATTCAATCACACGTTAATTAAATTAGTAAATTAAGTATTAATTACAATTAATAAATTTTATATTTAATATTAAGTAATAATTTTTAATTAATAATATGATTGAAATAACAGATATTTGAAGCGCATATTTAAAAATAACAATAGCAATATTATTTGTTATTCAAAAAATCGTGGATTATGCTTCTCTAGCCGGAACTCCTTACCATCCACAAATTTACAACATTTCAAGTGAAAATTACATATATCCAACGTTATCTCCTATTTTCTACGGTTTGATTCTCTTGAATATAAATATTTAGGTAAAATATGTTTCGTTATAAAATTTCATTAAATTTTTTGCTTTAAAAAATGTATCAACTCAATTGTCGTCGCATCTAGTTTAATCGTATCGCAATTGTTATCACGCCGGTCGAAACCGAAAACGTAAACAATATTCTCAATAAAAGACGTGTGCGAGAAATTTTATATATTTAACAGGTGTGCTGTTAAACTTGTAGCATTGTTGGGAATAATGCGGTTATTTACCACGCTGCTTTATTTCTGCATTTTTGGAACTGGAATAATTCTTAGTGAAGAAACAGTTGATGAAGTTAAGGAGTTCAACAAAATATTAGCAGAAGAGGATGGTATCGTAGTGTTGTTTACACAGCCATGTTGTGCTTGCACCGATTGTGTGGAAGCTGAAGTATTAACTGGAGGAATGAGTCAACAATTAGAAGACCACTTAGGCCTCACTGTTGTAAGAATAAAAGATCCAAAATTGAAGGCTCGCTATGGAATTAAAAAGGTACCAGCTTTAGCATACATTCGGAATAACAAAACAGCTTTATATGATGGTGAATTTGAATATGATACTCTGTATTTATGGCTCCAAGAGAACAGACAACCATCCACTGTTGATTTGGATGACACATCTTTTGAGCATTTAACACAAGCTGCTACTGGGGCTACAACTGGAGATTGGCTCGTTATTTTTCACAATGGAGTTTGTTGCAAAAAGAGAGAATTGATACATCTAGAAAATGTTGGTATAAAGCTCAGAAACAAGGTAAATGTAGCGAGTGTAAATACAGATAAAGCTCCTGAAACTGCAGACCGTTTCAAAATAACAACCTGCCCTGAAATAATATTTTTTCGACATCAAAAAATGTATCACTTTACTTTACCTGAGGTTAATGTCAAAACTTTGAGGAATTTTGCTGAAGGTTTTTACAAAAATTCAAAAGTGGAACGTGTTCCTCAGCCTCTTTCAGCTTTTGATAAGTATGTTGAGAGAACACGTGATTTTTTTTCTGCAGATTCATATCGGCTAATAATATCACTGTATGTCATATTTATTTCAATTGCTATATTGACAATTATTGTTGTATTGAAGATGTTTGCAGCTCCAACCAAACCAAAATCGCAGTAAAAAAGCAAAGCAGCTGTTGAGAACTGTTTTTATGGATTCTTGATCATAAAATGATCAAAATCATTATGAACTTTTATATATGTACAATATTGCTATTATCTTTACTGAAACATTCCTTTCATGATTTTGTACTTAATATTTTTTAGATTAATGGTGCTGAATTTATTTTATAAATATGTTTACATATTTTTATGTAAATTTATCTTATGGTTATCTTATATAGAAAAAAAAATGTCTTAATGATTTTGATTTATTAGAGAAATATAGTTGAAGCCTGTTTGGTTAATTTATATATAATTATCTTTTCTAAAATGTATTCTGGTTTAAGATTTATAAGTCGTTAGCAGGACTTTTGTCATTTTGATATGATTTATTGAAATTGATCGAATTATTGAAAATTTGACAGTCCCTTTCTCTTTTATTTTGATGGACAAAAAAATTTTGCATCAGTAATAACTAATTTGATCATGCCTTTATATATGACTTGCAAGTTACATAAAAATTAAAAACTATAAAACTTTTGTATATTGGACTTTTTTTGTTATATTTTTAAATTGAAAGCAAATACCCGTTGTTAACAAGAATAATAATAATAATAAAATTGCCTAACTAATTTTTGATAAATATCTAAGATATTTATCAAATGTTAGGTCTGTTATAAAAAAAAAAGGTTAAAATAAAAGATTCTTATAATTGGATACAGTTTGTATTGATTATCATGATTTCTAGCATATTTATTAAATTTCCTAATATGTTAAAAAGATAATTTTTCAGCGAGTTTTTATCCCTTGTATGAATATTAAAAATATTTTTTTTTTTTTTTTTTTTTATCATTTACAGCTTTTTTTAAATGTAATTATTCAAAATAAAAACTTCATTGTGTGTTGGTGGTCATTGTTTTTGTCATTTATTAGTCTTATAAATATATCAAGATTTGGGACTAAGTTTATTTAATTTGCACATCTTTAATTATGCTGTTTAAAAATAAGATAATTTGTATTTCTCATGTATTTTTTTTTTTTTTATCACCATAATCAATATTTTCAATAAACATCTTAGAGCAGTTTTACCATTTTAAGTTGAATATAAAAATTTTACTGTTTATTTTATTTTTATTCTTTTATGGTAGCAATAAATTATTTGACATCAATTTTATATCTAATAAATATATAAAATGTATCTTTTAAATTCAGCAATTAAAAATTAGTATATTTTTTTTTTCCTTAAAGTTTGAAGAATAAATGTATCTGTCCGCAATATATAAAAAATCTTTTATATGCTAATAATTCATTTTTTTAAAATAATTATTAATTAAAAGAGCAATCAACAACAAATGGGAAATTTTGCAATCGTATTGTATTGTACCATTATTTATTTCCAAATTTTTGAAAATATGAATAATTATCTTGTTTTTAATTAATTAATTATCTTGTTATAATTTAAGCTTTCATGTAAACTGAACGAAAAAATTACTTTCAAATGTGGAATGAATATCCCACATTTATGAAACTATATACAAAAGTATTAAATAATGAAAAACAAAAACTTCATATTTGTATATTAACTGCCTTTTATAAGCTAACATAATCAAATTTTAGCTATGACTATTTTAATATTTGGTAATTAATCACTAGTTGCAATAAACTTTTTAGCTACTAATCATTGGCATAGAATTAAAACATAAGTTAAAAAAAAAGGCCATGTTTTTTTGTTTTTTTTTAATGTTAGTTACTTATGAAAATACTTGAATAATTTAAAAAATATTTACCAACATTTTAAATTTAATGAAAAGTGTAAAACTTTAAATGCACAAATGAAATAGACAAAATATATATTCACAGATGGCAAATATCATATGCATGAATGGTTTATTTTTTACTTCACCAGTAATTTTTTGAAATTTCTAAAATGTCTTTAATCACTGCAATACTAAGAAAAATAATATATTTTAGAAACCTAAACTTTTAAGCGTTATTTTAAAGAAAATGTAATGAGCCATGAGTTATATATATATTTGTGCAGATACATGATAATTTGTATCATGTTTTTTTTTGGGGGGGGGGGCTAAAATAAGTTATGCAATTAAAAGCAAAACATATGTAACATTCATTTTCAATTTAAAGAACAACTCTTTTGTTTAAACAGGCTTAAAATGAAAATTTTCCTGTTCAGAAAATATTTCTTGCAGTTACAAAAAAAAAAAAAAAAAAAAAGACATTTGGTAGATATTTATTACAAAAAATTGTAATTTGGGAATTTCTTGGCTAGTATATATAATGTTATGGAAAATTCTCGAAGCAAAATTAATAAGTTCGGCATAGCGGATGTATGGTAAAATAATCCGTCTTAAAAAAATGTTTACTTGACATGAGCACACAAGAACAGCGCTTTCAATATAAAGCCGTACACAAACACCAAATCAATCAATATAAAGAAAGAATCCACAGGAAGAGAGACAACACGATTATTTACATCCCTCAAACGTCTCCAGTCTCCGCTGTCTACTCGCTTTAGCTGATCTTTACTGCCGTCTCATTAATGATTCGATTATACGACTGTTCAATACTTCACTACAAGATTCTATCATACGACTCATTAATCACTTGAGCTCAATTCAACTGACTCATCCCGGTATTTTATAGTTTCTGAATCAGGAAACAAAAACTTTTTGAAGGATCGGCGTAGTTCGCGTCCTAATGGTCATATCGCCAAAATTTCGGTTTATCCTGGAATCATCCATTTTGTAGACAGTATCGGGATTCATTGATTCAGCATGCAGAACGACTAACTATAAGACTTCTTTTATTATTAAAAGACTTACTGCGTTGAGTAGCAACATAATAAATTCTTAACAATGCAGCCCTGATTGACATTCCGTTAGTCTCGCAAGATAAAATTATAATCAATGGCCGGTATGGGTTAATCTATCAACTGCCGGTTAATCGATGTAAACAACTTTGATCGACTTCTGCAGATGACATCGTTCACTTTCCTGACAGCAGTAAACTTGTTGCAAATTTGGGCTTCGACGTTTCCAGGTCCATCCAGATTTGATCACTCTTTAAAATATATGGAGTCCAAGGAGCCAAATATCGAATCGCGACAATCCCATCAAGTTGGTAGATAGGCCGCTTTTAACTTCTTCCACCTTAATATCAAGACCCTCCAACAGTACCTTCTGAACTTCACTTGAAAAACATGGAATCTACCGCTACCGTCGCCAAAGCTTTCAAGAAAATATAACGGTCCATTCCTGGCTGCTTCTCGGTACTCGGTTCGTATAAAAAGCCTTTGCATGAAAGGTTCGCTGGCGACGGTGTGAACTCTTTGGAAACATAGAATGTTTTTCATCTATTGTTCTCATCACATTCTTCTTTAGATCCACAGCAAGGCCAAGGCAATTCAAGCTGACAACTCGGGAATAAGCGATTCAAGTCGCGCAGATTCCACCAGTAATAATCTGCAAGAAAATATCAAGCGACTTATAAACAGGCTTTCCCTTCAACTTCTGGACCAAATCACGATGCATTAGTTCCGGTGTCTACCTCATCGAATACGGGATGCCACAATCAGAAACAGACAAATAGCGTCAATTTTTTCCATCATTAAGTGCAGTTGATGATCTTGCACTTAGTTCTCACATCTCAATCCTTCATCAATCGGAAAGCACAGCCTTTGCACAACAAGATGGCTGTAAGTTGACTTTTATACAAACGACACTCTCTCGGTACATGTCTCTCTTTATTGCATTCTAGTTCACTAACTCCCTTTTCGATGATGGTGATCACTCTTTGAACTTCGTTTTTACTTCTTGGACTTGGCTCTTATCGTTTACTTCCTCAATCTCTCCTGCCGTAACTTGACCGCATTTTTTCACTCTTCAGACATCTTTATCTCTTACATCTGTTATTTCCTCTAGTCCAAACAGAATTATCTCGAGCATTTTTTCTTGTTCAACCCGAATTTCCTACAGCATTTTCTCTTGTCCTTTCTTTAAGTCAAGTAGAAACAAAATCAGATCAACGTTCTCAGATATCTTCGCCTGAAATCTTGTCAACACTATACACTTCAAAACCACTATCCTACATCTGACAACAAATGCTACAGTAAATTCCGGAAATCCGTAAAATCGACGGGTTGGTGCAGTGGGTGTATGGCGAAATAATCCAATAGTCTCAATAACAAAGAAAAACGTTTATTCACCATGTAAACATAGCACATGAATAGAAAAACACATCCGAATGTGCACAAAAACTGCACTTACAATATACAGCAGCACACACACAGCATATCGATCAGCACAAAGAACTCCACTGGAGGAGAGATCTCATACGATTATCTGTCTCCCAAATGTCTGCGAATCTCCACCGTCTACTCGCTTTAGCTGATCTTGACTTTCGTCAATTCATTCATTTATATGTATGTATTCAATCATTTTATTAAAATTAATAATTAGCTGATCAAATGTTATCACATAATAAAAACAACATAAAACTGAATTTTAACAAACTCTTGAGGGGGAAAAAAAAAAACAACAATTAATTGCAATATACATAAAATTGTTTCTTAATGTTAAAGAATTTTTTTTGTGTGTGTGAACAATATCTAAATTTATTTGGATAAAACAAAATATCTTTATTATATCCTTAAAAAATGATTCAGAAAATTTTTTATTATACATTTTCCATTTTTTTCCTCCTTTGTCACAAAAATAGAATACACAAATATTCATGATTCATATACATTATATATATCATGATTCATGAATATATCAAATATATATCTGCAGTTATAAATGATTGTCAATGATTCAAAAGAAGCATTTCATCATAATATTTTTTAAATATAGATTTTTGATAAGGATCACAATTTGTAATTTTAGACTATTTCAAACAGTTATCTCTTAATGTTTTTTTTTAATGGAATGTAATATTTTCATTTAATCATATAAAAAACAATATCTTCCAATAATCTATATAATATACATTTAAACTTGAATCATAAAGTTAGGGCCTCATCTCCACTATTTAGAATCATATTAAAATTAATACAATACCGAATATTTTTTAAAAATTTTTAGAGCAGTCATTATAGGAAAATTATTGTTTTATTTCATTATAATATTTTTTTAAATTAATTTTGATATAGATCATTGATTTATATGAAAGTGCATACACATAAAATGAGAATTTAATATGGTTTTCTTTCAAACTATATTCAAACAAAATATGAAATTGAATAAAAAGTTTTTTTAAAGCTAAATATGGATATTACATGTATCGAATTTCAGCATTAAAAATATGTAAAAAAAAAAATCGGAATTGACTTTTTAAAAATTTTTTCAAGAATTTGGTTTAAATAATTAGCATATACAGTTTGAAATTTCAGTAATTTTATTAATAAAATCACAGGTAATTATAAATGATGACTAGCAATAACAAATGTTACCTGCAAAAATACATTTAAAAATGCTTTTAATGTTGTTCAAAATTATTGTCAAGAAAAGTTAATTCCATTTGATTCAATTCACAATAAATTCAATCTAATACATTTATTTTCATATTGTTTATTTAGTTTCATTACATATTTAAACAAAAACATTAAACACTAAGTAAAATTATAGTTCAGAGTAATTTCAATCAATGATTTACAGATAAATGCAGAAATTATTATTGCTTTTATTCTACATAATTCCAATATTGCATATAAACAGTTTCTCAAGTTAAAAAAAAAAATCATGGTAGTATAAAAGAACAATAAATTTATATGTGCAAATAATTAGCTCTAATATAAGATTCAACAGCTGCCTACAAAAAGAGCCCACTGACCTATTAAGAGTTCAGTAAAAACTATTGCTATTATGCACAACGGAATAAATTACAATGGTATGGGAGTCTGCTTAAAATAGGCACAATACTTGAAATTTGAAAGAAATATCATGGAAGACTATTCACATACAAGTTAATGGAGTCAATTCAATTGAGAAATAAAGCTATTTTAAAATATTCACAACTGTCATCTAACATTTTACAAAATGCTTTGTCTCTGCTTTAACACTTTTAGTGAAAAAATTGTTTGGTTCTTGCAACGTAAATGCAAACTTGATTGTTATACAATGATAGTTTATAAGTTTTTATCAAATAATCTTGCATTATAATGTATTCTTTTAAAAATGAACAGGTTGTTCTAAAAAAAAAGAAAAAAACAGATTGTGTACCTGTTTATTAAGTTAAAAAAAATCTTTAAAACTGAAGTATAACTAACTAAATATACTATGCATTCAGTAAATATCATGAAGATTTGGATTAGAATAATAATTCATATAATATTAACACATATAAAAACATTAAAATTAATTATTAATTAATAAAACAACAACAAAAAGAAATCAATTCTCAGGGCAGAGGTTTCCAAACTATGGTTTACATACACTGAGAGTGCATGACAGACCAATTTGAGGTGCAAATAAAGAGACAGAAGAACCTGGTATTGAAGAAGAAAACATTCAATACCTTTCAGGAACACAGAACTCGTCGAATGAATATTTTTATCTTTTCTATATATTCAAAAGAAATAATTTTTTTGTTTGAACAAATTGATACATAGGATTGGTGGACGATATTCAAAAAGACTAATCAAGAGATAAAAGAGGAAATAATGGTGGGAAGTGACTACCCTAAGAAATAATATAATTCTTGTTCTTATAATAAGAAAACACAAAGAAAAAGATTTTTTTAATTATTATTATTAAGATTTCAAGCTGCAGCTACATTATAAAATTCAGTTGGCAATGTGAACAATGTATATCACACAAACTTGAATTGACTCCACTCCATTTATAAAGACTAAATATGGAACTACGAATTTTTTTCACTTGTGTGATTTGGAATATTTTTAAGTAAAACATTAAAGAAAGCTTTAATGCTATCTCTATAAAACCTGAAAATTCTTATATTTGGGAAGGGAAGGCACTTATACACATATTCTATGTAATGGACCTGTTCTAAGTTGAGCACATACAACATTGTGACTATCAAGTTAAAATTCTATGGAAAGCGACAGCCATTACTCATGATTGACAAGCGATATTATATATTTTGATTCTTAAGTGAATGTCGAGATAATGGCAGTCCTAGAAATAAAAACGGTTTCACTGAACTATAAAACATATACAGTATAAAAATTAGAACAAAATAAGTCACATAGATTAGGAATCATATTGAAATTCCTAAAATTTCTTTTCTAATGTTAAAATCTAATAATTGAGATTAAGAAGTTTGTGCAGTGTACTTAATGTGTTCAATGTGAACTTAATATTTAAATGGGAAATGAGCTGTGATTGGCAGGATGTCATTATACTAAACAGCATAGTAAAACTTAGAACAGATTGTGCTTCCAATAAAGAATGAATGAGCATTTCCAAACAGGTGGAAATGAGTAACAAACAAAAAATGATATAGAAACATATTTATACATATTATTAAAATAACTAATTGACAAATCAGTGCATTGTTGAGATTGAAGATTATCTGAAATTCCGATAAATTACAGATACTATACCATTTTTCTAAACACATTTTTTTTAACAAAACTTGATATAAATTTCAACAGTTTCAATATTTCTCCTATTGGAATAAAGAAAGTAGTTATTTGAACTCCCTATCATCAGCTATTGTTACTTACAAAAAATTATTAAAGAAAACTTCAATCACAAATTAGAAAAGAATTGTTTTAAAATAATTAGTGGATATTTTTTTTTTGGAAAAAAACATCAATCTATTGCTTATTATGTCATACCTGTATGTGTAGTCCTATTATATACTCACAGTCCTACTATAAAATAAAAATGGCCAAAAATAATTTTGTATCTGCCTGTATTTTTTTCTTTTGGCCATATTGCTGAGTATTTACAGTTGGCATGCGAATAAATACTGCATATAACAGTGAGTTTACTGTAGTTAGAATACTGTTTCTGCCGGAAAACATAATTCTATATACAGAATTACATTTGAAAAGTATATTTCATAATCTCCAATTCTCTTGTTAATAAGTTGCCACTAAAAAAATAAATTAATAAGAAAACCTAAATTTTTGATTGTCAAAAAATGAAAAAAAAAGAAAAGAAAAGAGAGAAATATTGGCCACTGTTTTTGTTAACTTCAGATTTAAATAAACATCAAATACACATCAGATTTAAATAAAAATCAAAATTTTATGTTTTTATTGCTAAAAAAAAGATGCAGTAAAACACAAATTATTTTATAACACTTTTTATCAATGCTAAATTTCCAATCATATAAGTGGATTAAAAAATATAATTATTGGAATTTCTTTTATTTTCGACAATGAAATTAAAGCACACAAGATTTTTTGAAACTAGCTCAAAACGTCCTTCATTTCAGCTTAAGTTTTGAATAAACTAATTTTTGAGTTAAAGAATAACAATTAAACAAATTTCTTTCAAGAAAATGAATTAATTTTCATCTTAACTTTTATGTTCGACTATTTTTACAAATTGCTCTAAAAATTTGTAAATGGTAATTTATTTATAGGCAAAAAAATACAAATTTTTTTTTCTTTTCTTTTCTTCTTTTTTGCATAAAAGATTTGCTCTGGTAAATTGTACATTTGATACTACTTATTACCTTTCATAAAATAATCAATAATTTATAAGAAAAAGGTATAAGTTTCAATACCAGATATAGAAAAGTTTCAATATTTATAGATCAGAGTCAACCTAATACCAGTATCTCAAAAAAATTGTTAATCATTAGAAATTTATTGTAAACACATATAAGCTAGCTGATTTCTATTATAATTAATTTTATCACATAATAACTACTATTTTATGATTTATAACTGAATATTTTAAAAATCTTGTTCGCATAAAGAAACGGTTAAAACTTTAATTGATAACTGAGCACTGCAATCTACAGTAAAGCATCATTTATACATCAATTATATTTTTCAAAGCTCCAACTCATCCTAATACATAACCATTGTACAAGTAAAGTACATCATTGTTGGCATTGAAGAAGACATGAGTGGCCTGAAAGCAAAAGTCATTTTCAATGATTTGATACCACTTCTGAATTATTTACAATCGATAAATTAAAAGAGATAAATTAATCGATGCTAACTTAAGTGATAATAAAGAATTTCTTCCACTTTTCTTTAATGATTCTATGGACTTCTTCAAAAACAACAAACTTTGTTTGCTAAAATTTTCATGAATTTAAAAAAATTTAATGAAATTAATTCAATTTACTGTTTTGTATTTAATTCTCACTGACAAACACAATATCAGATAATGATTGATAATTCTTTATAATTAACTGCTTATCTGCATGCATATAAATTGAATAATATATATATAATTAATACTTATTACATACAATGACTGTATGATCTGTTATGATAAATGTTTAATTACTATTTCCAATAATAGTACTAAAATATAATAATAATATACTAGAACTAAAAAACTTTAAAATTATTGTTTTTAAATGAATTGATACTATAATAGAATTAGATTTAAAATTATCAACATTATTTATTAAAATTTCGATTATATGTCCCATGATATATATATAAACATTGCTTTATTATATATCATAAGAATATTTTCTGAATAAATGTAGTACAAATCTACATACTGTAAACCATTTATTTAAAATTTTACAAATTGTATTTATATCTGTGATGTAACCTAGAAATATCTTAATAATTAAGTAGTGAGAACTATATCTATAATTGTTGAGATAGATCAACTATATCTGAGAAAAAAGCTAAGATAATTACTTCTACAGCTAATTTGTAGCTCAAATTTTCCAAAGCAAACTGTTTTTTTCCCTCATTCTTTCTTTTCCCTCAAATTGTTAAAAATATAATGTTATAAATCATAAATGAATTCTGAGAATGAGAATGCAAGGAAGAAGTTATAAAAATGATAATTTGTAAAAATAAGCAAGTATTTAAGGCTTATTTTAGCAAAATATATAAAAACTATAAAGCATTTTTAAAACAAACCATATGCTTTAAAAATGAAAATCGATATAAATAATATTAATATTTTAAAAAGATTATTATTTCTAAAAATTCATGCCATATTCATAAAACAATAAAGTAATTTAAAACAGTTTTCAAAACTACCATTAATACTTGTTGTTGAAGTGAATAATCTCAGATATAAAAAGTTTGAGTATCACACATGGTGAAATTTTCTGCTTGAATAGCATAACAAATTTTTGAGCATCAATGTGAAATAAATTGAGCGTAGTGTGTGATTATTATTTTGCAAAAATGTTGCAGTTAGGTTGTTTTCAGTGCCACTAGATGGATACTCTTCTTCTTATAAATTGTATAGAACATACAAAACATAAAGCAAATGATGCTATACCTAAAAAAATTATGAATGAAATAAGCTCTCTTATCAGAAAGGTTTTCAAATAATATTGTTACCTTTCTGATATTTCTATATAAAAAAAAAGTACTTTGTCTAGGCAAATCACAAAACATTCCCAAAAGAGATCATTCCTTTATATTCTACAGTGATTAAGGAACTATTACATTCAATCTTTATTAAAAATTTTAATTAATAAATACAGAACTTTTAATCAAAAAATAAAGAAAATATTTGATTGAATGAATAATATATAACATCATTTTTTACATTCTTGTAAAAAAATTCATTAATATAATGGAAAATCATAAAAAAAAGTATTACTTTTAGAAAATTAGTGAAATAATTTTTTGTACTTATGATAATTTTTTAATCCCCTAAATAGTTGCTTTACACTGATTTTATTTCATTCATTACTTGCCGTTTGCTATAAATAAAAATTTTCCTTACATTTTATTCTTTTTTCTTCATGAAAGCAAGGTAAATTATAATTGAAAAGTTTAACTGATTTAATGATTAAATAAAAGGAAACACTCACAATGTAGAAAATGATGTTGAAAAGCTAATTAAAAAATATTTAATAAAAAATCCATCTAAAGTTAAATGGGCTGAAATAATTTAGGCTTTAGTTCAAAATATAAACACAATTTTGTAAATAACAGTATATATAAAAATCTGGTATTTTTTTAATGATATTATTTCATCTCATAACTTAAAAGACAATTGAAAAAAAAAAAAATAGTCTTTCCAATAAAATTCAAAATGCAGCATTTTAGAAATGAGTTGCTTTAATATTGCATTGTTAGACATATGATTCTCATGAAAATTCCCCAAACTGTTTTATTATGAAAACTCAGAAATTTTTCAACAAAAAAAAAATTATTTTACGAAAATAAATTTACTTCTTCTGTTCAACATTAGTAACATTATTTCTCTATTCACATAGAGGAAAAACAATTCATATAGTTAAAATAAATGCATAATTTTTTCTAGCAAAAATTGTCTGAGTTGACATTGGGAGAATTATGCATCATCTAAGTCAAAACAGAAAAATAAAAATTTTTTACAATGGTATTGGAAGCATTCAGGGATTATATTACTCAATATAAACCCTTCAGATATATTATTGGCACATGAACACTTTCTTGTGCTAGTTTAACCGAAGCAAGGCATTTGATTTTAATTACAAAATTATATTTATGTAAAAAAAAAAAAAAAGAGGTAATTAATTTCAAATTTTGAAATTTTAAAAGATCAATATTGATATTAAAATATAAAATTAATGACGATATATTTACAATGATAAAATAATTATAAGAGCAAAAAAAAAAAAAAAAAAGTAAAATATTTAAAATTACAACCTTAGATTACAAAACATTTTAAAATATAAACATGAAAACAAAATATATACTCTTAAAATATAACTTCAATATAAATGATGTGCATGGTTATTTGAATAATCAGTCATATTCATGCTCTTCTTTCTTGTAAAATCAACAAAGTTTCTTGACAGCCTTTTTCAGCCAAAGTGCGATACTCTTCTATTTCATTTAAAATCTGTAAAAAATATAAGAAAGGCATGATGTTATAATTCTATAGTTTTCTTAATTAATTTGAAATTAAATCATAAAAAAACAAATTTTAGAAATTTTTAAATAAGCCATAATACAGAAAATTTGCAATAAGTTTTTAGCTGAAATATACATTCTGATTGATTCATTGAGATTATTTAAAAATATACATTTAGGTGATAATTCTTAACAATATTTTTACATATAATTTAAAGCAGAAATAAGGAATTAATTAAAAAAATAAACAAAGCATGCAGGCTAATAGAGATTTTTTTTGTAAAAACAGATTCTTATAAATAATTATTTTCAAAAATATTATGAATAATTTTAACTACTATGATAAACTTTCTAAAAAACAGCACTGTAAATTTTTAGCATTGAAAATCCTTTTTTCCCAATTGAAAAATTTTCAAAATCCCAAAAGCAAAAAATAACTAAAAAAATTAAATATTATTTAATAATTAAAAGAAAACAGAAGTTAAAATAACCATTAATCCAATTTTAATAAGCTCTTTTCTGACAATTTTTTAGAATAGTGTTAAGAGAAGGGAAAAGGCTCTATGGTTACTTTAATATATACATATATATAAAGATTTAAATTTTTAAATAATATGAAATTTATTTTTATGCAATATTTAATACTTTTGGAAGTTATCCAGGAAAACACCAAAATTCTGTCTAATTTTTAAATAATTAATTTTCTAGTAAAATTTTTTTTAAAGCTTGCTCTAAGAAACACCTTGCAAAATTTATGTATGGCTAATTTCATAGTTGTAATCAAATGGTCTGGCCTGTAGACTGTCAATGCACACACACATACATTAATTTTTATTAGTAGTAGAGAAAATCTACACATTATATATTAGTCGTTTTTAACAACCATCTGGTTCACCTAAGTTATTAGTTATATTTAATTTCATTTCAATCATTTAAGACTTCATATCAATAAAATGCCATGTTTGCTAAATAGTCTGATATTAAAACTGAGTTTGTTAAAAAAATTTTTTATGATTTATTCATTGTATGAAACTTTCTAATGGAGACAAGTTCCATGACATCATAGAGCTATTAAAAATGTGGTTCATCTGTCTTATAATTTTTGCAGTATTATAATTTCACATTGTTACTCATCTTGTAAACAACACATATATTAAACAAAATCTTTTTTCTTTAGCTTTCGGCAATTCAAAAATGTAATATATTGTTGGAAATTAGAAAAAAAAAAAAAAAAAAAAAATTAATTGCCAAAATCTTTTTAAAAAATTGTACATATTAAAAATTAGTATTGAAAAGATAATTTTTAACTTTAAAATGATGCAAAAATAATTTTTGTGCTGCAATATTTTTATGTTATTTTAGAAAAACATTAAAAAATTTCAATTAATTTTTTATTAATTAAGAGTTTAAAAAATGGCTCAAAGGTATACATTCCCACACCTTCAAGTATATATATATATATATATACACACACAGATGTAAACATATTTTAGCAGTAGCGTGGCCAAATAGAAGAAACTTTTGAAATTTTAACTTTGATCACAGGATTTCATCATAGGAGGCATATTATGTACAAGGAAGAAACGATAAGATTCAGCAGTCTACATCGCGATACAAGAGCAAAACAGCCAGACGGTAAGTATAGTTAGAAAAGAGACGATGATAAAACTGATACCAGTTTACATCGTGATACAAGTGCAAAAGAGACCAAAATTTTTCCTTCAATCATTTTACTATGGCATTTTGATAGGGATTTCGTTGACACATGTACTCTTAGGAAAGGGAAATCTAGGTATCTTTAAAAGAATGTGTTATATATTAAGGACTTTTATCCCTTCGCTCTGAGAGAGACAACCTACTAAAATGAGCAATTTTATGGACTGCATGTAAAATTTATTAAATAAAAAAGTGAGAATTGGATCAGAAATTAAGAGAACCTTTTAGAATGAAATTAATATGTGCTAAATTAAGATAAAAATTAGGAAATTAATTAAGACGTAAATTAGATTAAGAAATAACAATACATACATACATATTATATATATATATGCCAAGTTGGATAACTTTAAGTCAAACAATATGACTTGTAGAACACTAACACACACACAATCATCTTTATTATTACTAGTGACAGAGTATTATGTTGTCAAAGCTTGGAGTAAAGTTAACATTGATGGTTGGCAATCATGGAAGATTTCAGTAATGATTTGCTAACTAATATTTTTTTTTCTTTGAAATTAACTAGCTAAAGTTTAAAATATGCATGCAAAATAAACTCATGAGCCATATAATGGCACAATTATTCTAAATGAAATCTTCATAGCCGGTTTTGTACTTTTTATTAATCCACAAACCCTTCTAGAATTTTTTTTTACCCAAAACCATATTCTTGAGCATGACCTTCCTAAAATATTAATCTGTATTTGTCTCTGCAGGAAAACAAGAAAGTGAAATATTTCTGCAAGTTTTGTATGTTCAAATCTTTTTTATGTTAAAATCAAATTTTACAAAAAACACCGGAATTGATTACAATAATTTTTCTTTAGTAAATAAAAACTTACTCCATTTTTATATTTTTCATCTTTAATACCTTCAGCATTAATAATGACATTATAATAGGCACCTAAAACTCCAGTTTCTAAGCACTTTACACCAACCTAAAAAAACAAAATGACTTAAAAACTTACATGATTTACAATAATCTACAATGCATTTCATACAATATGATCTCTATAAAGTGTCTCACAACAACTTTACAGATCTTTAAATAATATCTACAAAGTAGAGAAAAAAAAATCAACTTTTATAATAGAATTAAAACATTTGACTACATAAAAAAAGAAGAAGAAAAAAAACATGGACAACTTAAACCTATAAGTCTATCAATCACAATCAATGAAAAAGTTAATAGAAAAGAACATCAAAATTGGAAAAATAAATTAATGATTTTACTTCTAACAATATTCATTAATCTAAAGTCAGTACCAAATGAGATTCAATAATCACAATAAATAAAAATAGCAATAAAAGCTTATCATCAACCAGTAAAATTCAAATTATTAAGGAAGTCCTAAAATTAAATGTATTCAAGCCATACTTTGTAAACTGTGAGTCAAGTCACATTAAAAAAAAGAACTTAGGTCACAATTCTTCAATATTTACAAAAAAAAAGGGGGGGGGGAGAGAACAGCAAGAAACATCCTACCTCAAAAAAACATCAAAATTTTCTAAATTGAATTATTTTTAGTTTTAATTAATGTTTCATTTTTTATATCTCAACTTTGGGGTTATAAGAAGAATTTTCTGATTAAAAAAAAAGGGGGGGGGGGACCATGAATTTTTTTTTTTGTTGTTGTTCTTTAGCAATGCCATACAAGTACACCAATTAAAAAATACTTGATTAAAAGGAAACTGCTGGTTTGTTTAACAGACAATAAATGTAAATGTATGGTATTAAAAAAATCTAAAATCTCTTAATAAGTAGCAAAAACATATTTAAAATTAGGAAAGTTTATGTCCCAAATTCATGCTTTTGTTTTATGAAAGCAAAAATTTACATATAAGATGATGGAATAGGAATGGAAAGTTTTAGAATTACAAACAATTTGTGATATTTAGACCTGTAATTCAATCTTATAAAAGCAACATATTCTTTTCCAAAACATATACATGAGCTTAAATATAATAATTTATGCAAATAGAAGATATTATTTCTTGCAAGAAAAAAGATATTCACTTTCAACAAAACTTCAATAAAATTTGTATATGAACTTTTTTTTTTTTTTTTTTTTTTTCCCCTGACAGCAAAGTTAGAAATTATCATACAAAACAACTTCAAAAATTTTGGAGAATGAAATTCCATATGAAGAATTTGAAATGAACTTTCCATAATATTGATACTGTTTTTAAAAAAAGAAAGAAGAAAATAAGTTTTTCAGTCACATCATAACATATTTATAACTGCATTTTGAATATAATAATTTTTTAATTTATAGTAGTTATATATAATAAATACACACAACACAGCAATATGAAAGGAAGAACACAGCAATATTTAAATAGCAGAATATGAAAGAATTACAGTTGTGTAATTTCATTTTTAAAACTTGAGAATAAATATCTTTAAGAGATAAAAATATTCATAAAAGAGGAGAAAAAAAAAACTGCTTCTCAAATAGAAAAATATTAAAATAGCATGAGAACAAAATACAAAAAAGTTATTCTAAATAAATAAATAAATTTATTACAAGAATTTTCAAAAATGTGTAAAATATATATACTAAAAGGTGATTTGTGTATACGCTTCTCAAATATTTATTATAGTAATACTAAAAAATAACATGAAAACTGAAAAAAAAAAACCCTATATGATATATAAACAATAATACATACCTGTAGGTCAGACTTTGTTCCAAAATTAGCTATTGTAGCCAATTCTTTTAAAGAATCCCACAATTTGCTCACAGCTTTAGCAACAGACATTGGCACCGATATAGCTTTTTTCAGACCAGCTTCCAATGCTGTTTCTCTCCTATGAAATGTAAGAAAAAAACAGAGAAATTGAAGTACAAATCTCAAAAAGGACTAATTTCCACAAAGGATCATGAATGATATATTTCAATTAGTAGTTGCATAATTTAACTTACATTACAATATCTTCTGGAGTTTCCTTTGGTAGTTTCAAAGCAGCCTAAAAAGATTTAAACTAAATGAAAAATAGATAAGCTATAATACACTAAACAAAAACATTTGATAAAAAACATTTCAAATGCAAAATTTAACAGATATTTGAATTTTATCAAATACTAAATAGTTAAAAAACAGATTTACTATTTTAATGATATAAAATCATTTATAACAAACCAATGTTCAACATAACTATCTAAACACAGAACAAAATGATCTAAAAAACTATTGTTTTTTTATTGTGTCATTCATTTTTTTTTTTGTTCGCAAAAGCTAAACAAAAAGAAGGGAGGTGGATAGGAAATCAAAATTTTCCTGCAAGTTTTTTCCATTCTAGCATTTTCCAATTATCTTTTAATCCTTTTGTGAATGATATGAAACTGAATTTAAAACTCGATTTTTCCAATGACCATGAAGTTTCACAAAGTTATTAAACAAAATGTAGATTAAGTTTATTAATTAAAGAAAATTTGATAATTGTAAATATATTACAGAGAGTACTGTGATTTCTTACCATGTAATCATTAAATGCATTTGTGTCTGCATCAATGACAGAAAGCAATTCCTTCATAGCCTCATGCATAACAGGAATGATTCTTCGCATCTGTGAATCATACCTTTCCCACTGACGTTTTCCATAAGTCATTTGTCCCACCATGCAGGATAAAGCAGAACCCTACAATAACAACAAAAAGACAAAACCTAATAAGAACTCTATAAAAAGCCATGGCCATAATCATCACATTAGGAAATTGGGGGGAAAAACCCCAGCTAAGTGAATAATGTCTTATATTTCAATACAAAGAGCCATTAAATCCTGTTGAAGATTTAAAAAAAAAATTAAATCGCTAAATATTTTTATAAAACAAATGGCACACAAAAGTTTTTATTGACAATTGCTCATTTCAAAATATTTCAGAATTGAAATCAAAGATTAAAATAAATTTTAAACAATATTATAATTATAATATTCTTCACAAAAAAATGGATATACTATTATTATTTGTACATATTTATTTATTAATTTTGGAACAATGTTTTTCAATGCTGAGAGTTTAGACCGATATAGATAAATTGCAAATTATTTTAAGATAAAGTATAGTTTATCAAATATCACAAACTGGAGGGATAAATTTGTGTTTTATGCTTTGCCACAAGGAAATTCATTTCTTAAATATTTGGAATTTATGTCTAATAAAAATAAATGAAGAATTTGGGGGAAAGATCACATTATTTGCAGAAAATACTGCTGTCTTTGAAATAATAGCTAAATTTATAATTATTTACATTACAATAATAAAAACAATGGCCATTATAAAAATATGACTATTAAGAATATAAAGAAAAACATTAAATGAAAAGAAATTTTCACATATATACTTGGTCTCAGTAACATAACTATATTTAAAAACATAATAATAATAAAAATTAGTGAATAATTTTTGTGTGCCTTATTGATGTAATTAAACACAGAAATGACTATTGTTATAGATTTACAAATAACAGCTTTTTTTTTGGAAATTTATTAAATATAAATGTAATAAAAATTTTTAAATATTACACTTTAAAACATTTACTCTGTCTCATTATTTAATTTAGCTATTTAAATAAGTAATTCGAAGTTAAAAAAACTATATAAATATCTGAATTTTCTTTTTAATTTCCTTTATCAGTTAAAAAAAAAAAAGGAAAAAAATCTTCATTTGCTTCATATCCAGAAATGCTGCAATCTGCATTTCTGGATATATTATACATGTGAGGTGTCCAGAAACTAAGTTCCGTTTTTAATTTCTGCCACATGAGCATGACTCTCAAGATATCATACATTCATTTGCGTTTTTTTTTTTTTTTAACTTGCTGGCAAATAGTAGAAGTTATTTTTAGATCCTAGAGCAATTAAATAAATTGCATGTTCAGAATTTCAAATGTTCAAAAAAAATTGAATATCCTGCCACATGCAAGTTAAGTTCTGTCATCTGCTTTTTTAATGCTAGGAACACAAAACCAATTCCCATTCACAGACAAATTTGTGAAGTTAATCATCAGAAAGCAATGAGTGATTTGTTAGGGTATGAGTGATTTGCTAGGGGTATCCAGGAAACTTAGTTCCTGGATACCCCTAGTGTGTGTGTGTGTGTGTGTGTGTGTGTGTGTGTGTGTGTGTGTGTGTGTGTGTGTGTGTGTGTGTGTGTGTGTATATATATATGTTATCATTAAAATATGAAATTTGTTATCGTATAGAATAACTAGTGAAATTATTCAGTTTAGTAAGGGAATAATCAGGCACTTCATAAAATAACTGATAAATCATCATCAATCATTTCATAAAATACCTATTTATTCTATGACATAAAGAATTTCATACTTTAATAATATCATATATAACATTTTTTTAAATGAATTTAGAAGCAGATGTTTAGTTCTTTAATAACAATGTTTTTCTTTATTATATTATAGAAAAAATTCAAATTTTATCCATTATTAAATTTTTTGTAAGATCTATCAGTAGAAAACAATAATCTAAATAAGAAAACATAAACAAAAAAAGAGGCAGTGAGAAGGAGTTTAACCATATATATTTTTAGAAGGAAATATGCAGATACAATATTTTGAGTGTGTCATGCTTTTAAAATTTAATAGGGAAATAAAAACTCGTGCAACTCAGAAGTTAAAGTTATGTTTGATTTCAAGTGTTTAGAAAATAATTACTTCCAGAACACAGATAAATTAAAATTACAGGTATGTATATGTAATTACACGTAGATATATACAATTCAAAATAAGTTAATAGTATAATTAATGAAATTTTACTAGAATAATTTCATTAATTACATCCAGTTAAATGATTTTTAAATCAATTTTTTTTCAAACAGATATTGGCAATATCAAAATCTAGATTAAAATAAATTACCATAGCAGCTACAGCAGCAGCTACAGAACCTCCACCAGGAGCAGGTGTTCTAGCTGCCACAGTTTTCACAAAATCTTGAACACTCTTGTTTACCAGGGAGCCACTATCATCATCAGGAAGCATATATTCAATAATTCGTTCTTTAGGGTTGAAAGGTCCCAATGAATTCAAACCCAATCTGTTGATTGCCTGTATTGTTTAAAATTAATTGATGATTTATTTATATACATAAAGAATTATAAAATTGTATTATAACATATAACAAAAAGTTATATAATTATACATTAACATACCAAATGTATCTTTTGGTCTTCCTCTAACACGAAGAGATTTTCCTTGTTTATATAGAAATCAGCAACTTGTAGGATTGCCCTCAATGGAACAATGCCAACAATTTGAGACCCAGTCACAGCCAATTTAAGGTCTTTAGCACCTTTACAAACCTTAAAAAAAATTCGTTTTAATAAAAACATATAATAGCCTTGAAAAAAACTTTTTTTTCTAACAATGGTTTTTAATTATAAGTAAAACATGCAAAGTAAAGAAATTGCAGAACAATAAAATACTGAATATTTCAAGAAAAAAGAAAGAAACTAATCTTTCACAATAAATAACAAAACTATGAGGTCCTCATTATAAGGAGGTTGTGAAAGATGAATAATCAATACTTTAGATAAATTTTGCAATGTCGGTAAAAGAAAGCAATTGAGCAATTTATAATGCTTGATTGCTTAAAAAAATTTATTATAAACATAACCAATGTTATTCTTTCCATCTTCTTATCATTAATAAAAGATTCATTTTTCTGTTTTGTTTTAAAGGAAAGGAAAAAAAAAATCTTTCTTAGATGGTATCTAAATTTAATTAATGAGTGAAAACAGTTTAAAAAGCTTAGTTCGAAGGCACATTATACTTCAATGCATAGCAAAGCAATGTTTTTTTCTCTCACACTATAATTATACAAATATAGAGCCATTGGCATGGCTAAAATTTTAAGTACAATTCTTTTAGGCTGCTAATTCAGAATAAACTCAAAACCTTTTTCTTTATGCCTGGAGTCTTACCTCCTCATAAGCAATATGTATAGGAGTCACATCATGATCTGTAAGATTAATAGAAACTTGTGCAATATTCGCTTCATCCAACCACCATCCAATTGCTTGGCATTTTTTTAGCTTTCCTGGCTGTAGGGAAACAAAAATAAGCCTTAAAGCAATCAATATTATTTAAACAATTTCATCAGAAAAATTTACAAAAATAATAAACAAAATACATTGCTATTACAGTTTAACTAACAGAAATAAAAATAATATTCATAATGAGAATTTAGGCACAAATTTATATAGTAGTTATAAAATTAAATTGTATAATTACATAATTTAGATGTACATATTCATATTTATCACAAATATCTAATATTTATTATCAGTAGCTTTGCATTACCTTCAAACTTTTCACAATTATAGCATCTAAATCACTATGAATTAAAAAATAATATTTTTTATTACAACTCAATTCAATTTATACCTGCTAATTAATGTGATGCAATATTTTCAAAGTAGAAAGAATTGTAATTTTGTAACTTGATTTTATATTTATCAGTTTTCTGATCATTAAATTATTATCATATTAATAATATGCTTAAAAAAGCAGGTGAAATAAATGCTTATTCATTTATAATTTAATTTTAAAAATTAGAGTTAACAAATGTTAAGTAATTAAAAAAATGCTGAATACTCAAACATAGTTGAGAATGCTTGATTATGTTCTACTAATACAAAATCAACATTATTCAAATATTTGCTCAATGTATCAAAAAGAAAATAAACCACTAAAATAATAAATCTAATAGAATTTTATACAAAACTTTCTCTCAATGATACCTCTTCTTTGCTTCGTCCTTGTTCTCGAATGTCCAATGCAATCCGATGTGCTTGTTCTTTTGTACCAAGTACATTTACATTATAAGCTATTAGAAACTTCCTAGCACCAGCCATTGTTGCACCCCAGTTGGGAACAAATTCAGCAGGTCCGAAGTCTGGATGCCATTCTGGTTTCACAATCTAAAATGTGTAATACAATGTATTATATATTTCAATGAATACACTTTGAATACAAAACCGTTGAATATTAAAGTGAGCTGACATTAGTAAATAAAATCACTTAAAACTGTTCATGAATAACATTTCATGTGCAGAGACAAATTTTTTTCTTCATAATTCTATGAAAGTGTTTAACATTAACCTTTCAAAAACATCAAATAATTCTTTGAAGCTATACATGCTGAAGAAAATAATAAAAAGAATTATAAGTATACTAATCTTCCTACAATATATGATTCTATTCAGGAAAAATAGAGGTAATTGAAAAACTATTTTATTGATTAGAGTTTGGAGATAGCACAACTAAAACCAAGATATTATTATTACATCTTGCAGATGAAATGATAAAAAATTACTGCACTTTTCTATAACAAATTTAATATTTTTTTACGAGCTGAGCAGTTCCAGTGAGTTCTCAATAGACCAAGCAGGAAAAAGTGCAATTTTTTTTAACTAATTTTGTATTCTATTAGTTGTTATAAATGAGGAACATAGTTTCATTTCATTTATTGTGCTAAAAAAAAAAGTATTATTTCACACCAGCATTTATACTTTAAAATTCTGACAAAGAAAGCATAATTACATGTTTGTATCCTCAGAAGAAAGCATAATTACATATTTGTATCCTCAGAAGAAAGCATAATTTTATTCTAGTATACAGAATAATTTTTTTAATCGATGAATTCAAGAATATAGAGCATGGAATGGCTGAACATATATCAAACTTTTAACACAGATGTTTAAAATTCATGAATGGTGTTGTCTTGTTGACTTTGAAAATTATAGACAAATATTAAATATTGATTCTTTCATTGAACAGATTCACTTAATTAATATATTTGAATGAATTTAAAAAAGAATTAGATATAAAAACACAAAATTTGATAAATTGCAATAAAACAATAATACTCAAAATGTGATAATAATAATATTTAAAATGATTTCTCTTCACAATTAGTATCAATCAAATATCAATTAGCAATAAGATTCTTCTTTGATGTCATTTCTATATGCCAAATAAAATACTGCATTTGGTAAAATGTCTTTTTACTTGTAAACGCTTTATTGCAATTTTTTTTTATAATACTAATAAAAATACATTAGAATTGGTAAATTTTTAACAAAAAAAAAATGTATTCTATATTATTAGAGAGGGAAAAATATGGCCCACAAATAAATGTATTTAAAATGATATCATGAATAAGTTCTGAACAAATAGCAATTCCTTTAATGTCAAACATAAGAATTTTAAATTCCATTCATGCTAACTAGAATTCTTCCAAACAGCAAATAATTAAATTTATATGCAATGAAAATTACAATTTATACCACAAGAATATATATATACTTTTACATCAACTGTATGCCAGCAATTAATCAACAAAAAAAATAATCAAAAATGTCATAATTATTGTAACCAATAATTAATCAGCAAAGATGTTGTGTTAATCATTTGACTATGTTTGCTAATGACTTGCAATTGAGCCTAAAATTCGGCAATGCCATGCATTTAAGCTGAAAGTTCACTAATGGCATGCATATGGTTAAACGAAAGTAACAAAAAATATTTTATCTTTTTTTATCATTTATAAAAGTAAAAGAAAGGTTCAAGAATTAAAAAAAGGAGAGCTGTTTTTCATAAATGAAATGATCAGATTTTGTATTTAAAAAACAAACCAGGTTCTCATTCCTCAAATCTAATTTCAAAAAGATGAAATTCTGAACATTATTATAACAAATCTGTAATCAAAAGGATTGAAACAGCAAGAGAAAAAAAAAAATTCAAAAGAAAAGTGCAACAACTATTTAAACAGTTAAAAAGTTCAGATTGTTTACAATCATTTGACATTAAAAAAAAAAAAACATTTTAATTTAGACCTTTTCAATAGATTTTTAAAATCTTAAGCAAATTATTTAAACACTAAATAATTGAAAAATAGTTTCAAACAAATATATAAATTCCTTATTACCACACAACTACTTTCCTATTTTGTATTTTTTGCCACATTGACTTTCATTAAAATAAAAAATAGTTACATTTAGTGACAGCTAAATGTGAAGCTATTATAGGTTATAAATATTTTTTACAAATGCAGAAGTATTTATAAATTTGTATACACTATTTTTTTTAATTCGAATTTTACTTTTTTTTTTTTGTTGCTCATTTTGATAAATTTTACTGCTTAAATAAGTAAAAAAAATTATGTTGGTAATGAAATTTCAAATAAAGCATTAAGGATAGAAAAACAAAACTTGCTGTTGAGATATTTCAATAGAATGGGTTTTCAAAAATTATAACCCAAAAGTTCACTCAAGATCATGCAGAAAAATATTAGAAGGAAAAAATTTCTTAAGGAGCTGTAGTTCTTTTCTTCATTCGTCAACATTTAAAATAAAAAAAAATCATTGAAAAAAAATTCTTAACTTAAAAGGCATTAGCAATTTTTTAAATAACTATTTTCTATTGGATTTGATTAATTATCTTTGATTAACATTTCATATCCTTATTTATTTTCCATTTTGAGTTTGTAGCATTTTTTAAAGACAAAAAATTAGATTTAAAAAAAGTTTAAGTAGCATTGATATATAATAAACATCAATCAATAAAGTGATGTCAAAATATTTGATATGTACAAAAATATATGATTAATGAAAAAAAACAACAGAGGGATACTTAACAGCCTTGTGAAAACTACAATACTCACTGAAATACCTTTTCAAGAATTCCTTCATATTCCCCAGCTCGTATCTGAGGAACTGTTTTTCTATATTCTTGTTCTGATGCAAAACCATATAAATAGACTAAAATGAATAAAAATACAATTTATGAAAAATATGTTTTATAACTGTCTTTTGTATTTATAAAAAATAAGCAATTTTATATACCTGGAACTTTTAATTCTGCAGATAATTTTTCTGCAAACTTTCTAGCACAAAAAATGCATTCTTCCATTTCTACATTCTGAACTGGAATAAATGGGCATACATCCAAAGCTCCTAACCGAGGATGCTCTCCTAAAATTTGCAGAAATATTATTTAAAAATTTAATAATTGTCATTCTTTTATCCTTTAAATAATAAGTATATTTATTATTAAAAGTAAAGAACATCTTTTTTTTTCCCTTTGAATGATTTAAAATCCCAAAATATATTCTATTATGAATATTATTAAACTGTTTTTTGTAATATAAAATGATGTCAATATGCTTAAAAGGATTTTTTTACACAATTTCTAAATGGAAATATATGATTTGAGAAAGAGACTTATGTGGTCATGTGAATCACAGCAAAAAATTATAAATGAAGATGTCTAATATCAATAACAATACACTTTTAAAATATATACACTGATAATATCTTAGAAATTATTTTAAAATTGTTTAATTAAAAAAGGCCACACAAAATCTCTAAGGAAGAAAAAGATTTGAAAAATTACAATAATTTTTAAAGCCTCAAAATTATATTTTATGCAATAAAGATATGATAGTCATTAAATTATTTTGAATTTCTGGAATCCTCCAAAAATATAATAATATCCCTAAGATTTTTCTACAAACATATTGCCTACATATTTTATTTATAAGTTAAAATAAGAAGTAAATAATAAGTTAAAATAAGAAGTGAATAAGAAGTGCAACTTCATGACCAAATACTACATGTCAATCAATGTTTTATTCATCAAAATTATGTCTTTTGTAATATGAATTTTTCTATAATTCTTAGAATTACCAACAAAAGGCAAATATAATAATCCAATATCATACTTTTTTCACTCAAGTATTTGATGCATTGAATTATTCATTCCAAGTACTAATTAATTAAATTCATAATTAAAAAAGGATAAGAAACAGTGACCTTTTTTTCCAAATACATTATGAGTGTCTGGTCATTTATAAATATTTATTTACTGATTTTTTAATAGCATATTCATTTTGTTTTTATAATATCTTATAGTGAGATTTTTGTAATGATGAGATTTATTTTCTAACTTGCTTTTTCTCTTCATTGTGTATTCACTATTTCCTCATAAAAGTCTAAAATCTAATTTGATTTTTTTTTCTTTTGCATTCAATATGTAAGAAAAATAATATAGATTACCTAGAAAATACCAAAATTTTCTTAGAGAATGCTAAAAATTTTTAAATTAAATATTAAGTTTTAATATGTATTCATTAACAGTATGACCAGATTATTTACTTAAATAAGCTTTATACCAAAAATATATATAATAAATAATAATAATAAATGTATTTATATTAAAAAAACTGAAACCTTTATGCTTGGCCATGTCAATAAGTTTAAATGCAACTCGAGCAGCATTTAATGCACCTTCAATTACTGCATCAGGGTTTCCAACAAAGGTATAAACTGTTCTATTAGTGGAAGGCCCAGGATCAACATCAAGTAAAGAAACTCCATTTGTAGAACGAATAGCTGCTGATATGGCATCTATGATCTTAGAGAGAAAAATATACCAATTTTATTTAAAATAAAGGTAGAATTAATTCAGAAATTGTATTAAAGAAAATTACAGATGAAATATTCATTATTTTTTCAGATAAGAAAAGGAAATGCATAATAAATAATCCCTTTATTCAATAAATTTCTGACATTGTATAGTTTTAAATTCTGTATAGCAAATTATTACTTTATTATTAAAGTAAGATTATATCAAAAAATCATACAAATTTTTGGAATAGGTTTACATCAGATAAAACCACATCAGTATTTTATCTCCTCAATACAAATAAAGCAACAGACTATACAAATTAGCTCCTTTAATGCTTCACTTGCAGCATTCATTTAATCATATATTATTAAAGATATAATTTGCTATAATATAAATTTCTCAAGCATAAAAAATTGCCCAAATTATATGTAACTTTAAAAAAAAGGAAATAAAACTGTCCATTCACATTTAATAACCAGTCTTGAAATAAATGTTCAAAAAATTCTTGATTATTTTACCATATGCAAGATAAATTTTAAACAGTTGCATAATTTGATAAATTATATAAGTATTTATTTTTTATATTGAAAGCCCGAATACTTTCTAAACAAGAAATTAATGTTGTTATGATAAATTGCTTATTTTTTTTATATTTCCTATTTTAATAAAGAACACATGATTATCAATACAATTTCCAATATTTTTTTCAATTAACATATCAGACTCAAAAAAAAAAAAATCAACTGAGATTCATGCAAAATACATTCTTTTTAATTCTATTTCTTACACTTATTTCAGATACAAGTATTTCAGAATTACTAATGTAATTATGTACATTAATTAATGTACATAAAAACTTAATTGCAACATTAATGACACAAAATCTTACTTCTTGATTTTGGCCCTCAGAGAAATTTGGCACACATTCAACAATTTTTGACTTCATGATGTTAAATTATTTTTTGAATGCTTTAAATTAATTTTTCAAGAATACTAGGGACGAATCATAGATCCAGCAATTTGAAGCTTTGTCACTACTCTGCTTCCAAGATGCACAACTTATACGAAATGCTGAAAGTTATATGGCAAGGTCAAGAAAATGATTGCGCTGATATGTTTTCGGAAGATAGTAACTGAGTAAACAACAGTATAGAATGGCACATGTTTCCAATTTAATGGTATTTGATATCATTCGGTTTGGTAAGATATATTTCTCGAATTGATTGTTAAGATATGATTGCGCGGATTATTCCCACGGGTTCTTCAGATTTTTAAAAAAGATTTGGGATAAGATTTTCTATTAATTTCTTCACATATTTGCTTTTAAAAGGCAATATAAGTTATTTCATCTTTCATTTCTAAATAAAATTTATAGTCATAATTCCGCTGTCACGAATCACGCTAAATCGCCAAAAGAACCGCTTTGGCGAGTTTAATTTCTGATTTTCAATCGTCACATGACCTTCTACACCAATCAGAACAATTCAAGATCTTCTCTTTATCGGTTCTGTACTTTGATGGCGGCGCGTATTGATGTTGAAATGTTGGTTTGATTTTTGTTTGCTGTCTGGAATAGTACGATTAAATTCGAAAATGCTAGATATATACTACTTTCTATTTAATGATGAATCTTAATTTATTAAAACCTAATTATTACTATTACCTTACATTTTAGGATATGTAATTCAATTTCACATTAATGCAATATGTTTTTTCAAAATCTGAATTTGAAATTGTATTAATGAAACAAATTCAAAAATCATAAAATACTGACAGTTTTTCGTACTTTTCAGCTGACACTATGGAACAGTGTCTACTGAATCTCAGAGGGGGGGGATTCGTAAATTTGAACATATATATATATATATATATATATATATATATATAATAGCTCAATGAAGTTGATACCGTCTTAAGAGGCTCTTGAAAATGACTGGGCAATTTTTTTATTGATGTGTTAGTGAAAATAATATTTAATATTTTTATTTATTTTATAGAGGAATTCATATAAAAATCTTTTCTCTCTTTCGAAATTGGAAGATAGCAGGTTAAACAGCCGATTTTGCCAAACATATGTCATATATGAGAGTTTGGTAATTAATTTATCGCCATCGAAGTTCTCATACTGGTGTGAGATGGATTTTGGATTGTAAGATTACGGCTCATCTGACACAAACACTTCAGATGTACGAGGTCCATCTAAAATAGCCTCCATCAGTGGCATACCTATATAAAATAGCGCTCAAGGTAAATACCAAAACAGCGTTTCACTTATCTTTCATTTTTTTTTTAATTGCCATTCTTATATTCCCCCAATTTTGTGCCATGGAGGTGGAATATAAAGCAAGCCTAAAAAATTATACATAAAGCATTGTTGTATTAATATGATGTATAGCAGTTGATTAAACCCTCTTATTTAATCACATTGATCTAATAAATTTAATTGAACTAGAAATTATTTCCAAATATGATCTGCAAAAATAGTTTTCACTGTTGAAACTTAAGTCAAATACTTTTTTCATTGTTCCGTCATGTTCTTAAAGAATTTTTCTTCTACTAAAAAAGATAAATCCGTTTCAATAACTTTTTAATAAAGAATTTTAATTTACATTAAAGCAATGAAAAGGTAGCTAATAATGTTATAATTTGCAAATATTAGGTTTTCTTTTTTTTCGCATAAATTAATTTTTGTTTCAGGTCTAAATCTGTTGTAATATTTATTAAGTAAAAATTTTTTTTATTTAAAAGTTTTTTTTTTTTTTTTTTTTTTTTTTTTTTTTGCAAATTTTAAAACTTACAGATATTTTTTACTGGGTGTTTTATAAGCAAATAATAATTCTTCTTATTATAAAAGTTAAGGCATCTGTATCTATTAATCTATTATTTATTTATGCGATGCAAAAAATGTATAATTTGTAATCATTTAATAAACACAATTATTATAAAAATTACAAAATCACTTGTGACTTTAATAGCTAAAATAATAATTTTAATAGTTTTAAAGCTAGATCATTATATATCTCAGACTGATTTATTTGCAAGGATTTAACATTTTTAGATATTATATAATTTATGGTTTTAGCGGACCTCTTCTTGTGCTTCTTGTCATGATGGCAAAATAAATTAATACCAGAAGTACATTTGGCATGCATTTCTTATATAGCTTACAAACTTAAATGGCTACCATGACTATTCTTTTTCTCCATTTTTATATACATTTAATTGTGCATTTTTTAAGATGGTAATTTTACTCATGTTTAGAGTAAAAGCATCCCCAACAATTAATATTCTTCAATTTCAGCGTTTTGCAATTCTGAGTTTTGTATTTATAACAATTATAATACTTTATTTTATTCTTTGATATAAGCATTATGCAATTTTAATCACAAAAATTGTAATCTATTTTTGCCCATTGGATGCTGTTGTTTTGGCATAATTTTATATTTTAATCTCGTAATCCACAGTCAATGTAATAGCTCTTGCTAAAAAAAAAAAAAAAAAAAAAAAATGCCTGCACCAACCAACCATTTAATAAATAACGAATTAAGTATCTAAGTAATGGAGAATTATTTAAATCAGCTTCATGCATGACCAAAATGATAAATAATCTCAGTAAAATTGTATATATTTTTTTTGAAAGTCATTCAGCTTAGCATCTTTTCAAAGATTAAATATAAGGACCTAAATCTTCAACTCCATTTGCTGCAAAACATTCATTTTCATTTCATTTATACATCAAAATTTAATTCTAATTGTAATACATTGTTGTTTTTGTTATTAATATTGTGCTTTGAAATCAGAGGGAAGGATTTTTCCAAAACTTTCTCGCATATTATCTAACAAACTTGTCAGAACAGATTTTACTCAAAATTTCTTATAAATCTTCACATTTGGTGCAAAGACCGTATACCAAATTTCATACGTCTAGCTCAAAATGCCTTTGGACTTATCTTTGTCATAGACAGACAAACGGACATCTCCCAAAAACGTGTTTTTCAAATTGAAGAGGGGGGGGGGGCTTCAAAGCGGGGAGATTCGTCAAAATTTCGAGTTCGAATTTTTTGAAAATTATTAGACTTTTACTATACTTCATATACTATACTTCAGAAGTAACTATACTTCAGAACTATACTTCAGAAAGTAACAATTACTGCTTTCAGCATAGCAAAAATTAAATAAGTTCAGTTACTAATTTACAATAGGTTGACAGTTCGAAATCGATACAATTAACTTGATAGATGAATAAGCTATAATTTTAAATAAATATTTGCTTATAAATAACTAAATAAGGATTATAATTTAATTATAAATATATTAGTGCAAAATTTCAACAGTTTATTTTCATTTTAATAAATGCGGAGCTTTATTTTTTTTTTCTTTTTTTGTAATTTGCCTGGATTTATTCATTTTTTATGAACGAATATCAAATACAGGAAAAGGTAATTAGTGAACAATATTTCTTGCACGATATAAGAATTCAAGGCACTTTTCATAAAAATGTTAGCGTCATATCGCATTTTTCCAGGATAAAAATTGAAAGGTATGAATTCAGTACCAGATATTAAATCAACTTTTAAAAAATCTTTTTAATAAAACACAAAATATAAATCTTTGATTATAATTTTGAAAATAAAAATATATAGAATTATAGAATGTTAACATGTAGTTCAAGAACACATTTTAAAAATAATTGACAATTTTTTTTTATCAAATCAGGATCAGAAATTGGCAATTTAAAACTTGAAGTGTATATTGTTTCTGAATTCTTTCTACTTTAACCCTTTCTAAGGCCATGGGAAGTATGCTTCCCACCAAATTTATCAATCTTTGTATGAAATTGTGTAGGGTGGCATCAGTTCTGACAAATCTTTTTAGAAAGACAGAAACGTAGATGCTTCAGTTCTTTATTTCACACAAAATGATGTGTCTTTATTTGTACTTAGTTATTAATTAACCAAATTAATTAATTAATTAAATTTATCTAATAAGCTAAATGAATCCCTTTTCTTATTTTAATTTCCAGCCTAAAAATATTTAAACATAATATGACTAGAAAAAAAAATAGCCCTTTAAAGGGTTAAGATGATTGCGTACATTCGGGGTCATTTTTTTAAATACTATTTTTTAAGTTTCGTTTACTGATTTCAAATTTAAAAAAATAAAATAAAATAGGATATATATAAAAAACAAATTTCTATATATGTCCTATTTTTTAACTGGCTGATTTGTTGTAAATTTTGACAAAATTTTACCAAAACGGTTAACTACACTAGGGCAATCTTAATTACCTTTACACACTAGGTACTGAACATATTTATCTTCAAAATGAATTAAAATCTAAAAGACTGATTTAGATATAAAAATGTTATGAAGGCTTATATGTTACAATATAGACGTTTTGCCAAATTTTCTAATTATTTTCTAAGAAAAGAGGTTATAAAATATTTAATGTATATCAAAATTTCTACATTGTATGCAAATGCTATATATATAGTATACCTATCTACAATAGTATACAAAACATTCCCAGAAAATTTTATAATTTAAAAAAAATATTATTGGAGATATTATGTTAATGGTTGATAATTTACTTCGAAAAATTAATTTTGAGGAAATGCGTTTAAAATTTGTAGCAACTATAAAAATGTATTTCCTTCGTAGAAAATAGTCTAAAATTTTCTCCATTTATAAGTGAAACCTGTCCCCCTCCCCCCTGCATACATTGAATATTCTTTTATTTCGTTGAGCTCGCATTTTTATTTGGAGAAATTTTGCATGTGATACTGTGTGTCTCTTTGATCTACAAATATGTTCATGATCAAAAAATGTCAGACTTTCTTGCGTATAACTGCCAGCATTCATTAGCAATTTACTCAATACACTCAATATGCCAGTTCCACCTTCATAAACTGAAAAACAGCTAAACGAAATATTGTTTCGAAACTATATTTCAGAGCAAAAAAAGATTTCAGCGACATTTTGTGGGCTGTGGTGGCTTTGTGATAAAGTCTCGGTTTCACGACTGGTGGATTCGAGATTTGAAACCCGATTTCACCGAAGAATTGCAGTGTACGTGGGTCTGATGCATGCCTAATTTGCTGGAGTCAAATTTCCTCCTGCTGATGTGGTGCGGCAGTTTGGAAGTTGGATGTCATTTCAGGTATCGTCCTTGTCATCTAAACGCAGGTCCATTCCAATATAGCCCTAATATTACTATAAAATGGAATGCTAATATGACTAAACACTTAATATCTTGTGTTATTTCATGTAAGGGTTTTTTTAGCAACTTTTGATCATAAAGCTTCATACATTTTAGCTTTATAATATTTAGGATATTTTCAGAAACGTTCAAGAAATACTTTTCCTTGTACCTTTGCCAGTTGATACTTGCTCTAGCTTTTGTCTATTGCTGGACGTTGTCCACGCATCAAATGTTTAATGCGTGAATAATAGTAACAAAAAGTTATAACGACGCCAGATTGTATATTTTTTAGATTATACCAGTTTTTATCGTTGAAATTATCTGTCAACTAAACCTTTTCTATTAATTCCTTTGTTGATTTTGCTCAATTTTCGAAAAAAAAAAAATTCATATAAAATTGAAATGAAGCCTACATTGTGAACAAATGTTCAAGAAAGATGAGACTCTCAATTAATATCCAGAAACTAAGAAAATAGGTTCAAAAATATATTGCTGGGCACAAGCAACATCATAAATATGTTACTCTTAGGTTAAAATTAAGAAATATGGTAAAAAATAAGTTAAAAACTGCATTTTACAGCGACTTTTAGTTGTACACTGAGACATCCAATTAACAGTAGACAGCAATTTTTTTTTTTAATTATCTATATCACGGCTTCTAGATGGCATAAAATGAAAAGAAAAACGATTTTAGAAAGAAAAAATATATGATTGAATTAAAAAATTTTTACAAAATTTTTTTTGGCTTACATAATAAAAAAATACCATTTTCAACTTACGCAATCACTTTAAAACAGAATCAAAGATTTGACTGGGTAAGTTTTCTCAGAAATATTTGCGATACATTGTTTTCTAAACTAATTTAAAGATGAAGGTGTATTTATTGCCTGTGTTGGCGCTTTAAATATAAGCTACCAAATTCAAATTTGGCACATGTGTACCTCTGA
The DNA here is from genome assembly GCF_947563725.1 of Argiope bruennichi. Taxonomy (NCBI): domain Eukaryota; kingdom Metazoa; phylum Arthropoda; class Arachnida; order Araneae; family Araneidae; genus Argiope; species Argiope bruennichi. The sequence continues at coordinate 65,685,914 of NC_079158.1, read as the reverse complement.
GCTCAGAATGTGTCCCTCCGAATGATTTTTAAAAAATTCTAATTCTAATTTTAATTAATTAAAAATTAAGCTGAATGTTGACGTTTTTCACGCGATAACTCCAGAAAATATTATTGCAAAAAAATAGATTTTGCACCATTTCAATTTAAAAAAAATACATATATGTTTTTTGTTATATAAATTTAATAACCGTGCGAATTTTTGCAATTGTTTTAAAAAATATTCTTTTGTCTGATTTTTACTAATAGATTATTGCTTTGAAGATCAAACCGCTTTCATTGTTTCATCAGTTATCTGATCGTGGGATTTTTTTGCATTGCTAAAAGTTAATGAACAAGGTTATTTAATATCTGTATAGTTTAAGAGACGTATAAAGCAATGAAGTTACAATATCTCAACAATTAAAAAATAGACAAAGCGGATATTTACGTTTTTAATAGCGCCTTAATAGCATTTCTAATTGAGGTCACGGGATTGACCTCCATTAGAAAGGTTAATGTACACAATAAAAAGAACATTTGTAAGAGAAAATTAAAATTACACGATTTAAATGTCTGATAATTTGGTGGTATCATGGACATAAAATTATATCCACATGATTTTTAAAAAATTGAAAGATAACCAATATCTCCAACGTGCCAATTTGCCGCCGAATAGTTTTAAATAAAAAGGAAGATCCACCTATTGCGACTAAAACTGAGTGAGTTATGAAAAATTCAATATTATTATCTTTAAAAAAAATCGCGCGATTTTACACTTTATCAACCGTCTCAAAGAAGATACGTCTATCAGCAATTCAAGTTTCCCCTCGGCTGATTAGGGGAAGATTATGAAAATGCTGATTGTTCTAAAATTTTAATATTCAAAACTTCTTACTTTGATCAGATTTGATAGCAGAAAATAAAAACTTTTTTTTTTTATTTAAAAGTTGTAATGTTAAGAATATTTTGCAGAATATGATTCTTTAGAATCAAAAGACAGTATAAAATTTAGACTTCATAAATTTTTAAGTATACTTTCCGAAACAAAATAAAATATTATTGACGTCATTTAAATCCTTTTGAAAGTAAAATTAAAAACTGAATTTTATGATGAATCAAAGAAATTTTTACTGAATAATTGTTTGAGGTATTAAATAAATTTTGAAAATTATACTGCAGTGCACACAAGACTGCGATGCCGAACAATTCTGTTTTCTATACTCAAATTTTTAAAAAGGCATGCTTAGTTTCAACAAAAAATGTTTTTCTATCTGTTGAAGTTAATCATTTTCACTTTAATTTAATTTTCAAATTTTAAAGCTGATATTGAAACTTGGAGATACATAGTACAATGAAGAGAACGGTTTAAGGCTTCTATGATAGCATAAGTTATATGACTAGCAAAACTTGAAGCTTAAAAATATTTTGCTGAAGAAGCTAATAATAGAACAAATTACATAAAATGTTTGATTTAAAATTTTGACGAGCATTAATGCTGGCAAACCAACTGGTCGCCAAAGGCGGCCAGTATGTAATACATATATTTTTTAAAATCATAGTCTCTTTCTTTTTGTACTTATCTTTCTCGAAAATATCATGTTTCATGTTTATTTCATTTTTTATTGAGTCGTGCTAAAAATCATACGTTTCTAATTTTCTAAGTTTAATTTGCTGTAAGAGTTAACATTATCTTTGAGTTTTTGTTAACGTGACAGAAATACGTTGATAAAAACTAATTTTCCCCATGTATATGTAACATGCTTGTGCAAGTTAAATTTTACTTTTAATTTTTGTGAAATAAATTGTTGGAAAAAAAATATATATTTCTAAAAATATCTTTTGAAAAATGATTAAAAATAGAAACTTAAATTTATAAGTTGAAAAACTGATATCATTGAAAAGATGATTAAACGATGTAAAAATCATTTTTATATAGTAATATTTTCGAATGTTACCACGGGAAAATACCAAATCATTTTTAATTCCTTTTAGTTCATCTTTAATCAAATAAAATTTTCCACCAAAAAAAAACTATTCCGAGATGCACAATCTCTCTTTCCAAAGTATATATGTACAAAGCTTGATACATATAAACTTCGTTAAACATATATTTGTGTCGAACCAGCTGGTCGTCAAAGGCTGCTAGTAAAATAAATAAATAATTTTAAAAGTTCATATATTCCTTTTTTTTTTTTTTTTTCATAGAATGAAATCTAAGAAAATAATTCAGCAGTCGATGTCGAAATTATTAAAAATATTTTTAAAAAAATGGAAATAGAATGACGATTACACCTCTTATTTTTCATGCTAAATAATGAAAAAACTTACTGAGTTTAAAATAATTTATATAAATTTCAAAAATACTACTCCAATATTAAATAAAGGCAAGACTAAAATGCTTCCTTTTGTTTAAAACAAAAATAAGATTTCGCCACTCAATTTCAGAATATAAAAATATTTTGAGTTGAAATTTATACCATTTATTTTATCTTAGAATTCAGTAAGCTTATATAATTTTCAGTCCTATCCACGTGAAACTATGTAATAGGGTAAGTTCATTTCTCATCAGTTTCAGACAACATGGATACTGTAATCATTTGAAAAGTAATTCAATATTTTGTAATCCAGCTAACAAAAATAATCTTTTCGGTTGTCGAAATAATTCGTAATTTGGGGTTTATTATTCGTTAAAGGGTGGCTTTTGCTTTCATTTTAAAGAAAAAAAAAAGTAGAAAAAAGAGATTAAAAGAAAAATTAGATAAATAGCGAAATTCGCTAAATAGGAATTCGTTAAATCGGCGCCTGACTGAACTTTTTCACACTTATAGCAAAGAAAAGATTGAAATATTTTGAAATTGTTGTATACGATTTCGGAATATCTTTTCTTTATTCTATTCAGGAAGAAAAGAAAAAATAAATGCAAATAAATTTTCTCTGAACACATATATTTGTGTCACTTAGATTTCCTTCCTTTTTAAATTAAATTTTTAAAAATCCAATAATCAATCAATAAAAGTATTTATTTATTATATAAGTGATTAGATTATTTAGTTTAGTTACATTTACATCTCATTTTTAAACAACTCGAAGGTTACTTTGGAACGGACCTTGTAATTTTCAACTATGAGAGCAGAAGACGAGGACAGTACCTGAGGCGGGATTACCTTCTCCGAGCTTCCGCTCCACGTCATCGAGAGGACATTTGGCTGAGATTGACTGAAAGTGCACCTGACCAGCTTACGTGGTGGTTCTTTAATGAAACTGCGTATCAAACCTGGAATTTTCTGGTTCTTAACATCTGACTGCGGGCCCAGAAGCTTGATTCGACGCTAGAGAATTTTTAATAAAGAAATACTCTAAATGAAATTCTTAGTATTAATTAAAACATTTAATTTAAAATTAATCCTTTAAAAATATTCTCAGAAATGTTTTTGCGCTCATTTACTCGTACATCGATTTACACAACAGCTACTGAAAAAAAAAAATATATTAAGGGAAATTTAACCCCTTAACTAGTTTGCTCTTACGCATCGATGTATAATATTTCTGTAGCAATTTGAACGGCAATTAAGCCATTTATTATTATCATAATTCAGCACAATAATTGAGTGATATAAAAGAATATCTCAAATATTCAATGGATTCTCATTTGAAATAAAGGGAAGAAAATTCTTAAAACAGATGTCATTTGAATAAATGATAGAGAATATAAATCAGTTAAGGGTTAAACCTCAACTCTCGAATATCGTAGTTTAGTAACATATTAGGAATGATTCGTCTTTCTTTATATTATTCTTAAAAAATTATTTTTAATTATCGCATTGATAAAGCGCACGCCCACGCACGCACACACACACAAACGCGCGCGCGCAAATATATTAAATATCTTTGCAAAACACTCGTGTGTATAAACGTACTTATAAAAGCAATGAAGTGTATCTTGTGAAATCCGCTTAAAATATTTTTAAATATTTGTTAAAATTAAAGCAAAATTGTAAAAAAATAAGTATCAAAGCTAAGCTTAATATTTTCCATTGAAGCTGACGAAAAAAACTTAATTTTCAATTAATTTTTGTTAAAAAATGTTATTAGAATTTGAAAGAGTCTTCCTTAATAAACGTCTGTTACCCAAAAAATCTCACTTTTGTAGCTCTAAATGCAAAACGGTTGAGTGTTTTGTACGATTTTTAATCTTGTATTTCGCAATTTCAAATTACAGATAGAAAGCTAGATAATAAATAATATCATATTAAGGAAAAGGTTGTGAATAATTAGATTAAATACTTCTAATCAAGAATGACATTCCTTAAATCTGTTACACCTATTTTTGTTGTTGCTGTTATTAAATTTTTGTCAGACAAGAAGGAAAAAAAGTCAACTCGCAATACTAAAAATAATGAATGTAAAAAAAAAAAAAATTATAAATAAACAAAAAAAAAAAAAAATCAATTAAAATATTTTAGAAATTTTAAATAGCTAATTTAAGGGTCGATTTTTTTTTTTTTTTTTTTTTTTTCTATTTCTTTTCCTCCGAATATTAAGGAATCTAAAAGAAAGTCCCCATGTGTGTTTCCGCTATCTAATAATTTTTTTTTTTTTTTTACTTGACTCCACAGTCTAAGAAGCCCAATTAAAAAAACTGCTGTCGTCTTCCTGGAATGCAGATTGATGTTTATCGAACATTGTCAAATGCTTTTTAAACCCAGTTTCAAATGAGTGCGAGGAAAAAAAAAAATTATCTCTTTACCTGATTTTTTTTTTTTTTTTTTTTTTTTTTGTAATGCTACCAACAAACAATTAGAAACGCGGCAAGAATTTATTCATAATTAATTTTGAGAATTTCATAAAAAAATAAATTCATATCAACGAGCAGGAAAAAAATAGATAAATTCTGCGTGGGAAAGAAATTTAATAAGAATGAACAAAGAAAAAAAAATCTCCCAACTCCATTATTTCTATCTCTAATTTCAAAAATGTCATATGAGGATGAGGGTGAATTCTTCTAATAAGATTTTTTCGTCTAACTGATACATGCTTGATTTAAAAAGCAGGACGACTAGGACGGAACGTTCTAGGAGTCCCTGAGCACTCAGCCCACAACCTCATACACTAGGAACTAAATTTTTATATTTCTTTCATGTTATTTATTATAATCACTAAGAGAATTTATTTTGCCATTTAAATTTCAAGGTTCATAGTGTTAAGGTGCTTTTATTATTGAGTAGTAGAAAAAAATAAAGGGGGGGGGGAAACCCTGCAAAAAAAAAAGGTTTGACATATTTTATTTACTACTAATAACTGATTTATCTAACTGGGATTCTATTGCCGCCATTTCTTCTACGATGCCGTCATGCCAGGGTGGACTCAGTTTAAAAAGCAGGGGGAGGGGGGTTAAAAATTGAAACTCGGATCCCATTCCTGAATTCTAAGAGATTATAGTCTCATAGAAATTTAGGTCTCCCACCATAATTTGTAAGAAGTTGCAGCTATTAAGAAAGTTTAAATATTAAAGTTCTTCGTTAAAAAAAGTGTTATAATTCTTCTAATTTGAATTATTTATATTAATTATCATGTGATTTCGAATTCTAAAGACCAAAATTGAAAAAAGCAGAATTTTCTAGAAGTAGGAAAGGTGGTTGAATGAAGGTTGAATGAGGTTACCACTGCAATAAGTAAAATTTTTTTTTTTTTTTTTTAATGATGACTCTTACCTAAAACGACAACATTTAGGAAGGCAAGAAAAAATGACATGTAAAACGCAGAAAAGGGTAAAAGCACAGATCGATTACCAGACTTTCCGGGACCTCCCAAGAAGACACCTTTAAAGAATGTAATTGCACTGACCACAAGCTTTAAGAAGATCCCACTTCCTGTAAGATTACGCCAGCTACAAGGATCAAACATCTTAATTTATTCTTTTAGCCTTAAAAAAGGAAGATCTGACAATGAATGAAACACATCTGGGGTCATCTCATTGGTCCAGAAAAAACGTTTAAGATTTCGGGGGCTCTCTAATAGTATGACTAATATTACTTTGTGTCTTCGCTAAAGATGTAACACCTTCAATTGTCCTTTTAGTTTTCAGTAAAGGAAAGTATTCCGTTGAATGCCAGAACTTCTAAACCCACTCTAGGCATCTACCATGAAACTCAAGGTGTCCTGTGATCACAGGGAGGAAGGTTTGCCCCTAGATGACCGCTTCCCTTGTAACAAAAGGAGAGGAGTTCTCATGAATCTTTCGTGACAGGTGGTTCCATGCTTGTTAGTATGTACTTTCTGAACTATTGTGGTTTTTACAACTTTCTTTGTAGTAAAAGAGGGGACAAATTATTGATTGATAGGTTGATGGACACGCTCCATTTCTTACTTGTGAGAATGTTTGTTGGGTCTTTTTTTCCCATTTTGTGGTCTTGCATCTTATCTTTGCCTTAAAATTTGTTTAAATGGGACTCTATTGTACAGAGAGTGAGTTAGTAATTGATTTTTTTGTGGGATATTGTTGAATTTTATTCTGATTTTTAATTCATTTGGTTGATTTGAGAAAGTAACATTCTGCTGTCGGTAATAATATGGGCTTCTTTACTAAGTGAAGCTGAAAATTTACTGTAGCATACTTAAATTGATAATGCTTTATTTATCTATTAACTTTTCGCTTGTGATTTTTATTAATAAATACTATATACTGGTTATCCTTTCTAGTTGTGACCCAGAAGCTTTATTCTAAAAAGTACGAATTAGGCACATATTTCCAGTTGGAAAAACGCTTCAAATGAATTAAAGAATTGCATTTTACGTTGTTTTAGTTAATAAACGCACTGCTTAAAAATTAAGGAATCTCAATTTTAATAGTACATCCCATCTTGCAGAATATTGTAATTAAGATTAATTAAGGCTCTTGGTATAGAATTTTACTGGGCACTCACACATATCGATTTATCATGTTTTAAAAAGAGTTCAATTTCGAATACTTTTATTCATTACTAAGGAGTTTTATTTACAATAACGAACGCGAAAAACATTGTCAGGAGAAATTACAGATTCTTTGCAAGAAAAAAAAAAGATGTAACTGTCCTTTACCAGCAAAATTACTTTGTGAATAGCTTTGAATAAATGGCAATTATTTTTTCTACATAATACTTAATAAGTTATAACGTTAAAAATAATTCAGTATTAAATATTGAAATATAATAATAAAAGATAAATGATAAAATAAGATAAAAAAAGAAGAAGAAGAAAAAAAAAAACTTTGCTTCGGGGCGTTTTTTTATTCTATGCCCCCTCCCCCTCTCACGACCTCTAAGTCTATCCCTAAGTTCACCCCTGATCTCCTTGTCCTAATAGTTATGTAAGTAAAATTTTGTTGATACTCTAAAATTTTGTGCAAAATTGTCCCAAATGTTGATATGGTGTCGAAGTTTGGGAAGGAAAGAATCACCCCAATTTGTCAACGTCATTTAAACGCCATTAAACGTCATTAAAATTATAATGTTTGTCCAAAAATAGCCCTCGTGTAGTTTTAAAAAGCGACTTTAATCTAAGTAAATTAAACATATTAGTCATTATGCACTAAAACATGAGCAAGATTCCCCCCCCCCTAACTCCCAACCTGCACAACGGAGATCCTTCAGTCGAAAACAAAGAAAAAGATAGCTGAACGCAATCGTATTTATTTCTTTGAAAAAAGACACCAGAAGGTTACGATCAGTTTTCAGAATCACTTTTCGAAACAACTCACTTTTGCAGAGGCGTCCTACTTATGCTCAAATAGCAAATTAGGTTTTAAAAAATGACAAAAAAGAAAAGCTAAACGCACTCAAAAGAATTGCACAAGCTGAAAATACTGTAATAGGTGATGTTGTTGATTTATAAAGAGACGTAGAAGTCATTGAAAGAATTTTTTTTTAAAAATCTTGTTTATAAGTTTTCATAGCTTGTAGAAATAAATAAACAGCTTTCGACTTAACATTACTTTGTAACAGCTCCTCAACAAGAACAGTATTATCATAACTTCTGCATAGTTAATGTCATTACATATCAAACTCTATTCTACTAGAGAAGTGGCAGTTTCGTCGGGCGGATCGTGGATTTCGCGCACCCCGTATGATTTCGTTTTCATAAAATAAATTTAAAAAAAATATATCAAAAAACAAAAATGAAAATATTTTGCGAAAATTTTTTACAATTTTTCTACCAACTATTAATTAATAAAATTTTAAAAAAAATCATTCATCTGTTTTTATTATTCTATTTATCTTGCCAGGTGTGTAACAAAAGAAAAGTACAAGCGCAGAACAATTTTGAAAATAATAATATAAATCACGAGAGGGGGGTGCTATTTCTTGTTTTTTAATTAAAGCTTTACGATTTTAAAATCGACTCCTTTTCTAAATAGGCCTTTGTTAGGCAGTTTTTGTAATGTAAGTAATTTGTATCACAAAACATAAGATTTACTCATTGTTCACCTCTATGTCAATATTTTTGAACCGATATTTAGGTATATTTAATATTTTTAAAATCGATTGCTGTCTACTTGCAAGCTCAAATCATATTTTTAATTTTAATACACTTAAAATTATAATTAAATACTTTTTTCCGACTCAAAATTAAATCAGTCGAATAACAATTTAGATGTCCTGTATCAATCAATGGTGCTCTTATGCCATAGTTCAATTGACTCATCGGATAAGATGATCCTTGGTACGGCCGGCACCGATATCATTCTCGTCATTTGTTCGTGTTTCAGAATTAGGGAAACTTCTCCTAAAATGGTTCTCATACACCTTTAAAATGGGATATTAATCTAATTAAACAAATTGGGAAGATTAGATTTTCTAAAATAATAATTTCTGTAACAACGTAACTATTTTGATATTTTTTAAAGCCATTCATAACGATTATAATATTCATTTTATACTTAAAACGTTCATAATTATGTTTTTGGGAATCGATTAGATTGCTAACTAGTGGGAGTGGATTGCTGAAACTTTCTTTCATGCTCCCTGATGCAAATGTTACTCTCCTGCCCTTACATAAAAATTGTGGACTTTGAGCCAAAAAAAAAATTAAAAAAAATATGCTGCATAGAAGTTGAAGTTATTCCTAAGTAATTATATGTAAAACATAACTGAACTGACATGACTCAGAAGTTTGTCGATATATCCTAATTATTCAAATAAATGGATTAAACTATTTATAAAACTAAGTCAATATAGCAGTTATTATTAACAAAGATATAGTTACATTATATAAAAGTATTTAAAATTGTATTTTAAAATGTAATGACTGACATATCGCCATTTGCATTAATTGTGATTATTTTAAAGGGGGGTATATTATTTAAAGGGGGGTTTGATATTATTTAAAAATATCAACTGTAAGGGCCCTCCGCAAGTTTGTTCCGGTTCTGACCAATAGAATGCATATCGTTTTTTTTATATTTTTAATATAGCAAAATTTTCCCATAAATATATGTTTAAATTTCTTATTTAAATTATTTTTAATGGTTTAAACTATTAATAATATATAAAATATTTCCTGAAAAATAATAGCAAAATTTCATTAAAAACATTCAAAACGATTTTAAATTTTGAAAAACATTTTTTATGATATATTATTACAATGTCTTTTAATAAAAGCTGTATTTAATTTCAGTATACAGTTCTATGTATTAATACCAAACAAGAAATGTGCCTTGCCTGTCTGTCCATTGCTGCATTTACAGGTCAAACCATTAAAGTTAAAGTTACCAAACTTGAGACTAATATATTTTGGAAGAAGCAATTTTTCTAAATTTGATTTAGTTTTAATTAATAAAAAAATAAAGCTAAATTGTGTTGGTAGTGATAACTTTTAAAAATATTATCTTACACAAAGATAATTATCAAATACCTTATATCTCAAAATTTAAAATTTCAACTCGTATTTTTTCAATGTTATATTTAGCTGTGTAATTTTCCTCCAAGGTTTTTTTTTTTTTTTTTTTTTTTTAATTTTTGCGTGTGATTTATAACAGTAGTTTCATTAGTTAAAATTTAACTCAGGCCTATTTCCCTGCTTCATCAAATCTTTAAAGCATTTTTTCCCCCGTCTATTGACAAAGTCTATTGTATCTTAGCTAAATTAATTTAAATCAAGAATTTTATTTTTCCCTTAAGCAACGGAAAGGTAGTAATAACTTACGAATAATAGATTCTCTCTCATCATAAGTATAAGGAAACTTTTATTTTCAGATTAGATTTTCCATGTCATATATATTAAGTGCATATAAATTATCTAGGATTGTTCAAATCTTCTAAAGTTACAGATAATCTAAATTATGCATGCGCAATATTTGTCTTAAAATAGCTCACCAAACAACTCAACTACAATTACATAATTCTATTCAACTCCAGAAAAGCTATAAATTTCTTAAAAATTCAAAATATTTTCATTTATTAAAGTTTAATACTGAATTCTTAGTTTTATTTTTTAATACAGTGTATTAATTAATTATCTTTATTTAATTTCAAAGCAATATCTTTGAATTTTTAAAGACGTTTTTAAGTGCAGGTAATTTTTTATAAAAGTAAACATTTTAACCAATATTCTTTATTTTTTTATATTTTCAATTATTGAGATATTGAATACTGACTTATTTTCTTCAATTTAACTCGATGAAAAATAATTAAGAGAATATTTGAAGAATATATATATATATATATATATATATATATATATATATATATATATATATATATATATATATATATATATATATATATAAACCCTACGTATCTTAAAGGCTATTTTGAAAAACCGCAAAGCTAATATTATGAGAGATTTAGTTATATTAACGTCCCGTTTTAAAGCAACGATAGGGCTATTTTGGGAGAGGACCTCGTAATTTTGAACTGAGATCAGATGGCAAAGACGACAACTGAATTGCACCCCTTCTCTCCAAACTTTCGCACCACACCAACGGGAGGACGTTTGGCCCCGACTGATTTAACGTGCACCCGATCCGCTTACACGGTAGTTCTTGGGTGGAATCGGGTCTCGAAATCAAGACTTTACTACCAGGCTACCGCAGCCTTAAATATCATGAGGGAGGAAAATATCAAAGTTTCTTTTTTCGGTTGTGATATAAATTTATAAATTCAAATCAATAAATTTTATTTATAAATTAATGAATTTATAAAGAAATTCATTCCAACTCAAAATATAACCGGCGTCTTCTCCGCAGATACACATTCACTACCCTATTTCATGTATGGAGAAATATCGAGCAACATCATTGGTTCGCACCGCCGCCCACGCGCTGTTTTGACGAGATGTGACGTCATTATAGATGAACTTCGAAATAGTTTTGGTTCGTATTGCTAGTACTGATTGTATCGTTATTTCTGAACAAAAATTAGAATGGAAAATTTGACTAAAATAGAATTTTCTGAGCAAATTCGTATGAATATCACAACCGAGAATTTGCCTTCGAATTTCGAAAACGAAATTGTCGAAAACTATGAAACCATTTCCATTAGGTGCAATTTGAAATCAATGGGTGATATCAACGAATGGGTGAAAGAATTTGGAAATTCTACGAATACTAAATGGAATGTTAGAAAATCATGTCCGTCAGGAAAAAGATTTGTTTGCTGGTAAGTGGGTTTCGAAATTAATTTTTGCTTCAAATTTTAACCAAGATATATTTTATACCTCATGGTGGACTCTTATAAAGTGCTTGCTTTTTATTGGCTTTATTGCAGGAAAAATTTTGTTTGTCAGCATAGCTCCTTCAATAAAGTGCCAGCTATCAATAATAAGAAAGGTATTTCAAAAAATGCGGAATGCCTTGCTTCTATTATGGTAAAAATAAAACTGAATACTACACGAATGAGAAAGGAAGATGATTTTCTAAGAGTAAGTTAAAATTAATTTATGATTAAAAATTTATACTTTTCAGAAATTAAGTTTATTAAATTCATATTTGCAATAAATTCAGTTGGTTAAATTATTTATACTGAATTATTTTAAGTTATTTTAATCTGTATTATAAAAATAGTTGGTGACATTGTTTATTATCTTTTATTTATATCTCATGATAAAATATTTGTTTCCAACATTTGGCAGTGTTATCAAATTATTTCTACTGGTGTGTGAAATGTTAATTTATATATTTATTATAAAAAATTGTGTATTTAATTGTGTAATTGTGCATAAAATAATATTCTTGATAAATTCAGTATTTTGATTAAAACTAATTATTTAGGCCAGACCTTCGTAATGAAGATAAACTAGAGTTAATATTTATTCAAATCTTATATTGAATTTGCTCAGATCTTGCATTGAATTATTTAAACAATTATTTTTTTAAAATTATTAGAATTTAATCTATAAATCTACTATCTGCTTCGAATCATCTTCATTTATTTGATAGAAGTGTATCAGTTTTCAATTTTAAATCTTTTCAGAGGGGATTAACTGGAATAGTCACTATTATTCCATTTCATAAACACAGTCTTACGTCTGCTGAAATTTTAAGATTTCTTCCTGCTGAAGACTGCAGAGAACAGTTTGAAGATTATTTTGGTGATGGTATGAGACCTGCAGAAGCAGCCAAATATCACAAAGGAATTCTAGAGATGAAATCAGATTTCCAGTTAAGTGATCTTGCAAATAGTAGGATTAATCCTCTTCTAAGAACTATTGAATATTGGTATGAAAAATGGAGACTTCTTCATCTGGGATCTAGAAATGGGCTTAACATGATTGAAGTAAGTTACAAATTCTAAATTTAAGAACTAGGTGGACCATTATTTTAATGATTTATATTATTTATTTCTATTTATTCTTACATTATTTATCTTCTAAAGCTACAGATAATCTGAATATTATGCATGCGTAATATTCATAATGTTCATATTCAATAATGTCATAAAATAGCTCACCAAACAACTCAGCTACAATTACATAATTCTATTCAACTCCAGAAAAGCTATGAATTTCTTAAAAATTCAAAATATTTTCATTTATTAAATTTTAATATTGAATTCTTAGTTTTATTTTTTTAATACAGTGTATTAATTAATTATCTTTATTTAATTTCAAAGCAATATCTTTGAATTTTTAAAAACGTTTTTAAATGCAGGTAATTTTTTAGGCAGGTAAAATTTTAGCCAATATTCTTTATTTTTTATATATTTTCAATTATTGTGATATTGAATACTGAGTTATTTCCTTCAATTTTACTCGATGAAAAATAATTAAGAGAATATTTGAAGAATATATATATATATATATATATATATATATATATATATATATATATATATATATATATATATATATATATATATATATATATATATATATAAACCCTACGCATCTTAAAGGCTATTTTGAAAAACCGCAAAGCTAATATTATGAGAGATTTAGTTATATTAACGTCCCGTTTTAAAGCAACACTAGGGCTATTTTGGGACGGGCCTCATAATTTTGAACTGAGGTCAGATGGCAAAGACGACAACTGAATTGCACCCCTTCTCTCCAAACTTTCGCACCACACCAACGGGAGGATGTTTGGCCCCGACGGATTTAACGTGCACCCGATCCGCTTACACGATAGTTCTTTGGTGGAATCGGGTCACGAAATCGAGACTTTCCTACCAGGCTACAGCAGCCTTAAATATTATGAGGGTGGAAAATATCAAAGTTTCTTTTTTCGGTTGTGATATAAATTTATAACGAAATAAATTCATTCCAACTCAAAATGTAGCCGGTGTCCTGACCTAGGGGTAGAGAGTCTTCCCCATGATATGGGCGTCCCGGGTTAGAGTCCTAGTTCGGCCCTGTGTTCTATCTGTGAGGTGTGTGAAAGAGTCCCCCCCCCTTCCCTGTAAAACGGGGTTGTGCAAGCGAGTGTGTGGATCTCATCTTCATATGAGCTAGAAGTCAGACTTCTGCCCTCAGGTGCTCAGGGGTCTTCACCCTCAGAAGCTACTGTACCCCTCTTTCCGTGGTAGAACGGACAAGACATCATCATCAACAACTCAAAATTTAGCAAAAATATGCAATTAATTGTTCTTTTCTCTGACCACTTCTCATCCATCATTGAAAAGTAGTTTTTTTTTCGTATAATTTTCATGCATGGCATTTTTGTTATTAATGAAATTTATTACCGATTCTTCTTACTGAACTTAATTTATAGCGATTTTAAACAATTTATGAGGTACTTCATAATACTGATCTTTTTTTTTTTGTTAATTGATAAGAAATTTTGTGAACAGAAATATGGGTTTCCCGAGTTTTAATGAGCCATATTTCACAAACAGATTATCAAACATTATTTGCAGAGTTCACTTAAATTATAGAAATATACTTGTTTTTTATTACTAAAAAAATATCTTCCAATTTTCATGACTCGTTTGTTTATATCAGAAGCGATGTTTGCGTACGGAACTTAAACAATAACTTGAACCTGAAAAATAATTAAATAACTTAATAAAACGAAGTATTAAAATGAGTTCGTTTTTAAGAAGTTTTATTTTAGACCAGGGGAATATGGATTAAAAGAAATACTCTTTATTAAAGTCAAATAATTGTTCCACAATTTTTCACTTCTTAGTAATGACCCCCAGGGCATTGTCATGCCTGCTCTTTCCTAGTCACGCCACTGCATTTTAGATATTTTCTCATCAATTGACCGAAACCAAAGTTTGACAAAGAAGTACACATACCAAATTTCATTTATCTAACATAAGTCCTAATATTTTGTTATCGCATTTATATGCATGAAAATTTTCAAATTCTACTGACAGATTTTATTTAAATTTTATTCGGTATTTGTACTTTCGATATTAAAACTGTGTACAGAGTTGTATTTATATAGCTTTTTGCCTTTTATAGTTATTGCGTTCACTTACTCGAAGAAACAGATCGGGAAGCTTCTCATTCATGGATTTCATTCAAAATTTGATAGAAATTTGTAAATTGGTGTAAAAATCACAAATTTCATCTATCAAGCGGAAAGTGTTCTTGAGCTATCATATATACAAATAAACAAACATAATTCTATTTTTTTCCCCTATTGAGGGATGTTTGAAGTGTGAAGATTCATCAAAATCCTGAGGTCCGAGAGCGAATATTTTGGTGATTACAGTACTTTTTCTGTGTATATTTCATATATGAGAAAGTAAGAATGAAAAAAAAAAAAAAAAAAAACCATTTTTACACAGCGATATATCTCAATGATACATCTTGTGGAAAGGATTATTTTTTTTATAATAGCACCTTATAGTAGCAAGAACTATATGCATTCATGCGATATAATATTTTATAATTATTTTACAAATTTAACTCTTAATAATTTAATATTTTTTTTTTCATTCGATAGTATTTCCACGTGTTGTATTAAAAAGCAATTAGTCAAAACTAGTGTTTGAAACTAACTAGTTCGTTTTTATGCAATAATCCATGATAAAGTGTTTTTCGACATGGAAGACTTATTTTGAAAAATTAAGCTATGTAATACCGTCCGAAATCAGAATGACGAATTTATTTTTCAGTCCAATTCGTAGAATAAGAGACCGGAAAACATAATCCATTTGTCAGCTGAGATGAAATCAAAAGTTTTGCATGAAAACACTTATTTATTTTTTTAATTTTCAGTCTTTATGTCCACATACAAATTACCTATTTTTAGATGAAATTTTACTGTATTTACCCGAAAAGCACGGATCTCCACTACCGATACTAATGGAAAATGCGCGCGCGCGCGTGTGTGTGTGAGCGTTCGTGTTCTGCTGGCCAGATTGTTTGATCCAGTTTCCATATATCCTTTGAAGGTATAAATGTGCATCTTCGAGCGATTTTTTTAAAATAATTAATTAATTAATTAATTTTAAAAAAATCGCTGAGAGATAGTTCGATGGTTTTTCACGATAATGTCTGAAAATACTATTGTGTAAAAATAATTTCTACGCCGGTTTAAAATTCAAAAATTATTCGCCAATTTAAAGGAGGTTTAATTTTTTCGTGAGTTTTATGCATTTTTAAAATAAATTTTTCCATAATTTTCATCAATAGTTTTCAATTGTTACAATCGAATTCAACTCGGTTTTTACTTTCAACTAATATTTAATCGTGAGATTTTTTTTTAATGTTAAAATATAAGAAAGGAAAACTCTTCTTTTCTCACACAGTTTGCATAAATAATAAATTTAATAAAAATGGATTACCACAAAAACCAATGAACAATTTAAAATAGATTATTACCAGGTATCTAAGGCATGGCACTGTGTTGTCATCGAATTCGATTCCATTCCGAAGGTTCAAGTGCATAAAAAGCAAAACAGGAGAAAAGATATTAAAATATCACCGCTTTATATCTATCGTAATTTGATGCTTTAAAATACTTGTTGAAGGAACCACTTATAAAGTATGCAAAAGACATTCAATTGAAATCAAGTATTGCCAATATTTCTGACAAACCAGTTGGTCGCCAAAGGCAGCTAGTAGAAAATAATCGCTTCCATGCTTTTTCAAGGTGATTACTATTTAAATACTACCATTTAGATTTGCTGAGTAACGCTAAGAAATGGATGCATTTAGTGAAGCTGTTGCAATCAATGACTGGTATTTTAAATTATAAAGCGTAACGAATAGGATGAAATTCGATACTTACTCTTACACTTAAATTGAAGTTTTCTATCAAATTTTGGGCGAAATCCTTTGACGGGGAAATGAATGAATTCTAGAAAGAAATTAAGATCATACAAACTGATAAAGATATTTTTTTTTATTTTCATTTGCTGAAGTTAAATTGCATTTAATTTACAGATTCAAATAAAATTTCATTTGCATCTGTACTAAAAAAAAAGAGAGAGAAAGCACTTGTGTTTGTGTATATATGTGTCTCAGGATAAATTTATAGCACTTAAACTATGAAATTTGACACACAAATAACCGTAATGGTGATTCAGTGCACCTCGAAGTCCAAATTTTACTGTAGAAAATTGTTTTGTTTAATTTTTTGTATTATTTTGGATGATTTTTCGCATGTACGGTGGCTCAAAAATTGAGAGTACACCTTATTTTTACTTGATAAATCCGACTTTCAATATAAATAACACATTACCGGGAAGTGCAAATATGTTTTTATTTTTTACACATAACAAATGGTTTAATTTAGTGTAAAAATAAAGAAAAATAAACGAAAAACATCTAAATTGAAAAGTTTCAGAAGCATTTTAAATAAACATACGCAGAATTTTGCCTCAAAAAAATTGGGAATTCTTGTAATATCTCGCATAGAAAGAACGTGTCAGTATTTAGTTGCATGTCTTTTGGCTTTTGTAATGGCCTCAAAACATCGTGGTACCGATTCGAACAATTTTTGGTGGTATTTGAAGATATTTTACCCCATTCTTCTTGCAACACTTGTTTTAATTGGGTTTTGTTTCTAATTTTATGTTTTTGGACCATTGCTTCGACTATGGCCCACAGATATTCAATGGTATTGATGTCGGGGTAGTGTGGTGGTGTGTGTAATTGCTGTTTATAATGAAAAAGACACCATATTTTGACGCTACTTGCATTGTGTTTGGGGTAGTTGTCCAAATTTCCATCTAAACCCAAATTTTTAGCACTTTCCTTTAGATTGCTGCGAAGTATATCCAAGTAAATCATATCGTTTATAATGCCATCTATAAAAATTAAATTTCTTACGCCGGATGAAGCCATGCAACCTCACATCATGACGGAGTCACCATCATGTTTAACTGTAGGACATAAATTAAGAGAATGCGACTTTTATATTCAGCTTGTCTAGTGGCATTTCGCACAATTTCAGCACTTACACTTCTGCCTATCATTTGAAAAGTTTCTGCAACAAGTTGGATGAAGCATATGGTCGCAGCAATCTAACGGAAAGTGTTAAAAATTTGGGTTTAGATGGAAATTCCATTTTTCGGGTGGAAAACGACCCCAAACAGAATGCACGTAACGTCAAAATATGGTGTCTTTTTTATTGTAAACAGCAGTTACACACATCACTACATTACCCCGACATCAATGCCATTGAATATTCGTGGGCCGTATTCGAAAAAGTGGTTCAAAAACACAAAATTAGAAACAAAACCCATTTGAAACAAGTGTTGCAAGAAGAATGAGGTAAAATGTCTTCAGATACCACCAAAAATTGGTCGAATCGGTACCATGATGTTTAGAGGCCATTATAGGAGCCAAAAGATATGCAACTTAATAGTGACACTTCGTTTCTATGCGTGATATTGCAAAAATTTCATTGGTGTATTCTCAATTTTTTGAGGCAAAATTCTGCGTATGTTTATTTAGAATGCTTCTGAAACTTTTCAATTTAGAAGTTTTTCGTTGATTTTTTTATATATTTACTCTAAATTAAACCATTTGTTATGTGTAAAAATAAAAACATGTTTGCACTTCCCGGTAATGTGTTATTTATATTGAAAGTCGAATTTATCAAATAAAAGTAAGGTGTACTCTCAATTTTTTGAGTCACTGTATATGTCCATAATATTATTTCTAACGATTTTAAGGGGAAAAAAGTCCCCTCGAAGAGTCATTGTCATTTTTTTAAAAAAATGTTTTGCGCCTCTGGTTTAATTTACCGACTTTTGAGAAATGCTTTAAAAATTAATCATTTTTCCTGAAATATTTTAAGAATCGATACTAAAATTCCTGTTTCAATATTCTAATTCCATAATCTTTTTCAAATTTTTAAAGTTATAATTCTAACATATTTCTCTAATTCAGAACAAGAAAGATCAAAATACCGTTTTTCATTGATTTTAATTCCATTATTTTTCTGATGAGTTCAAAGATTTCCTTCGCCGTTACGTGGATAAACAATCCACTGGAGGAAGTTATGTTTCTTCGCTGATTTTGGCAAGGAGCCAAATTAGAATCCAAGTAAAAAGTACATAAAAATCTACCTCCAATGGCAAACAAATTTGATTTGTTGAATTAAGCACTCAATTGATGATGTCATATACAGCACCCACATTGCACAAGACTCAAATGCAACAGGAAATTGTCTCGAGTCCCGGTGTTCATATTTAATCATGATATTGAAATTCGCTTTACCTTCAGATTTTAAACATATTTTTATTATCAAAGATTTTTTTTTTTTACTAATGCATGATATTATTGTGCAGAAAAGAAAAAAAAAAAAGGAAAAAACCCAACTTTGCAAAATCAATAATATTTTTTTTAAAAATCGTTTTGAAAACTTTAATTAATGTTATTGTGTTTTGATTCTTTGACATTCAACATATCACGTGCTTCCCATGAAAATTCATATTCTGTGAAGAAAGCAAAACTTTAAAAAATATTACTAAATGTTTGCAGTCTTATAAAATAAATTATAACATTTTAATCTTTAATTTTACTGGATTGTTGTAAACATAATCTCCGTAAATTCAATATATTTATTTATTATTCAAAAGAATAATCTTTAATAAGATTTAATCAATGTGCTCTGCTCATTTGTTACTTTTAAATGACTGGAACACCAGATTGGTTAATTATTACCTTTAATTAATTCAATAAAAATAATTACATTTTAGGAAGGTTAAGTTCGGAAAATATATGTTCTTTCCTCTCTCCAACAACAATGGCGTCGTTATTTTTTTAAATGAAGTTTTCTGTATGTTGTAGATGAAATTAAAATCAAAAATTAAATTTAATGTAATTTAAACCAAAGGAAAGATTTCTAAAGTCAATCAGTAAAAAAAAAAAAAAAAAAAAAAAAGTTCAGCCCAAAATGATAACATTGTCTTATTCTTATGCTATTAATACTCTATGAAAAAAATTAGGGGTAATGAAAACAAAGGCAGGTCAAATGCATTCTGATGGTTCCATTTTCCATGGTTTTTAACATTTTGATATAATTTTTTTTCTTCAGTTTTATGAATGTCACCGACGTCTATAACAATTAAAGATAATCGTTTATTTTTTTTCTTTTGTCATTTTGCTTTTCAGAAATTTTTTGGAACATTGATTATTATTTCTCTTTTTCATATAGGCAAGTCAATTTCATTCTTAAAACTCATTCTTTTTACTATTAAAACTGTGACTTGCAATGTTTTCGAGGGGAAAAGAATGAGCTATTAGTTCTATATATTGAAACAGATTTGTTTTCTTTTGGGGAGAAGAGAATCGATTCTAATAAAAATGTGTGATATTCGTAATTAAAAAAAAATTGTTTTTAGAAAGCTTTTTTTTTAATTGGATATCGGTACACAAATAAAACAATTTATCAATATCAATTCAATACAAACAACTCAACTTTTCAATCTGTAAAATTAATTTTTAACCTTCGAAAAGTTTTAAATTCATCCGCGCAAATATACCTCAAACGGCTTCTTCATTATCATCATATATTAAAAATTTCTAATCTAATTTTAAAAAATGAAAGAAAGAAAACCGCTACACTATAAAAAGCGTCGAAACGTCAGTCACAAATAATGCTCTTGCTACATTATTAAAACAAAATGTTAATGCCGTGTAAAAATGCCACCCAAACATCTTCTAATTTCATTTTTTTCCCTCATTTTTTTTTTAACTACTCTTATCTTTCTATCTATGGTGGATCATTTTCTTTACAATTAGAATAGCTTTATTATACTTTATTTAAAATAAAATTTCCTTGATATCCCTTTGGTATTTGTTATTATATACCATTTCTGATTTCTCTTTAATTTTTTCCAAGTTAAAAAGATCGTGGTATCTAAAAATAATTGACATCATACAAACAATAAAAAGAAATGTAATATAAGGTAAAATGCTTACTAGCAAATTATGCAGTATACACAATTTTTACATTTTGATTACAAAAACTGCTGTTTTCTAATTGTTAAGAAAGCTCATTAAGCATTTTCAGATGATAAATTTTTGTCACTCTTTTATACTCGGTTGAGAGCAAGTCTAAATTATCAAGACTTTCCTGTTTCATACTGCTTCATAAATAGTGTTTTTGTTTTAAAAATATAATTCAGTTTTTGCTACAGTTGCAGGAACCATAAGCTATATTATGTATAATTGCGAAAACTCGATGAATGTGAACGATAACGATGTGAACGATTATCAACAATTCTACCAATCTTTTGAAGTTATTTTTTTTTCCTTCTTAAAATGATGCTTTAATCAAAGATAACTGGGATACCAATGTGATAATTATGGCCTTCTACATCGATAAAAAATTATTTTTCATTTTTTTTATTTGTCTTTACAGTTATAAAGATGTATTTTAGAATAAAAATCGAAGCTTTTCATTTTTTTTTTTTTCAGATTATAATAATTAGAATTAAACGTCATCGTTTTTAGTAAAGAACCAAACGATTTCATTCAAAAATTCGTTGTTCTAAGTTTTCAAACAGAAAATTCGACTTGGTTAAAAGAAAAACATAAAAGATTTAAATACAATCTGTTGGAGAATTTTAGTATATGTAACTAAAATCACACTCCTCTTTTTATTCGTTTGTTTTTAAGTTGCATATTTTTCTAGTCTTTCTTGCTTTCAATAAACTTAAGTGATAGATTCTTTAAAGGAAGCTACAGTTGAGAGCTCTATTTTGAATAGGTAAGCATTTTCTTGATAAAATTTTCCCATTTCTTCATTTATTAATTTAAAGTAATAAGTTTTTTTTAACCTTTAAAATGTTTTCCCTCTTTTTGCAACTAAAAAATATATTTTAATTCTTTGATTTATTTTAAAATTTATCTTAGTTCGTTTAGATGATTTGGAATTTAAGTATTATGGAACACTAAATATGGAATAGCGTTTTATTATTTAAAAATAAATCAGAAAAATTCACAATGAAAATTCTTTTTTCCACCTCTTCAAATAATTTTAATTTTATCACCATAAAAATACGACATAGTTATAGAAAGAAATAAAAAGAATTAGTATGGTCTGGTGATTTTTAGCTCTTTTATTAACATATTAATGACATTTTTAATATTCTTTTTCCCATCATTCAATTTAATTCTATTTTTAACGGCAAAAAATAAATAAATAAAAAATCGCATTCTAGTTAGAGAGATGAATTCAATCTTTTTATATATGTTATGATTATGCTTGCAGCTTTTTGTCGTTAGCTAATTTGTCGGGAATATTAGTTGCTTTTAAATTAAATATTTTATGCATAACTTATTGTTAATGAATCTCTCAGCAAAAGCTAAGTTTGATTAATGAAGTCTGACTTCATGACATAATAACGCCATTAATGAAGTCTAATTTCATGATATAATAACGCCATTAATGAAGTCTAATTTCATGATAAAATAATACCATTAAAAATTTAAGTGCCTGGGTAGTATATTTCAAACAGCACATTATCTACCTAATGTAATTTTTGTTTGTTTGTTTTGTTTTCTCATATAAATAGTGCAGAGAGTGAGTAAAGGTCGTCTTTCTTAGCTTTCAACATTGGAAGAAAATAAATATTTAATGGAACATTGATAATAGCTTGAATTTCATTACAATAGTGAATTCTATTTTTGAAAATTATGCAAAAATATTCCTAAAATTTTTTCAAAAACTCCGAAAAAAATTTGCACTAAAATTAAATTGGTATCATTAAAAAATTACCTTTAAAATGGTGCAAAAATTGAATTTACGCTGTAATCGTTTCAGAAGTTATGATAGAAAACGTCAAAATTTCACTTAATTTTTAATTAATTAAAATTTTAAAAAATCACTTTGACATTTTATTCTTCCCGAATTTGATAGCTCTTGGTCAAGAATGTTTGTAGAAAAGAACACATGCACATATATTTCCTTCGATAAGTATAGAAAAACAAACCAGAATATTACATACAGAAAATTCTTTATTTCAACCATTCTAACAGCTTTAATTTGAACACGATAAAAAGGAAACTTACTTATTTAAGGAAATAATAGGAATAAGCATACGGCCTGATGCTTTTTAGTATTTTTAATATTAATAACATGCTGATTATTCTTCTTTCGGTTCTTTTAACTAGTTTTATTTTTAATTACATAAAAATTCGATTTAGTCATTCAAAAGAAAGTATTATAGTCAATCAGGGATGAGTTCAATGTTCTTAAATACGATTATGTATCCTAGCATCGGTTCCTCTAGTAACAGAGAGCTAAAGAGACCATCTGCTCCTACAAGAGTAATTAAGTTCTGAAGTGATACTCTATAACACAAAGTTCTATTAAAATTTAAAAAGCAATTTTTATTATTATAAAAAATTATATATAGATTTAAAATAAAATTTCAGGGCCTTTAAAAACAAATAAGCAGACAAACAAATAAAAAAACATAAGAAAATAGGGCAAATTCCATCTGCTTCCAATTTTCTACATAATCGTCATTTTTAACATTTTGTTTAAAGTCTCGATCATCTTCAATCATTCAAATAATCAAGTATTATCATAAATTATTCATTTCAGATAATAATGGAAAATTATTTTTACTTGTGCTTTATAATCTTTTCTTTGATTTTGTTCTGTTCTGAATTCTTATTTTTTAAAATGACTTTTCTAAATATTTTACAGGGAAACAATATTTTTAAAAGTTTTACTAGTAATTTTTCTGATTTATTTAAATATTGATTGAACGATCTATTTATCAAAATCCAATCTTTCAAACAGAAAATTTCAGTAAGGTATGAAAAAAATAATATAAGTGTTTGCCTTAGTTTATTTTTGTGAATCTGAATAAATGAATTTTTTCTTTCTTTCAAAATTCTTTTTATTGCAATTCTCTCTTTATTCGAATTTAAGAAAAACAATTTAATTCGGAAAAATTCTTCATAACAAAACATTGACCTAATTATGAAAAATAATCGAACGAATTAATATTGATCAATCAAAGATGAGTTTAATGTTTTTATTTTGAATTAAGCTCCCCTGCGTCGTTTAGGATCCCCCCCCCCCAATCCTTCCCCATTTTCGGCGCCTCTAGCAACAGCAGTTCGTCTGAACTGAAGCTTCCGTCGTGTTCTTCGTCTGAATAGGTATTCAGCACGCCTGCCTGCCCGTGTCCTGTCTTCCCTCTCCACCCTGTCCTCCACTCCCTTCCCCCATTCGAGTGGCGTCCGAATCGTGCATGCGAGAGTTGTCTGCTGCAGTACGAATGCTACATTTTTGTTTTGTTTGTTTTCATTGAGATTTTAATATTAGAGACAGCAGTTGTTCTTCCATACATAGTGGGTAAAAGGTGAGTGTATCTAAACAATTAATTCATTTGTGTTATGCATGTTTTCAATACATCACAGCTTGTTTGGATTTCAGCTGTTGGTAGGGATGATAGCAACAACAATGGAGTTGAGAGTGCGCTTAAATACTTGAGGTCAATACTTTCCGCACCCGCCGAATGTGATACGTATTCAAAATGCAGTATTTGCGTTGGTGTACTAAATGTTAGGTGATTTTTATATACGAGTGCTGGCTTAATATGTTGTTAGCTGTGTATTTATTTCTGTTCATGTGGGGGTGGGGAGTGTTATGTAGAATTATGATTCCTTCCGTTTTTTCTTCTTCATCATCAATAAAAATATTTTAGAACCTGTTATCATTGTTGTACCCAAATTTTTTAAAGACGCTGCATTTCTTTTTTGTAAAGTAATTGGCATTTCTTCGTGAAGTCTTCTACGGCATTTAATATGTATCGAAATCATCTTCCCTTGACGTAAAAATCGATCGTTACGTTTATATTCGGTTTATATATTCGCCAACAAACTTGCTATTAATTTTATGCTGTTAAACATTATTCAAAAATAATTTTCAAATTTTTAGTATCAATATTTTAATAAAAGTATACTGTTAAAAACAAGTTTAAATAAAATGTCTTTTAATTACAGTATTTAAATTACGGTAGAATTTTTTCAAATTTGTAATTTGCTGACTTTCTATGTCTTGAATAAAGTCTTAATGCTTATATAACTTTCATTTCAAAATTAATTATTATCAATATTCCTTGGAAATATTAAATAATCTATATAGTTAATTGCATCTGAAAGAAAACCAAGGCATCTGCTTAATTTCATTAAAAAAATATTATTTTTATA
Source organism: Argiope bruennichi (assembly GCF_947563725.1). Lineage (NCBI taxonomy): Eukaryota > Metazoa > Arthropoda > Arachnida > Araneae > Araneidae > Argiope > Argiope bruennichi. The sequence continues at coordinate 65,660,880 of NC_079158.1, read as the reverse complement.
CATTTTTAATTCTTTACAGAAAATAAATAAATAAATATTTTCATTGAAATTTTTGAATAAATTTTAATAAGAATGAACTTTAATGTTACTTTGAAATCAGTTTTACAATATGATCAGCAAGTATGTTAATAATTTTAATTTTCTAGAAATTCTGAAATTTGTTTTTATTTAATTATTAAATTAATTTGTAATTAATTTACTGAAATATTGCCTGTATTAATTTAGATATATCATATTAAATATGTTAATACTTGTACTTAAATAGTTTTTTTGCGAGAATACCATTGAAAATTTTAATTAGCATTGCAATATATCAAATTAACTAATATTTACTATCAATGCTATATCATATTAATGATTTATTATCTCTAATAAATGTTTCTTACTGATAAATATATTAATTTATTATTTACTTTAAAGATTTATTATTTCTGTAAAGACAGAAATGCAATATTCTGTGTATATTTGGTACTTCTTTGACTGTTTTAAAATATAGATACCATTAATTTATGTTTTATTCATTAGATATCTTTGCAAAATATTTTACTTGCATTTTTGCTAACAATGTAAGTAAAACATTATACCAGTCTAGCTTATAATCAGTCATACAGATGCAATCTGCTGAACTTAATATGAGTAGTACAAAGGCAGTTTCTGACTATTTAAAATGATAGATTTTATATATGTTTTATTCAGTATTGAAAATATTTTGTCCCAAAGTTAACCCTAGGAAGAAAAGGTGACATAGACGACCAGCTTAATATTATTAATTTCTTCTCATTACTACCTTATTTTGAAACTTGACAGTGTAAATGTTAAGTGCAACCTTTAAAATTCAATTTCTTACTGTAGATGAATGATTATTTTAAAAAACTCTTGTAGAGTTTTAAATTGATGAAATAAACCAATCAGTATGTATATAAATCAATTGATATGTATAAATAAATTGATAAACAAATTTAGTTTTCCTATTTTTTTTAATAAGATGGAGGATAAAGAATAAGATTTAAAAACAAATTTCTGAACTAAGATTTAAGAACTTACATGTGTACCAAATGTTATTTAAATAAATTTCATTAATGTACTAAATATTGGCCGCTTTAATCTGGACGAATAAATATGACTGTTAATTGATAATATTAGTTTACTTTTCTATTATGTAGGAGGGATTATTCTGCTGCAAAATAAAATTTTACCATTTATTATCAAGTTATATTTAAGGTATAAAAATTGTAACATGCATATTTTTTTTGTTTGGGGGGGAAAAAGGAAGGGAGGGGGCTATCCCATAATTGTATCCCAGAGTTTTTTAACTTGTGGATTGCATTTTCAAGTAGACTTGGAATTTTGATTTTTGAAAATTTGGGAGCAGTTATTCATTTTGAATTGCTCACTATGTTAAAAAAAAAAAAAAGAAAAAAAAAAAAAAGATTGAGAAAATTATTATGGAAATTACTTTAATGTAATAAAATTTATTTAAAATTTTTGCAGCAATAAGATGTAAATTAAATTTGGGATTCTTTGATGCACAGGTATCACTTTTTTTTTTACCCATATGTAATCAATCATATTTTTCACAGTATTTTTATATTAAGGTTCTTTTAAAGTCTATTAGTTAAACTAAGCAGCTAAATCTTTGTACTGTGAAGCTGTAACCTACTTCTAAAGGTATACTTGATTGGCAAAAATTGATGCAGGGAATATTCTAGGAATTATCTCTGTTAGCACAATATATTGTGAAGGCTATTTTAATTCATTTGAATTCCATTGTACTTTTATTAATTAGTTTGTAATGATAAAGCATTTGAGGGCAACTTATAACTAAAATTCTTATATAAAAATGCCTAAATACAGTTATTACATTTAATAAAATGGACAAAAAATTTACTATTAATTTATGAATGTCTACAAGAAAGTGCATTTTTCATAAAGGTTTTATTTTGCTTATTTAAAGTACATATATTTCTTAGTTTTTCATCTCACTGTTTGTGATCTGTGCTTATCTTAATTTTAAAGTACATATATATCTTAGTTTTCCACCACAATTTTGTGATTACAATAAATTTTGCTTATGTACATAAAGATGTACAGTATGCTTATGTACAGAACATAAAGCCTTATATATGTAACTTTATTAAAGTTTAATTACCCATCTGTAATTATTAGGCTAATATTAATTAATTTTTTTTTATTGTAGTACAACAGTCTAATAATGACAGTGACCACAAGAAGAACTGCTAACACTGAAACAATTCATCACTTGTGGGATGCAATTGTATATGCCCGCCAGCAAAGGCAAATTGCCAATATTGAGCGCATATCAAGTTACATGCGCAGAAAACACAACATTTCTCCTGAAGATTTGGAGAAGCAGCTGCAGTGTGCTATGCAAGATGACTTAATTGAAATGAAAAGAAGTGTAGGATGCAAAGGCTCTAAGGCTGGAGTTGAACAAGATTCATATAGAATACCAGAAAAAGATGCTGTAAGTATAATTGGTCTTATTCAGAAATGTTCTACTTGAAATTTAATAACGCATTAGCTATGTCAAGAATCATTAAATTTTCAAGCTAAATTTGTTTTATATAACAATTCAAAAGTTCATAAATCAGTACTTTTCCATTTTGGGAGGGGCCATTAATAACAGTTAAATTTTCTTTTGCCTAACTAAATCACGGACTCGCATTCTCTGAAGAAGTTGTTTTTCCACACATGTGCCATAAGCACTTAAACTTATGAATTATGTGGTAGGTTTACCACTATTAACAGATTATTGTTGGCATTTGGGGATTTATTTTGTTGCATTTTTATGCCATCCCATAAATGGTGCTGTACCCATAAATCATCAATAATCATATTTTTAAAAGAAACTCAACAAAGTACTATTATGGCAAAAAATGGTAGTAATTATATATTTTCTGAGAGGGGAAAAAAATCGCACAAAATAATGGGTTTCATTTGTTTTAAATGTGAGCAATGAACTTCCATTTAATGAGAAAGTTTCTGTGCCTCAAATTTATTAGTATAAGATCTCTAACTAGCACTCAGTTAGTCAACAATGTGGAAAAAAAATAGCACTTTTGAAATTATAAATTTAAACTTAAAATGTAGGGCTATGAGATAAAGTTATATAAAATCAGCTAATTAAAAAAAAGTTTGCTATGATAAACCCCACAACTGACCGTTAAAGAGTGATTTTACTCTGGTTATTTTCAATTTGCAGAAAGATTCCTAGCTTAATACTGGTATTTTGACACCTAAATTTACAAAAAACTGGAATTTTAGTTATTTTTATTTTTAAAATAGAATTTAGCAGTTGCTGAGATACTTATATTGACTTGATGGAAATACCCATTGAATATTGCATTTTACCAAAAAGAAAACTGAGAAATTCTTAGGAAATATCTGCAATTTGAAAATAGTATTTTTTTTAATGAATTATGATTGTTAAAATACAATGCATTAGTGTTTCAAAGTTTTGTTCAACATATAAAATGAATGAAATCATCTTATGTGAATTAGACTCTAGAAATATTATAAAATGAAATTAATGTATTAATTTTATTTTCGATTTTACTTCAGACTGAGATATTATTATCCAGTAAGTCATTGTTTATTGTCCCCCCTCCCTTTATCTGAATAAATTATCTTTTTAACTGATGATTCCTTTTTTTTAAATTTTTTTTTTTGTATTTATACCATAAGTACCATTGCAGTGGTTACTTTTATGTTACATAGAGCTAATAAAGTAGTCAATATTTAATTTAATTTAATTTATGTTTATTCAATTGTTAGGGGTTATGACAATAATATTGAAGTGTTTTGTGGTACAATTTTTTATGAATCTTCTTCAATATCTCATAGAAAAAAATTATAATTACTGAAATTTTTGATAGTATATACTTCTATCAAATTTTGTATATTAATATTGATTTGCATGATATCATTGACCCTTTTCTGAATAATTGTAGTTTTGAAGTGAAAACTTTAAAACTAAGGTATCTGACTAAGTTTGGAGGGAATTGAAAAATAACATTTAATGTATATATGATGTTTCTTTATTAATATTAGTATAAAATGATGAATAAAAGTGAAACTATTTAAATATATATGTAACTTTTTAATGGAAAGCATATTTTGATATAATTTTTTTTTACAAAAACTAGGATTGTCCTTGAAAAAAAAGATGTTACAGTTTTTCATTTTTATTTGTAACATTATATTTGCAATATATCTTAGAATGTAACTATTATCTAAGAATTATGTTCAAAAAAAATTTGTATGATATTTATGAAATTTTGGAATTTTTTTCAACATATATACATTAAACATTCATAAACCCACTTCTTGAGCATTCAACATCAAATCCATAGTTCATTACATAACAAGTGCTAATTATAAATTTCATTTCATTTAGGCAATGGCTATACTTGTACTGTAGAATTTGAAAAAACTGATTCTTCAGAAAATGCATTTAAAGTTTTTAAATGCTTGTAAATAAGCATCAATAGTTTGCTATAACTTGGCTTCTAATTGATATGGAGACAAAATAAAGATATCACTGGAAACAGAAGCATACCAATTTTTTGAAACTGCAATAATAATAGTAATATAATAATAAAATAAAAATGCAAATTTTCATCCAAATTCATATTTTAAATCTAGTTGGATACCTTAAATGATTTTTAAAAATATCTTGATTACTTTTTAACAATTTTTAGATTATCCAAATTATTCTTTCCTAAAGAATTATTTATTTATAATGATATATATTCCAAAAGATTTTGGAATTATTTAAAATTTTCTATAAACTGAGCAAAAGCTTAAATTAGCCAATGATGAGGATCTAAAATTTTAAATCATTTACATTTTTACGATGTACCTGTTGATTATAGCAATACATCAGTAAAAAAACACCCCAGCATAATGCAGTGCTATAAAACTACATGTTTTCTGTATTTTAGTAAGACTTATTCATTTCCCATATAAAAAAATAAAATTATATTCATGACATTTAACTTTTCTATCATATTTAGAGAATTGCAAGAATATTTTATAATTACTTGAAATAAATTAAAATTAATATTAATAATTATATATATATATATATATATATATATATATATATATATATATATATATAATATTAGGAGATATGAAACAAAAGTTGTGTATTGATAGCATTCCATTGTATTATTTCCATAGGATGATTGGAAAAGTTCATTTATAAATTTATTTCTCTCAGCAGAACAAAGATTAAAAGTTTAATGATTTATTAGTAATAGCTCTCAGATTGTATATTTGTAATGTTAGTGTATCTGTTGATCAGAAATAGAGACATAATTTTGAAAAATAGTCTAGAAATTTTTAATAGATTGATTCATATTAATAACTTAAAACCTAATTCAATAATGATTATAATTTTTTTGCAGTAAAAGAGATGATAAAATCAGCTGAAAATGCAATCATTTTCTTTATACAATGTTTTTCTTTTAGGTAAAAGATGGACATGACTGGTATTGTTTTAGCTGTCATAAAGGAGGGGAAGTTCTATATTGTTCCTCATGTCATCGAGTTTACCATGAAACCTGCTTAAAGGAAATGCCTGTTAAGAATGAAAAATTAGTGTGTGAAGTTTGTAAAGTAAGTAATATATTGTAGTATCTTGGTTATTTTGTACTTTTTATGAAAAAATATTTCTAAAATTTAATTAAATTATTGTATTTATTGGTAAGAAAATAATATTTTTATTAATTTGCATTTACCTAATGTAGTTTATTTAAGCATATTTAAAAAGAAATCATTAAAAAAATTATGTAGGGTAAATAATATAACACATGTGAATTAACATTTACAATTCTTTTTTTTTTTTCTCATTTTATTTTAAAATGAACACTTATTTGGGTATGGACAGAAATGTCAAATAAATTAATAAAAACATTCTTAGTAATGTACTTATTTCTATATTTAAATCATCTGATTAATTAGAAGCTCTTGATCAGTTTGATTTCATCTGAATATCATCTGTTGTTGTTCATAAGATTAAAAAAAAAAAAAAAATCTTATCCACTTGCATTTATTTCTTGTTATCATCAGTTTTGTTTGTTTTTGAAAAATCAATTGCTTTTGATTTCTATTTGCTTTGTTATTCTCTTTAGTAAGAAAATTTAGAAATATATATGAAGGAAATATATTTTGGCATATTTTATTTGAAAGATATCTCTTAGATTATGTGGTAATGTGCATTAATTACGCATGAACTTTTACATTCATATAATGAGTTAAAGTTTTTTTTAATTAATATTTTTTTAAAGTTTACACTATTTATTTAGGAAATAACTGAATAATATATAAATAAAATCTCAAAAGGATTTTTTTTAACATTTATTTTAATTTTTCAGGATTTTATTGCATATATGAATAGAAATGAACTTGTTAATTTTTTTTTTTTTTAAAGTTAAGGGCTCAAATCTTATATATTTGTAATTTTTTTTCTATAAAATAATTCATTAGTCATCACAAGTTCTTAAAATATTAACTAAATTAATATTTTGTGTGAAACTATCACACATTCATTCATAACATCAAAAGATTTCTCATTCACATTGTTTTACTTTTAATGTCAAGGGTAGCATAAAAAAAATGAACAGGTTATTTTTATAGATTTACAAATCACTAAATTATATGCAAATCTATATTGCTTTGTACAGGATGTGTCAGAAAACCCCGGACAAACAATTTTTAATATAACTTTATTAAAAAATATATATAAATTGACAAAATATAACAAATAATAATGACTTTTAGTAATAAATAAACTTAATTGGTTTCAAAGTAACCACCTTTTGCGGTGACGTAGAGGAGCAAATGCTTATTGAAATTTTTAGCAATGGACCACAAGTTTTCTACCTTTAATTTATCGCATTCCTGCCCAAGCGATTGCTTTAGAAATTCCAAATTTTTTTTGTGGTTTAGTGGAAGCCCTAGACTTCAAAATGGACCATACACTGTAATCCATGTGATTGAGATTTGGTGAGTATTGTGCCCCCTTTCCAGATGATATTACATCCAGAAAATGTGCATTGTGCCATCTTGTCTCTTTTTGGCCTTGTGAGCTGGTGCATAGTTTAGTTGAAACATCCAGTTTACATTGTCGAAGTGCCTTCTGGCCCACAGACGTACAACATCTTCTAGAATGGTACACTTTTTGATTTATTTTAATGCCCTCATCCACAGAAATCAAAGGCATTTTGATGCTTGTACAAATTCCATTCCATACTATGACTGACTTGGAATGTTGACGAAGTTCAACAATTGTTGAGGTGCTTGGAATGTCTACGGACCAGATCCTATCATTCTGGGAGTTATGAGCTTATTGGATGGTAAATAGTTTCTCATTATTGAAAAGGAATCTCTCCCAATCCTGGCTTGCGATCCATCTCAAAAGTTTTTGGCATCTTTGGAGCCGTGCGAGTTTGTTTTCTTCAGTGAGAAGCTGAAATTTTTGGAATTTGTAAGGCTTCAGTCCAAGCTTTGTTTTTGCCATTTATTGCACTGATCTGTCACTTATTCCCATTTCACAAGTGATCTTTCTCATGGAAACTCTTGGATTTTGTTGATGCTTTATGATTATTAAAAATGTTTATTGTATGTTTTCGTCTATTTCCTGGACATCAACCATCGTTGCCAAGCTGTTTGAAACGATAGATAACATTCGACACTATTTGCTGAGGCACATTAAGCTAACAAACAATTCCACATTATTGTTTTCCTTACTTAAACAACTCAACCCTCAAGAAGGGTACCTCGAAAAGAGGATGAGATGTTTCCGGTATGATGGTTGGATCTCGCCACCCTGTAGGGTACACAAAAAAGTGGGGGATCTGGTTTCTCCCATTTATGATGGAACTCATTTCCTTTGGGAAGGGTTGTACTGTGGTCGGTAATGGCCCTTAGGACTCAACCACAGTTCCTGCTTGTGTTGCTGTTGCAGCGGTCCGGTCATTGAGTTTTCTTTATCCGTGTGCCTTCGGGCGGGCTGGAGAGTCAGTGACTTACTTAAGCAACTCTAAAATAGCAGATCTTTTTTTTTTTTTTTTTTTTTTTTGACATTGTAAAAAAGGCACAAAGAAAATCCTAAGAGACATGTTATAAAATATTTTATAATTGAAGTGGTAAACAAAAAGAAATGAGCACAAATTAAAAAGAAATTAGTTAATTTATATTTTATGATGCGGTAACTTTGTTCAAGTTTTTTTTTGCTGCACCCTGTACACAGATGCAAAAGAATTGTAATTACCATGTCGCCCTCTAAAATAAAACAAAAATAAAATATGTCCTTTGACTTTGTGTCTTGACACATCTAATTTCTATATACATGACAATTATTTTGTTTAAATAACAATAATGCAGATAATAATAACTGTAGTTGTTTAATTTTTTTTTTTTTTTTGTTTAATGCTAAATATACTCTAGTCATTTATTTTAATCTTATATTTTTATGCCTCTTGAAATATTTAAATGGTTTTATTCTTTAAAACATTATTTATCTATGAAGTAAATTAAGACATATTTATTTCCATAAATTTCTGATTATTATTTTGAAATATTTATATTGCTATCTGTTTTCAGATGATTAAATCTAAAGACACTTTGAAAATGGATAGAGATGACTTAAACTTACTATTGGGCTATGCCTGTTTGAGATTGAAAGAAAAAGTTCTTAGTGTAAGTATTCATAATAATTGCTTGATTTTAACATATTTTCTAACTTAATGAGTATTATTGAGTATCAAAATTATGTTTTTAATGTACCTGATTTTATTGTTAGAATTAATTTTATATATTCCAAGCTAAACATATGTGACTATATTTGGGAGGATTTTTGTTAAATGTTTGAAATAAGTGATATTTTTGAATATTTGAAACAAGTTATATTTTTGAATAATTTGCATATAAAAGATAGAAAAAAAAATTTTGAAGTTAAAAAAATATACTAGTAAAGTTTCAAATGTTTTTCAAAAATTGGCTAAATAAGCCATTTTTTTTACTCAAAAGAAGTATAAAGCAAAAATATTCTAGTTTAGAGATTTATCAAATGATTTACCTAAAGTATTGCAGATGGCTTAAGAAATATGGTATATAAATCCTGAACTGAAAAATAAGCTGCTTTTCTATTATAAAATATTTCGAAATTATATAGAGAATATATAAATAATACTTTCTAGTTAGGAACTGCAGAACATATTGGGATATTACTATACCACATTTGAACAAAAAAAAAAAGTATTAGAGCGTGATTATGAAATTTTTCCTCAGAAAATTCTATCAAAGATTAGAAGAATTTGAGATTTCGTGTTTAGATGAACATGCAAAATACCATTAAAACGCATGTAAATGAAAATATAAAAATTAGTGTAATTTCCCCCAAAATAGATTTAGAAATAAATTTCTATCAGTTTAGAAAGAAATCTTTTCAAACATTAAGAATATTAAACTTAAAAAAAATTCATAATTTTGCAAAAAATCAACTTTTTAACATAGTCACCTAATGATTGTGGAAATTAAATATAATTAATATCACTCGCTGGTTGCCTGAGAATGACTTGATAAAAATAACTTTTCAGATGATACTGTATTGGATTTTGTTAAATGCTAACATTAAATATACTTTTATTTTCTTGCGTAAGATATTACTGTTCATTTAATCATATCTTTAATCTTAGTTTTAAAATTTATTATGCTTAATTGTACAAAATCTGATGCCCATAAAGAAGTTTTAATTCAATTTTTGCTATGCTGATTAATAAATTATTTAAATGTTTAATTTTTTTATTAGTATAAAGAGTGAAAATAATTTTATTCCAAGTTAAATCTGGTATATCAGCTAATCGAAAATAAAATGTGCTTGAAGTAATTTATAAATTAACATATATTTGAATAGAATTCAGTTATTGTCCTGCTCTATTGAAAACTGTCTCATTATAATTGAATACATATATATTTCAAAATAGTTTAAATTCAAAAGTTTTAAGTGACCTAATTTATTTATAAATTATTGCATCAATTTATCATTGTCATGATTTTCTACCATTGCAAATAGAATTTTTTAACATTATTTTACTATTTAACTACTAATAATAAAACATTGCAAATAAATTTGACTATCCTAGTAGAAAATTTATAATTCTGCTATATATCTCTTTCTCTCTCTATATAATGCTAATGTGCTTTGTATAGAAATCACTCATATTACTTACTGCTGAATAATAACAGTTAAATATAAACAAACCGTTATGGGGATGCTTCAGATTACTTCTTGGAATGTTTTTACAAATGCATTTAATTCAACATTTAATAAAGTAAGGGAGCTGCAAATTATTAGTAGAAAAACAATAAAAATATTGCATGCCCTCAAAACTCCATGCAGTTAGAGGAAACAAAATGTAAAAGAAATTAAGAAATAAATGTTAACAGGAAACTTAAGCGAATGCAGTGCAATGGCTTAGTTACGGAAATTGATAACCATTTCTTCCAACCCTATTTTCTCACAAAAATGATGTTTTTATTATGTTAAAACTCAATTATATCAATTTCAATTTTGTACATTTTTTCTTTATTTTCAATAAAGTTTTTTAATTTAATTTAATAAAACAATCTAACAGTGTTATTAAATTTAAATGTATCCATCCATCAAATCATTCAATCACTAATTTTTACCAGTTAATATTAAGATAGAGAATTGCTTTCTTTGGCATTTACTCTGAAATAGGATTTCCTCTTCTGCCTTTATTTCTTTATATATACACTTTTAATTTGATCCTATAATAATTTATAACATATTGATTGATTAATTTTATTCATGTTTTTCTTCCATATAAAAAGGTGAATTTTTTAAAAAATGCACTCTATATTAATTATTTAACAGCATAAAAAATAAATTATCTGGGTGAACAAGCTTCCAAAGGCAATTACTATAAATAGAATTGCTAACAATTTCATTAGCAATTTTATTTTAACTTATCTAAATTGATAATAAATTTTCTGTTGTGATCTTTAGAATGTTTTTTTTTTTAATATATGATAACATTCTGTAATTTTCGTTAATAGTTATATTCATTCAAGATGTGTATCTCAAGATAAGTTTTAGTGTATTTGATGTAATTTTTCAGAATCGCGAACTTCTTAAAATAGCCCCATCAGAAGAAGAAAAATGGCGTCACAATTTTTTAATTTATGAAACAATGGATTTGACTATAATGGAAGACAAAACACAAGATAATGTTTACAAAAGATTGGAAGAATTTCTGGCAGATGCAATGACACTTGTTCACAACATCGTTATCTATTATGGAGGTAGAGAGTTTTATATTTAACTTTTTCATCTGCATGAATATCGTTGCAGAATTTGTCTTGTAAGGCTCATGTATTATCTTAATAATGCTAAATTTAATTTCTTGTAATAGACTGAAATATTCTCTCTTCACACATATAGATCCAGATAATCTTTTCTTTTTTTAAATACATTTATTATAAATATTTTAATAGTTAAAAAGACTGATAAGCAAAAAGGATCAGTACACACTCAAAGAATTTTTCAACAATATATTATATTAAAAAATGAGTAGTTAATGATGATTTGCATATTTGGAATTTAAGATTGAAGTTTGATTTTAAAAATGAATAATCAGTTTGAAGAATAAAATTAATTTTTATTAATCTTACAATGAAATATATTTTCATCATGATAAATTATTGTGAAAAGTTTTTTATTAATTTATGTTTAAATTTAGCATAATAACCATTCCTGCCTGCCATATATTTATTATTTTATTTTAATAAATATTGTTGAAGAGAAAAAAAAATCATGCATCTAATTTTATTCCATTTTTTTGTTAGTTGGATTTAATTTAAAGTTTGCATATGTTCCAAACATTAAAGGTATACATCCAATTTTTCCTTTGCCTAACTAAATTTTGATACATATTTTATTTAAATAAATACATAAAAGTCTAGAATTGTGAAATGGAACTGTTTATTTAGAATTCTACCCTTTTACATTTTGATTACAACTTCATTAATGTAAAATATGCTTTGTTAAGTAAAAAAATTAAAAGAAATAAATTATTGGTCGAAATTAAAAGTGACTAATAGGTATTTTTTACGAACAGTAATATGTTTGCAAATATATTTAACAATTTTTTTTTTAAATTCAGAGATGCAGAAATAATTTTATGTTCTGAGATTCAAGACTTTTGAACTATGCTTTTTTTTTACTTCATATTTCTGTGGCACTGCATCATTTCATTAAATATAAAAGTTACAAATTTATTTCAGTTCATAGTTCTGCAGCTGACACAGCTCGCCAAACTCTACGAGATTGTCGCTATGATTTGAATGAAATACGGCAGTGCCGTGATTGTTACAGAATGTCTAATGAAAAGCGTGATAAATTTTGGTTTTGTCAGCCTTGTGTAAGTGTAAATTAATTTTTTAAAATTTTTTATATCTTGCAGCAGTTTTCTGCTTTTCTATTAATATCCAGACAATTTTCAGAAAAATTCTTTTAAATTATATCTAAAGGCCAAAATTAAGATAATTGTGATGTAAAATTTCATTACTTAAAAAAAAAAAAAAAATTCAAAAATAGTATAGAGTGTCATAAAAAGCATTAATAGATAAGCATTAAAAAAATTAAAATTAAGTAAAATATTAAAAATAATGAATGCTTTTAACTTTCTTGCATTATTTCAAAAATAAATAATTAAAAAGATTTGATGATCAAAATGAGGTTCTTTTGACTTCAAACTTTCTTATGACTTCATTAGGAAAACAACAAACAAGCAATGGAATGTAGTAATTTTTTCTTTAAAAGTGGTAATTATCTTTGAAAGATAGTTACCACTTCTATTTACTTTTTTGTATTAACGAGTTAATATGAATAGTAGGTAAGGGTAATATTTTTAATTTCATTTATACATGATTGTGTAAATAAGTATTAAGTGGGGAGTTTCTGATTTTGATCTTTTACCATTCAAAATGTTTTGAAAATTTTTCATGAAATTTTGTATTTGAAAATTCATAATTTATTACTCGTAGTATCCTTTCTCTGCTGCTTATATTTTTCTTGATAAAAATATTTTTTAAAAATATATTCAAATAAACCATTTGAGATATAATTATTCAAAATAGGTACTCTTGAGTATACCCACAATATTACTAAAGAAAAATCAGATTTGTATTAGCTTTGCATCATAAGAAAAATAGCCTCCTGATCATCCCGTCATTCAGATATTTTCTCTGTGTTTTATAAGCAGATAAACTATTTCATATATTCAGCTATAATTTTACTTTCTCTTATAACAAATGAAAAATAAAAGTAATATTTTTATTTTCTTTTATAACTAATGAAGTATAAAGGTGTAATTCCTCATCAATTTTTCATTTTAACTTGCATGCTTTTTCAAAGTCAAATGAAGTAAGTATCATTAAGAGGGAACTACTTGTCAGAATATAATTATGCTATTAATAAAGCTTATTAAATAATTTGATTAGATAAAAATTTAAATATAATTAAAATCAAGTATAGAATATAAAATATATATATATTTCTTATGCATAAAAGCCTTATTTTCTAATGATCAAGTTGGTAGAACTGGTTTAGTACATAATTAGCATGAAAAACTGAAATTTTTTTGTAACATGCTTTATTGAAATTTGAAGGAATATGTGTATCCCTGCTATTGAAATCATAAAACATGAAAGTTAAGACATATCACCATAAATACATTTAAAACTGTCTTTGTTGTTATTTGTTAAAATCGTAATAATCTTTCCCCCCCCCCCTCAGAAAATGTATTCCATGTAAAGTTTGCTTGAGATATCCTTCGTAATTTAACTGGAATCTTATTTGATCAGAAATATAAGCTGTATTTGTATTGATGTGTTTCATTTATGTTGATTTATCATTTCATGTTTTGAGCTAAAATGTTAAAGACCCTTTTTTTAATTTGTTATTTAAAATTGAACCATAGTGTATAATCTTCTTTTAATGTTAAATTTGTTGGAAAATTTGATTTATATTTAATTATATTATTGCCATTATATTTTTATATAACTGTTCTATTAAAATACTATTTTAATTCACTAAAGTAATTTTTTCTGTGCTAAATCAGGACCCACCTCATGAATTAGTCTATGCAAAGCAAAAAGGTTATCCTTTCTGGCCTGCTAAAGTAATTAGTGTGAACAATACTGTATATGATGTCCGGTTTTTTGGAGGATTGCATCAAAGGTAAAAAGGCAAACAAATTTCATTTGAAATATATTTCTTTTTCACAATCTTTTGTTACAAGTAGTATTTACATGGTACATACATTAAATGTTTGGTAACAATAATTCTAAATTGTATGATAAAATGACAGAACACAACACATTTTATTTTCATTAATCCTATAAATGTGTTTAATCTTTACAAATGTATCATGGACAGCAAATCATTTAAAATCTTTGTTATAAAGTAGATAAAATTATTGCCATAAAAATCATAAAAGATGATTTTTTTCTATTAAAATTTGCAAAATAAATAAAATAAAACAAAAGCTCTTAAAACTTTTATGGATTTTTTTTAATTAGAAAACTAGTAAGATCTTTTTTCTCCCCTACAAAGCTACATCCTCCCCCCCCCCCCAAGAAATCTTTAAGAACAACTGCAAATTTTCTAATAATAAGAAAAAATTAATATTTGCTATTAACTGTTATTTATAAAATTTCCCATTAAAGTTTTGGGTTATCAAGAATCCAATTATATACTTCAAAAACATTTTTTTTTTCTCTAGCCTTTGGTGCTTATTTTATCTTTAATTAAGTTATCACCTTTTAAGTCAAGTATCCTTTTTTTTTCTTTTCCCTCCTAGTTCTTATCAAGAAGAAATGAAAATATGATTTCTTCATTTAATCTACTATGGGAAAACCATTTGATTGTTATAAAAAATTGTCTGCACCTAGGTTGTGATATGATTTTAAAGTAAGATTTGAAATAACAATTTAAATGAAGAATATTTCTTAGAAATTTTATTTTTTTACATAAACAAAAAAGAAAAACTTGTGGTTACAGTAAAAACAAATGAAATTCATTAATATGCATAGCAAAAAATGTGATCAATAATCAATCAATTTAATATTTTTCATGCATTTTAGAAGTTTTGCTTTGATAATTATTTTCATAACGTTTATAAAAAGTTTTTATAAAGTTCTAATAATGTGAGATTTTAGATAAGAAGTTTTTGAACTCTCTAAATTAATTATATTTATTTATCAGTGTAAAGTAAATTCATTTTTAATGGTTTAAAAATTTCTCACTATATAGTTGTGGAATCCTTAAATGACTATTACTTAAATTTGGAGACAGTGATGTTAAATATATTTACTAATGATGAAAGCACTGACTCTTCTTAATTTTGAATGATGAAGAATCAAGATAGTCTTTTAAGATTTTTGCTTACCAAGACTTTACTCTTTTTTGTAAGAACATTAATACAAAGAGAACAATGATAAGGGGAGGATTTGATATCTGTGCATTATTCTTTTTGTTTTATTAAAATAAATATATCCTTTGAAATTATCTTTGTTCTTTTAAATGCAGTAAAATAATTTTTTGCGTGGTTCCTTATATTCTCGCAAATTTGTTTTGATTAAGTTTTATTTAAAAAAAACAACTATTAAATCCGTTCTGGCTTGCTAGAATTGAATGCATACTCTATGTTTTATGTAATATTTTGCAAAAAAGAGGGGAAAATACCTTATTAATAGTGGCTATGAAAGTACAGTTGTAAAGTATATGAAATTTTATCATGCTGAATAGTAATATGAAAAACGAAAATATTTTAAAATCATTTATATACTAAACTTTGAATAGATTATAGTATTGAGGCAATTTTTGTTTGGAATAAAATTTTGTAATTATATTTATTCTAGACTTCCATTAATCAATATGTATTTTTATTTTGTATTCCTTTGTTTATGTAGTCCAAGTGTTTGATAAAGTATTTTTTTTATTTATTTGAAATATTAATTTATGTATTTTTTTTCATTTTAGAGCAAATGTGGAAAAAGAAAACATTAAACCCATCTCTACACCAATACAACAACTGCAGTTGAAAAGAAGTGCCACTTTAAATAAAGCCCTTGAGGAATTGAAACGTCATCAACAGTTGCTAGGACAAATTCCCAAAGAGAAGAAAACGAAGAAACGTCCGCCTTCAGCCAATTCTTCCCGTTCCAACTCTGCTTCCAGATCCAGATCACGAAAAGGATCAGTTTCCAGTGATGAGGATAGGTCTGAAAATGAAGCTGAAGAAGAAAATTCTTCACAAGATGAATGTCCAACTTCTTCCTCACCTAAAGTACCTCGTTTTAAAGTTAGTCTATTAATTTATCTCTATCAACAGTATTTTAAAATTATTTTGAATGCAGATGAAAATACAAAGCTTCATATTAGGGTTCCTTTTGTAATTGAAATATATTTATAATTTACGATTTTTATCAGTCATTTTTTGCTAAATATATATTTATTATTCTCTCATTTCTTTTATCTTTTTTATTATTTTAGGATGCTCCAACTCCAGAAGACCATAATGTTGTTTCATCGTCTTGTCAAGAATCGTCTCCCAGTGCAAAAGTTACAGTTTCTACTCAAACACACAAAAAGGTACATCAGCTTATTTTGTAATAATTTAGCATCAGAAGTTATTTAAGATATGAATATTAAATATCAATTCAAGAGATTATTTTGTTTTAAATTAAAATATACTAATTTTTTTTTTAATTTTAATGTTGTAATTTTTAAAATTAAAATGTTCTAATTACAATACTTTTGACATTGAAATAAATAAATACTGTTTTGGTTATTTTATTTTGAATGAATTATTCCAAACTATCTGCCTTTGGCAAACAGTTGATTCACTGGTTTTAATGGTTGCTAAAAATTAAATAATTTATGAAACCATGTCTTAATGATTTTATCAACAAAATACTTTTATATTACTAAACATTTGTGGCATGAAATTTGCACATGTCATTTTGGGGTCCATTTCTGGGTGAATGTCATATCTCTGCTATTTATTATTTTTAATTAATTATTTCTTAAAACTATTATTTAAATAATCTGAATATGTATCAAACTTTAACACTTTTGCTTGACTTTTAACTTTACTTCATCTTGCAACTTCTGAAATAATTATTGCAAAAAAGTATTTTATATGACAGCTTAAAGTGTAAATACTTATCTTTTCAAAAACTTAGGATTAAATGTTGCAGAATGCATTGTTGATTTTTAAATATTTCCTTGTTAGTGCAAGATCTTATAATATTACCGAGTCCTTCTCTTGCTGATGAGCAAGATCTTGTGGGCTATGGTGATCAGAAGGTTCAACCAGCGATATTTATATTTAATTTCAATTAAATCATATTGGAAAATTGGATATACTTAATTTTATTTAAATTGTATAAACTGTATATTTATGATTCTGGTGAATTATCAGACATTCCTGGCATGTTATTTTAATTGTCTGATAAATGCTCCACTGAATGTATACAAGAACTTTTTTAATAGAAGTCAATCCCATGACATCATAGTATTATTAAAAACATAAATGTCCTGTCATCTGTCTTCTAAATTTTATGAAACTATACCTTTAAATTTTTTAAATCTGTATTGTGAAGTATACAGATATTAAACAAAAGCTTTCTTCTTTAGCTTTCCACAATAGAAGAACATCATGTGATGAAATATTGAAAATGGCTTGAACTTAGGGTTATAGTATAATATTAGGCAAATAAATAAATAAATAAAAATAAAAATTATCAAAATTCAGCTAAAGTTTGCATGATTCTTAAATTGGTATCATTAAAAAAACATTTATCAGACACATTTTTTTTTTTTTTTACATTTTAAAATGGAATAATTTTTTTTGCAATAATATTTTTGGAAGATATTACAGAAAGACTCCAACATTAATTTTAATTAATTCAAATTCTAATTAAAAATTTTAAAATTTTCTTCAAGGTACACATTTCCATCCTGTGTCAAATTTGACTGCTGTAAGTGAAACATTAGAATGCCAATACACACATTCATTTCTATTATTAGCATAGATGGTTGAATTTTTGCTTTTTAATATTTTTATAGTAGTTTGTTTTTATAGCTAAGAGTGATTGTAACATTTAATAATTGCTTTTTTTTTCAGTTAAAATAATAAGTTTTATTAGAAAGCAAAAATTGCTTGTAAATTTTTATTTATTATTTCTAATTTGCACAAATATGTGAATAAACTTGGTCTCATTTTTGAAAAATATTTTTTTTTAAATTAATTTTCTAAATTTTAATATTCATGCACTTGTAGAATTAGAAATCCTCTTTATTATTGCAATTTTTCTAATTTTATACACCATTTATTTAGTATTTTAAAACACTGATTTCACATTGAATTTAATTTTAATAATGATTTGTTTGAAATTGTAGCATAGTAATATTTTGACCTGTACAAACTCACAGTACTAAACTGTGCAATACCTTATTTTGATCTACAACTTCAAAATTTTCCAGTTTTAATGTCTGCTATAAATCCGTTTTTAAGAAATAAAAAGATAAAATGTATCCATTCTATTTTTAAATTATGCCTGAAACAGGTGAAATTGCTCATATAATAAGAAGAATTCACTCTTTCCAGATAATCTCATTTAAAAATTGGCAATAATGATGTTCATTAACAGTTAAATTGAATAGTTAACAGCTAAGAAGGGAATAAGCAAAATGTTATTACAAAAAGCCAAAGCTTCAAAAGCAAATCTGCCAGAAAAGACAAATAATAATTATCATGTTTGAAAGGAGATTCTAATGAGAAACAATATTTAATTGTAGAGTAAGAAATAAGGAAATATTAGTTTGCAATTAAGAAATTATATGCGAGTGGTAAAAAATGTTATTGAGTGAGTTTATGAATTTATTTGTCTTTATGGAGTCAGTGAAATAACTGACTCCATTTAATATTTTTATTTTAAAATGTTTTATTTTCAATTGATTAGAAAATATAATAAATAACATTATTTATAATATGTGTGAAAATTATATTTTAAAGCACATACATTTCTTTCAATATCCATTTTTTTATCCTTTGTCTCAAACTAGAATTCACATGTATATATGTTAATGTTGGGGTAAAATTTGACCCCAACTTATGTGAATTCTTATTGTATATTTTTCGTTGAGACTTCCCGTAATAATATACCTACATATTGATATTGTTGAAGCAAGTATAAAATTGCTAAATATCTATATTTCCTTTCATGAAACAGCTTCTGGCTTCTCTCATTCCACCTAAACCAAAACCTGAGGAAAAAGAAATTCCGCCCTGTAACTGTGAGGAAAAATATAGTAAAATGTTCAAAGAATTTAAAGAGCGCCTGGAAACAGAACAGAAAGAAGAAAAAGAGAGATCTTTGAGAGAATTGGCTGAACGAGTGAGTTTTGCTTTACATTTAAGCAAGTGTTGTATTAGGTACTTGTCAATATTAAATATTGAAATATTTGTTGTTAATGAAATGATATCTATCTATTTGTATTCTTTATATATTTCTCTCTATTTATCTATGTATATAAAAATAATGCTAATTTCCATGGCACAAGAATTATGTTTATTACTTATTGGTGAATGGCAACAGTTAAATGTGAATAAATTGCTATATGAACATTTCAGATTGCTTCACTGAAGTTTTTAAAGCTGCACTTAGCTCTTTGATAATTAATGAAGCTTGCAAATATATTAAAAATACTCTAGATAGGCTATACTGAATAATCTGCTATATTAATAAAATCTCTATTCAATTAGAGGAAAGAAAATATTATAGAAATCAAGAAGTTGCCATTAAATAGTTTAATAGAGTTCAAAAATAGGCTTAACCATCACCAGATGAATAATTGCTATGATTTATATATGGAAATTAATAACCATATCTTTCAAAACTATAATCACACAAAAGTGGCTTTTGCATTATCTTAAAATTTCAAAAATTAGTTTAACAATAAAAATATCATTTCTGCATCTTTTTTTCTTTATTTAACACTTCTTTATTTTGATACACAATTTAACAATTCTTTTTATGTTATGAAAAAGTTGAAATCTGTCCATCAAAATGTTTAATTAAATCAATTTTAATGTTAAAATTGATTTAAAAATTTTTTTTGGCTTAGTATCTGGTTGTCAAAGATGAATGATTTCATGATCATTTCTTACTAAATGTAATTGCGATAATTTTTATTGCAACCCTAAAAGCCGTTCGTTGCCATTTTTGGTAGCTATCCAAAATAGTGGACTTTTGGCAAGTTTTTGAAATATTGACATTATTTTAATATGCTTGGTTAGAAAACAGGTATTAATCTTAAGTTTTTACAAAAAAAAAAAAAAAAACACCTTTTTGGACATTAACTCCAAAATAGGATTTTAATTTCCACTTTTATTTCATAGTATATAGACTCTTTTGTTTGCACCCATAGTAATTTCTAACAGATTAATTATTCTTTTTCTGCCATTTCAAATAACAGTCTTTTTAATCTTTTTCAGTCATATAAAATAACAAAGGTGAATTAAAAAAAAACACTCCATATTATTCTATTAAATGTAGTTAAATAAATGAAGAATGTTTTTAATAACTTAATAAGAAAATATAATCATCATTCAAGGTAAAAGAATTGCTACAAAGAATTTAAATCTGTAATGTTTTTAAATATTAAAAACATTTTTATATTGAATTCCTTCCTTTAACTTATTCATATTTTTGTAGGTCATTATTTAATTAATTTTTTAAGATTTTTTCTTATATAAATGCACATCATTAATCTTAATGTTCTTATATAAATGCACATCATTAATCTTAATGTTCTTATATAAATGCAATAAATTTTATCAATTTTTTTCAAATTTAATAACATTTTTAGTTTAAAATTTGTCTATGTTATTTTTATTGTATTTTAATTGGATTTAAAAACAGTGGAACTTCATTTAATGAACATAATTTGTTTTCTTAGAGCTGCAATTGATGTATAATGAATGGGATTGCAGATGTACAGATAAAAATATACAGTTTTTTGACATTGCGGAAAATTAGTCATTTAACTGTTAGCTGAAGATATTTTCAACTATATGAAAAGATGGAAGAACTCTTTTTTTATTCAAACATTCTTAAACAGTTATAATCATTTTACTTTGTTCAAATAACTCAAGATTAAAATTCTATCCTATGCTCAATATTAAGTCCGCACTAAGAAAAAGGAAAGTAAAAACCAGTTGATGTGAGAATAACCCGTATTTCTACTTATGATAAACTCTAAATTCTAAACACAAGTTCTGAAATGAAAAAAAATGATTATTGTTGTGTAAGGAAAGAGCAAAAAAGAAATCCTCTTTTAAGATATTCATTTTTCAAGAAAAATTATAAAATATTTTGTATTGAATGATTCAGAATTAAAACTTAAGACTATTTTATTTAGTTTAAATTAAATAAATAGCTGTGTATTTTGTAGACATACATAGCTTGATAATGTATTGCTATTTTTTAAAAACAATTATATATTACAAAATTACTATTTTGCATGAAAATTGTTTGTTTCTTTAGTTATCATTTATAATAAAGCATGTTGAAAAAAATTTCAGTAATTTGTTTTCTTTATAGCTCCACTTAGATTTTGAAGAAGAAAAGAAAAGAGTTATAGCTGCAGCTATTGAAAAAGTTCAGTTTGAAATGAATGAAGCAAGAAGAATCTCTGAAGAACAACTCAAGAATGCTCATCTCATGGAAATGGCTACTGCAGTTGAACGTCACAAAAATGAAATTTCTGAAGTTAAAAAGAAACAATGGGTATGTTATCCTTCTGTATTTAATTCTATTTGCAATTATGTGTTGACAGTTTTTAAAACATTGTAACAATGTATTTAGTTAATAATTTTGGATTTTATAAATATGCTATATAACATGACTTATATACAAACTTGTATAACAAAAATTTTAATCATAAAATAATGACTTATATAGCAACTCATATAACAAAAATTTCTTGTCATAAAACATATCTGAGCACATATTTTACTGTGAATTATTTAAAGTAATCTTATGTAATTAAATAATTATTTATTTATTACATTTTAATATTTGTTTAGGTCATAATTGTTTATATGTAGTAATATATTAAAGATATATATATCTCCCTTAAATTTTCGAAACTCTTGCAAGTTTTATTTTTGTCTGTAAATTATTATTATCTTTAGATTGTTTTGTTTTCAATTTTAATAATATCTTATAGTGAAGATAATTTATTATGCTTATATTAAGAAAGTATTTAAAGGACAAATAAAGCGATATATTCAACTTAGAAAAATGAATATATTAACTGAAATAACAACTGTATTAATAAATTTTATTAAACTTATTAGATAAATGCTAAATTTTTTTATATATAAATTCAGTAATAAAATAGATTAGATAACAATAAGCAAAAAAAAAAAAAAAAAAAAAAAAAAAAAAAGACAGTATTAATTTTAAGATGTTGCAGTTTGTATTGACTTTTGATAAAATTAATTATAAACCATGCATATAAAATGTTATAGCTTCATTCTTCACTATTATCTTCATAGATAAATTAGTAGAATTTTAATTTTTACTTCATATTTGAAATTTTAAATATCTGTGTTTCCTATACATTAAGTAATTTATAGCTTAAATACTCTCTTGCTGATTTAGAGCTCTAAACTCATATTCTTAAAATTTCTTTTATATAATATTTCTGAAAATTATCTGGAACAATACATAAGCAATTTCATCTGTTTTTAAAATTTCTGATTAAATCAAAACTTAAATGCCCCCAAACAGAAGATATAGCTTAAATACATAATAAAAAAAATGAAACATTTAATTATTTAAAACTTGCATATGTAATAAATCCTTCTTTCTTGTGAAATTGTTTAATATTTTAAAGGCTCAGTCAGAATTGTATATTTCTTTTGAATGTTAGGAACTAATAATCAACAATGCCATTCCATATGAGTAGGATTCTTCATTGTATTCCTGCATGATTTTTTTTTTCATGTTTCCTCTGACATCAATTAATGGATCATCTTTAAAATAACAGAAACTAGGTATTAACAAGTGAGGATTCTGTACAGATATTAGACATTATGTAATATAAGAAATTCCCGGCTAAAGACAAATTATAAGATGATAATTCACCAAATACGGTAATTCGGACAATGCCACTTGCAATCGTTAAAAAAAAAAAAAAAAAAAATGAACGTTTCTCTTGCTACTTTAATTAAATTAATAAATAATTTATATAATTTTAATTAATAAAAATTCATTAGACTAAGAATTCAGTAATTATCAAATATTTGTTTAATTGCCTTTAAACAAGGATTTAAAAAGTTACTGATGCTGTGAATTTTATTGAATTAATTTGAATATAAACTGAAAGAAGATATAAAAATGATTGCTTAATTTGAACAAAACTATTCTAAAGCTGTTTTACTGTCTTTCATGGACACATTTTTGAGGATGGATAATCTGTGTATGCTATGTAGGCTATAAAATATTATTTATTTTATTTAAACAAAAAAGCTTGTGAAGGTTTGGGGGGGGGTCAGAAATTTCTCTCTTTCTGGTTATAGTTCCTCTCCAATGTCTGTTAATATAGAAACTTTAGCAAGTATTTTAGATTTATTGGAATGTTAAAAGCATTAAGTGAAAATTGAACTTTCATTTATTAAGAAAAATTAATAATTTTTCCTGCTTCCTTCCCCAAAAGTAATCATAATTTAGTAATTTTTGGAAAAAATGTGGTGAAAGCAGAATGCTGAATAATATTTTGAAATGATGTAGTGAATGATTACTTTTAAAATTGCACTTTCACTTTACTGAGCAAAATTATTTGGAAGTATGAAGATCACGAAATCATTAAAAATTAAGCTATTAATGAGTGGAATATTTTAGTTTTTCATAATTAAAAAAAAAAAATGTTTTTTCTTTACCTTGCTAATAAAATTGTTAAACATTACATTAACATTTTGAAAACTCAGAATTATGTAAGGTTTTTATTTCAAGCAAATATCCAGGATTTTTGATACAGAATTGAGGGGGGGGGGCGACATGTATGGCTTTTTTTAATACTGCTTTTCCTTATTATTAGTTTAGTTTTAAATTAAAATACTGTAATTTCTTTTATTCTGTATTTTAGTGTTACAATTGTGAAGCTGAAGCTATATACCATTGCTGTTGGAATACCTCATATTGCAGTGTGGATTGTCAGCAAGTCCACTGGCATAAGGAACATAAGCGTACTTGCAGACGAAAGCGGTAATACCTTCATCATCTGTTATTCTTTTGTAGTGTGGTTCAAGGGGAACAAATTATGGCCCACAACTTGTACTGTCATGACATAGTTATTAATTCACTTCTTTTTCATTTGGGGATCTTGTGTCTGCAACCATGCAATTGAACTTTTTCAAGCATTTGGAACTTGTGGATTTAGCTATTTTTTGAAGCAGTGACTGTGGTACTGGTACTCATAGTACGGTCTAAAAAAATTATTTATCTAAAATTATTTTGAATCATCACCATTTTAACAATAAGGGTGGGAAGTCTATATGTATATGTAGCTTATCATTGACCGTACTTTTCATGTTTTATACTTTTTATATAGATAATCACCATTTGGATGTGTACGAGAAGTATTTCAGCCATTCGCTTGGCATTTGTTTGACAAAGCCAATGGTAAGGTAGTATTCTGATGCAATTTTAAGTAATATATATGCGCCCAATGCATTTATAATTAGATGAGAAGTCTAATATATAGATTGTTGAATTGATATGAAATGTATATACTTTTTTTAGACAATTCTTTTCTTAGTTTTTATATTGTTTTTTATTTCTTTAAATATATAAAACTAAATGGTTGAAATGATTTGTATTTTTTAAACCAGTTATTGCAGAATAAGTTATTTCGTCATCATTTGTGTATTTTTTAAAATTGGGAATGTGCATAATTGTTATAAACGTAGTCATAAATATTGCCTATCAAAAACTAATTTTTTGATGAATTTTATTATATTAAAATTATTTTATATTTTGAGTTTTTGTATGTCCAAGCAATGCAGTTATGAAGCTGTTACAAATTAATGAGTAAAAATAGTAGGATTTTTTTTAATTCCAATCTTTGTTAAGTCAGAAATTATTTCCCAGATTGCATTTCACCTTATATATATATATATATATATATATATATATATATTTCCTAAATTTGAAGAGGGGGGGGGGAGTGAAAAATTTGTTATTTTTTCTTAAAAATTAAGTGCAGACTATAAAACACTAAAAAAAGATGTCATGATAGTCATTAAAAAAAATATTTTAAAAATATACTTCTATTCTTTTTTTTTTTTGAAGTCTTGAAATGATATAAAAATGTTGATAATCCAAACCTTAAATAAATAACTAAGACATTTTTAATTATTCTGATTTTATTATCAATGTACAAACCAAATATTTGAGCATATAAAACAATGAGTAAAAAATATACTAACTAGGTAAATATTAACCATCCTCTGTATGGCGATATATAATATGCTGACATATGCAAGTATTTACTTTTTAGGAAAACAAGTATGATCTCTTTATTGTGTAATCCATAAATGTGTTATTCAATATCTAGTCTAGTTTTTGAAGTAAGTTCCTTCAGATTACTAATAAATATAATAATAAAAGCTTCATGTTTGTCATATTACATTATATTGCAATAAAGAGTAATGCACAACTTTGAAGGCTAATTTGTGTTTAATAATTTTATATATATTTTAAAAATAAAAAACTAACATCTTTGTGTTTTGTTTAGTTTCAAATATAATATGTTCATTTTCCCATGAAAAAATCTGATTATGTAATTTAATAAGTTTTATTTTTAAAATAAGTTTATGAATGTAGATGTGTAGTTTAAAACAAACCATCTTCATTTTTTCCAGAAGTAGGACACAGTAAGAATTCATTTGTGAAGAAACAAATTAATGAGCATTTTATGAAGGAAATTTGTTGTTCTTCCATAAAAAGAATTAAGAAGGAAAGAATTTATTTACATATTTTTTAAAAAAATAATCTATCTTCCGTTTTGTAAAATAACTTTTCATTTTAAAATATAACTTTGTGATATAATCTTAGGTTAGGTTATAATGAAAAATGTGAGATCTTAATTAGTCTGTCTTTTTTTTTATTTTATATTAAATGGAATTCTCAATAAATGTTTCACATAATACATACTTTAGGGTTTGTTTTTTTGCCCCTAATTTATTGTATTTTTTCTTGAATTTTGAAGCACAAAATGCACATTTTCATAAGAAACAGTTGTCTGGAGAATAATATTCAAGTATAATTTCTTAATGCTTTAAATTTTAAATACAATTTTATTATTTTAGCCTTTTTCTTTTCATCATTCTTAAATGATAAAAGTATTTATTTGCTTTTTAATTAAAATATGTGGCATTTTCGAAGTGATGATTCGAAGGAACATGATTTTGTTGAAGATTGAAATGCAGATATATCTATATCATATTCAATATATTTCTTTGTATTGTATTGTAATGAGTAGTATTTAGTAGTAGCTTTGAAAATGAGTGACATCAAATTATATCATTAATATAGGATGTTGTGAATTGTTATCTATATATAGACATATTTTTAATCAAAATTAATTAGCCTCATTTCATTTAGATATGGTAAAATTCTGTATTCCCGACTGTATAATAAACTGAATTTTGACTAATTTATTAACTTTTAATAAAAATACTTGTCTTTCATTTCTTCGAATGATTCAAGCCAATTTTGATTTCATAGCTAAGTTTATGTTAGTGTTATGAATACTTATTTGACTACTTTTTTTTTTTTTATTAATCATTCATTATAATTTTCTAAGATTAAATAACTAAATATGCTCACTGTTTTTAATTAAAGCAGCAACTTTTTGGTAGAAATTTCCATTTTGCAGTGATTACAAATATTACTACTCAGAAATAGAGCATTTTATTCTACTTCTTTGAACAATGGAACTATAATCAAAGAAATTCATTTTATATTATAACATTTGTGATAAATAATATTAAATTGAGAAGATTCAATTCCAACAGTATTGTAGAATGTACTATGAATTATTCAACATAATTTTCAATGCAAAATGAATTTAGTTCCATTAATTCAACTTTCTTTTTATTTATCGTGTGTTATTATTATGTAGCTAAGGCATTACATGCTCATTGCATCATTATATTCATTCATTACCATTATATGGAAAGGTTTTGTGACAAGAGCAAAACCATTCTCATGCATTCATCTAAAGGGAAGAAGTTTCCTTTCATTGGTAAAATTGTTACCTCATAAGCTGCCTACAGTATTGCATCATATGGTTTAAAACTTTTGCTGTAGATAAGTTCCTTATCCCTCCACTTTTTACCGAACTTTATTATTTAAATGGATGCCAACAGGTACATTCCTCAAATAATGGTTCATTAAATATTTTATAATACAGAAAAATGAATCCTTAGAACAAAGACTTTTGGAATGCTGTTTTTGAACATGTGTCTACAGTTAGGAAAAAAAATTTTTATATGAAAAACAAAACAAAAACTATTTGTATTTGAAATTAAATACTTCCAAAAACGAAAGCCACTTTTTAATTCATAATTTAATATTAACTTTGCATTTTATATTTATGGAAACAATATCATTTAAACTTTTTTTTTTACTACAATTTGAAATGATTTCTTACTGTTGCTTTTATTGGTTAAAAAGGTTAATTAGATGAAGCATTTCTTATCATAAAAATTAAAAACTTGGTAATATTTTAAGTTAAAGAAAAAAATAAAACGGATCCATATGGATAAAAGTAGGTAAATGTAGTAATGCCCTCGGTATGTATAAAGCATTATATGAGAAATTTTGTCATGCTCTATGTAATTTGGATTTGAAATGTTGACCTATAAAATGGACGGTTTTCAGTTTCAAAAGTGTTTTAATATGATAAGAATAGCAATGTAGGTATGTGTGATAATTTTGAATTGTCTTACCATATATTTCATCATTTTCATGTGCACTTCATCAGATTTTATTTATTTGTTATAAAATTAAGCATGTTTGAATTATGATGAAAAATTTATTGTATTTCATTGTGTTTTCATGTTCTTTGTCTTATCAGATATTTTGATTAATATTATGATTTCATTATATGTGATATTTAAAGCACATTTTTTTTCTCAGAGTGTATTTAGAAGTTTCATAGTGTAAATATGTTCATTAGCGTTACAGTGTGCTTGAAATTACTTTTAATGCTTTTTTTTTCTTTCTTTTTTTTGAAATATGGATTCCAGAATCATTGGCAAAAAAAATAAAATAGCACAATATACTTATTACTTAGCATTTCAAACTATGCACTTTCTGAATCTTAGAGCATCTAATTTTAATGATGTTTTAAGAAAATTGTAGTTTCTAATTATTTTTTATATCAGTTTAACATCAAACATTTTTAAGACTGTGAAACATAAACTTGCTTATATGTTGTAGAACTATGCAATTAATAGGTTTACTTGTATGAGAAAAACCCTCAAAATTCTCTGGTAAACTTGTGATAAATCTATGCAAGGCAATCTACATATTCTGTTCCATGTATAACGAAAAATATTTGTTATTCTACAAGTGTACTGTCTTTATTTTTTGTTAAACCAAACAGTTGCTTGTATTTGTATGAAACCTTAATATTGCTTAACCTGGTGATTGGTAATAAATTCTTATAAGTAGAATTTTTGTTTATTTTTTGTTTTTTCTGTCATCTTTAAAAAAGTTTATAAAAATATAAACAGCTATAACATTTTTATATTTCAAAAATAATACATTTACACGAGCGCTAAAGAATACACAAAACAAGATGATTATAAAAATATATTCAATTGAATTACGCTTTTAAAACTTGCTCCAGAACTATTATAACAATAACATGATAGAATTACTACCATCAGAGGTTCAATTATTTAGTTTCAGAATATTAACAATCAATATATTAGTATTGTTTTTTTAGTTAATTATTATTTGCACTTTTAAATCTGTTTTAATCAACCTTATTGAGGGGAAAATAATTAATCATCATAATGGTAAAATAATGCTTAAATCAAATGTTTGTTTTCATTGGCAAGAGTGATCTTCCTATTTTATATTATTATATGCATTTCCTTCATAAAAAGAGGAGCTTCTACATATATGTTGGTAAAATAGTTTACATGAAAATTTAACATAAGTAATCACAATCAAGCTATAACATTTGAAAAGTATGCATATAGATTGTGTTATTTTTTTTTATAAAAACACACATTAAGTACAATTAAAAAGTCTTTTAACCATCAATTTCAATTCAAACTAAGAATCTAATCTTCAATTGTTGCTGGTAATGCAAAGTTCTTTAGCCATTTAAAATAATTGTTTAAATTTTGCTTTCTCTTTCTATGGTAATATAATTACAGCTTTTACAATAGAACTTAAATATAAATTTTGATAATGTATTTAATATTTTATTCTTCTGTTTATCTCAGAATTGCCTTATTAAGAGTAATTATTAAAACTGTATTAATGTTTTCAGAATGTATAATTTATTCATCTCCATTTTTACAAGTAATAATCATAACAATATTGTATTCAGAAAATATGCTGAAAAATATGTAATGTGAAATAGGCTTAAACAGTTTCTTTGAATTTCTAATCAATGCTTTTACTAACTCGGCAACAACTGTAATTCTGCTTTCCATTGAAGTTGCAAATCATTAGACTGTGTTTTTCTTATTCAAATTGTAAACACAGCTACAAAAAAGTTAACACATGTATGCACATTGTAGTGGTATAATCTTTTAACAGTTACAATTAATCATCTCAGAAATTAAATGTGCTATTATATATATATAGCACATTTATCAAGAATTTCACTTTTAAAATGTTATTTGATCTATAAGTAGCCTAAATTTTTAATTTCAAAGTGAAATACCTGTTACTAAGCATCACTATATCTATAATATTTCTACAAACATTTTTTAGAATTATCTTACTTTATTTTTTTTAGGAAGAATTATTTACAATATCAACAGTCATTGTATCACCTCCATCAAAAAGGAAATATGGGAACATTTCCTTGCATTCTTTTTACATTACAACCACATAATTACCTATATTTAGAATAAATTTAGCAGTGGAATTTTCACTGGTGCTGGAGTTTTCCTGCTTTAGAAGAATGTTCAAATTTGGTACAGAATAACATATTTTTTTTTAAAGTTCAACTTTTTACTTAACCAGTGAAAATTAAGAAAATATAATTTTTTAAAGACTTGCAATGTTATTTTTTTTTTACATGCGGTAAATTTTTAACAATTGAATCCCTCTTTATAAAACTTTTTCATTTGAATAATATTTCAGAAAAATATCAATTCTTTTTCATTATTTGAAGAATGACTTCTAACAAAAGAAACTGAATATTTAATAAGCTAAACATGTTTATGTCGAAGCAACAAGATGTAAAAGTGAAATTTTTTGATAGTTAATGAGAAAGAGTATGAATAGAAGGGGGGGGGGGAGCAGTAATAGCATGCACTTTAAGACAGGTCTGGTCAAAATGCAGCTACAATACATTTAACTTCAAAGGGAGGAATTTATGTATTTGGTCTAAAAATTCATCAATTAGTTGTATGTACAAAGGGATTTCATGAGCTCTCTGATGACCAGTTCAGACCTGTGTTTCTTTTGCTGTTGATTCATTTTCTGCCACCTCTTCATATTTTTGTGTTTCACCTCCATTTTGATTGACCATTGATCTCTCAAAGTGAAAAAGTGAGCACAGAATATCACACCTATAAAATGAATTAGATAAAATTTGATTTTAAAAAATAATTTCAGAGAATGTTTTCTGTAGTATGATAGCCATTACTACATACACAATTATTTTGTCATGTGATTGTGATATCAATAAATTGATTTCATTGAAAGAATACTTTTTTCAATCTAATTTTACAGGTTTTAAATATTGTAAAAATACAACGAGCAGCAGATTGTAATGCAATATCAACTGCTAACATGTTGACTAAGAATCTTAACATTCTGTGAACATTCAAGGAAAAAAAATGAATTCTATAAATTGCACACATAAAGAAATATTACTTCTACATATAAAATAACATTTATTTGGATAGAGAAAACAAAATCAACACAAATTATTTCAGTGAGCTAGAAAAATCTAACTGTATTCAATCGATTTACAAAGCACATTTTTGACTGAACATAATAGAGCCAATTAACTACGATGATTTTTATCTAATAAATAAAGTTGACTTTTATTTTCCATCCAAGAATCTTCCAGATTTCACCATTCTAATATGTAAATTTCCTAGGAAAAAAAAATATATACATATCTTAGAACCATAAAGAGAATAATCAACTCAAATTATACAATTTAATCCTTTAATTAGGTTAAATTATTGGTATAGAATTTTACGATTAGGAACAAATTCATCATCTCCAGTTAGACAGCAAATCAGTGTTAAACCAGAGACAGTTTTACAATGATTTTTTTTTTATGTGATTATGATTTAAAAAGAAGTTAAAATTAAATAATTCATTTAATAGTAATTATTAGTTTAAAAAAATAATGAATATGAAATATTTTATGAAATAAAGATCGTTTTTAGCAACAAGATTTTTTCCTGAATATTAAATAAATTTAAACTGTTCCAATTGTTTGCAGTTAGTATTTTCATTATTTTTTAAGCTTTGATAAACAAAATAAAAACAGCTTTTGTACAAATATTATACATGTGATGCCCTTGGAGCCATCACATGTGTAATACCTCATATATAAATGTTCAATTTTTAAAAACCAATCAACATATATTTAAATTTTATTTATTTATAGTGGCCCTTTTATGATTACATATTTTTTTCTTTCTTTCAGAAGAGTAAACAGGAAACATTAAAGGAAGAAAAAAGCAGTATATCTGGATATCGGTGATTTTGACATAACTTAAACAATAGATCGCTGGTCAAATTTAGATTTTCTAATATTGGTTATACATAAATAATTTTATATAATATAGTTTGATAGGAAAATAAACAATCACTAATCTGGCACTTTAGTTATACTGACAGATATTTGATCTAATATCTCTCAGATAACAGAGAGTACTGTAGTAATTATAAAATTTATGGGTTATAATATTACTTGAAACAGTAAGTTCAAGTGAAATGATCAATATCATTTCATGGAACCACAAAGCACCATTTAATTAAAAATTAAATTTCAATCCTCTGCTAACATTTGTGAAATCATTTTCTGCTGAATTATAAGAAAATGACCAAGAGCAGTGTTAGTGTGTGTGTGTGTTAATAAAAAGTTACTTTACTTTCTTCAATGTTCATTTCATTCTCATGCTTTACAATCAGAGGAAAAAAAAAAAAAAAAAAAACTGTTCATCAGGATGGAAACATGCTAAAATGCTTGATAACCCAGCCTCCCCCATCCAATCTTTTCTTTAAACCTTTAATGTACTGGTCAAGCATAAAATAATATGCATGTATACTATCAGAAAGATATAGGATAAAAAACTGTGATTTTTTCTTCAGATTTATGACAAAAATTTTATTGGTAATTACAAGAGTTATCTGGACATTTAACAAGAATTATTCAAAAGATCATATTTGAATAGATAAAAGTAGCTTAATTATTGTTTTTCTTCCCACTTCTTTTTCACTTTTTATATCTTTTAATATTTAATATATAATTTAATATATATATTTTTTTGTTATCAAAACAATACAGAAGTCACTTTTTTTAAAACTTTATACTTTTCACAACAATTTTTAAAGCTTTGTTTAATAATGAAATGGAAAAAATAATCTTTTAACTAAATGACTTCTGGAATAATACGACTTGTAGAAGCATACCTCCAAAATAATTTATATGTTACACAATTTTTAATTTTAACACTCTCTAAAAATATTTCAGAAATGTTTTAAACTGACATAGCTCTCTGTCATCTATAAATATAAAATTTTGTTCAAATTAAAATTACTTTTGTAAGAAAGGAAAATATTATTAAACAATTGAAATATGTTAGACTTAATAATTTAGGCACAATAGTGAATTAGATTTGCAATATATTTTTATAGCCATAATGTACATAAAGAAATCAGTTTTTTATTATATTTTTGTGGCAATAACATATATGGCTTTCCAATACATTTCTACACTGCATTAACTAAGTACATTTTGTCCATAAAATATGTGCATTACAAATAAGTTAAAAAATATTTTCATGCAAAACAGAATTTCCT
This sequence comes from Argiope bruennichi, assembly GCF_947563725.1. Lineage (NCBI taxonomy): Eukaryota > Metazoa > Arthropoda > Arachnida > Araneae > Araneidae > Argiope > Argiope bruennichi. Next base: position 65,627,445 of record NC_079158.1, on the reverse strand, counting down.
CTGTCAGTTTCATCGTCACTTCTTGCACATAATATGCTTCCCGGATGAATGAAAGCGAAGTTAAAAGTTTCAGTCTATTCGGCCCTACAACTGCTCAAATATGTTTACACATACACATAGCCATGTAAATAGGTTGTGAAAAGGAAAATTAATATTTTTCAATCATTTATAGCATTATATTGGAAAAGAATATCTGAAATTTTACCAGAGGAAGAAAAGAAGTAAAACAGTAAGAGCGAGGACAAGTTTAAATAACTGTTGACATGTGTTAAAAAAGCTTTTATAGTTACTGTCTGTCAAAAACCTCCTGTACTTTTAACCATTTATATAGTAAAATAAAGATGAGATGAGATGTTTACATTTAACAATAAGATGAACTTGGATTATTCATGGACTTGGTACGTGTCAAAACTGCAGATAATGCATAACATTGTCTGAAAAATATACTAATTCACAATAAAATATTTAAAAGCAATTTTTATTTACTGTAAGGGACCTAAACATTAAATTAGGATGAATAAATGGATGATTTCTATTCTTAAAATTTGTTAGTTCAATTTTTTACAAAATAATAATAACTTTTATAGTTAAAACATATTTTTTTATTTGTTATTGAATTTTTTGATAACATTTTGAGATTAGCAATAGTAGATAAACTTGGTCACATTTAATGATATTATATAAAATATTCTTCATGTCAATTCTGAAAGCTATTTTGCCACTTGAACTAACCATAACCATATAAGGATTTAATAGATGCAATTTTGAGTGTAAATAAAATAGTTTGGTCATAAATCACACAACACTAACATACATACGGTGGGGGGGGGGCAGAACGAAAAAGTATCTAATTGAGAGGAAATCAAGGTCAAAGAATGATGAATTCTAGAAATGGTTAATCCTTCCTCATCTCACCCCTTCGCAAGATAGAATCGCCGAAATGTGATAATCTTGGGATACTTAAGTATACAATATTTGTAATACCATTTTAATATAATATTTTCTTCTTTTTGTTGATCTTCTCTTAATAAACCTTCAAATAGAGATTATCTCAGAAGCTGTCTTTCTATTCTGACCTGCCCACAAAAGCAATTAAATTCCAGAGACTGATTTTCTCCTGTTGATAGGTCATCTCAAAGTGCTATAAATTGCACCAATGGGCTATGTTATACTGCAATTAAAAATTTGTCTATTTGAAGAGGAAAATGTTTCATTTCAATTACATTCTGCATAAAATGTAAGTAAATACAACATTAATATGCTCTTACAGAAGATTCATTCTAAACTTTTTTTAACAACAATTACTTCATGCATTTTTCTATATTTATACAATAAATACAAATATCATTATTTACAAAAATATGAAAAAAATATTGAAAATCAAAGATTATGTAAGATACCAGGAAGATCATGGAATTAAAAATTAATATAAAAAAAGAAACTTACTTATTTTATTTGACGTGTTTGAAAATTTCTTTAACAGCACAATGATCCCTACAATGTAGCAGATCTATAAGTTCCTCGGCGCAACTTTCCGAAGTTTTCTTGCGGCTGCTTACTCTATCACTACATTCATTGAGCTTCTCAACCAAATTGGCACAGTGTTTTTCAACACATTCTTGCCTTATTTTATCCATAGGATCTTCTAAATCTTCCTCCTCCTCCTCTTCAGGTGGAGCAGCAGCATTAACCTTCATTTTTTCAGCAGCCATAGCAACTTTTTGAAAATATTTCAATAAGGCAAATAACCTTAAGATTTTTAATGCAAAAAGGACAAACAGCAAGACAACCGTTACAGTGGCAGTTACAGTTCTGATATAAGCAAGCAGATGTCAATAAAATTTTACAATAGACAATTGAAATTTTACAATAGGCAATTTGATTTGGCAACAAATTGTTTACAAAGTCTTTATGGCAAAAGAAAATAAATTTTCATCATAAAAGTTATTTTCATCCTAAGATTAGAAGGCGAATAGTTCTTCTACACTATCCATTCAATCAACAAAGAAGCATCCAAGGACTTTAAATAAAGTCATAAAGTAAAGATTGCATCAAAAAATTTATTTTTATTGCTATAGCTTGAAAAAGCTTTGAAAATATTAAATGAGAGGTGTTTTTTTTTAATATTTCATATTTCTTCTAAATAATGAAAGCTCTAAATGACTCTTTATGGGACAGTTGCAGAAAGTTGTGGTTGTCTGGTGACAGTTTCGGATCATCACTGAGATGGCACTCGGATTCGATATTAAAAAGTTCGATGAGGGTTGGCAATAGGATGGATAACGAATGTTTGACAATAATGATTCTGTATTCAATATCGAAAATTCACAAATACAAGTGATTAATACTACTGTGATAATATTATACAGACATTGAATGTAATCAACACCACCGGTATCTAAATGGTGTTGGTGTAATTCAATTGTAAATATGAACTTAATGATGATTTTTTTAGTTTGCATTAGGGATGACGAATATTTTAAGAGCGGTTATTACGTAACCAATATCAAAAAGTCACAAATAAAAGTGATCAATACTTTTCAAAGAGGGGTGTGATTCAAATCCTTGATACGATCTTACTGGTGATATTTTGATTACAGGTTTTGGATCACGATAGAAAGTAACAATCGATACGATATCACTGAAATTTGCCGGAGCGGTGACTTCACTGAAAAGTAACAATCGATACGATCTGTCCAATGGAAGCTCTCGAAAGAAATCTGTGATTGGATTGAAAAGTGAACGGACCGGTTATTGGAATTATCGTATTGTATCATTGAATTGCATATCAATGAAATTTATCGGAGTGGTGATTTCACCGGAAAGTGTGAGGCTTCACTGGAAAGTGCGAAGTCACCGCTCCACTTTACGGGAGTGACCGATATTCGTATTTGATGATGCACTATTCCATACAGACCATTTTTAATTGCTCGTGACATGATTGACTTTGATTACATGTATTCTGTTTACTGCTGGCGCCATCTATTGGTAGAATATAGGACTAAAATAAACATTTTAAAGAAATGACATATATTTTTAACTCACCTTTTCCAGAAAATGGTTCCCTCTAATAAATAAATTAAATAAATAGTTTTGAGAAAGAAAAAAAAAATTAAGAAGTAAGCTGAAACAGATAAATTAATTCAATCACACTTTACTTAAATTAGTAAATTAAGTATTAATTACAATTAATAAATTTTATATTTAATATTAAGTAATAATTTTTAATTAATAATATGATTGAAATAACAGATATTTGGAACGCATATTTAAAAATAACAATAGCAATATTATTTGTTATTCAAAAAATCGTGGATTATGCATCTCTAGTTTGCATCTCTCGAAACACGATTTGATCTATTTTAATCTGATTTAAAGCATCGCTTTTAACATAGACACTTCTGATTTGCTTTCCAAAATGGGGCTTCCCAAATAGTCCCAAAATTACTTAATGAGCAGATCACTTAATATTACCTTGAAGTAATTAACAAATCACAAACATTCTTCACAGCACGATTAGAAAGAGAACTGTTACTTCTTCAAAGTAGTAAGCTATTTATGGCTGGGAAAAAAGAAATGAGCTCATCACAAGAGGGACAGGCTTTCAGGAAAAGGGAGTGATTACTCATTTCCTTTTCGAATTAAGGAATCATTATAATAATCAAGAATTCATTTCTATTAGCACAAGATATTGTGACGATATCTTTACGTCATTCTACATGCCATATAATATGTAGTAAAGATATCGTAATTAAAAATATCGCAAAGAATTTTCTGCTCTTACCCTATTAGCACAAGATATTGTACGATACTCCCATGATTTAGTTCGATGTTTTGAATGCCGGGCAATGTCAGAAAGATTAGGAAGGACGAATATTTTACGAGTGGTTATTACGTAACCAATATCATAAAGTCACAAATACCAGTGATCAATACTTTTCAAAGAGGGGTGTGATTCAAATCCATGGTACGATCTGGTACTGGTGATATTTCGATTACAGGTTTTGGATCACGATAGAATGTAACAGTCGATACGATCTGTCCAATGGAAGCTCTCGAACAAAACAGAAAAGGAGAAATCTGTGAATGGGTTGAAAAGTGAACGGATCGGTTATTCTTGGAATTATCGTATCATTGAATTGCATATCACTGAAATTTATCGCAGCGGTGACTTCACTGGAAAGTGTGAAGTCGCCGCTCCACTTCATGAGTGTGACCTTGACTTTCCAATATTCGCATTTGATGATACACTATTCCATACAAAACATTTTTAATTGCTTCTGATGATTTTGCATATATTCTGTTTAAAACTGGCGCCGTCTATTGGTTGAATATAGAACTAAAATAAACATTTTAAAGAAATGACATATATATTTCATTCAAATTTTTCAGAAAATGGTTTACTCAAATAAAGAAATTAAATAAATAGTTTTGAAAAAAAATCAAATTTAAGAAGTAAGCTGAAATAGATAAATTAATTCAATCACGCGTTACTTAAATTAGTAAATAAAATATTAATTACAATTAATAAATTTTATATTTAATACTAATTAATAATTTTTAATTAATAATATGATTGATATAATAGATATTTGGAACAAATATTTAAAAATAACAATAGCAAAATTATTCAAATCTCAAATTATTCAACAATACCAAAATTATTCAAATGATTAAATCAAAAAAATCGTGGATTATGTATCTCTAAGAAAGATATCGAAACAATGTTGCTCGGCATTTTGTGTCGATAGGGTGCTAATGTAAAGTAAAATGGTATTATACAACAGAAAATTTTGACAGCTTTGAAAATCGCAACTTCATTAGAGCCGGTAACTCGAATTTTATATTGATCTTGAATATAAACGGTATGCGATATATATAATAATAAAGGTTCTTATCTCTTGAATGCCAAAAAGGTTGCAGTTAATAGATGAATAAAAATAATTCGATATTGAATTTATATTCTGGAAGGTGGTTATAGTTAAACTTCCTCTATAAACAGCATCATACAACACAAACTGGTGAACGGGTTGCAACGAAATGTAGCTATTTGGTTATAATGAGGATCGAACTCGTAACCTTATGGTTCGTAGCCGAGTAACATGACCATTAGACAAAAGTAATTACTCGTGTCTAGTAGCTGTTATATGGTTTATAAAGCTCCACCAGATTACTCCCTCTCCAGTGAGTCGGAGGTCAGATGAACGATATTTTTTCCTGTTTTCGCGTGGTGATTTTGGCTGTTGTGCCTTACCCATTTTTATTGGCTGATTAATTATCAGCTTTATTTATTTATTTATTGACATTATTTATCAGCTTGATTTATTTTATTGGCTGATTATTTATTAGCTAGATTTTATTATTATTTTTTCTTCGGGTAGAGGGTGCCACAACAGCTGCACAAAGGTTTGCGTATTTTTCGTCATCGGATCACCAATGTATCTATTGGTAATAGCGAGGACCGAACTCGCAACGTTTGGGTTCGTAGCCGTGTGACAAGACCACAAGACAAAAGTAATTACTCATGTCTCGTAGCTGTTATCGGTCTTATAAAGCTTCATCACAGAAATTTGGCATATAGAACATTTATGGCAATATGAACATTTATTGACTAGTTTCTGATCGCCTCGTCATCGAACCACATTAAATAAAGGTAAGGAAAAAATAACGGTACCCTATTGGAAGAAAAAAAAAAACGAAACAGTTCAGTTTTCAGAAACAAGAACAGGTTAGGAGAAATTGCACAAGAGGAGCAGTTGTTAATCATGCCCAGGATAATGTAGGGAAAGGTGCTCCATGTGACCACCCTCATTCACCTGTAAAATTTCAAGTCGATGGACAGTGTGTTCAACAGCAGGTCGGAACTGATAAATTGTGATGCTTCGCACATGAAGTATTATGGAGTTCTTTAAGTCATTCAATATCGGAACAAGATACCGTCATCATTACAGCCGAAAACATCGACATAAAACATCACAACGACTGCACATGTTTCTTACCCTAACCTGTTTTGTATAAAGCTTCCACTTCTTCGCAAGCATGCAAATCTTGACATTTTTTCCTAGAACTGACAGTTTTTCCGGGTTTTACATTTTATTACTCATAATTCTTGTTCTGGATTGTTAATATTGTTTGTGCATTCCGTTTTGGTATGTTTATTGAGTTAAATTTAATGTTTTTCAGGAAAAGGTTCCCTCTGGTGGAAATTTTGGAACAAAAATCTTTTTCAAAATTCTGTGAGCGCATTGCGTGTGTAGTCTATACACCAAATTTCGTTGCAATCCGTTCATCCGTTTGCGTTATAGGATGCTGTTCATAGGGGAAGTTTAATTATAAATACCCTGTATATTGAGGTTTCGAATCTCTGGTATTGCGATCTTCTATAAGCATATATCCCAAAATAATATTACTGTAAGTGTCATTCTTTGATAGCATATAGAATAAAAATTAAAAAATATATATATATTACAAATAAATTATATATTTTTCATTTAAATTCTTTAAACACTTTACGCAGACACTTAATAAACAATTTAAAAAATTAAAAATGTGATTAAAATAACAATATTTGTAACATATACTTAAAAATAAAATAGCAAAAATATTTGCCATAAGAATTGTGACATCTGTTTTCCAAAATGTCAACAAAGATCTAACATGGGAAGAGATCTTGCGCTTGGTTGATTCATCAGGTCAAATGCCTTCTCTCTTACACTGTTTCGAAAAGTATACAAAAGTTCATATGTCAGTAATAGTTCAAATTTACTAGAACTTTCATGTCATTTTAATCCAATCGCATACTAGCATATTTATATATTTGATGTAACATTGTGAAAGACTAGATTGCGACTATGTAATTCCTTAAATTGTTAACAATTAAGGTAAATATAAAAGAAAGATTTTCTTAGTTTCAACCTGGGACGTTCCAGGCGTTGTAGAGGGGTAATGTTTCCAAGCTGGGAAAAAATAATTCAGAAATGGCTCTCATTTCAGCTAAACTGGGACATTAAATCATTTTGCAATTTCAACTCTAATTTTCTTTTTATTCCCCCCCCCCATACAATATATTTTCTGCATTATTTCTCTCTGGATACTAATAGGACGATTGTACTTAAAGGGGGAGGGGACACGGGTTGGCAAATTCAGTTTGGAATGGAATTTTGCCTGATGGTATAGTCTGTGTAATTTCTGTAGGCCTTTTAAGGACACTCGTTTTACCTACTATTCACAGTTTCTCCTTCTCTGTTGCCATGGTTTCGACAAAGCTTGCTTTTTTCCCACGCCAGTACGTTTCGGGAATACCTTAACAGCTGTGTAAAAAAAAAAAGAGTGACACTATTATCTGCCTCAGCGTTGCGAAGCAGACAGCCAGTAACGAGGTAGAAAATGATCTTGAACCACCTACAGAAAATACACAGACTATAGTATATGTTTAGGATATTCATTCAGTAAAATTTTAAAGCGCAATAGCAAGTCATTTTTCAAGGTTGCCACACTGCCAGGAGAACAGGGAAAACTGGGAACACACAGGGAATTTTAAAAATTTATTAAAAACAGAGAAAATATAGGGAATTTTAAGTTTCTTAGTTATTTTTTTCCCTAAAAAATGCTGATCTCTAAAGATTGCAATAATAAAAGATCGTAGTCATAACTTATAAAACCGAAACAGTATCATTCGTGATGTGTAATGCGGAAACTCGCCCCTTTTTTCTGTATAGAAGTTCCAGAATCCAGTTTTGATTTGCGAGACAGTTGTTTTTTTCCCATGGGATTCCCGAATTGTAGCTAATGAGCATTCACGAGACTTCTGCAACTGCGCGAAAGAATAGAATAAAATTCTCTGGCGGAATTAGCAACATTAAATCAGAAGCAGAGCGGTGATGTTTAGTTTACTATACTTGAGTTTGTTGAATGATTTGTTTATTATTTGAGAAACTGTGAGCTTATACACAGTAGATTAGAATATTTTTTTAATCAATGAGTTGCTCAAAATTCGTATGTAATACGAATTGCATGGATATATATAAATAAAAATTCATCCTGATTTTGCTGAATGGGTTCGAGAAGTTCCACAAAGTTCATTTGTTGCGTACTCCTCGCATTGTAAGAAGATAAGAAGCCTAAGTTATATGGGAAAACATCATGCCAGAAGAGGAAAACACACAAGACTGTGTGCCAATTCAAAAGAGTCACCATTGATACTGGACTTTGTATCTAAAAGGAATGGCACGTCAAATTCGAAAACGTCAGATTTAATGCCTAAAAATAAACCGATTTCGAATTTTTTATTTCAAGAACAATAATTTAAAGATGAATTTTTATGGGGCTTTAGAATTTGTTGTGTCACATTCGTCTTTTAATTCATTCAATGATATATTGGAAATATTTTCACATATGTTCATGAAAGTAAAATAACTAAAAAATGTACGTTAGGCATATATAAATGTTGTACCTTATTTGTTATGGATTAGCTCTATGAAACTGGTGACTGGAAAAACTGGAGAAATTGATGCCTAAATATTTGAATTGACAAAAATGAATAAATAATAATAAAAAAAAATCTTGCAATGTAATATTTTTTGTTAAGTAATCATCAAATGATTTGTATAATGACAACAAAAATATTTTGTGTTTTATTTTATCTGAATTCTTAATTTTGTGTGACTTATAATTAAAGAGCATGAGAGATATTATATCCCCCTCCCCAATATATAAATTTTGTCTTTCTAAATTCTAGATAATAATTAAAGATAAATTATTTTTTTATATATGGAAATATAAACCTTTTTTTAATATGCTATTATTTCGAATAATGCTAAAATGTAGAATCCCTTTCTTTGCTTTTTACACTCTTTAAAATCACATTCCATTATAACTAGCACATGATGCTATTTTTTATTAATAATAAGTCAATCCTTGTGCACCACAAAGAACAGAGCAAGGCTTACAGAAGTAAGTAGAAACAACTACATACATAGATAAAAATATATACAGATAAAAATAAGGATAAAAACAACAGGAAAGAATAAACAACAAAACTAATTAAAAATTGAAGCAGCAAAGGCAATAAATTTACAGAATGAGAAAAATGCCATTTTGTGGTCGAACAAAACATGAAGCGGAGATGGAAACTTAATATTACAGGCATCGAGATCCACAGTAAAATCCCTTCTTCCTTCAGTAAGTTTGGAATAATCAAAAAGCAAGTGTTCGACATTTTGAATTCCACCCACGCTGCAAGAGCACAGATCAATGTTCGATAATCCAAGTTTCTTGAGATAGTAATTGAAATTACCGTGTCCAGTAAAAAATTTAGTTAAGTGAAAATCACTGAAGAAATGCTTGTTATTTAACCTTTGAGAAATTGTGGGGAAAAATAATTTAGTTAAAGAGGCAGTTGAAGAATTCTGGTACAGCTCATTCCATAAGAAAATGGTCTTTTTGTGATACTCATTGTGAATGTGAGATTTAGGGAAGCTCAAAGGATCAATGATGTTTAGCTTTGTAGCTTGCTTTGCAAGCCAGTCAGCTCTTTCATTCCCTAAAATGCCAGAATGACCTCGGACATGAGAAAAACAGATACTAATTCCTCTTTCTTTAAGCTCGTAAAGAGAGATTTGAAAATTCAATACAATTTTGTTGCAGGAAGAAATATTACTAAGCAAAAATAAGGGTGAAAGAGAATCCGTACAAATAAGGAACCTACATGACAGAGTACAGTGGTTTACGATCCATTTGAGCGAGTTACTGAGGCACAGCAATTCTGCTTGGAACACACTACACTCATCAGGAATTCTAAACATAAAGTGTTCCATTTCGGCTGCGTCTTGAAACACAACAAAAGCAAGTCCAACACGGTGGTTGAGTTTACTGACATCAGTAAAACACACTACAGGAAAATTGCTAAGAACATTGTCCTTATAATCGATAATTTCCATAGGAACACGTTCAGCAGGGTGTGGAAGATTAGAAAAAAACACTTGGGAATCTTGGGAAATATTTACAACATTATCTTTGAAATCTTTATTTTGCAGGACGAAAAGGTCAATTGGGGAAAACCCCGCAATGATAAAGCAGGCTTCGTAACTTACAGTTCTGTAGCCACGTATAACTCTGAGTAAAATTCTTCTTTGAATTCTACGAAAATTTCGACAGTTGATCTTTTTTTTCAAAGCATTACCCCAAACTCTAAAGGCATAGCAGACAAAAGGAACAATTCCCTGTTTGTAGATCATACCAATAACATTGGATTTCAATCCAAAGATGTTGCAAGAGACACGATTAAGTCATTTAAGAATGCTTTCACATTTTTTGGAGAGATATAAAATATGATTTTTCCAACAGAATTTGTCATCAAGCATTACCCCTAGATATTTGATTTCATTCACCATTTCAAGCCGTATGTTATCAAAAAAGAGTTGCTTTCTGGAAAAGTCCACGTTCTTTTTCTTAATTGCTATAACCTTCGATTTATTGGGGTTGAATTCCATTTTGTAATTTCTTGCCCAGTTTAAAATATCATTCAAAATGCTTTGATCAGGTTGAAAAATATCATCAAGACATTTTCCCTGAAAGCAGATGAGCAGATCGTCCGTGAAGGCTATGGTTTCACATCCTGAGATCTTCGAAAGCCTAGCAAGAAAGCTGTTCATAATTAAATTCCACAGAAGTGGACCAGAGACGGAGCCTTGGGGACAGCCTCTTTGCAAGGAACGGGAAACTGAAACACGACCGAGCGTAAGAGAGGCAGACTTATCATTCAAGAAATCTCTGACCAGATAAATATGTTACTTGGAATAGCGAAATGTTTGAGCAAAATGAGAATACCCGACCACCAAGCATGATCAAAAGCTCCTTTGATGTCAAGAAAAATTAAAATTGTAAGCAGATTTTTCTTCTTGCCTCTATCAACTACGTCTTTCAGATAAAGGAGAGCATCTTCACAACATTTTCTTCACAACATTTTCACAACAACAGTGAAACCAAATTGGGTCTCGTTTAACAGTTTTTTACTGAGCAAAAACCAAGAAATCCTGTTAACAATCAGCTTTTCAAGACATTTTCCAATAGTTGGTAGGAGGCTGATACATCTCAAATTGTCCAGATGGGGACCTCGAAAGTCATTATTTTTCGGAATTAAAAAGATGTTTGCTCTCTTCTAGGAGCGCGGAAAGGTACTAAGCTGTAAACAAACATCAAAAAGTTTTGAAAAGAAACAGGGGAACATCAAGTGAATACGTTTCAAAGTTTCATATTGAATGCAATCAGGACCAGGAGATTTATTAAGCTTAAGGGAGTTAATCACTCCATCTATTTTTGCAGTAGTAAATAGAGGATCAAGACTTGAAGAATAATTTGCCAAGGCTTTAATTCGTTGCAATCCATGGAATGGAGTATCCATATTAATAGTATTGATAGGGAAGCATTTTTTAAAAATCTCATTTATAGTTTCTTCAACAGAAGTGGTGTCAGAACCATTTGGAAGACGAATCCCAGAGACTTCAATTTTTTTCATGAAGTTTTGTTTCATACCGTATGTATAATTTTCTTCCAAACATTATGTTCGTTAATATCCTCTAGAAAATCTTCCTAGATTGGACTTTAGCCTCTTCAAGAATTGAACTGTAATTTTTATTTGTAAATACTTCTGTCTGTAAAGATTTCTAAGAATAAAATTTCGGGTTCTTTGATACCTGCGCCTAGCAGCATTGACCCTTTTCCTCATACACTCAATCTCTATACTCCACCAAGGAACCCAGTGCATTCTTATCTTTTTAAGAGGCATTGAAGTTTTAGTAGCAGAAAGGACTACATTTTGAAAGTTTTCTGTAACAGATATTAAGGTGTCCACATCATCACAAGAATCGATACGATTAGAAAGGTCAACAAAAGGTTGCTTGCAAAAAGAGTCAAAGCGATCCCAGTTTGCCTTCTTAACATTGAAATATAGAAATTTATCGAATCTGTCAGAAGTAGAAGGATTAATTGTCGCAGTAACTTCAAATTCAATTGTATTATGATCGGAAAGGGATTCATATTCTGGAAGGCACCAATATGAAACTTCATCTAGCACATCAGTTCCCACAACAGTTATATCAATATAGCTGGAGCCCTGAGAGCCACTGAAGGTAGGACCACAATCTTCATTAATTACAAATAAGTTGTTCATACTTAAAAAGGCACAGAGCTTAATACCGCGAGTGTCGGAAATTGGACTGTGCCAGAGTTCGGACTTACTGTTAGCATCCATACCCCAGATCAGCCTATGGCAATCTATTACGGCAAACACTCCACTGATTTTATGTAAATCCAAATCAATATTTCTGTTGGGTTCAAAATAGTAGGACAGAAGAATAAAGTTGAAAGCATTGAACGTGATGTGAATAAAAACCATATTGTAATCGATATTATTTAAATCAAAAAAAGTTGAAAGTCCTTGGTTACGAACAATGATCGCCGCCTTGATAGTATCACAACCTGCGTTGAAATATGTGCGATACGAAGATGGAAAGAAAGGAAGAGAACCATTATAAGCGTAAGGCTCCTGAACAAGAGCAACATTTATGTACGAAGTGTCCATATTCAGGATAAGCTGCTGAGTAGCAATCTTTGAGCGGTGAAGGTTAAGCTGAATTACTCTAAGATTTGATCTGGACGAATTAAACATGCGAAATTCTTGAAATATTTCTGCTCTTCATAAAAATATGAGTGGGCCACTTATCCGCAAAAGGTCTATGTTTAACATCAACTTTCTTACTGGCATCCTTTATCTTTTTATTGTAGCGAATGCAATTAACGCAAACTTGGCTTGCTGTATTCTCGCAATGTTCACTTTTATGTTCTTCAGCACATTTAAAACAAGCAACTGAATTTCTACAATCCACTGCTTTGTGATTATAACCAAGGCACTTAAAACACCTATTTATTATTACAAAATTTTCGACCCTGCAAATAGACCATTCAAAGTGTAAATAACCAGAAGATAAACACTTTTGATGGAGATTAGGTGAAAGTTCACACACAACATGTCTGGAAATTTCTTCAAGATGAATTTTAAGTTAATGTCTTTGCTACTTTCATCGTCCGCAAAGATGTCAGGATTTTGATAAAATATTATGTTAACAATTTTATTATTATCTATTTTATTTGGCACATTTTTAACAAGAAGGGTCGGATTTTTCCCCTTTGGTTCAGCCGATTGAAGTAAATGATTAGTTTTCAATTCATTTTTTAATTTGTACCGGTCAGCCAAGGAGCAACATTGAGCAATAATTAGCTATTGCTCTAACATTTTTAATTCCTATTTTCTTCTCTCTTGGATTGATAACTTCTTTTAGCATTTTTTTTTTGCACATCATTGGAAGATGCATTTTCAAAGCTTTCAGTAGCTCTGACAATAAGAGGACAACTATTTTGCGAATTGTTTACAAAGTCACCCCTAGATGGCGATACCATTTCAGCGTAAGATGGCCTTGTAACCAAAGCAGCCATACTTTCTTCGCAAGCCTTACGATAATTAACGGATTGTAATTGTGCAAAACTTTTAGTAATTGCAATTGTTAACTCACCCAAGGCATTCTTGGCTTGTTCCCTCAACTCATTGTTCATGTTGCACTTCGATACGAGCGCCATATCAATAGTTTCAAAGTGATTTTCAAGAGACGCGTACAACACATCAAGCACACCGTCCGCCATCTTGAACTCGTCTCGCACATGATGCTAGTCCTGTATTTTCTCATATCTTGAATATACGCACAGGGAAAAAAACAGTGAAAACAGAAGGATTTTTTCCTTCCAGATTTGAGTGGCAACCCTGTTTATGAGAAAATGAACCTCAAATTTTGAGCATAGTTCATATATTTATAATTTACAATCCTCTCTGCCAGTTCTAACGGCACATTTGGGTGATCAATCGCTTCGAGACGAGGGTTCAATCCTCGGCTTCTTTTTTCATTCCTTTCCATAAGTATTTCAGATTCATAATTTACAAATAATCAACATGTTTTGTATTTTTAATGCATATAAAATGTTCATTTTCTTAACTCCTGAATAATAACTTAATTTTTAAAGGAAAAATAATTTGAAATTTAAATGTATTATTTTAAAAATGGGAAAAATTATTTAAATAGAGTTAATAACTTACACATGTTTCAATTTAATATATTATTAATTTTAATATTATTTATTTTAACTTAATGTATTATCGTTTTTGATATTATTGAAATTTAATATATCATTAATTTTCAATTTAATATGTTACTATTTTTTTATGCAAAATTATGATCATTCACATGGTACTTGAATTATAATTAATTTTTAAAGTATAAATATAATTTAAAGATGATAAGCAATTTAAATAATTATTATAATCTTAAAATATGAAAAAAATTAAATATTTTTGATTTTAATAGTGAAATTTTTGTTTTTACTCAACGGAACCGTGTTTATAATGGAAATTAGAGGGAGCAGCTGATAATTTATTAAATATGTCGGCAAACGTTCTCCATATTAAAATTGAAAAGAAACAGAAAGCAGGTGATAAGTTATTGAATGTATAGGCAGGTGGTTCAAAATATTAATAACATAATACGAAATGCCTCGATACGTTGCCCAACTTTCAGACGAAAGACAAATATCTTTGAATGTAAACGAAACCGTTTTCCAATAGATGCTATTTAATGTTGCTCTAGCGAACAATCATTAACTATCGATTGTGTAGGATGTTAAAATGTATATTGTTTCCAATGAGTCTGCGACGGTTACCATTCTGATTCTTTTATGTCATAGAAAATTAATGAATGTAGAAAAATTTTCTAGAAATATTGAGTAAAATTTTTTATATCAGCAACTATAATTAATATTTATCACCATTTAAATTTCCCTTGTAATCATTTTTTGGCTTAAAAATTGAATTATAATTTAAGTAGAGAAATGAGCATATTTTTGATGAAAAAAAAAGTAACATAACTGAATGTTGTTGATTTAATTTGAGTATTTTTTTTTATAATTTTTTTTAAAAAAACGCATTTGCATTTGTAATGATTTTTTTTTTGAGAATTAAATTATAATTCGAGTATTATGAGAAAAAGATTAATTTTTATGTACAAATAAGAATAACATATTAATTAAAATTATTGATAAACTGATAATTTGATTTAAATAAATGTGAATATTTGTTTTAAAAACGCATTTAAATTTATAATTAAAATATTATATTTATAAATAAAAAATATAATTAAAAAAATTAAATCATAATTCAAGAATTATGAGAATAAAAGTTTATATTTTGGATAAGCAATGAAAATCATATTAAATTAACATAAATAATATTAAAATTAGCAATATATTAGACTGAAATATTTCTAAGTTGTTAATCCATTTTAGATATTTTTCTATTTAAAAAACACTTCTAAATTTATAATTATTTCTTTTAATTATTCTGCTATTATTTTAATAATAGCATGATGCCAATACAGTAAGGCAATTAATAATAATCAAAAGTATATGATAAATTCATCCGACTTGAAAGTCACATGACAAGCATAGCTATTCATGCCATCCAAACAAGCAATTGCGTTCATTTAAGTGCAGATGTGTCTGCTATTAATATTTTACGTTTTGCTGAACATTATAGTTACATTTTGTACAAATTTTGGATACAAAAAATGCTTTTATTTAGATATTAATTTTAATGAGAAAGATATTAATGTATAGAACTAAAATTCATGCACTAGAATGATTTTCTTATGATAATATCAATTCAAAGTATTGAAATTATTTTTTGTTTTAGCATATTACCACTTAACTATTTCGAGGTATAAAAAATCGGGCTGAATTCAAATAATTTACATAGAATATTTCGCCATGTCTTTGTAGGACTAACTTTAAAAATTACTAACGGAAACACTTGCATATATAATTGTAACCAGATAGTAGTATTTAATCAATAATTTAAGCAAAATTAAATATATTTATTTTAAATTCTAAAAAAAATTAATATCATACAAATTAGATTTACTCGACTCGAATGATGCTTATCAACTTGGAATAGTTTTAAAATAAACAGAAAACCATATAAAATGATTTAGTAAATTCAATACTACAAATAAACTTAAAGAAAAATTATTTCAAATAACGAAAGAATTATTCTTAATGCCACGAACAGCAGTTGTTCTAGGTATAGCAGTTCTCAAATTTGATAGATTGCGAATCATTTTGTAGTTACTGTCCCTTATTTGATATCGAATTGCCACTACTTACTAAAATAAGGCGACAAAATGTTTATTATGCACATTAAAACTTGTAACAATTTTTTTTCAGATTTTTTTAAAAAATTGAATTTAATAATTAAATTAAATTTAAAAATTAAATTTTTAATACAAACTATTTTATCCTTAAATAAAAAATGCTGGACGTTTTATTTCAGATTGGAGAATCAGTTTACTTAAACCTATCTTCCTTGTTAGCTGTTTTATTATTGGAACACTCAGTTAATTTAAGGCCTGTTGCCATTTCAATTTATAACCTAGAATTACATATTTCACTTTCCAATCTTTTCTACCTAATGCGTTTTTTATACATATAAATCATATAGAAGAAATAGAAGTTCAATATGTAATGTTATTATTAGCTATTAATTAATTAAAAATAAAAAAAAATAAAATGCGGAAAATTATAACTGGCTGACTGACTATACATTGAACGGACATAAATAACATTTCAGTCATAATTAATAAAGCTTTTTTTCCCTCGCAATTTTGATCCCTGAAAAATAGCATAGATTTTTTTAAAATTAAATAGCAAAAAATATTCATTTATAAACTGAATATTTTAATTCTCTAAATATTTTTATGAATAGAATCTCATTTTTTTTAGGAAAAGGAAATAAAATATTTTCCACTCGTTATATAACAGTATTTGAATTTTCTAGATTACTGATGATTTATTTATATAAGTATTTCTCCAAATGAAACATTTTCATAAATTAATTCATTTTGAAAACTACTTTAGATCAAAATATATAAATTTAAGATACTTTTCATTCATTCGATGTTGATTATAATGATATTCTTATACCAATGTTGCATAATTAATTTTAGAAAAATTACATAATTTTTTTAAAGGTACAAGAGTTTAAAAACAACTTAAATTACGCGACTTGGAAATTAAAAATACCCGATGACGATTCCAAGGCCAAGTCTAATCTTAACTATGAGAAGTTTTATACAATATTATGTCAACATGTAATATCTGTGGAATATTAATAAGTTGTTATCGTAATAAAAGCTGCTTTATATACCGGAAAAGTTACAAGGAAAAAAAGATTAATTTATTTCTGCGCCAAAAGAAGTTTCTCTCCGATTGCGTACTTTCTCCATGTTTATGTACACGTCAACCGCAACAGATTAAGACATTGGCGAAAAGATTTGGTGATAAATTGAATTTATTTATTAAAAAAAAATTAGAAATTTAACTTTGTTTTGAGAAGCTGGCTTGATTTGTGATGCAAATTGTTATTTTTTTATACCGTTATTCATTAATGTGTTACGTGGATTAAACCATATGCTCATAAAATCACTACCAATTAAGGGAATACTGGACTTTGAAAAAATCAAAAATGGACAGAAACATGAATTTTTTTAATCGTTTCCTTACAAATATGTTTAAGTTTACCTAAAATAATGTCAACAGATATATTGTTCAATAAAATTAACATTTCAAAGGCCTAGAGAAAAAAAAAGCTCATTTTAGTTACTTTCTTCAAATTGATATTGCAATTAGATTTAAATATCTTTGAAATGTTCCAGGTGCTTTAATTTTGGAGAAATTAAATAGAATTGATATTAAAGATTTCGGTTTAAACACTAAAAGAAAATAGGGTATGTATTTTATGTTTCGAGTTTTTTTAGATAGCAAGTTAAAAGTCAATTTTAGTTCTGAAAGACATAAAATTCTTATGAAAATTCAGCAAATGTGCATGAAAATATTTCTAAAAAATTAGCGTTTGATTGGAATTACAAAATTATACACAGTTTTATTCCAAATAAATTTATGTTGGTTAATAAGGGAAAATAATCGAACAAATTAAAAAACAGAGTCGTCTGGAGAGTATTTTGAAATTAAAAAAAATTCTATATCTTTAAATTATTTAAAAATAACATTTTGTTTTAAAAAGTTTCTTAAAAAGAAATTTGACGCATTTATATTTTAATACAAATGCATAAAAATTTCATATCTATGAATAATTTTCAAAATGCCTAATAGAGTCTACCGTTTCCTTAAACCTTTATTTACAAATTTTATTTGCTAATCTCTTTATGGATATACTGGTACATAACGTTTTAATAGTTTTTTTTAATTAAAAGGATTTGAAACGGGAAACAAATTGAATAAAACTTCAGAAGAGCGACTTAAATTTTTCTCCTAACATCTAAATTGTTATCATTATAAATAATTAAAATATAATCCATCTATAAAAAACATTGATATTCTCTCTTTATCCGTGGGAGTCTTTATTTTTTTTAAAACTATTATTTGGAAAAAATATTTTATTTGCTTGCATTAGTCCATTTTAAGAAATGTCCCGATTCAGAAAGCTATATGTGCAATATCGTATTTACCATTTTTCCACTTGGAAAACAGAAGACTCTCAAAAAATAATAATTATAAAAGCACATAAAAATTTATAAAAAGTAAGACAATAATTGAACGATTAGTATAAATCGAATTAGTCTTTATTGATTTAGTTACATATCAAATGCTAGTGCGCATTCGGCACATCATATATCAAAAATATGCTACTAAATCCGCTGCTTCCTCGATTCGGACATTTTTAAATGTACCAAAAAATCTGGCATTGTTAAATGCCGTTGGAAAAATCAGGCTTTATAGAAATAGCCAAAAGGTCATAAAAACCTTATTAATTCTGAAAGAATTCAAAACCACAACCATTATTCGAAGGAAGGATCCATAAGCCATGTCCAGTTGACATCCAATCAGATCCGGCACAGCAGCTGATTTTCAAGTCAAACACTTTGTTGCGAATGGTGCACTAGAAGTTACAATTATTCAAAAACATGAAATGTTTTCTGAAAAGAAAACTGATGCACAAAACAACTGATTGTGCTATTTAAATGTAACAAGGCATATCAATAAAGAAAACAACATAGGCAGTATTAAAAGGAAACGATGCTCCAAAATAATTATGTTTTCCGAAATTTGAATTTTTAAACATAAAAGATTTCCATTGATATGTAAATTATTTTATAAGTAATTCTGTCTGGACTAATAAGATAGTTTTATTAATATTACATTTAAGTAAAAGTAAAAAACTCCTGACTGCTATTGTTATTATTACAAAAATAACTATACTTTTCATAATAAACAAAACTGTTAAGCTTTAATTTAATAATTAGATTTTCTGAGAGATTATCAGAAAATGAATATGTAACAATCGTTTTATTAAAAGAATATTTATTTCCAAATAATCTCTCCAAAATCAAATTATTCATTTTAATTAAAATACAAGTTGAATTAAAAAATAAATTTATCTTAGGCAGCTTAAATTAGACTTATAGCAAGAATGCACTTCGTCAAAATTAACGTACTAAACATTGTATGAAGAAGCAATATTTGAATTTTTTATCATTTGATTTCGGTATTGGAGAAATATTTCAATTACTAAATATATAATTTTTTTGGAAGTTATATAATTACGATAGAATTTTATAAAACACTAAACATTAAAATTCTATCAAAACAAATTTTAGGAAACAAAAAATAATCCAGCGTCTAGATAATGAAAAATTCAACTTATAAAATTGGCAGAAAATTAGATAAAAATATCACATAATCTTCTAAACAACACATAATAATCTCAAAATTAGATGCCATATTCTGATAAAATATTTTAGCACTGTACTTTTATACTTGCAAGAGATAGTAGTAACTTCGCTGTTTTCTTCAAAACGAATTACTGTAAACACATTTTTACTGCCATTAATTATATATATATATATATATTTTTGAGAAATAACATCTCTATATAACATTTTCATTGTATAACAAATATATTAAACATTTTAAAGATTCAATCAACTTCTATAAAATATTTTCAGATTTTTTTAAGAAAAGAAAAAAAAATCATTTGAGCATTTACTCAACAGTTAAGTATAAAAAAATATAATAAACAGCGACATAAAAATCAACAAAAAATATAATATAAACCTAAAAAAAATGTCTAAAATTGAGCCAACAAAATAAATAATAAAGCTATTTTTTTGCTCATATTTAGATTTTTAAAAATAATGTACGTTTAATTCTTTTAAGTTATTGCAGAATGAGACAAAATTTATAATAACTTACTTAAACTTAATAAGAATTTCATTTAAGATTCTCAAAGAATGTGACTTTTCATATTTTTAATTATTAATAAATACTTCAAATTGAAATAAAGCAAAAATTTTCTTCGATATAAAACGAGAATTTATCAAAATTTTACGACAAATTATCATATGATAGTAGTTATTTAGAAAGTTTAAAAATTAATAAATATTCACAAGTTTTTTTAGGAATCTTGAGGGACAAAATTAATGTCCAAATAAATGAACCGCGAACATCCTCATAGATGCATCAGTCGCAACAAATAAAAACAAATGATTTGAAAATCAATTTAAAAATCATAAATGTTTATCGGGTGTTTTTTCTGAGCCTTTGGTTGCGATGGAAAACTTCAATTCGCTCATCTCGACCACTTGGACCCTTGACAACGATAGCTCTGGGCAAGGACCTCATGTTGTTGGGCAGTCGAACGATCACCTTCCTGCGACCGGTATCAATTCCATCAATCTGCACATGCTTAATCTCTCCAACGTAAGTGCAACCAGTGTCAGTTAACTTTTTGGCTATGGATACATCATCTACATAAGCAGGAACTGGATTCAAATTGACCAGCAAGTCGGAATTGACCATGCTGACTCCATCGTATTGGCGATTGTCCACTTTAAAACCATTTTCAAGACAATCCTTCGCAGCTTCAGAAGTAGAGAAAGTTATTTCATAACCATCTCTTTTACGAATAAGGGCAATAACAGCATTATCTCCATGTTTTTCAGCAAATTGGGGTTTCAAAATCTTAACGAGCTTCTCAACAGATGTGCGAAGATTCTCGACGAACACAGTCCGTTCCAGAATAGTGGTATCTGCACCCGATGCCTGTTGCTGTTTCTGTTCAGCTTCAGCCATGACTAATACAAATAATTCGTTTCTAATTCAACAAATACTCGTTGAAAGCAAACACAGAATATTCACGATTTACTTAAATTTGATTCCAAAACAATCGCAGTTATTTTTCACTTTCAAACAACTCAATATCGGTAACGGCACGCAGTAGCTAATATGAATCGGATAAAGTGTCTCCAAATATACGAGAAGAATCAAATAACATCTGTTTCGTCCGTCCTTATGATAAGACTTCCGTTTTGTTTGCTAAACATGCCACGCTGGCGTCATTAACCTTGAGTTGAATGTAAACCAATGAAAAAGGACAGCTGTATTAAGAGTTGCTCTGTGAACCCAGATAGATAGATGAGTCTGTGATGCAGCGAGAGGGAGGAAAAGTGTTTTATCTACATTTTTGTTTCATTTTTTTTTATCATCATGCAGTTTCAGGTGTTGCAACGAATATTTGAAAATGGTTTTGCACTTTTGAAATGGACAAATTCATTTACGAAGTTTTGCAATTTTATTTATATTGTTGGAATTGCAATTAAATAAATGTTGCTTGTCTTTTTTGAATAATTCGTAGAATATTTAGTTTTTTTTATCGGAAAATTAATTGATATTGAGAGGAATGATACGTTTTCGTTTAATTTGTGAAGTTTATATGTGTGTATCAAAATGCAATTAGAGATCAATGATATTTTGCATTTTATTACTCTATTTTTTTATAGAGTTACAATACTGAATGAAAAAACTTTTTTTAAAATTATTTGTATTTGAATAAATAATGCACCTTGAAAAATACAGTTGAATTTAACTAATTTCTAGAATTGGATACTTAATATGAACTTAATTAAATTCACTATATTTTTTTTTGGAAATAAATAAGTTTTGAAAAAAAAAAAAAACTGCTCTTGGAAAAAAAAAAAAAAAGCGTTATTATTGGGCATAAGCTTTTTCTTTCTTTCTCTTTTTTTCCATGGATTATTTTCATTTTCCTTTTAAATTATATTCTGCAAATAGATAAAAGAGACATTCTGTCCAATTTATATAAAGAAATATTTGTTACAGAGAGAGTCATAATGAATCTTTTGACTTATCTCTTACGGTCAATACCTATTATTTTCTTGCACCTACATTTAAACTTTTTATATTTTCCTATCTACATATAAACTATTTTATTTTCCCTATCTATATATTTTCTTGCAACTACTTATATTATTACTTATATACCTGTCTTGCATACAGAATTAAACGGTATTCATTGCAAAAATTCATGTTTGAATATTCATTTCCTGCCATTTCAAAACTGAATGAGAGCTTGATGGTGGTCTCAACTTTGGAGTAAAAGATTAGAGACAATACTTTTTGAATTTTGGGCTCCTTTTCACGAAATAAAAAATAAATGCAAAAATAAAATACTTCATTTTTTTAATGTATGTAAGGAATTTATACCAAATTTATTTCTATCTTAAAAATAACTTGTAAAACATTAATTTAAATAAAAACTAGCTGCCTTCGAAGACCAGTTATTTACCAGCATTTTAATAACAAAAATTTAAAAGATAGAGCATTCTGACTAGTTATTCACTCAAATTGTCGAAACTAATTAGTGAAAGTGGTCCAGATGTTGAGATTCAGAACTGCATCAAGGCTTAATACCTCTCCAGATTAAATAATGCTGTAGGACAGATGATTACTGATGACTTATTTAGGGATCAACAACTTTTAAATGAAATAAAAATGAAGAAATCGAGTAGCGATTGGTACTAGGATCTGTGTTGTGATCCCCCCTACCTCTCTTCAATGGCAGTGGGATACCGGCGACTACTGATGACGTATCATGAATTTTCATATTAAATGAAAAATTTCCAAAACTCATTTTAGCTATATTAACAACCAATCTGAAAGTAGCACTAATGCTATTTTGGATAGGACTTATTAATTTTGAGACCCGACTGGATTGCGAGGACGATACTTGAGCCGGCAACTCCTGTCCAAGCAGCCGTGTTTGGACTACGACTTCCGATTTAGCATGTACCAGGCTTGCATACACGATGCATCTTTAGTAGAATCGGGGTCCGAAGTTGGAGTCTCTGAGGTCAAGAGGTCTCTTGATCACGGATCTTCGGATATGGGAGTAGATTATCTGTTAATAATGTTTTATTTTTTAAAACAAGATTTGAAAATAATGAACTGAGATAATATGAAAATAATAAATAAATCTGATTACTTGCTTTTGCAAACATGATTATATTTAAAAATGCTCTTTTGAAAAATTAAATTCTCTCTAAAATCAGACATAATTTTAAGCATGGACAGTTGAAAGTAAAAATATTAGGAAACTGAAGATCATATTTATTACCTGCTAGCCACATTTGACGGCCATTTGGCTCTCTTGGGCTAGTGGTTATTAAATGTTCTGATGAATATGTTGACGAAATTAGTGCCGTTTTTGGGAAATCTGCCAAGGTTTTTTCCCATTAAAAACACACAGAGAAGTAGTGTTTTTGAAATTCTGTCGAAAACGCAGTGGTAGTGGGAAACAAGTGACAATTATTGATTTGTCTTGAGTCATGAGTTTATATTGAAGTAAAAATTGGAGAAAACGGACCAGTGGTTGAATCTAGTGAACGAATTGTTTGGTTTTCTTTAATTATTTTAAGGAAAAAGACATCTCGTTCCATTTGTTTGCTGAAAAATTATTATTTCCTCTTGCTAAACTTAACTTTTAATTTAAATTTTTCTTTCGTGCCCCGATACATCAAATTTTTATAGTGATCCGAATTAATCAACCAAATTCCACACAAGAATCGAATTAGTGACACTATATTCATTTTGCTGTGAAGACAATCTTTGTTAAAATGTTGATTTGAAAATCTCATCCTGGTGCGAGTATGATAATAAAGAAGCTGACTCATGTTTGAGCAGTTGGAGGACGAGAATTCCAGGTAAAGGCAAATGCGTTCGATGACCAGGTGCTTTCGAATTTAACGGTCGCATTCTGGATGTAGTAAACAACATTTGCTACTGCAGAAATCGAGAGTTATTATTTATATATATTTTTTATGTCTGCTCTAATTGCTAATATTTGCAGGCGGTGAGTAATGGCAGAAAATTGTTTGGTTTAATAATGCCGTACTTGCATTTTGCTTGGTGTAGTAAAGCATGGATTTCATCTAAAGTTTTATTTTTTTGCATTAATTTTTGATATTGCAATATTATTATCTATCTGTTGATTATTATGAAAAGAAATGCTTTTTATTTCTACATATATAAAATATATATTATAAATAAATGAAAAAAAATATTATTTAATAAACAGAAAGCCGAATTTTTTTTTCTTAAGTCCATTTTTTTAAGAAAGAAAGACATTTTAGGTAAAGCCGTGTTTATTCTGAATTATTCGCCTTTGGCGACCAGCTGTTTCGCAGGGAATATTAATTATATTTAATTTTCGTTAAACCATTTAAATATTTTCATGCCCATGATTCTGCCGAATTAGTTGACATTAAATATGTGTTGTTTTAATTGTCATACTTAAGTTCTGTTTATGTTGTGTGCAAACCTTTCTAAGGAGACAGAGCCATAATACCATTGAGCTATTAAAAATATAAATGTGCTGCTCATCTTCTTTTTATTGTATTGTAACTTCACTTTTTAAATTCATTTTGTAAATTACACAGATAGAAAATTGAATCTTATATGTTTCAAAATATGAAGCATCATAGTTAATAGGAATTTCGCATTTTTCGATCCCAGACCGCACAACATATGAGACTCTTTTAATTAAATGGTAAATTTTGTCTCATTTTTCAGTCCATTTTTAACATGTTTAAGCTTTATTTTAGATTAATAGTTTTAATTTTATTAACTTTGCGAATATGTATTTGTTTATATTTCTTTACTATGAATCTAGATTGTCCAAAACTCACATTTGTACCTCACATTATTGAAACGGATGTTCGGCTTCATAATTATTTCAATAATTAAGTGATCATTAAGTAAGTAGCCATTGGATTTACTGAAAATGTTGTAAAGCCAATATACATGAAACTCTGTGACCAAAAACTGTTAAAGCATCCCTTATATAGAATGACGCAAAATTCCGTGTTTAATCATATTAGTGTTTCGATTTAGAGCAACTGTAAGGTTATTGGAATGGATCGCGGAATTTTGATCTTCGATCAGATGACAAGGGAGACACCTGAATAGACACCCAATTTGCCAAAACGTTGCACCACACCAATAGGAATGGATTTGGCCCAGTAGTATTTAGCGTGCACCAGACCAGCTTACTTGGTAATTCTTCAGTGAAATCAGGTCTGGAATGGAGCTCTCCGATTCTGAAACGAAGAATTTTACCACCAACCCACCACAGAGCATCAGATATAGCAAAACGCTTTAATGATTTTTTCTCTGAAATATAGTTTCGGAATAACATTTTTTAAAACTGTTTTTCAATTTAATGAAGGTGGAGATGATATATTCAGTGAACTAAATAAGTTACAAGTGAATATTAGCAGTTATACTCAAGAAAGTCTAATACGTTTTGATTATGAGAGTATTTGCAGTTCAAAAAGAGTATTATTACCACCTAAAAAGTCCACAGAAATAAAATGCGAGTTCAGCTAAAGAAAAAAATGTTCAATGTATGAAGAAAAAGAAGGTTTAACTTATAAACAAGGAAAAGTTTGATATTTTCCAAAGAAATGTGTTTTTTAACAGTAACTATAAACTTGAAACGCGCTTTCTCAAAATAATTTTATTGAAAAAAATTATCAATCTTTAACATAAAATCTCGAACACTAATTAAAATTTTTAATGAAATTTTCAGGCAATATTTTGTATACTATTTTTAATAAATCGAACTAAAAATTTTGATTTACAGTGCATACTTTTTTATTTATAGCTTTTTATAAGAAATTAAATGGTAGCTTTTGAATAACGTCTATATTGTAACATATACACCTTTATGGTATTTTTTATTTTAAATCTATCTATTGAATTTTAGTTCATTTAGAAGATTACTGTTTTATGTATCTAGTGTGTAAAGAAAATTGGGATTATGCCGTTAGATTTTTATATAGAGTGTTAGCCGTTTTGGTCAAATTTGCAGAAATTTTCTTCAAATTTGTCAATTATAAAATAGGACTTGTACAGAAATTTGTTTTTAATTTTTAAAAACTATCTTTATTGTTATTTAATTAGAAAACACCAAACAAAACTTTAAAAAAAGCTTTTTTTTTTTTTTTTTTTTCAAAAAAGTGTCCTAGGACGTAGGCAGTTACCTGAATAAATTTTCTCTCACTGGAAAAATGATTCATAGTTTTGATTTTTCTACGTCAAAAAAAACATTCTATAATTCTTTGACTAAGAATTCATTAATGAGATAAAGTATTTTGAATACAGATCTCGGCTTTCAGATCTAATGGTTCCGAATTCAAAGTCATTACATTAACGTATGATTTTGTTATTTTTAGCCCACTTAAAACAAAAAGTTTTCCAGAGATATTAATTTTACGAAATTTTTAATAAAGTACCGTCCTTTAAAAAAGCATATGGTTAGTCAGCGCCACGATGATGCAGATGATCTTAAAATGGTTGAATTGCAGTAGCTATCAAATCAGTCGACAGATTCCTCTAAAGAAAGAGTTTAAAAGTTGATTATACGATGCGACGAATGCCTTAATATTAATGAAAATTTTGTTCAAAAGCAGATTAAAGTACTGATTTTTATGTAAAAGGAAAATAGATCAAGAAGTACAATTGTGTGTTACTAATAATTGTGCATTCCCACCAGATTCAAATCCTCTTTTGATGTGCATGTTACTGCTGTTATATAATTAAAAGTATATTTAAAAAATAAAATAAAGCTAGATAAAATCTAGTTAAAAATAATCATTATCATGCTAAGATGTTTCAGATTAGAGAATTTGAATCTCCTTCTATATTATCAAACAGTTGATCATGTATAAATGAAATATGAAATATAATGTACAGCTTTAAATATGAAAGGTTTACTTATGCTAAAATATGCCTGTAAAAGAAAAACATCTGCTGGAAAAAAATGTTGAAACAAGGAAGGAAGAACAACGTATATACTAAGATAATTCAATCTGTATGGAACTCATTAAAACTTCTGATGATTCATAGAAATCAAACACAGCTGCCTATTTACTGAAAAATCGGTTGCAATGATCTGCTTAAACAAATTCAAACCTGATGCAAAAGATTATTAAAATTTTCTTTGTAAAAGTTATTTTATTGTTTTAATTCTCTGATGAGAAATAAATGAAATGTGTGATAAAAGAAAAATGGAATTTTTCTTGTTATTTGAGATTTGAATTTTTTCTAGAAGTCTTTAATAATGTTCAAGACACTGTAATTAGAAATGACATATTGTAAAGTATTTTCGATTAATAATAAAAATCTTATGAAGGATCAGAAATTATTTTTTTCACATACTTGTCACCTGTTATTTTAAAGAATTTGAAAGAGACGTTTTTATAATTTTATATTTATCACTGTTTTTGTACGGTTGGTTTATTATCATTTTTATTATCTAAAAAATTTTTTTTTCACGCCATTCTAAAATATAAATAATTTCCACTCAATGGTGGTGAGTCTTTTTAAAGTTAAAATTTATTTTAATGTGGCTACATAACGCAAAAGATACCAAACCAAACAAAGATGTTTGTTAGGGTAAACAATGCAGTGAAGTTATTTACCATTAAATATTAACTAATATCGAATTTTACTATTAACTATATTTAAATATACAATCCTTAAATATAAAAATTTTATCCTTTATTAGTTGCTTTACCTTCCAAAGTTTGCTTTTTAAACTTGAATGAGCAGGGGTGCTGAGATTCCTTCGAATTCTTCAGATAACAATTCCATTGATCTGCCTGTGTTGAGCTTTGTGTAATGGAGAACTAGAACAGACTTTGAGATGCCTGCGGCATCTGAAGTGACTGTCGAGTAGAATTTTAAATCTTAGAAAAATATTCTGCGATTTCCTGAGTCACTTAAGCTGGAACTTAGTAGTTTTGCTAGACACTGAAAGTAAGGATTTTGAAGAAATTAATGGAAAGCAGGTACGAAAAAGAAATAAAATGAAATTAAAAGAACATCACTTCTGCATCGGAAAAGAATTCCACTTACCTTCCCACTACTTCTCAGTAATCAATAATATATAGAAACATTAAAAGCAAAATAAAATGAGGCAAAGAAGAGAGAAAAATGTTCTAAGAATTCCGTTGAAATGAAGAATTGTGAAGTCAGACAAATAATTTCAAAATATTCAGGAGCAGACGATTTTTATTAAAATAATAATTTTATGTGTACGATAATTTAATAGAATACAAATTCTAAAAATTATTTTTTTTAGAATTCGTTTTGAAAACAGTGCTAAAATGTCTTTTTTTAAATTATTATTCAAAATAGCTTTATTACAAAATTAGAATTTAATTTAATTTTTTAATTAATAATCTCGTGTTTTCTTTTTAATTTTTAGTTTTCATAAATTATCTAAGCAGTTAGTGTGCAACTCAACAATAAAAAAAGCTTAGTCGAAGGATTGTCAGCGAACTACTCTAATTAGTTTTTTTGAGTTTATCATATTAGCAGCAAGGAGGATGTTGAAGTAGACTTCAGACTCAGAAGTAGATTTTTTTTTTGTCTAATAGGTTTACTTTTTTCAAAATAATAAAAAATATTTTTGAGCGATATTACCCCGTATGGTAGGTAATTATGCACATTGAATGGAAGAATTACGCGCTTGTGGCTTTGAGCTGAAATTTTATAGAGTAAAAGCATTGTTTCTAATGAACTCTATAAATATTCATCCAATATAATCTAAAATCCTTATATTTTACAAAAATAAAGAGCAAATTATAATAAGGAGTTTTATTAAATGAATTCAAGACATGCATTTGAAATTCACATAGCTTTCTCTTCCGCGACAATTTTTACGAGTCCTTGCAAAATAAATTTTGTAACTATAATCATTACCAATTTTCAAAGCTAGATTTCGGCAGCATTGAAAACATAAACCTCTGTGACGTTATATGCAGTTTCCCAGCTTTCTAAAGTGCAAAATTGTTCCGTCCTTTATTGTCCCAATAATTTCGCAGGCTTTTACCTCTTTTTTATTCCTTAACTTTTAAATTATAATTTCGTTTATTCATTAATTCGTCCTTTTCAAAAAATTTCTTGTGAATTTCTTCTCGACTTTCTCCTTGTTTGAATCAGCGATATGGTTAATGATTTTAGATTTTCGCTTCATTTAATGGTATAGAGATCCCTTATGGAAAATCCCTTTTAAATATGTCGCCTATAACTTCGAGGCATCTATAAAATTTATAAAATACTTAAGTAATTTGCAATCTCCATTAAGTAAAGCATTTATTTTATATGGAATATGGAATTTTCACAATTTCTATGCTTTACGGAATTATTCCTCTCAGAATTTATTTATTCAACTGTTTTCATTTCTGTTAAAAATAGATAAGCTGATTCAAAAATGTCTGTTCTAATGAAAAATGCCACGTCTGATAATATTTGCAGATAAACAGTTTTTATTGCTTTTAAAAAGAATTTTACCTTAAAATCTATAACTCCAAAATGATACAGAAAATTAATTTTTTTTAATATCCGATAAAGCACTATTAAAATGAGAAATTAGAAGGTGAAGAAGCTTATTCTAATACATATCTCTTCCACCATGTGAACAGAAAGTTCTAGACCATTTCCTACAATTTTTACAATCGAAAACAGTTGTGAGCGAAATTGCCCACTGTACGGTATTATCCCACTCTCCTCTACAACTACACTCCAGACATAGCTCAAAATGTTAAATTTACATTCATCTAAAAATGAGACACATGTTTCCAATACGTTTCAGGTTTATTTATCATTAGTTTCACTAAAGAAAGATTTAGCGATATGCAGAATTGATTTATTAGGATGAAAAATAATCACCTGTCGAATGTTGTTTATTGTTTCGTTGCGATTACAAGACCATTGTAAGGTAATAATTAGAACATAGACAAGTAAGCAAGAAAAGTTTAAAGCCAAACGACTTTTCAAACGTCACCAAAAGGTAAAAATATAAAAAAAATGACAAACGATATTTTTAGATAAGAATTTATCCAAAAAGTTTTCGAAGTATGATCACTGTTTTATACATTTTATCTGTCTTATCAAATCTCCATTTTTGTTAAAATAAAATAAAATCTATTTTTCATGAAAGGAGATGATATGAAAAACATAACATTATGATTTTAACATTCAATTCCAGGTTACAGTGCTTTTTATTTCACATTTTAAAAGTATGCAAAAACTTTTGGGAGCCATTGGGTATACAAAATAATATCATCACTCACAGTGCAAAAGATCTAGTGTCAAAAATTTAAATTTGATTTAAATCCTTTTTATATTGCCAACGGATGCGAAGTAATCAATGTCATTTTTCTTTTTTGGCATTAGCAACATGGTTTCCATTGGCGATATGAAGATGTTCGAAATTGAAGATTACAATTAAATTTAATTTAGCATTCTTTGAATTCAAAACCGTATTAAATTGTTATTCAAATGTATCTGTAAAAAAAGCAAAAATTGCACTTGGAATATTTTTATATATTAACAAGCTAATGTTACTAATAAGTTGCCGAAATCTTGCTAAAAAACAGATATTTTTCAGAAACATTTTATTACATCACAATACATATACGTATATTTTTGAACAGTAAACACTTTCACAATAACATATTTCACAAATAATTAAATATTAGAAACACAGTTCTCCTTAAAGAAACATTAAGAATTATTAAAAATATCTCAACTACAACGTTTGAATGAAGATACAAGTTTATAAAATGCGGTTACAATTTAGAAAATAAAATATTAAGTAAAAGAATTTTTTCTTTCATTTTTCAATAAAACTGCTGAATTTGTTTTCGTTTAATTAAATTGCAGCATAAAGAAGATATTCCTTCAAATGAGAAATAAATATATGAGCTACTGTTATAAACATTTTCTTTTTAGGGCAGCAGATGTTCAGTACTTAGGCTCGATTGAGTTAAAATTATTTTTTTCCCTTGTTTTAGTTTTATTGAGATCATGCTCGTAAAATTTCTACGGAAGCCTTATTCTGACATAGTGTTTATTCAGAGGTTCAATTATGCATCTAGGATAGACAGACAGATATTCAGACTTTTGCTTTTTGAGTAAATATTTCGTAGTCTACATCTATGATGGCCATAGATGAATCTTAAAAATATTTCTTTTAATAAATATTGAAATATGGAACATTTCATGTTTGAACTTTTCTTGGTTGAGTCTGGAGAATTGGAAATCAAACAAAAGTAATTTTTCATTAATCTTAAAAGTACGAATTTATTCCATTTTCGTAAAAGAACAACACTTAGAAGCAGAAAATGCCTCCGAATCTTTTTACGACATATTCTTACAAAATGGCGGTTAGTTACTGCACAAATTTAGTGTCATAGGAAAACTCTTTACCACGTCTATTTGAAATAGTATAATGGAACATCACCTCCACAAGTTTTTATAATAATAAAATCTGACCAATTCTTAAAATTCTCAAAATTAATCTGAATTTTATAGTTTTAAATAGGAATAACTATCTATATAATAAATTACATTCAGAAGTGACTAGTAAAAACTTGCAGAAAATGTGAAAGAATGAGATAATTCGCACAACAGTACAAAATTTTTCAATCAATAGCTTAAAAATAATTTGTATCGGTATTCAGAGACAGTTCAGGTCTATAAGCAAAGAAAGCTGCGAATTTATATATACTTAGTTAAATAGTTCTGAAAATCATCCTGAAATAATAGATTAGAAATAAAGAAAAATTAACAAAATACATGATCAGAAAATATAATTAAGTTTAAACAGCATTAAAGGATATTTTATATTGAAAAACTCCACATTTGAAATGAAGATTATGTGCTTTCACAGACATTCAAAGACACAAAGAGACAAGTGAAACGCCAAATGAAGTAATCTTTTGTGGCTTTTGCGTATTATCAACCTCACATGCAGTTGACTATAAAGTTGCAAAACTACCAAATTTGCAATATTAAACAGCTTGGCACAATGTAACATAATCATAGCATTCTGCATACAAAACTATTTCCATTCAGTGACATGCATCAAAATCATATTAATAATTCAGATATTGCTTAAAAAGAAGCCAATACACTAGATCAATGTTAAAATGAATAAAGAAACATGTTCTTATCGCATTATAAAAACACATACGATTATTCATTACATCAAATATGACAAGTCAAACATTTTCATGTGCGTTACACTTATGAGTAAATACATATACGTTAATTCAACTATCGAACAATTTCAAAAATTGTTCAGTAAAATTAAAAGTTTATTTACATATGAAATAATTATTAGGCATTGCCACATGAATTGATTAATCGGTATTTTATACAAAAATTATAGCTGATATCCAATTAAAACATATTTTCTAAATATACTAAAAAGAGATTTATTTTATAAAACACTTTGAAATAAGTGGTAATTTATATTTGATAAAATAAGTGGCAATTTATACTTGGTAATACTCTTTAAGGTTAATAAATATAATTCCTTTAGAAATTATTACTTTTTTCCTTGTTCCAATTTCGATTCCTGCGATATATTTCCTATTTCAATTTGCAAAAACATGCAATAGTTCTTAATAAATCACTGTCACAAAATATTCAAGGTTATATAATGAAGTAAACATTAAACACAGAACATTAAATTGTTTCCCTTATTTACGGAAATATGCACAACAACAAAGATTATCGATTAAGTTAAACACATTAAAAAGTTTGATTAAAATGATCCTCAGTTATTAGCATTACATTGGTAGCTGATCCTCAGTACAAGAAGTTCGAAGCTCAGAATACCACAATTGAGAAAAGTCATAACAGATACCATGAAATATTTACTAACAAACTGTAATAATATTTCCAAAGATTTACAGTTGGGAAGAACTACTAGCAACGTATACAAATAATTAATTAAAATGATAAAAAAGAACATACTTACTTGGTTATCTATGTTTAGGATCTAGAAATCTGCTTTCCAATCAACCAAATTACTTTATCAACAACACTAATTCAAGAAACAAAATGGTTGCTAATGCAGTGTTATTGGCGACAGATCTGGCATATTTTGGCGCAATTACGTATATGATTTAAAATTCCAAGCCTTTGTGGTAAATAATGTATGCAATTTTTGATACCAAAAATCAAAATATTGTTAAAAATAAAGCAGATTCTCATTGGAATATGAAATTCTTTGCTTTAATAACATTTGCTACTCTAAAAAAATATCTAGAAATTATATATAGCTCCTAAGGGAAGAATATTCGCTGAAACAAATCCAGAATTATATACATTTCCAAGTATTTTGCACATTGTCTACATTTTACATTTTTGTGGTATCATACAAGATAAAGGTGCATTGTAGTAAAACACAAAAGATTAACAATACCATTGACAAAAAAATGATGATTCTCAACTGTTCTTTGTCACTGAATAATGTTACAAGTTTATTCATATCCAAATAATTGATATTAATTCCAGAATCATTCCTTTGAAATGAATGCAACATTTACTTTTTATCAGAGAATCGTCCACGGTCATTTGAGTAAAGGGAAAGCTTTAGAATAAGATATGATATTAGCTTCATTGACCGTAGCTTGCCCATCTTCATCAGATATCAGAGTTGAGCAGTTCATTTAAATTATAATAAGCTCGGGTGAAGCAATATCCACAGTCAGTCATAGTCAATTTCAATAAATTCTCATCTCTGATGGCTTTGGACATAGTTGTTATTGATGCATTAACACTAGTCAATAACTCTGCCATCGCTGTTATGAATTGTGCAGTTTATTTATGTACAATTTGTAGAATTAAGAATTTTTACCAAGAAAATCAACAAAAATATAATAATTATAAAATGTCATTTCCTGTATCTCAATCTATAGTTCAAAGAATTTTACTTACATCAAAGATTTTTCTGTATCCTTTCCAGTAAATAGAGACATTTTATGTATTTAATATATATTTTTTTATATTATTAATATTTACTTTCCAATCTTTAAAGATGACACTTGAATTTTGTAATAATCTAAAAACTCAATCTTGAGATGTTCATGATTAAGTTGTAACATATGTCATATAGGTGCATTATTAAAGTGTGACCGATTCGTAACTTAATGACAAAAAATGTCAAGTTACCAAGGAAGTATATTAGACCAACTTTTAATACTCTACTTGAGAAAACTTAGCTTGTTATTATATTTGAATTTCTTGGCATTCTGTTGCTTTTAATGATAAGCAAAATTAACATAACTTTTAAAAACATTAAAAAGAATATTAAATTACATCAATGAATGTTCCGGTATGCAAAAGGTCATTCACAGAGTATAGACACTATGGCATTCATTGTATAAATAAAATTCCTGAACTATGATAATTTTACAGAAAAGCATTAAACGCTTTTTTTTAATTTTAATTTCCTCTCTTTACCTGACCCACTTGTTTTTTATTAACTTTCAAAAGAATCGTTAAATAATGGTCTAATAAAATTTGCTTTGAAAATTTTGTTTTTTCAATAAAAAAAAATCACACTCTGATAACAATATTAGGGAATTACCATTATCAAGAGTTTTCTTTGAACTACAGGTTATCATACAGCATATCAACATTTCTACAATTTTACAGCATTCTATTTTTAGTCAAATTATTCATATCTTGGGAATATTGCAAATTGTCTTTGTTTATCAGCGTCAGTTGCTGGATAGTTCTTTTGAAACTTCAGTAATTACTTAGGTATCTTCGGTGCTTGATGTGATTAATTGAAGGATTGTGTTCTGTTTGAAATGAAGAAGATTTAGAAGACATATGTCCTCTCCGGGTCCTTGTCATCATCCATCTTTTTGCCATTCACGGAAACTTCACGCAGTGGAATGAGATTCTTTCTGTGGGGTGCGACTTTGTGTCGAGCAGTGTCGGTCATCGAGACTTCTGTGTGGGAGAGAAATGCAGTCGAGGTGCGCGGTAAGCTTCTGGTTCTCATGTACTTGTGATTTGGATTGCGTCGAATGACTGCTCTCAGGTAACTGTTCCGCAGCACAGTTTGGACCTATGAAGAAACAATGAATGAATGTATGGTTGACAAATTCAGTCATATAAAAAAATACTTACAGGGTGTCCCATAAATTTTGAGACAAACTTTAAAGGGAGGTAGGGGACAGCACAAGGATTCAGATTTGCATGGCAACCCGTGGTTCGAAACGCCTTCATTCAGAGCTAGGTGGCGTTTATGTAAGCAGACCTGCAATCCCTCAGTCATTTGAGCTGCGATCGCCCTCAAAGGAGTATGGAACGTTTTACGAACACGGAGCTGGTAGGTATGCACTTGATTTATGGATTGATAGAAGAAAATGCAAGAGCGGCTGAAAGGTTGTATCGGGAAAGCTACCCACAGAGAGATGCACCGAACATCCGAATGTTCAGTAGTTTGCATCACAATTTGTGTGAATATGGGTTGTTACGAGGTAATAGCCAAAGTGAGGGCAGGCCACAAGTGACTTTAACCCCCAGGATGGAAGAAAATGTGTTGGAAACCGTTAGAAGGAATCCGAGTGCCAGCGTAGGAGCCATCGCTACTGCCGGTGGAGTATCTCGGAATAGTGTTAATCGTGTTTTGTAACGTGAAGGCTTACACCCATACCATCTGCAAAGCATACAGTTACTTCTCCCCGCAGATTATCCTCCTCGTGAACGTTTTGCATAGTGGTATCTCGATCAATGTTGCCGAGATGCAAATTTCCCATCTTACGTTTTAATGACGGATGAAGCGTACTTAATGCGAGATGGGATGTTCAACTACCACAATGCGCATTTATGGGCTGGCGAGAATCCCCATGGCATAAGACCACATGCTGCACAACAACGCTTTTCAGTGAATGTTTGGGCTGGTGTGGTTGGTGACGTCTTAGTTGGACATTATTTGATGCCATCGCCACTGACATTTGCACAAAATCTCATTTTTTTTTCAGGAGGTTTTACCAACATTACTTGACCCTGCGCCACAACATATCAGACACCATATATGGTTTCAACATGCTGAGGCACCTCCTCGTTATGGCAGATGTGTTCGGGAACATTTGAATCAGGTGTTTGGTCACCGATGGATTGGTCTTGGTGGACCGGTTCCCTGGTCATTACGGTCTCCTGATTTAAACAGCATCAATTTCTTTCTTTGGAGTGCACTGAAAAGTGCTGTGTACGCAACACTTGTGGATTCAGAAATGGATCTGGTTGCAAGAATCGTCAGTGCTGCTGCGGATATCCAACAAAATCTGGGTGTAATTGAGAGAGTTCGCCAGTCTGTGGTCCGACGGTGTAACATATGCATCTCTAACAATGGTGGAAACTTTGAATATCTTTTGTGACACTTTCAAATATTATGTAACTCAGCACATGTAATATCTTTGACCAATAAACATTTCAGATGATCTCAATCTTGTGTCTCTTCATTTCTTGTATCTCTTATACTACTTTCCTATGGCGTTTCCGACCACGGGTTGCTATGCTAATCTGAATCCTTGTACCCTACCTCTCCTTAAAGTTTGTCCCAATATTTATGTTACACCCTGTATAGAAGATGATTCTAATATAATTAATTATTCCGAAATATTCTTTAAATTTCTTTTTAAAATTCCGATGACCACTAAAAATTTTAAAATACTTTTTAGGATAAAAATTTCGAAATCTTTAAAAAATTCACAGTTATAAGAGATTTTGATGCAAAGAAACAAGCAAATAAGATGCAATAGCTTTTATAAATATAGAAAAATCATTTTTTCTTCAGTAAAAAGTTTTCTTGTATTGCTATTTTGAAGCTGAAGTTGAAGAATGTTATTACTGCTTATGCTACATGAAAATTCAGACTTGACAATGATCTTGTGATTACTGCTATGTTGATTTTGATACTTCCTGTGAAAAGTTTGAAAGTAGATTAGAATTTCAAAAGACTGCAGAAGTATTAAATTGAAATTCACTTTTGGAAAGACAATGTAAATACTTCCTTTTAATTATAAATAAATTTATCCGAATTTCTATAAGTTATTCTTTGCTTTTATTTATCGAATCTAATTCGCTGTTCTGAAGTCTGCATCATTTTTATATTCTAGTTAGATAACGATTACTATAAAAGTCGTAAAAGAACATAACTCTCCAATTAATTTCTAGGAAATAAATAATTCAATAACTATATTTTTCAGCTTCGTTTGCTCTAAAATGAATTCTTATATCCTCACATGTATAATTTTGCATCTTATTACTTTCCTTTCATAAAGGGTTAGTAAATACCACAAAGCGAAAGAAATTTTATTAAAAAAACTTTTACAAACGATAATCAATTAAAAATATTAATAAATATAAGTGAATAAAATATTTTTGAAATTTGTTCTTTAATTAATACACCTTTTTCACACTAAAAAAATGTATCATATAAAAAAACCCATAAATTTTTTTCCATTCAGAAGAAAAATATGAATTTATAATATTCTGCAAGTGGAAAGATGGCTTAAAATTAAAAAAAAAATT
This sequence comes from Argiope bruennichi, assembly GCF_947563725.1. Taxonomy (NCBI): domain Eukaryota; kingdom Metazoa; phylum Arthropoda; class Arachnida; order Araneae; family Araneidae; genus Argiope; species Argiope bruennichi. Next base: position 65,589,567 of record NC_079158.1, on the reverse strand, counting down.
ATACACCGGAAGACAATGTAGTTGTTTGTATATACAAATTATAACAGACGAACTTGATGTGAAGATAAACAAAATCCTTTTACATTTTAATGAATCTTAATAATGAAAGATTAGCTTAAAATTAGAATCTTAGATTTCGCTGATTTGGGTAAATGGAATTGATTACCTTGTTTTCTGCGCTAGTCAGATAAAACTCTTGTTAACATTTTAAGAATTTTGTAGTCATCTTTTTAAATTGCATGCCTCAGTACATTTATTAAATCACAGTAAAATCTATCTTTTTTTGAAAATTTTTTTTATTCGTTTTTTTTTCTGAATAAATTACTATCATTTCGTAATCAACTTTCAAGAAAAACATTTTTTTAGTCATGTACGTTTCTTCATACACAGTGTAATAAAGTTCCGAATTTGACTATATCGTAAACTTTAATGGGAAGAAAATAAGTTTATAAACCTTTTCAAAAACGTTAAATGTTTGTATTGGATGTTTACTAAATTTTTTTTATTTAAGGAAGATTTATTTCTTTATTACATAATTATTTACATAAGTATTTTTGTTTAATAAAAAACATATAAGTAAGTAATTTATGTTTATCTCTATTACAGTATTTTCAATTTTTGTTCTGTTAACTATTTTTACTAAAACTAACATTTCGCGTTAGTATTTTCATTAAAAAATATAAAACTTTAAAATTCAAAAAAAAAATTATATTAGTTTGTTACATTGACATTAACGCGTTATTTAAAGACATATGGGAAAATCAAATTACGAAATCAAATAGAGGTATTGTTTTAATTTGATCATTGGCTGTCAGGACTTTTAATTAATTTTTTCATTAATGAATCTTTAAATACTTACTTCTGAATTCATGAAACAGTAGAGTAGTCCCACAAAAAATCCCTAAAATGTATAAAAAATATATGATTAATTTTCGATCAAATTATATGATAATAAAATACAAAAAGTAAATATAGTTATAAAAATAATCACCAAAAAGTGCACGCCATTACATAAAATCAAATTCAATGTATTTAGTTAGCTGAAAAGAGATTATTGAAAACAATCAACACAGCATTACTACAAATAAACTATCCATTATTTATAATTATTTTTTTAAGTGTATAAATTAGAATTTATTTCGTAATTGTAACTTGAAATATAAGATTTGTCTTAATGATTAATGGTTCAAAGCCTTTTTTTTACTATAAGACTACAAGATGCATGCATATTAATACTTATTGCCTATTCTGTTTTTGTTATTTAAAAAAAAATTTAGAACTAACTTTTATTTTTTATACTAATAATTTAAGTATACAATTTAATAACATTGCTGCATGAGTATAAATGTTTATATGCTATTAATTTTTACGAATACGACCTAATAAATACAAATATTATACGTTCTCTTTTTTTTAACAAAACATTTTTATTTTTTATTATAAATTAGAGTAATTTAGTTTTCATTTAATATAATTCTTTTTTCTTTATAAAACTCTATGGACATTGGATTTTCTTTTTTTATTTATAATATCCCATTAATTTATAGCACATGATTTTAAAAGAAGTCATGTGCTGTAAATAAATATCCTTCTTCAGAAGAATATTACTAAGCAGAATTCGCCCGATATCATGTTTTCTTATCACGTAAACGTTAATTGAACTCTGCACCGAAAAGCTTCAGATATGATTACTTTCTTTATATTTGTTACTAATCAGGACTTAAGAATCAAGGTAGTGGCAACAATGTGTCAGAATAAAAATTATCGTTCTTTTTTTCTGCCATTTTCCGTTCAGGAAAGATTTTTGATGCAATTAAATGTGCTTACGAATACGAATGAAAATAATTGGTTATGCTTGAGTTAGATGTCCTACTTTTTGTTGTTTATTTTGAGCCAATAACAGCTTTTTGAAAATATTTCCTTGCATCGAAATTTGTATAACAAAACAAAATGTAATTTTATAAGCAGACGTTTTTGAGTGCAAAGCATTAAACAGATGAAAATGATAAATAATCAACGAGTTCATGAAAAAATTTGAACAAAGCTATTAGAAAGGGAAAAATATAACCAATTTTGAATACACTTATTTTTAATTTTTAAAAATAAATAAATAGAAAATAAAATAAAATAAATAAATAATAATAATAATAATAAAAGACATAAATGAATGAAAAGAATATCGGAAAAATTACTTGAAAAATGTAGGAAAGAATAATGGAAACATACTTAAAAAATAAATTTTGAATTAAAACTAAGCAATTAAAAACAATGTGAAAACGCAATTTCTTTATTAAAATTTCCTTCAAATGAAAAATATTTAAATAGAAAACATAATTATAAAATAAAGAAAAAAAAAATGCTTAAATTATTAAAAATTAATTAAGAAAAGATGCAAATGATAGCAATGCAAATATGAATCTTTAAACTGTTTAGGCTACAGCGTTCTGTTGAACAAAGAAACGCTAAAAAATTTTCATTAAGAAAATATTTTTGAAAATTAATATAAAGCATAAAGGATTATAATATAGTCGGAAAACACTGATTTAAGTTCACAAAGTAAAAAAGAAATGCTTAAGATTTAAAAAAATGCTTTAACCATATTGTAATATGGTTTGAAAATTTGTAAGTTTTTTGAAACTAATGTTTGAAACTTTTATATTTTTCTGAGAATATAAAACATGAAAATAATGTTTAAAAAAAGAAATCACATTCTATTGTTTTTTAAAAAAAGATTAGTTTTAGTCTTTAACGCATTAGTTTGACCTACTTTATCCGAAGAATTCTATATGTGCATTCGATAAGCATATCACAAATAATAACACTCTAAATATAAGCCATTTTCTACGAACGGATATGTTGTGTTTCTGAAAGCATTCTTAGTTCCGTTATTGATATTTTAGGTCCACCCTTCACAAACTGTGCTTTGGTTTGTTTCAAAGAAATCATAAAATATAGTACATATAAATATTCTATAATTACTTGCCTATTGCAAAATAAGACATAGTTATTGTATTATAAACAATAAATTACGAAAAAAATAAAGAAGAAAGTAAAAAAACACACATCTGCCTTGCAAATGAACAACATTTATATGCTTTGTATTTTATCCATTCAACATAGAGAAGCTAAAATCTCGTGAGTTAAATGAAATTATAATTATATCATTGAAATTAATTTATGAAATCAGAGATTTTCTTTTATCCGAGCGAGAGTACAGAAATACCAAAAAAATAAAAATATGCGAAAATAGCTGCATAAATCATAAATAGAGAATGCCTTAATATTAAATGGCTCAATTTGAAAAAAAAAGCAGAGTTTATAAAAGAAACGATGTGTTTACACTGTAATAATTATCAGTTGAAAAGATTTTTAAATGCTTAATCGGTAAGTTAAATTCGTCTTCATTCATCTTAAAAAGATTATAGGCTGTGTTTGAAACACATCTTTTGCTCTCATGGATATGTAAGAAATTACAGATCAATTTGCTTCCATTTTTTTCACTATTCAACAGGATAATTTCATGAAAGAAAAAATAGAATAAAACAAATTGTTGTCATCAAAGACCGAAAAATAGAATAAACTGAACAGATTGATATTTATTTTATTTCCTTTTGAGAATGTTATCAAAATATTTACGTGTTCAATGTCTTTCAAGCGAGTAAAGGGGAAAGTAAGAGAGAATAATTTTGTTTTTACACATGCCCAGAATTCTTCATGCTTCTTTTTCCCATAATTTTATTTCTAGTGGCAAACAATGACATATGCATTTTTAAAAAGTTGTCTTTATTCAACTGGCTCCTCCTAATTTTTTCGGAAGAAACCCAGCCAAATAAGACTGTCAAGCACATACTATGAAAACAATCCGTCTAAATGTGAAACAATCTATGGTAGTTCAAAGCATTTGCTGAAGGATATGTGATTTCAATGGTATATTGCCTAGCCAATATTTGTACAAACATTTAAGTGCATCCTATAATGAAATTATATAGAAACAAAAATAAATACATGTATGAATGAAAAAACATAAAAAGATCGACCAAACGTTCTTAATTATGTCGCCAAATGATCGCCAAGTTTGTCGCCAAGCTCTGAGATTACTAACACGACACCCGATCATAAATAATATAAGATATATATAAATAATTTAAGAAAATAAGTAGAAATTCGATTAAAATTTTTTTTATATATTACTTGACGTAATTCTTCATTCATTATGTAATTTCAAACATTAATTTATTAATTAAATTTAATTAATTTTTAATACTTTAAATAGAGTCGCCAAATGGTCGCCAAGTTTGTCGCCAAGCTAAAAATTTTAATAAGTAATATAAAAGTAATATATAAAACTTTTTTGAAGGCTGGGATGACAGCCTTTGTAGCTAAAAATCCCTAAATCCCCCTCATTCAAACAAATTCAAAATATAAAACTTAGTGGATGAACACTTGATGTAAATACAGTTTTTTCAATTCAATTTCTATTTTGCCACTTAATATTGTAATTCTGTCATATGTATAAACATATTTATATTAATGTAATTACTTAACAAAAGTAACTCAAATAATTTTTTTGTTGTTGACCTAAGTAGGAATTGACTTAATTTTAAAAAAAATATATTACTTGTTCTTAATCCCAACATACATAATCAACTACAGAATTAAATAATTCTGGAAGTAATTAGTCATATATTAGTTAGTTTGATGAGTCTTACGTCAATTTGAAATAATTCCATTAAAACTTGCCAAATTTCAATTCATTGTCCAACAGATAATTTACGATGGAACATTTCATTTTTTAAAAATATAGCAGCTGCAAATCTTATCTTTTGTATTTTGTACATCGCTGTTGCAACTGGCAGAAAAAACTCTATTTCAAAATGTATATAATAGATTTAGTGCTCTACAGCTAAACTGCGTTTATACAGTAAATACATGAACAAAATTTATCAGTTAATATTTTCCAAGGGATTTTTAAAATCTTGTTTATATTTTTAGTTACATATTTAAATTACAAATTATTACTATAATTTTTAATAAGAATTTGAATAAATTTCCTTCTAAATGTTATGATTTTTATAAAAAAATACTGTTAGATATATTTTTTATAGAGTAAGAATCATTATTTAAGCTTTTCTTGCCTTTTTGTGGTTAAAAATTCCCTTTTGAAATCTTTTAATTCTTATTAAAAGAGAAAAAAAATCTTCTGAAGTTTCTTTCACCTGCTGCAACGTAAGAATTTGCACGAATCAAAGTAATGTTTGTTCAGGCTGAAAGACAACGAGACTAGTCTTCTTTTATGTAACTTTTACTTACTGAAATTTCAGCTGCTTGATTTTTGTAACAGTAAATGGGAGTACAGGAATAACATTTTCTATGGAGAATCAGTATTTTTAAGCTAATATGGAACGAGGACATCTTAAATGTGAATTAAAAAAACTGGCAAAACAAAATAACAAGGAAAATATTACGCATATGTGTAATGAATGTTTAAATAGATAACTTGTTAACTGACCCTGATGAGAAGTATTTTATGAATATATAAGAGACATATTTTAAGAATGCGTTTGAATGTACTCGTAAAAATATATTTGTTACATTTTTTAGTTATTAGTTCTAAAAACATTTTTTTTCTTATAAATATAGAATTCGCTTACCTATCTAGGATATTTGAATGTTTTAATCGTTACATAAACGTATTTGTTTGATTTGTTAGACACGTATACCATTTTGAGAATATTTGTCATGTTGCTTCAAAAATTGATAAAATCGAAACATAATGGCAAATGAATCAATGTGTTTACATTGTTTTAAAATGCCATTTTTTAACAGAAGAAACCGATCATATCAATACATCGCTTCTTAAAAACAACACTATCTAACAAGAAAAAAAAATCGATATTGAATTTTCGCAACTAATAACGAATATGTATGATTGTATGAATATGTGATATCAGATGCGAAGAAAAAATATATGTACTGATTGCGAAAAATTTAGTTTTTTCCTTTGCCTTTTTAAAATTTGCAAAATTGAGATAAATGGTGTTGATTATTAAGCACATCGTGCGGATACATGTAGTATAATAAATTGCACACCAACTATGTACTGTTATCGATTTATTGATTTTTTTTCTGTTACAGAAATGACATTTTAAAATAACAAGACCACAATAATTCATTGATTTATTGATTTGATTACATTTAGTTAACTGTATTCCGACGATATATTTACTGTTTTGAAGCTGACTACCAATTCCGAATTGTGCATGTTGGATTAGATTTTTAAATTTTTTTTTTTTTTTTTTTTTACAGAATGAAATCAGTTATGGTACAGCTGATATTTTTTTGCAGCTGTTTTTTTAACTTTTAATTGAAATTGCCCAGGAACACTATGAAGAAAATAAACTTTAAGATGCATTCTGCAGATACGCATTATGAAAACCTATTCTATTCTAATTATTGTATCTATTCCATCAATGTTATCACATGCAAAAAAATTAATAATAATTTTAATAACGTAAAAAAGAGTAGTAAAGACTGCAATAAATTTTATGCAGTAAGCAAACACAAATATTGGACTTTTTAAAATTTATTTTTATTTTCTCATTTATTTGATGGTAACGTTTATTTTGAGAGTGTTTTATATGTTCTTTGTTTTATTTGTACGGTAGATTCTAAAGCAAAGACCGATAAAAACTATCTTCAGGGCAATAAATATACATTTTATAGAGCCAATGTCTAAATGAATATGATAAAGATAATAGGAGATAAAGCATTGACCATTTAGAATCTCTAGTCATGAGTTATATGGTGATGAAGAAATATAGCCTTAAATTCTTTAAAAAAGAATAGCAACGAATTTCCTTCGGGTTTAGGATATCTATTATTTATTTATCATAGGTGTTTTCTTTTTTCTTCCATTGCGTTTTCAATTAAACGATTAAAAAAAAATTAAATGATTTTTTAAAATTGTAATTTTGAAAGTGGTATGAGTGGGAATTACGCGAATTTGCATATGTTTGCCAACAACACTGACGTAACTATTCTTTTTTAGGATATGAATTATTTAAACAAAAGCAAATGAAAAAGTTAATTATTATTAATGAAAATATTAATGAATTTTTCTAATAGTGAATGTATTCGTAATAAATGTATTTGTTACAACGTTTGTGTCCCAAAAATGAATTATGTGGATTATGTATCTTACTCAGACTATGTTTTGTTTTACTGTTTCGTATAGGAAATATCAAAAAGAAAGTATTATAATCGCCACATAATTCGAACTCCAGATTTTAACGGATCTGCTTGCTTTGGAACTCACTGGGTCCGAAAAACACATTAAAAAAATTATTTCTGTCGGTCTGTTGTGAACATGATAATTCAAAAAGGTTTCGAGCTAGATAGTTGAAATTTGGTATGTGGTTCCTATGCAAAATATGTAGTTTTATAATGACGTATTAAATGAAAATAAAATTATTTGGAAAGCATTTATAAAGAGCAGACGATCCAAATGTTTCATAGTTTAGAGTATTACAATGTAAAGTATTAGTTCATAGTGACTTTTTTTAAAGATAATGCGATGCTTACAATTAACTTATTTTTAAATTTAAAAAGGTACCAAGTATGTTTATGGATTTCGGGATAAGTTTTCAATATATTATGCAAATGAGACTGAGAAAACGATGAATTGTTAGTTTTTGAATGTGTTCTATCTAATAAAACTTTCCTTGAACAATCAAATTACATTACTATTCAATATGACAAAAAATTTCTAAAATTAAATGAGTGTTTACTTTAGCCCAGTGATATGATTCGCTTTTTTTTGTCAAGACACTAGAACAGTTTCTTGAGAGAAAATGAGAAAGGATTAGCTCATCGCAACTACAACTGCAGACTAATTACGATTAATGCTAAATGATCTAAATCTGAATGGCAACGATTTGATCAATATTTACGTTTTAGGCTTTTAATCTTAAAGGACCTAATTATGTCTGGCTGTCCAGATTTAAGAGGGAGGGGGGAATCGGAACAACTCAGTTGAATAAAAGGCATGTGGTCTAATCATTAAAATTATAGAACTGCATCAAAATCAGAATAAAATTTGTCAACGAAAAGTGTCTTTGTCTGTCAATGTGCATATGTCTAATATATCTAAAAATAATGCTGTCTAAATGAATGAAATTTGGCAACCAAAAATGGATGAAATCACTAAAATGGCAGATTTTCTGCTCATTCGCAATTGAATATATCTCAAAAATATACAAAATAATAAAAAAAAACAGTTGGAGTGTCACCTCAAAACTTTCTCGCATACTCTCTAATAAATTTGTCATGCCAAAGAACGCCTTATATGGCATTGGCATTTTTACTGAATCTATCGTGTCATCTTTGGGGAGTTAATTAGCGATTAATCCCTGGCATGCGTTAATAGTATCCAAAAATCGCATTTGCGTTTTAGACACGTTTTTCTCAATCGATTGAAACAAAAATTTGACCCAAAACTACAATTGTAGTCACAAGATCAAATAAAAAAAATATTTATTTAATTCACTGCTTTTTTGAAGTATCGTGTTTACATGCTTCTGAAAGTATAAACTCCGCAGACAGTCAACCCTTAGTTGCATTTAGCTCAAAATCCTACAGGTGTCTACAATATAGATAATAAATCTATGAATCGAATTTTGTAAATTTAGCTCTCTTTGTTTTGTAATTATCGTGTTAAATTATACTCGAACAGCCGGACAGACAGACTTCCTCTAAGCAGATTTTAATCAAAATTTGGTAGAAATCTACAAATTTAGTGTAAAGACTGTATACCAAATTTCAAGCGTCTAGCTCTAAGCATTTTTGAGGTATCTTTGTCACAGACAGATAGGCAGGCATTTTCTAAAAATATGTTTTTTGAACTCAGGGAATTCTAAAACGTGGAGATTCGTCAAAATCTCGAGATCAAATTTTTCGACGATTACTTCACATTTTTTTTATAACTCGTACACTAGAAAATAAAATTAAAAAAAAAAACCCGCAAAAAGTTAAATGGATGGATAAAATAAACGGATAATAAATACTCTTCATATCAAAATCGTAGTTCTGTGTCTAATTTGAACATAAATCCATTTTAGAGTGGACTGTATGTTTGTTTGTCTCTTCTTCCCAATGTAAACATAAAAAATCAAATGTACACCGAGTAGATAAATGAAATATGGTATAGATCGTGGCATCAAAATTGAAGATATGATCATTTTTTTATCACCGTAAAATGTAGATGATGCATAAAATAGTAAACAGATTCGTAAAATGTAGATGATGCATAAAATAGTAAACAGATTCGTAAAATGTAGATGATGCATAAAATAGTATTGAAAATTAAATATATTGTCACGAAGATTGGAAATAACAAGGCTGTTAGGTTGAACAAGTAATCAGATTTATTCAAGCAAAGTAACTCTCAAGCGTACAGGACCGATAACTCGATCACAACTGGTGACACTTGACTTTATATACACTCTCAGAATGTTCGAGAAACATCCAGATAGAACATTTAAAGAAAGATCTAGAATCAACTAGAAACTAGAGAAATAATAAATAACATTTTAAATTAAAATTCCAGTCTTTGGATAAAACTGACTTGGCTGGTATTCGAACCTGGGTCGTGAAGGTCTACAGTCTCGTGTCTTGCCAACCAAGCCACAGGAACTGATATCAGTAGTTCATTATGCGGCATTACTCCCCTCCAAAGAAAGACAGCGCCCCGCTGTCAATCAGGTTAAGGGCTTTTACTCTGGAACGTGTCATGGGACCCTTGTAAATTTCTTGATTTTCGGCAGGTACGACATTTTCATTTTGACTGTCCTCAATTTCAATTTGCTTGTCGGGATCATGGTATGGTTTCATTCGCAGTACATGGACAACGTCTCTTGGTCGTCTTCTTCGGGATTCAGGGTCAAAATCTTGCACCTCGTATGTTACGTCTGATAAACGGCGTAAAACCTGGTAAGGCCCAAAGTACCTCCTTAAGAGCTTCTCGGAGAGTCCAACTTTTCGGACTGGAGTATAAATCCATACGAGATTTCCAGGAGCATAAGATACCATTCGGTGTTTGGCGTTGTAACGTCGACGGTCTTTATCTTGGGCACTCAGGGTTCGCACTCGGGCTAACTGTCTTGATTCTTCAGCCCTGGCAACAATCTTAGCGACGTAATCATCATCTACATCATTGGGAGAGAATGGCAACATTGTATCTAACGTCGTTTCGGCGTCGCGTCCATGAAGTAAAAAGAAAGGCGTAAAACCTGTCGTCTCCTGTTTAGCGGTATTATAAGCAAAGGACACAAACGGTAAAATTTCGTCCCAATTTTTCTGCTCTGTATCCACATACATAGACAGCATGTCGGTCAAAGTTTTATTAAAGCGTTCTGTCAGTCCATTTGTTTGAGGGTGATACGCCGTCGTGAAACGATGATCGATATTGCACAGGTCAACAAGGGTGGAAACAAGTCTTGCTCGGAAAACGGCTCCCCGATCCGAAATAATTACTCGTGGAGCTCCAGGCTTTAGAATAATTTCTTCGAGCAAGAACTTTGCTACTTCTTCGACTTCGGCGGTCGGCAAGGCTTTTGTTATGGCATATCGTGTCAAATAATCTGTGCAGACTATGATCCATTTGTTTCCCCGACCAGATTTTGGAAATCTTCCGAGGAGATCAACCCCAATGCGATGGAAAGGTGCTATAGCTGGAGGGATGGAAACTAATCGTCCAGGTGGTCGTTGAGGAATAGGTTTTCGTCTTTGGCAATCCCGACAATGCATGACATATCGGACAACATTTCGGTACATCCCTGGCCACCAAAATCTTTTGCGGATTCGGTCGTAAGTTTTTGCGAAACCAAGGTGGCCTGCCGTAGGAGCGTCATGGAAGTGTCGAAGTATGTCGACTCGTAGATGTTTCGGAATGACTGGTAGCCACTTTTGTCCAGCTGGATCAAAATTCTTTCTGTATAGAACCCCGTCAATTAATTCAAATCCTTTCTTTTCTATGGATCGGCTGTTGTTGTCAATGTTAAGTTTTACAAGGTCTGGATCTTTTTTCTGTTCTATTGCAAGGTTCATACTCGTGGTAACGGCTAGGGATTTGTCTGTTGTATGAGTCTCATCTTCCACTGGATTTCTCGAGAGAGTGTCGGCATCCCTGTGCTTCTTACCGGTTTTATATTGAATGGAAAAATCATGTTCTTGAAGTCGAAGGGCCCATCTTGCAAGCCTTCCTGAAGGATCCTTTAAACTCATAAGCCAGCACAACGAATGATGGTCGGTTTTAACTGTAAAATGTTTTCCGAATATATATGGCCTAAATTTGTTGATTGCCCACACAATGGCGAGGCATTCCCGTTCGGTAGTGGAATAATTTCTTTCGGCTTTTGTCAAAGTTCTGGAGGCGTATGCGATTACTTTTTCAGCTTTATTCTGGATTTGCACCAAGACAGCTCCAATACCATAACCACTGGCATCCGTATGAATTTCTGTAGGGGCATTTTCGTCGTACATTCCTAATACAGGATCAGACGTAAGCGCTTTCTTCAGACTGTTAAAAGCTTTCATTTCTTCATGACCCCAATGAAACTCCGCACCACCTTTTAGCAGCATCTGCAAGGGTTCAGCGAGATAACAAAAGTTCTTGATAAATCGCCGGAAGTATGAGCAAAGGCCAAGAAAACTCCGTATATCATGTTCGTTTTTGGGGGTAGGAAAATTGCTAACGGCTTTCACTTTGTCAGGATCAGGACGAACGCCACTACTAGATACAAGATGGCCCAGTATTTTTACTTCTCTGGCCGCGAAAAGACACTTCTTCGGGTTGAGTTTAAGACCAGCATCTTGAAGGCTTTTTAAAATAAGTCTTAATCGAGTGAGATGGTCATCAAAAGTTTCCGAGAACACTATTATATCGTCTAGATAACAGAGACACATAATCCATTTGAAATGGCGCAACAAATTGTCCATCATTCTCTCGAATGTCGCGGGGGCATTACAAAGTCCGAACGGCATGACTTTAAACTCGTATAATCCTTCGGGTGTTATAAATGCCGTCTTTTCACGATCAGCCTCGTCTACTTCTATCTGCCAGTATCCAGAGCGAAGGTCCATGGAAGAAAAGAACTTGGCGCCCTTCAGACAGTCTAATGTATCATCGATACGAGGAAGAGGATACACATATTTCTTCGTGATCGCATTGAGCTTGCGATAATCAACGCAAAAACGCCAGCTTCCATCTTTTTTTCCTCACGAGTACAACGGGTGAAGACCAGGGACTTTCAGACGGCTGGACGATATCGTTATCGAGCATCTTTTGAACTTCTTCACGAATGATGCGTCTTTCGGTCGATGAGACTCGGTAGGCTCGTTGGCTGATTGGAGTATGATCACCCGTGTGAATCCGGTGTCTCACATTCGTCCGTGCAGCTGTCTGCTTGTCAGTCTTCGTGAAGATTGCAGTAAAACGTTGTAGCAGTTTAGCTAGTTTGTTTTTCTGTTCATTGTTCAACTCTGGTGACAACATCGGTGAACAATCCATTTCGACGTTTGGCGTCTCTTGCTGTGCATCGATGTCATCTGACTTGCTAGAAATTACACATAAATGTCCCCCATCCAGTGGTTCGGCTTGGCCTATGCACATTCCTCTAGGGATTACTCTGTTCGTGGACTGCAAGTTGGCAACCCAAATTTCACTTTTCCTGTTATGGTATAAGGATACCATGGATGGCACGGCGATGTTTCTCTCAAAGAGCAGCTGCTTATTACCATCAATGACTACGTTTAGGTCTTCTTGAACATGGTATCCTGATACTGCTACTTTTGTCACAGAATGGGGTTTAAGTGTGTAGTCTTTTGTGGCATACAATTTCCATGTGTCTGGTGTGGCAACGTCTTGGCAAATGTCTTCTACGTATAGTTCACTTTGACCACAGTCGATCACGGCTTGCGAAGCTTTTAAAAAGTCCCATCCAAGGATTATTTCGTGACTACAATGCGGCACAACAATAAATTCAAACGGCAGTTCTCGGCTGTTTATCCGAACACGCAGGATACATTTTCCGATCGGTCGGATGAAACTTCCATCAGCGACTTTCAGTACAAGGTTTTTGGTGTCAGAAAACAAAACCTTCTTTAACGACCGTCGATACTTATCGGAAATGATCGAAAATGAGGCTCCAGAATCGACTAGAGCACGTATAGGTTTCTTATCTATAATGACGTCCAGTTGATTTCCCGTCATCTTGGCGGCCGATGGAGGATTTCCGTTGCATGCGGCCTCACCTCCTAGGAAGGTCGCTCCGTTCAGTTTTCCTCATTTCTGCGGCTTGGCGACTGACTGGATCGACGATACGGTGACGGTGATCTGAAACGGCGTGTAGGGGATCGGCCTCTAGATGGACTGGGTGTGGAACGGCGGATGGTATTTGGTCGGCGGTATTCTTCTTCTTCAGCGTCAGTTTCGAAGTTCTGTTGGCGGCGTCGATAATTGTCAAATACAGCTTTCCGTTCTCTGCAATAGCGCACAACATGTCCTGGACGGCCACAGTGGAAACAAACTGGTCTATTGTCGGCAGTTCTCCAAATATCAGTTTTTCTTGACTGTACGGGCAACCTCTGAGCAGGGGCTCTGGTTCGTCTGGCCACAGCTGCATAAGATGGTCTTGGTCGAGGTTCGGTTGGTTTTGCTGAAACCGGTGCCAAGATGCTACATGGATCGAAGATGATATGCATTTAATACTATTTCAGAAGCATGCTTAAATTAACCATAGCAAGATTCGAGTATTATATCACCTGCCTTAATATTTCCACTTGAGGAATGATAGTTAAGGTCATAAATTCTGTTCTTTATGGCCAAGACTAACTGAGTGTTTTCTACACCATGTAGAGAAAACGTTTATGTCTTTCTAGATTTCCTTTTTTTCATCATAAATCGTTCTTTTCTATTCCACTCATTAAGAAATCCACACATCTACAAACGTGACAATGTTTTTTTCACTTATCTAAATGATAAGTAATTTTCTCAAAACAATCTAATCTTCCGTTCAACAAACTCTTACGGTAAGAGAAATGAGCGATAAAAGTAACGGTTGAAAAATTAAAAAGATATTTTTTTTTATTGACATAAAGAATATTGAATTATTATATTTATTTTTGAAACAGATGATTAAAAAAAATTTTTAACAACTTTTTAAGTTTGTTCTTGATTGATTTTTTAAAAAACAACTATAAACAATTTTTTTAAAAATAATTGAAAATATATGTACCTTTGTGACACATTATATTTTGTGATTTACATAATTTAGAAAACAATTTTGTGCAGCTTTTTTCTTTCATCACTTAATAAAAATATTTCGTTTCGATAAATGTAATTAAATACACAGTTAATGATTTAATGCTTCTTGTTGTGCGCCATTTACAATATTGAATAACATTGTTTACTGCAGACGATTTTTTATTTTTATTTTTGATGCATAATTGATTGTTATCAAATGTTCTCCACTTTTCATATGTGTTCATTTTTCTAATTTCCAATTAAAATTGCTCCAGAAAAATGTGTAAAAATCCACTTAATATTGTTTCCAGTTTATTAGTATAATTAACTAAACCATCTAAAAATATTTGATTAAAAAATGATGATTATGATTTTTCCCGCGGAAAATTTAATACACAGCTTTTCTTTGTTGAAAATAATCCTCTATTTATAAATCGGTAAAAATTCGTACTGAATTTTTTGAATATTAATCGGCAGAATTACGAATGCTTGATTTAATAATATATTCTTTATCCCTTTGAAGTACCTTTTTTTTTTATCCATTTTATAACATTTTACTATTTTGAAATAAGTTATTGTATAAACAAGTGCAAGAGTAATCATCTTAGAAGTCATAATTAGTCATCTTAGAAGATTTCTGTTTCATTATGCGTGCATTAATGCAAACGTTTATTTAATTATATCATAACAAATCCAAATACTTTTTCGATCAATTAGATATTATATATACTAAAATAATAGGCAGTTTATTAAAACCGTATTTCATATACCTGAGATGACTGTAAAATAGCATTGGTGATCATGTAAGCTTCTTCAAAGGTGGCGTCATCTTTGGGATTGATGCAAAACATGAGGTGGGTAAGACCAAGCAGCGGAAACAATAAGGCTGTTGCCTTCACAGCTTTCCTGAAATAAAAGAATGCAGCTGTTATCGATTGTTTTCCTCTTTTTCTTTAACAAAAAACGTATAGAAATAGTTAAAAATGAATCTTCACATATTGTAACAGTTGAGGCTTTGGGATATATTCGGTTTCAATTATCCAACAGGAAATCTTACAAAAAAAATCTGAAAAAGCCATTTTTAACTTAAATGAATAATACAAAATTTCTTTAATTTTGTTTGAACTTGTTTGAGTTATTTGCCGGGAATACAGGGCATTTCTAAACTTTTATTATTTTGAAATTGAATTTCCATGCATATACAGAATTTTTTTAAATTTAATCTACTTGTCTTTTTTAGATGGTGAAAAATATTCTAATGAGAAAAAGTTTAACTTAACTGGAGACATAAAACTATTAATATATTTAAAATATTAAAGAAAACCAATAAATTAAAGTCCAAAGGCACAACCACTCCGATTTCAATAATTTTGGTTTCACATGAAAGTTTATGACTCCTTGATATATCATGAAATATCTCCGAAACCGCGGTGGCTTGATAGTACAATCTCGTCTTCGGGATGCAAAGGTTCCAGACCCAACTCCATCGTAGAACAAGTGTAAGTACACGTTAAATCCGTCAAATGTTCACTTACTAGTGTGGTCTGGAAATCTGGAGAAGAAAAGGGCGCCAGCTCAGGTGTCGTCCTCGTTATTTGATAGCGGTTCAGCATTTCGTGGTCAGTCCCAAAATAGCTCAAGTGTTGCTCTAAAACGGGAGGTTAAGAAAACTAAGCATCAAAGGTCGTTAGCCCTCCTTTCCCCTAATTTTGAGATAAAACATTGCATTGTCGAAGGAGAAATCGGTTCATTAGGTATTTTATTTAATGGTTCTGATCGACCTTCAGGATTTTTTCCCCACAGACAATGTACAAAATATTATGATGAAATATCTCCCAGAAATGGATGATTGTTCGAGAAGGATATCATTGATTTGTTATGAAATTCATTTGACCTTCATGTGGCTATTGAGAATATTCATTTCATATGAAATAAAAATTGTCGAAATCGGTAGTGTTGAATCAAGATGGCTCTTTGGTTTTGTCAATTATTTTAAGTTTTTAGATGATGGGCGAGCAGCAACTAGTAGTTGAAGGCGGTTAGGGAATAATAAAATCGTAAAAATGAGAGATATCGATAGAAATACTGAGAGCAAACTGGAATTTTAATCATATTTTGAATATATTTTAATTAACGTTCATGACATTTCTTCTGATAATCATTGTGACTTTATTTCCTTATCGTATTGTTTTCTATATTCGACCATATATCTCTCTGTAATTTCAGAAGTTTAATTCACGATTTCTAATCAGTATCATTGAGAAATATATGCATCTGAAGTTGAAATATATGCGTCTGAAGTTGAAATATATGCGTCTGAAGTTGAAATATATGCATCGTTATTAGTCAAAATGATCTATCTATAAATAGACATTGAGAAAAAAAAATCTACGTTAGAATGATTGAAAATATTTTTTACTGAGACGTTTTATTGCGCCAACAGACGGAAAAATCTCAAAATCACGCCAAACAATAAACACAGCATTCCTCTCTTCTTCCTTTTGCACGCTCTGCGATCGCACGTGCCTTCTGAACCGACGATCTACATTTACAAAAAGCATTATTTTAAAGAATCATAAGGTGAAAATGAATAACGGTCTTCATTTTTGTGAGCGTCTGCTACTTCTGCCATCTGTATATTTAATTGGGAATTAAATTCTTTCTTGTTAAATTCCTGTTGTCTGAAATTTTTTTCAAATACCTTTGAAGTATTTTCGAGTGCGATAAAATAAATAAATAATCATTATATGGAAAACATATAAAGTTTTGTCATTTTTCATAATAATAGCTATTTTTATTAACTATTCGAATATATTTGCTTATAATACTTGATTTATCAGCTATTATGAAGTTTTGTTCAAATAAAAATAATGAGTGTAAATGATGTAAACATAAATAAAAAAAATATTATTATTATAAATATTATAATTAATTTTTTTACGCTGAGAATAAAATAAGAAAATGAGCTTCAAAAGAATGCATGAGTGATTTGCGAAAGAGAAATAATACAGATACAGTAGTACAAGCACAAATTTCAGTCTTACTGAAAATAATAAAAAAGAAGATAAAATTTAATCCCTGGTAACTGAAATTTCCAAAATATAAAAATGAACAAAATACACGAGGAAATTGAGTAGACAGATTGACGAAACATTCATCTACTAAATGTCAAATACAATCTTTATTTGAATACAATTCTCGAAAGAAACATCACTGTTATGACCATACAAGATACTGTTGTAAAATAAGCCCATTTTGACAGCGTTTGTGTATTTTTTGAACACAGAAACTTTTTAATTATAATTTTTTATTAATTAAAATGGCTTCCTATAATAAATTTTATTTTTAAAAATTTATATTAATAAATAATTAGCTAGCTGCAGCATGAGAACTTTCGTGAAACAATTTTGGAACTTTCCTTTTTGATGTCTCTACTCAACGTTTTTGCTGACCAACCTTACGATGCGGAACCTTTTTCTGTGATTTATTTGTGCCATAGTCAGTTTGAATGACAGGATTTTAAAAATTACCTGCTGAACTGGTGACTGTAGGCTTTATACGAACAGCACTTTGTTTTCATCTTGTTTCACACTAAGCAGTAGGAGTTTACCTGTAGTGGTGATATCGATATCGTATAAGAAGCAATTGTTGAGGTTGTGGCGGATTGTCAGGGGCGACAGTAGAACCTGGGACCTTGTGGTTTGCAGCCCAGTAACATGACCACGATACAAAAGCAATTGCTCATGTAGCAAAGTTGTTAACTGGCGTATAAGCTTTCACTACAGACTCTCCCTCCAGTGAGTCGGAGGTGAGACTAAAGATATGGTTGTCGAGTGGTGATATATTATTATTAGCTGTTGATTCTAATGCACCTGTGCCCATTTAAGTAGCACCAAGCATTATGGTGAGCGTGTGTGGGTGAGAGTTTGCTGATGCTGTGTCAAGTGAGTCTGACGACTTTGGTTTGCTGTGGGTAGATGGCGCCACAACAGCTGTAAGAAGGTTGAAGGATCATCGTCCGAGGTCACCAATGTAGCGGATTGTGTTGAGTGAGGATAGAACCTGGGACCTTGTGTATTGCAGCTCAGTAACATGACCACGATACAAAAGCAATTGCTCGTGTAGTGTAGTTGCTAACTGGCTTATAAGCTTTCACTACAAGGGCACCATTACGCATGCCTTCATTAGAAAGTTAAATACTTTGTTTCAAACACTGTATAAGACTCAGTTTCAGAGATTATATATAATATTTAGTTACAGATAGTGCTGTTTGATACTGAGAGGAATTCCATCACTCCTTGAATTTCGATTCTGTTTATTTATATTACTCTTTTAGCTTTTCAAGAGTTAAGTGATTTATTCATTATACTATTATGGTGGTTCCCAAACTTTTAAACATTCATCTTTAGCGAACTGATTTTTTTTTCAGAAACGAACAGCACAAATTCTTTACGAAAGAAGTCTTATGGGCCAAATAAGAGCTTTTGGAAAAAAAAAGTAATTTAATTATTAAATATAATTTTACAAAAATAATTTCTTATTGTTGGATTGATGGAAATTTTAAGCCCACATCATATTTTTTGAACCGCGGAAAGATATATATATATATTTCAGCATTGTTTCAAGTGTTATTCTTTTGCTGCTTCTAATTTTTCTTTACACATCTTGTCTGACGTCTAACAATCTCTTTGTATCTTAATATTTGAACTGTGGCCTAATGTCTTTTGACACATACTTTACTAAGTCGGAGATTGTAGAAGCGAATGAAATTGATGAGACACTTTATGAAGCAAACACATCTTCACAATTCCTGTGGTGTGTTTTTGATCGTTATGATGTTGAAATATGAAAGATAAGCTTAATTTATCAGTGTTTCTCCCAACATTTTGTATCAGAATATTTAGATGTATGCATTTGGCCATACTGCCTTAAAAAAACTCTGACAGTTTCATCGCTAGTATGTAATAATTGTATTACTCCCAACAGGTTCAACATGCCCACATGTATTACTTAATTTCATATTAACTAGTTCGGTTTTCTCCAAATCATAACACTTCCATCCTATCCACACAGATTAAACTGATGCATAATTGAAAATATACTTAGTGATCGATGGGCATCAAATCTGGAAACCGCATATTATCTTCGCATCAGACACAACGCTCTGCTTATTCCTCTTGCCATAACTCGAATTTCATCAACATCTCCAAGTGTTCAGGTCGGCACGTGGAACATTTGAGAAACTAACTGAAATACTTTATTGTGTCTTATCTGTGTCATTAAGGATTGTTCCCACAGTTTTTGTCGATATTTTACCGTTGCACTCTTGTGCTATGGATGCTTTTTTGGCTTTATATTTCGGCATTGTGTGCAATTTGAATTTTACAAAATTTTGTCCCTTTTGATTTGATTGCTCTTTATATAATATTGAGTTTGAGCAGCTTAACATGTAGACAAAGACAGAAACGCATGTACAAAGTTATTGACAATAATATGTTGTGTAAATGAATTGTAGAACTATCATGAATGCTCTTCAAACAGTATTTCAAGAAAGACTTTTATCAGTTTTTATGCAAAATAAGAGAACTGCATCAGTTAATAATGGTATCAAATATTTTAAAATCATTCCAAATCAAATTATTATTTTTTGTGAAACAGTATTGAAAAAACAAAGTAGAAATGCTTCATATTTAAAATTATTGATTTCCCCAGCTTGATTGATCAATTAAGTTATATAATTATTTAATTCATATTAATTAATTAATATTTTTCAATCAATATTCATTTGTTTCCATCCAGGGATTTGCAATCCCGCCATGAGTGCAATTGCTGATTTCTAAAAGCAGATTGCTTGTTAAGAAAGGATTCTAAGGATAAATGGCATGAAAAGACTGGAATGAGTTAAGTACAGGGATTTCTGGACAGGTTTCTATGCTTGCACTTTTGCATTTCTCGTACTGCTTTCTGTATCGTTTTTTTTTTGTCCTCACTTTTCATATATCAATATTTTCATTATGATTATTTGATTCATTACATTTGAGTTTTTCTGTAATTAAGATTGGTCCGTAGATTCTATTAGAAATTTCAGAAACGTACAATGGATCAAAAAGATTCTTTTTTCCAACTGCAATACAATTTGAAAAAGAGCTAACTTTTGAGTAGCTTAAAATTTTCAATTTTGATAAGCTGAATTGCATTTAAGAAAATTACAGAAATCTCTTTTTTCGATGAATGATTTCGACGAATCTGTATTAAATCGGATGTGATTCTGTTGATGAAATATGAAAGTAGATAGGCAATCATAAACTGTCATACGAGAGGCAGTCAGTGAAAAAAAAAAAGAATTTGAAGAGCGGATTTAGCCTTGGATACGAGGAA
Source organism: Argiope bruennichi (assembly GCF_947563725.1). NCBI lineage: Eukaryota > Metazoa > Arthropoda > Arachnida > Araneae > Araneidae > Argiope > Argiope bruennichi. Next base: position 65,568,890 of record NC_079158.1, on the reverse strand, counting down.
ACAGTTCGCTAATCTCCAATCTGGGTTAAAGCGACCTTCGCCCTACTAAATTCAAGAGCAGAAAAGCGCTTTTCGCTTTCTGATCTGTTACTCATCGATGAACAGTCAGCGATTTTTGATGCTTTAAGAGCTATTCAACAACAATTTTCTCTGTTCTTCCTCCACTCTTTTTTTTTTAATTCTCTTTCTTTCTTTCGAACTCTAAGTACGGAAAATAACTAAATAAGGTTAAGTACGAAAAAGCAATTTTCAAAATCTATTTCAGGGAGTGCTGCGTGTGTGGGGGGAGGGACTGTAGCTCATCACATATCGCCACAATGGTGACCCGGACGATGAACCTTCAACCTTCGTACAGCTGTTGTGGCGCTATCTACCCACAGCAAACCAAAGTCGTCAGACTCACTTGACGCAGTAACACAAAAAGGCCGCAGCTACCCAAAGTCGTCAGACTCACTTGACGCAGCAACCACTCACCCACACAGACTCGCCATAACGCTTGGCGCTACTCAAATGGGTACAGGCGCGTTAGATTCAAATGCTAAATACATCACCACTCAAAAGCCATATCGTTCGTCTCACCTCCGACTCACTGGAGGGAAAGTCTGTGGTGAAAGCTTATAAGCCAGTTAACAGCTACGCTACACGAGCAATTGCTTGTGTATTGTGGTCATGTTACTGGTTTGCGAACCACAAGTTCCGAGGTTCTATCCTCACTCATAAAAAAACCGCCACAAGACGAATGCCTGTTGCTGGATCCGATACATTTTTGTGCAAAACTCCAATTTTATGTTTTTTTGTTCAGCTTTCACAGTATTTTGCCAGTTTGAGGGGAGTGCCACGGGTTCAACCTCAAGGTTCTTAACTACCGGAACCTTAACTTCCTTTAGATGAATCAAATAATGGCATGGCAATGAAATTCGTTAGTAAGTGGTTGTGCAAGAAAAGTAGAGAATTTACTTAAAATGTTACTGATAATAACATATGAGAAAAAAATGTAGAAGAATTTTTTATATTAATAAATTTCGGGAAAATCTGTTCATAGACAAGTCCTGGAAAGTTAATGTAATGTCCTGGACATGTAGGAGATGGCGACGTCTTTTAGCATTCTTTGGAAGTACTGGGTAGCATATTTCAATTTCTTTAAATGCCGATATTATAGCTGTTGCCGATTTTTCCGAAAAAGCGCTTTGATAGTTTCTTATTGTGATAAAAAAATAAGTAAAATTGCAATATTAAATTTTTGTTCGAATTCTTTCTCAGTTTTTCTCTTTAAGTTCGAAAAGTTTACCATCCCAACTGTTCGGGAATTTTTCACAATTCTGGGTGCGGGAAAATATTGTTCAAGTTAAAAAAAAAAAAAAAATGAAAGCCTCTATTCCATGAATTGACAACTGCAAATCTTGTGATTTTTATAGCATCTCGTTTTTTCTTATATTTAACTGTTTTTAAAATTTTAATTAAAACATGTTCATTAATTTTTCAGGCATTTGACAAAAACTGCATATTTTTTTGTTTTAAGGAAGTGATCAAAATATATATACTGTCAAAATGACACTATTATGTTGCGAGGGAACGTCTTAAATTTTATGACTCTTTAATTCCTGCTTTTTCAGATTTATAAAATTTTCACTTACCAGTTGATACGCATAGGATCTCTCGGTGCCGATGACACAGCAGATATTCTCTTACTGGATCTCTCATCTTGCGGTATCCTATGGAAAGAATTGAAATTTTAAATTCGATACCAGTGACCGAAATTCGCATATTCAAACAAATTCAAACACATATGTTACTTTGAAACATGCGGTTATTCGAAACAACTATTAGTAGGTCTCGTATTTCCAAACAACGCCATTGAACAAACGGAAACATGTGAGGACACGTTAAGTAGTAGTATAATTATAACACAAATCAAGCATATTTAATTCAGTGATCCATGTTTTGTAATTATGCAAATAACTGAACTTTTGGTGACTTTTGAAATCCACATTTTTATGTTATAAGGATAAATATAAAAGTGGAAATATTGGCATGAATATAAAAGTCAGGCGATTCCTGGTTTTTCTACATGTTCAAGAAAAAAAATTGCATGATTGACAATTTGTGACTGAGGCTGAGATGTAGACTTTTTGTAAATGAACCCGAAAAATGTTTTACAAAGATTTTGCTTAGCCAGAGACAAGTTGAAGAAAACAAAACAAAACAAACAAACAAAACACACACACACACACACACACACACACACACACACACACACACACACACACACACACACACACACACACACACACACACAATAAAAATGGTCACCTCCATAGTTTTCTCCCATACTCTCTAATAAAAGTGCTATCCTTCACCCCCCCGCCAAAAAAAAAAATGTGAATCTTGAATTACTTAGACAACGACTTGCATAGCTCTGGCGTACAATAACTACGAAAAATTAACCTTTGGGGAAATTTAGCATTTTCACTGAATCTATCATGTGATTCTTGGTGATTTTTAAGGAATATTAATCTTTGAGATGCGGTTAACAGTTTTCGGAAATCGAATTTTTGTTTTAGAAACATATTTCAAAACCGATTTAAACCAAAATATGGCCCAGAATTACAATTTTAGATAGAAAATCTCATACCAAATTTTGCATATTTAAGTCATTGCATTTACATGCGTGTGACAGATAATCAAGCCCTTATTGTATTTGGCTTAAAATTTGATTTTGTTTTAAGTGTCTACGCTATGGATTTTAAATTTGTGTACCGAATTTTATCTATCTAGTTTTCCTTGTTTTGTAGTTAACGTGTTAATTTATATTCGAAAAGATAGATTTCCTCTGAAGGAGTTTAGCACAAAATTTGGTAAAAATCTACAAATTTGTTGTAAAGACTGTAGCAAATTGTTATGAGCGAAGGATAGAACCTGGGACCTTGTGGTTCTCAGCCGAGTAACATGACCACGATACAAAAGCAATTGTCCGGGCAGTGTAGTTGTTAACTGGCTTATAAGCTTTCACCACAAGACCCTGTATCAAATTTCATCCGTCTACGTTAAAGCGTGATGAGTTTCGTTATCACAGACCGACAGACAGACACAATGCCAAAAATGTATTTTTTCGATCTCAGGAAAGTCTAACATGTGGAGAATCATCAAGATGTCGAGATCGAAATTTTTGATGTTTGCAATATTTTCTCTATGTTTTTCTCGTATACTTTGTATGCGAGAAAGTAAAAGGAAAATGACAATGTAAACCAATATAGCAAAAAAAAAAAAAAAAGTGGTTTTGTTAATTGAAAAAATATTAATGTAAAAAAAAAATCTGTATGTTCTTTAAACTTTTTTCCAAACTTTCTTTATTTATTTCCACTGTGAAAACTACTTGTTGTATGCACTAGTTACTGCCTTTAGAGATGCATAATCCACGATTTTTTGAATAACAAATAATTTTGCTATTGTTATTTTTAAATATTTGTTCCAAATATCTGTTATTTCAATCATATTATTAATTAAAAATTATTACTTTGTATTAAATATAAAATTTATTAATTGTAATTAATACTTAATTTACTAATTTAATTAAAGTGTGATTGAATTAATTTATCTGTTTCAGCTTACTTCTTAAATTTGATTTTTTCAAAACTATTTACTTAATTTCTTTATTGGAGTAAACTATTTTCTGAAAAATTTGAATTAAATATATATATATATATATATATATTATTGCTTTAAAATTATTTTAGCTCAATATTCTACCAATAGATGGCGCAGAAGTAAACAGAATATATGCAATGTCATGTCACAAGCAATTAAAAATTATTTGTATGGAATAGTGCATCATAAAATGCGAATATCGGAAAGTCAAGGTCACTCTCATGAAGTGGAACCGCTCCGATAAATTTCAGTGATATACAATTCAACGATACCATAATTCCAAGAATAACCAGTCCGTTCACTTTTCAACCTATTCACAAATTTCTCCTTTTCTGTTTTGTTCGAGAGCTTCCATTGGACAGATCGTATCGATTGTTACTTTCTATCGTGATCCAAAAGCTGTAATCGAAATATCACCAGTAAGATCATATCAAGGATTTGAATCACACCCCTCTTTGAAAAGTACTGATTATTGGTATTTATGAGTTTATGATATTGGTTACGTAATAACCGCTCGTAAAATATTCGTCATCCCTAACTGCCTTTAGCTAATGAATAAGTACTTCACGTTTCCAGATTACAGTACTAGAATTCGAAATTTGTTCAATTATTGGCTCCCGAAGACAATAAAATATTTAAATAATTATAGAATTCTGTGTAATCAATTAATATATTAATTCAGATAGAAATTTATCTCACGCCATCTGTAGCTGAATTTGAGAAATATTAATTTTAGATTCCATAATGCAATATTGTGATTGAAGTATTGTGAAATATTCGAAAGACTAATAGAAAAGGAAACACAATCAGAAATATAGGAAAGTAATGATTTAAAATAATATATAATATTATAAAATTTAGCGAATATCAGATATTATTTTTTAATCGCAAATTTAACTGAATTAAAATTGCATTTTATGTAGCAAGAAAGCTACTGATTCAAATTCTTTTAATTGTAAAATCAAAACTATAAAGACCTGTCCAAACAGATCAAAATTACTTTATATATTTTAGATGAGTACAGCATTGCATTTTTTTTCTCATTTTAAAAATTTGCTCTATAATTATTCACTTTTTTTTGTTGCGAATTTTATTACAGTAACTCCAAAATTTTCTGAATATTTTAGCTATTTAATATTTGTTATTCATTTATCTTTATAACTTTTGATGGTTGTCCCCTTATTCGCTCTTTTTTAAACACAGAGTATTATGGAAAACCAAATCAAAGTATTAAATTTATAAGGATTTCGGCATAACCTTAAAAATATTAAAAAGAAAAAAAAAAAAAACGTTCCTGAAGTTGAATTAATGTTTTTGAGTCGTGCTGCCATCTGTTATCAAGAGAAGAAATGATTTCTTCCAAAAGCCGAAATAGATAAATATCAAATGCAGTAGTTTTTTTTTAAGTATATATATTTCCTTCAGCGCAGAAATAGATAAGCAAAAAATAAATCAAATCGTTAATAATAAAATACTCTATCAAGAAAACAAGCTATTATAATCAATACTCAAAAACAATAATAAGGAAATAGATACTTAAGAAAATAAATACTCTAGAAAAAGCTTTTAATTTATGAATTAACTAAAACTAAACCAAATATTATAACTTTAAAACTAAACCAAATATTAGTTTAACAGCACAAAACAGGTAATTTTTCAATTGTATTAAAAAACATCAATTAAAAAATTACTGAAATTTAAATTTATACGCAGCAATTAAAAAAATTAACAAGGCTCATCTCCATTACATAATATTCCATGACAGCGATGTGAAGGCTTGCGATATCTTTTTTTTTTTTTAATCCTTAGACATTTTATAAAGACAAAATAGTACAGAATGAATATTTTGGTAAAAACTTAATTGTTATTAGTGACAATGATGCTATGCATTTAATAATTGAGACAATAAGTATAATTAGAAGAGTTTAATAATATGGAAATTGAAGTAAAGTACTGATGGCACTTTAAAACTAATTATTAGTCTTCATTTATTTCGTTATCATTCTCTCAAGATTTATCGTTTTTCTTTTAACTCGAAACAGAAGTGCATTCTTTTATAGACTGAACAGTTAATTCAGATTCTGTCGCAACCTAACGCGCAACATGAAATTCAGAAACGAATTCTCTATACAAAGTCCCATATATTGTAGAATGGAACATTTGAAATGTAGAAGAACTTAAATATAGTACATACTAATATTTACAAATGTGCATGATTGTAGAAATAGTCACAAATAACGATGCCTCTTTTTAAAAAACTGCCAAATCATTTTTTTCAATACATTTTCCATGTATGAAAAGTCATGATATATTGCATAAGTTGTATAATCACTAAGTATATACCTTCAATCTATGTAGCTGTAGGTGTAAATTATCGCTATAGCGAGGGAACTGAGATATAATGGCTATTACTGGTCACGGTATAACCCTTCTGTAAAAGAAATGTTTTGTCAATGAAATGTTGGTAACTTGATCCCACGTCATTGCTATACTCATCAAGAAAGAGAGAACCAACTTATGAATTGTAATTTTCTCGAATCTATTACTGGGGAATCTATTACTATTTCTCGAATCTACTACTTGATCACTCTTCAACTGGTGAGCTAAATAAAGGAAGTGTAATAATTAGAAATAATATTGTTTTTATAATATGAACTTTTAAATAAATAAGCATGTACACTATTTAAAATATTTTAATCAATTTGTAGATGCCTTCTTTTAGAATTGTAAAATTATAGAAATCGCCATGAGAATTCTGAGGTTTTTTTTCGCTTTGGAAGATTATATTTATCATTTTTTTTTTTTGGTTTAGAAGTATGGAAGATTTTATTTATTAAAAATTAAGAAACATTACAATTTATTAGCTTATTGTTAAATATTTAAATTTGTTTTCATTTTCTTACCAAATTTAACGTTCCCAATAAAAAAATAAATGCCTTTTGTATAAAATTTGAAAATAATTTTCATTATATAAAATATTTTTCTATATTATAAAAAATTTTCATTAAATATTTATACAAAATTTTAATTACATTAGATAAGAAAAGAAATCGGAAAGTAAATTCTATAATATCTAAAAATAAAGAAAATTTGGAAAAAATTTTTTTCTATAAAATTCTAAAAAATTCATAAAAATGAGAAATAATCAAGGTGCTTTCAGCAAAATTATTTTTTTATTTCATTCCTTAGCATTCATTATTTTAAATGGCAGATAAATGAGAAACAAATCCAGAAACCAAAATAAATAATTTATACGATTTAAGCAAAAAATGTAGCAATAAAAAAAGGCACAAAAATTAGATATTAACTTTTTAAAATGTTCGATATAGTATAACAGTACGATTTTCTGACATTTTTGAAATACGGACCCACATTTCTTGAAAGATATCCCATTATAACGTCCATTATGAAATGATTAATACTATCCTTATATGACACAGTCGGAATAGAAGATCCAAAAATTTCTATGCTTCTTTACAATTTTCTTTTCAATACTTTTTGCAGAAACCTTTTTTGTAAATGCGAGAGTTTTTTTCCAGCGGAACATTTTCCCAGTTTTTCTAAACAGTTTTTAGAAAAACATTTCACGAGACGTAACACATATCAAACAGCATTGTAAGCAGTCTTTTGTTTGGTAAAATAAAGAAGTGTCTCTTTTATAGGATCATAGATATCCACCGGCATACCATCATCCATAGACAGGCCATTTCGATGCTGTCTCAGTTTAAATGAGTTCTATAAAGTTTGGGTAGTACATTCAGTTTTCTACCTCCACCAATTTTTTTTTGGGGGGGGGGATTTGTCTATTTTGTTTGGTTAGCCATAGCATTTTCAAATTTTTACTTTCTTGTATAGGAAGCATACAAGAAAAGAATTTTCCTGTTTTGGTAGAAAAGAAAAGAGAATTGTAACATCCAGAAAATTAGAACTCGATATTTTGACTATTCTCCAAGTTTCGGACCACCCTTAGTTCGAAATTTTTTTTCTTTTTGGAACCATGTCTATCGCTGAATGTAATAACTCAGAAACGTTTGGAGCTTGACGGATGAAATTTCGTGTGTGGTCTTTTCACTAAATTTACATCAAATTTTGAATGAAATTCATTCAGAGGAAGTATTTCTGTCTAGCTGTCTGAATGCAAGTGAATTATATATATATATATATATCTCGTGTAACTATTTTAAGCCAAGTTTTTGCACAGTAGCTTCTGAGGGCAAAGACCCCTGAGCACCCGAGGGCAGAAGTCTGACTTCTAGCTCATATGAAGAAGGAACACACACACACTCGTTTGCACAACCCCTTTTCACAGGGGGGGGGGGGGCTCATTCACGCACCTCACAGATAAAACACAGGGTAGAGAACAATCATGCCCGAACCAGGACTCGAACCCGAGACGCCTAGATCAAGGGGAAGACGCGATACCCCTAGGGCAGGACGCGGGCAGTGAATTATATGACTGCAAAATAAAAGATATCTAAAATTTGATGTTCAGGCTCAACATTCAAAAGGTATAATCGGTATAAAATTTAGAACAAAATCGGATAAGCAGTTGACTGTCTATTGGTCTGCACATTTATATGCATGTAAAAAAACTCTAAAATACAATGATTTATATAAATGAAATTTGGTATAGATATTTTATTTAAAATTGTAGTTTTGTATCAAATTTTGGTTTTAATCGTTTGGGAAAATAAAGCCGTCCAGAATATAAATTCTATTTTTGAGTATTTATATATTAACTACATGACAGAGATTAAGGGCCGAAATATATAAACTAAGATCGCATATTAGATTTAATAAAAATACTGCACTCACGTCATAGATCAATATTTCATAGCCCTTGTTTGCAATTGCCATATAAAGTATTTACAGACTTATACAAGGTTCACAATTTTATGTCAGGACATGAGGATAACACATTTGTATCGGATTGGTGATGAGCGAGGATAGAGCCTGGGACCTTGTAGTTCGCAGCCCAGTAACATGACCACAATAAAAAGCAATTGCTCGTGTTTCGTAGCTGTTATCTGGCTTATAAGCTTTTCACCACACATTTATTTAAATGCTCGTTAGAAAGTTTTGGAGAAATCATTCCTACTGGTTTCCAATGACATTATCAAAGATTTTTGAACTGGCATCTTTCTTTGCAGATGGTACAGATCTCTTTTTCAATTTGGACGAAGGATTGGCATTGATTTAATTTTGAATCAGACTTTGAATTTTAAACCACCAGAATATTTTTATATCTGTGAGTATTTTCTTTTAGGTTTTATACCATCACTGTCATGCCAGGTTTCATAAAGTTTTAGAGAAGGTTAAAAGAAAGAATCAACTACTGTTGCAAGAATAGAAGAAGAAGAAAGAAGAAGTTTTAGGAGCTGCCCAAAGACTATTATTATCTTTATATTGTATTTATTCCCCAGCTCTGAATATGCTATGAGAATAATTTTAGAATTTTATTATGAATATTTTATAAATTTCAGCTATATATACTGTGTAGCTGGTCATAAAGTCTTTTCTTGATTATGATGAATTATTCCAAACAAATATTCAACAAATATAATACTGTAAAATTATTACAATGGAAAGGTCAGTTTCTTTATATTTAATTTTAGACCAACAAATACAGCAAGCTATTTAGAAATAATGGTTTTACATTTGACTTATCAAAATGGAGTTGAAAAAGGAAAATGTTCAATTTTTTAAAAAATTCTATGAATTGAAATTGGCCATTACTTTTCAATACCAATTTTGGGAGTACATAAAGGACAAAGTGTTTGAAACTCCAGTTGGAAAATATTGATTATTCAAAATTAGAATCACGGATGCTATGTTCAGCGTGACAGCCAAAATTTTGGACAAGAATATCGTCTTGATATTCTTTGAGCTACCAAAGATTCACACACTAAAATTTACTGATATGAGCAGCTTCATTAAAAACTTTATAAACATCTTTGCAATATATCAACACATTCATATGCCAAATTGTAATAGATTTTTTTTACAACAATTTTTTCGTAATCAATCAAATACCTTATGACTACACTATACTTCATAATTGATAATAATGTTTAAAACTGATGAAAAATTTGATTTACACAATTAGAACGACTGCGTATTAAGCTCCCACAAATTTAAAATAAAGTAAATCTGTTCTCTCGGCCAATGATAAAGGTTTTGCTGCCAAACATTTTATAGTTCTTCTCATAGAATCGTAGGAAGCACATTTACTGAAACAAGTTCTTCAAACCAGTTTTTCTTTTAGTGAGAAATACACACGTCTCATTCACAGGTGGGGGGGGGGGGGTTGCAGTTTGATAGTTTTGCAGCGTAACAACCTACAAAACGTATGACAACGCACTCTCGGCACAAAATCCTGCCTCAGGCATCTCTTTGATGATTCTTTTGCATTGAAATCTGTTGAAACATTTTTATTTTTTCTTCTGATGTACTTGCAGATTTTCCCAGCATCCTCTCTTCATCCATATATATATATTTTCGAATACTTTCCATCTAAGGAATATGCAGCCTTCTTTCTTTCTTTTTTTTTTTAACTGGACGTAAATTTTATACTCTAGGATAGGTTTCACCATGAGAAATACTCTTATTGTGCTTCATTCTCGGAATTTCCCGATTTTGAACGCTTTGTAAGAAATTCTTTTAATTTGAATTTAATGTAGATAGTTGTTTACTCTCGATTTTATATGCACAAATAATATTTTGGATATTATGTATTGGATATTATATTATGTATCTAAAAAAATATCAACCTCCATATTCCACCCATTATTAGTCGCGGAATCTGTGATTTTTGAACCTTTCATGTATTTACTTTTTTCGTAAGTTCATGTAATTGAATAGATGAATTCTATATTTTTTCACTCCCAACGGGGGGCACCTCAGAGATGAGGATGAGAAGCTTCCAGCTTAGTAGTGGGTTCTCGCTATCTAGGCAGGTGCAGAAATCGTGAGAGACGGCTAATTCTTAACGATGACGGGACGTGTTTCCCACGGGAAGGGTTTTACCGCGTACAGTAATGGCCTTTAGGTCTTACCATAGATCCCAACAGTGTTTTTGTCACATAGCAATCGGCCACAACAAATCCTGTCGATACTGCTATGTTCAGTGGTGGAGGGGTGGTCGGCTGTACGCAAGAAAAAGTGTTCCTGTCTCGGCGATCCGATCAATCAGATAAATCCGTGTGCCTTATAACGGTTATGGTTCTTCTATATTTCCTCAAAGAGCATTTTTTTTTGATGAGCAGATAATTTGTTTTGCAGAATTCATAGATTAATTTTTTTCCACTTATCACTTCAAAGAATTTTCAGCAAAAATACACAGAGATAGTGGTTTATTTTTTTAAAGAAATCAGTTTCTAAAAATATTTTTCATTTTTTTTTTCATCAATCAGTGTTATCAATTTCAATAATCGTAATCTTCGCATTGATACTTTTAAGTAAAAACTAACATATGAAGATTTCTGATAAAAGTTTAAAATATTTAATTAGAATTCTATATTTTTGAATACCATAAAAGATGTAAAGATTTTTTTAATGAAAATATCAACTTAATTAATTAATTAAGATTTTTTTATTTATATGCTTTGTGTAGTGAGAAATTTAATTCACTCAATTTGATTTTTAATAAAATAATTTAATAAATCCTTCATTTGCTTCCACTTCACGCATAATTAATGATCTGGAAATTTACACCTAATGAGTTCATCGATTCAATTCCGACAATCATTGTAAACATTTGAAGAAATAGCAAAAATTAAATCACAACAAATCTAATTGTCACATGGCACATGTAAATCCTTTTGATAACAAACATGATAACTTTTATCATATGAGTATGATGTCATGATAAATGACGTGATTTAAAAAAATTCTACGGTTCTTTTCAATATGAGGTTTTTCATTCAATTTTGGCAATCAGTGTAAGCATTGGAATAAGTAGCAATAATTAAATTGCAGTAAATTAGGGTTTGATGGTTTTTCAATCCCGGTTTAAAAAAAAAACGGTTTTTTAAAGTAAATTTGTCATGTTTGAAAACGGTTTTTAAATTAAGAAAACCGGTTTTCCAAAACGCCTGGAAATTTCTCTTAAAAAAAAATATTTTGAATTTTATCGGTTATTCGTCTTGCAGCTGAAGGCTTAGGGTGACCAGATGCCAATTTATCAATAAGTGAGTGAAGGTATATTTGAATTTCTTTTAAATGAACTGAAAAATTTGAAAACTGAAATAAGTTTGAAATTATTATATGCTTTAGAAAAACGAATTCAAGAAAGAAGACAAGTAGAATTAGCAACTCTTTTGGTGTATTTGAAAAACCCACAAAGCATTTCTAGTTTAGCGAAGAAATCTTGTATATTTTTCGGCTTCAAAAACCGAAATTATTAAGTTATCTGGAAAGATATTGTCTAGACTATTTCTAAATTCTTATGTGGTAACCGATTCTGATGAAGAGAAAATCGAAGAAACTACTCATCAGAGTAATGCTTTTTAAAAAGAAGCCGTGGATAAAAAATCAATTCATAAGTTTCTTGAAGAGCCCGAAGAAAAACTTACAAATCCAAAGACACTGAAAACTGAATTTATATTATTTGAGGCAATCAATAAAAGAAAAAAAAACTTAGATTTGTTATTTGATGCCATGAAAGCTATAAAACCAAGCTCAGTAGCTAGTGAACGAGTATTTTCAATCTCAGGCAATATTGTGTCCAAAATAAGAACAAGACTAAGCCACCATTCAGTGGATATTTTATGTTTTTTTAAAATCCTATTTTATTAGGAGGAATTAAAATAAGCACAAATAATATAAATATTATTTCAAATTTTTTTTTGAGTTTTCGTTATTTTGTGTAAGTAATATGTATACTTAATTCTAATTTTTTTATATTTTGACTTTGATATTGATTTCGTTTTTTTGTTATTTTATATAAATTAAATCAAATATTTTTCCCTATTATATTTTTTAACAAAAATTCGAAAACTGGCTTAAACCGTTTTTTTTGGAAATATTGAATTCGAAAACCGGTTTGTTTTGTTTAAACCCTACAGTAAATATAATTGTTGCATGACACATGTAAATCGTTTTGATAAATAGTATGATAACTTTTGTCATTTTAGTACGATGTAATGATAAATGATACCATTTTAAAATTTCTAAAATATTTTCAATGTGGTTGTCCTCCCTTAATATTGCTTTACTTAATGCGTCAAATACTTCAAGAACATTTGAAAATTTTAACATTTTCATCTGAATAATTTACATTATTTTAATCACATTCAATTTGTGTTCATATTATTCTCTCATAGCGTTCCTTTTTCTTTTCCAAAAACAAGCAGAGGAAAATTTTTAAAATGAATAAGACAGCTAAACTCCTTGGAACAATTCTTTTTTTGCAAGAGGAAGAAATGAAGTGAAAAGAGACACGCAGAAGCAAGTAACTGTATACAGATCGTACCAATGTCATTTCAGGTCAACAAGCAACATAAAAATCGGTAATAATATACAATTCACAATACAAAATCCCTTTCTGCACCATTTCTTTTGAAATTGCTTTTCTATCTGGTTTGTGATAGTATTTCCACTTTTTCGGCTGAAATCGGTGTTTTTGCAGGTGTTTTCAATGCTGGTATCAGATGTTTTGGAATTTGTTTAACGTTATCTTGATCTGCATAAGAAATACTGGCTCTTTTATTCTGAACTAGGCAAAATTTATCCGCTGGAAAGCTATTTATACCGAAATATTCACCTCTGGTTTTATCTCTTTCGTAACATTCTTCCCAAACATGGGATCTTTCCAGAACCCTTTAAAGGAATTTCCCTCGCGTATTACATGTTTGCTTTCCATTTCAGCAAAGCTTTGAGAAGAGTTTTGTTAAACTTTGAATTTCGCTGCGAATATTTTTTTTGCATCCTGTTTATATGTATTTATTATCACAGACGGCGTACTTTTTTTTAAAAAAATTAAATGAATCACACAACTCTTATATTAAGTTTCAAATACATAAAAGAATTAGCGGAATTTTGCCAGTTGTGTAATTCAAGAAGCTGTTCAATGCAAATCAATCAGTTTCCAAAATATCTTTTTTTTATTGAAGTTTCCAATTTTCTGTTTCAGTTGTATCTTATTCACTAACTCCCTGAGGCTTAATGTCAAATTTTTGTTTTATAAGTCGATTATAACAGCAAGATTATTTAAATTATTAATTTTTTTTTGCAGTATTTCTATTTATTTTGGCAAAAACAAACAAACAAACAAACAAAAACTAATTATTTCTGAAAATACTATTTGCATAAAATTGTTATTGTTTCATTCGATTATCGATACTAATGGAATTTCAGTTGGTAAAATAACCTCCCCTCCAAAAAATATTTTTTCTTCCAAGAATAATAATAAAAAAAACTAACAAAAAACAAATTAAATGTTTGAAAACTACGCTTTATATGCTAGAAGCAAACGATCTTTTTTAATTGACATAAATATTATTTTCAATGGGCTTTATACATTCCATAATATTTTCTAAAAACATTAACATATTAGTTTTCGAAGTTATTAAACGAAATGTAGAGATTATTTTAAAGTTTTTAGATAACAATTTTAAAGAATGTGAGAAAAAAAGACAAGGTTCTAGATATTATCAGTCTATTTAAATTTTTTAATAGATTATTTACGTCAATTTTTTTTACTAATCGGAACTTTTTTTTTCTATAATATCTAAATAGTTATAGTTTTTTTTCCTTCTAATATACGAAGCAAAAGTAGGATTAGTACTTCGAGATTTTATGATTCTTCGTATTTTAAACCTTCTTGAGATTGGGCGGAGAGGAGAAAAGAAACAAACAAAAACAAGTGTTCTGAATCATATCTATAATTCCGCTAGTATAAGAATTCTAATACCTCAAAATTCAAGGTATTTTTTCATGCTCGAAGACCGAGAAGATGACTCTTGTATTTGAGAGATGGTCGGGAATTCACCTCTAGATATCATCTATGCCAGCCCCCCCGAAAATGCCCAAGCCAGGACTTTGTCGAGTGGGGTGACTGGAGCGAAGCCGATTCATAGAGTTATGATTATAGGCTCGTGAACAGAGCTTAAAAACGCAAAACAATGGAAGAATGTAATTAGGCAAGTAACCTTTAGGCCATAATCGTAGATTTCTGTTAAGCGTTGGTCGAAATCCATCAAAGGATCTGTGCTTATGAACATGATTATGCATAAATGCTAAAAGTTATATTTATAGAATCGGGTATATAACTTTATCTTCAATCTTCTAGGTGTGTGTCAATGTTCAAAATCTGCTAATGGTACGAAATGTCTGTCGGTCTATCTATTTGTGTATATGTAAACGTGTCAAGTAAAAAACCCAACCAGTTTTTTTAAAATGAAATTTGGTATGAGAACTTGATATTAAATTTGTCGACCTGTAGTAAATTTTTGAAATTACTGGGCGAAGAAAATTTCATTTGCATTTGATATTCATAATATGTTGATGTAGATTTGATAATCATAATGTGTTGATGTAGATATGATAATCATGCAGTTGATAATCATAATGTGTTGATGTAGATTTGATAATCATGCATTTGATAATCATTATGTGTTGATGCAGATTTGATAATCATGCAGTTGATAATCATAATATGTTGTTGTAGATTTCATAATCACAATATGTTGATGTAGATTTGATAATCACGCATTTGATAATCATAATGTGTTGATGTAAATTTGATAATCATAATGTGTTGATGTATTTTATTGCACGGAAAATAAACCACCGCTTTTGAGGAATAGGATAAATTTATGGAAAGAGGTTGCTGAGTGATGCTTCCCGTTTTGCTATCTTTCTATGCAAATATTTCAGAATTTCTTCACTCTAACTTAAAAGATATTGGCTGTTGTTTCCTGAACGAAACAGAATTCATCCAATGGAAAACCGTTTACCTTCGGATATCTGATTTTATTCCGTTTTTGTCATTCTTTCAAAATATGAGAGATTTCTGAAATATTTCGAAGAATTTCTTCTCTATGTTTCAGTTTCTAGCCCACACTAGAAAGTTTTATTTGTAGCTATATTTAAACAGAAATTAATATTAAAGTGTCAAATACATGCATTAAGGTAGATTGAAAAAGTTCACATTTGTTTATCCAAGGAACTGTATTTTAATTTAAATATCCTCACTTATTGTTAAATGTATTATTTTCTAATTTGATTGCCTTACTAAGGATTTAAACTCTGAATAATGGAAAAGGATTTGCTTTGTTATAAATCATCCATAAATTGTAGTTTAATCATTATGAAAAATGCAGCTTGAATCTGAAATCTAAAATTATTGGCATGGCAACTAAATGATTGCGGATTTGGTGATAGATAATTCTAGAACATTATCTTGAGTTTTCAGTGTGTTTAAAATATCTGAATTATATTGTATTCTGATTGTCTGGATTCCCCCCTTAAATTGTCAGAAAATTGCATCGATCAGTTGTCTAGTTTTGTTTCTATCCCAATTGAAATACGAGAGAAGAAAATACTTATTTTGGACATATTTTATTATAATATAATGTAAGGATATAAGAAATGCGTCATATATGAAAATAATCCCTTGAAAAAAACAAAACTGTGACAAAATTGATTTGCCAAATTTCGTTTTGGTGACTTTTCATTCAGATATGCTCAACGATCTGACTGTCCGGTTAAAGTTGATGAGAGCTATATCAAGACCATTATCGATTCAGATCGTCACAGCAAAACATGTGAGATTGCAGAGAAGCTCAATGTATCGCATATATACATTGAAGCCAGCAAGAGTGGTTTCCCTAATATTTTCTCGTATACTCTCTAATAAATTTGCCATACTAGAGAACGCCTTTCACATCATTGGCATACAATAGTTACGAAATATTAATTTTTGGCGTGAATTCAGACTTTTTAATGAATCTGTTGCGTCATCTTTGGCGAGTTATTTGGCGATTAATCCATGGCATCCATTAACAATACCCAAAAATCAAATTTGTGTTTCAGACACGTTTTTTTTAACTGACTGAAATAGAAATTTGACAGAAAACTGCTTTTATAGTCATAAAATCTCATACCAAATTTAATATATTTAAGTCATTGCATTTTTGAATGATCAAATTTACTTGTTTCTGAAAGTTTCAGACCTACAGGCAGTCAACCCATAATTAGATTTGGTTCAAAATTTTATAGGTGTCTATACTATAGATGTTAAATCTGTGTATCGAATTTTACATATCTAAATCTTTTCATTTGCCGAACTTCCTCTAAAGTGATTTTACTCAAAATTTAATAGAAATCTGCAAATTTCATATTAAGAAAGTATACAAAATTTAACCCCCCTAACTCAAAGCGTTTTTGAGTTATCTTTGTCACAGACAGACAGACAGACGGACATTTTCCAAAGATGTGTTTTTCGAATTCAAGAAGATCTACAACTTAGAAATTCACCCAAATGTCGAGTTCGAATTTTTTTAACGATTACTATACTTTCTTTATATTATGTAAACAAGAAAATAAAGAACAATATTAAAACAGCTCGGTTATTTTAAGTGTCAATTTATGGATCTCTCATCATCTCAAGAAAATTCATTTGATGCAATTCTTTAGCATCAACAATTCGCTTTTAAAACACTACGAAATTTATTCATTTCTGAAACAATTATTTATTGGCGACAAAAAGTGAAAATTTTATAAAAAATTAAATGAAAATAAAAAATCGTGAGTGAAGCAAGACAGTCAGCCCAGACAGCATCAAAAGCTGAGATTTACCTAAAAAAAGATCAGGTTGTC
The DNA here is from genome assembly GCF_947563725.1 of Argiope bruennichi. Lineage (NCBI taxonomy): Eukaryota > Metazoa > Arthropoda > Arachnida > Araneae > Araneidae > Argiope > Argiope bruennichi. Next base: position 65,551,424 of record NC_079158.1, on the reverse strand, counting down.
AGTTTGGTAGGATTATAAAGGATTCTGCCCCTTGAACTTCTATCAAGAAACTAAACGGTTCATTCCAAGCTTTACTCCGACAATTCAGCAAATTGAATCGCACAATTCAAGAAAAGCGGTTAGAATCGGCAGATCGTTAGGATATTATTTTCAAGGTTCTAACCAGCTTTGATCACTCATCCAAAATTATTGGAGCTAGGCTGGGATGTGTTGTCACATCCATCATATAGACCTGACATTATGTTTTCAGATTTCCATTTATTTTGATCAACGCAAAACTCCTTTAAGTAATAAGATTTTAATGATACTGATGATTTAAAAGTACTTTTTGATTTATATTTTTTCTGACAAAACAAACAAACAAACCCAGAGTTTTTATGAACATGGAATTATGACACTGCCTGAAAGATAGCAAAAAAATCATCGAAAAAAAACCCAGAAAAAATATCTAATTTAATAAGTTCATCTTTTTAGGTGAAAATTTGGAATTTCCTTTTTCATCTAAAATACACAATTACTTAGTTGCTAATACCGCAATCCGCTCTTTTTTAATAAAATCTTATTTTTTTTTAAAATTAAAAAACGATTAAATGATTATCTTTTATCCACATCTTGTGTTTTTATGGCTCTCATTTTTGACTTCCATAATTTGCTTGTGAGATCATTGCAAGTAATATTTAGAATGAGGAGAGTAAAATATGAATTATATAATGTGAGAAGAATAAAAGGCGAAATATATAATGTGAAGAATAAAAGGCTAATTATATAATGTGAGAAGAATAAAATGCGAAATATATAATGTGAGAAGAGTAAAATATGAATTATATAATGTGAGCGGAATAAAATATGAACTATATAATGTGAGAAGAATAAAAGGCGAAATATATAATGTGAGGAATAAAAGGCGAAATATATAATGTGAGGAATAAAAGGCTAATTATATAATGTGAGAAGAATAAAATGTGAATAATATAATGTGAGCAAAACAAAATATGAATTATATAATGTGAGAAGAATAAAATGTGAATTATATAATGCAAGAAAAACAAAATGTGAATTATATAATGTTAGAAGAATAAAAGGCGGATTATATAATATGAGAAGAATGAAATGCGAATTATATAATGTGAGAAGAATAAAATGTGAATTATATAATACGAGAAAAATAAAATGTGAATTATATAATGTGAAAAGAATAAAAGGCGAATTATATAATATGAGAAGAATAAAATGTGAATTATATAATACGAGAAAAACAAAAAGTGAATTATATAATGTGAGAAGAATAAAAGGCGAATTATATAATATGAGAAGAATAAAATGCGAATTTCATAATGTGAGAAGAATAAAATGCGAATTATATAATGTGAGAAGAATAAAATGTGAAATACTTAATGTAAGAGGAATAAAAGGCGAATTATATAATGTGAGAAGAATAAAATGTGAAATACTTAATGTAAGAGGAATAAAAGGGAATTATATAATGTGAGAAGAATAAATTTATAGATATTTTGAATGAACAATTACTTATAACAATTAATTTCACGCATGCGAATAATATGAAACGAAAACCCGCGGCTTTAAACATTTCGTTCGCATTTCTTCCAATAATGTCTTCTAAGTAGACCACAAACTTTTTTATAGAGGATCCAAAAAGAGTCTAACATTAGAATGCTTTTCCTTATCTTGCGTTTTATCCTTTTATTTTCAAAGAATTGTTAGAAGCGCCTACACAGATTCATGTCGTCTGCAAACATACATGAAAATGCCTTTTTTTTGTGGCGAGAAATAGAAGAGTCCATTTCACAGTAGTAAGCATCCGGAAAGAGATCGTTCCAGTTCCATCTTCGGTAAACAGGCAGCATCAAGTTCGGCAATGCTTTCTCCGTGCAAAATCCCACCTCTGCCATACCTTTTAGGATTGGTATTCGTCTGTACGACGGTAACATTTCCGCTTTTTTTTCCAGATGTTGCTTGCGGATATTTGTTGTGCTGGCGTCTTTTTTTGTGGTGATGTTCCGGAATGTGTTCAATCTAATCTAAAAGGATGTTGGCCATTTTATTTTGGGCCAGACGAAAATGCATCTCCAACTCTTTTTACATCCAGATATATCTCAGACTCTCGTCCGTCAGTGATATTATCTCCAGAAGTAAGAGATTTTCCAGGAAGATTTTAAAGAATTCCATTTTTCCATTTCTGTGAGGATTTGCCACACGCCTTTTGATAAACTTTGGAAGTGAGTGATGATGTTTGTTTAATATCGAACACACATACCGATATTGTTGATAGTGGTAATAGATTGAAAAATTGTGAATTATATAATAATTATAACTTTCGTTTTAAATGTTAAGAAAGATGTCTTTCTGATATTCGAAATCTTGATCAATCGTGTATTAATTATCAAAACAAGTGGTGTATATTTTGTTAATAAAATGCAATTTTGAAATAAATTAATATATTTTTGCATTTTTTCATTTCATTACCTTGTCAAAAATACTTGAAATGATATCTTCCATTTCTTTTTTTTTAAAGATTTTGGGAACCGTAACGGACTTTCTAAACTTTGATAAACATTCTTAAATTATTACTGTATTTTGATGAAAGCTTTCCCATATAAATCTTAAAAAAACTTTGCTTGTTAAAACATTCTTCTAGTCAGAACTAAAGATGAAAACTTTGTTTGGTTCTATGTACATTTTAATTAATAATATCTTTTTAATAAAATAATAGCAAGCCAATCCGTTAGTCCACTTTGGCAAATTATTCACAAATATCCAACATTAAGAAAATGTGTATTTTCTATTGAATTTTTAAAAACTAATGATAAGAGTGATTAATTTTAATAAAGTTTTATACAAATAACATTTAAATACAGAAAAATAATGCACTAAACAACAACACTAAAGGTTTGTACATTTGACATGTATCAAACAACATGTCAAATGTAAGTCTCACTCCTGCAATTTCCAAATCCTCTTTGGTTCTTAGAAAGAGGCCAGGTGATGAAATTTCACTTTAAGATTTAACCTATAGTTATCCATAAAACTAGACAACGACAACAATTTCTATAAGTCAAAACAGGGCTGTATGAGTCCATCCCTATCGCACTGATAATCTTTCAAGAATGATCAAACAAGTGGAGAGGTTGATTTTATATCTGGCAAACAATTCCACATACTCTGTATTCCGGTCAAACTTTATATATTGGAGGAAAAGTATGAGGACATTTTAATATTTTCCGTGGGTTGTTCAATATGTTTTGAGTCTAGATCAGAGGTGGAAAAGAGTTGCCATTCATGAAATTAATTGTAGTCATTTTTAAAAAGTCAAATCAGAGATGTATCATTTCATCCTAACATCTTTCAAAAATCGGTTAAACAAGTGGATAGGTGGACTTTGGAGAGGTTCGATAATGATGACGGACCTTTTTTGTATTTTAAAGATTTTATTGTTTCTCCGCTTTCGGGAGTTGGATTGAGCCTTGCCTTTCGGCGTTGCTGCTTCGTCGATGATGTTACAAAGACTGACGGTTTTTTACATATACCGCTAGAGGGCGTTACAAGTGAGAGGTGGGGCAACATGCTTACGTAACAGACTTTATATCTGGTAAATTAAGTATCTTGCTGTATAAGCATGTGAGTAAATGAAGGAACATCTCCCATGCAAGTTTTATTATGAAGAAGATTTCAGCATTACTCATTTAATTGCTCATTTTATTACTCAACAGCCCTGTTGAGTAAGATTCCAACCCCTGGCCCAGAAGGTTCCAATTTCGTCTCTTAGGCGGCATGTAAGGAGGCCTAGTGAATTCTAAAAACGAATCTTTTCGTTGATGAGAAATGGAAGTTTGGAGAGAGGAGCAGACGGCTCAGTGTCGGCCTCTTCATCTGACAAAGGATCAAAACAACGAATTCTGTCCTTAAAGAGCTCTCGCGTTGCTTCTAAATGAAGAGAAAATACAAATAAACTATATTTAACTTTATTATTCCTTCCTCCGCATTTAAAAGAGTGGGTGGCAAAGAAATAAAAATTGGCTAAATTAGCTGCCGAAGCACTTAAAAAAACAATTTTTTTTAAGATTTCAAGAAATGAAAATTAACGTTTTTGGCATTTAAATCTAAATAATGATTCATTTGAAAATAGAAACCCTAAAAACGAAAAATATACAATTATCAATTGCATTGGTAGAAAGCATTAATGACTATTATTCTGCAGGAAAATCAGGAGCTAGGAGTTAATCATGAAACTTTCAGTATCTGGGGGCACGGCAGTGCCCCCACCAAGTCGAGCAAAAAAAAAACAAGCGGCACGGCCGTACTATCCTTTTCTCGAAGCAGTTCAGGCCATTTTCAACCCTCTATAATTTCGTTGTGGATAACACTAGAAGCCTGAATTTTCAGTAACCAAGCAGGCATTATATAAACAAGGTATATTTCAAATTTCATTAAATTTGAACCAGTAGTTTAAGAATTATAACTAGTCAAAGTTTGTGAATTTTGTCACTGACTGACTGACAGATCATCAAAACTCTAAGGCACTTCTAGCAGACATAGAAGCTTCAAATTTAGAATACAATTAGTGTTTAGTGTATAAATCAAGGAAAAACTAAAATATCCATGTAATAATGGACGTATCGATAAATTTTTCGAAGTTTCGAGCATTATCCATTTTGTCGGCAAATTCGTCGCCAAGTCGCCAAATGGTCGCCAAGTTTGTCACCAAGCTCTCGTATCACTGGCTCGGCATCCGACAGCATCCAATTCAGATTACTGTAAAACGGTCTTTCTTATGATGACACTATTTGTGCTGGGAAGGAAAATTACAGGTTTGTAACAATATCAAATTTGAAATAATTCAATTTGAAGCTGTAGAAACTGCAAACGCAACTGGTGACTTTCAGAGAATCAATCTGGTAGAAGAAGAGCAAACTGATCTTCAAAGTAAAATTGCAAAACTTAATGCCGATCGCAAAACTTAATGCCGATTAAAAAAAAGTCGATATGATCACAAATAAAATGGACACAACTGATAATAACGCTGACGTTTTACGCTGTTTTGTGAGTGGAACTGGTGGCACTGGAAAGAGCTTTTTAACAAAATCTCTGAAAGTTTGGGTTAAGACGTATAGAAGCTTCAAATTTAGAATACAATTAGTGTTTAGTGTATAAATCAAGGAAAAACTAAAATATTTAGCAATTTCGTCTAGTTTTCTAGATACACCAACTGCATAAATAACTTTGCAATCCCATATAAATATATATAATATATAGGATGCCATGCCCCCAGATTACAAAGTTACATTTGCAGTGAATGACTCAGTGTACCAGTATATGCATAAATAATAATAATGAAATAATAAGTATATATATATATATATATATATATATATATGCGCTTATTACTTTGAATACATGCATATATATAATGCATACTTATCCAATGTTACTTTAACATATATTCATTTACGCTTATCTGAAATATTCGACACAAACGACGATCAGAATGGGTGGTTTGGAAAAAAACATCTTGTAGTTTTCGGAGATCTCTTACAGCTTCCGCCGGTAAGAGAAAAGTCACCTTTTGAAAAACTATCAACTGCTGAAACTAACAAGTTATTAGGTTCCCTCACTATACCGAATCTGTGGATTGAACTGTTCATATACGATGAACTTACTATTAACATGCGACAGCTCAATGATTCTAACTTTGTTGAAATGCTAAATAGAATAAGATTAGGTGTAACTACAGAAAAAGACCGCGACTTACTCTTGACTAGATTAATAACTCTCAAATCCAATTCAAATGAAAACAGATTAATTGAAATAATTGAACACCTCTCGAAATTTCCTGATGATACCGTTTGCTTATTACCTACAAAAAACATGTGTCAACAATTAAATACTGCAATGCTTAAATCTCTTCCACATCCCGAAATAAAACTTGCAGCTGTAGATAGCATAGATTGCCCCAGATACCTAACAAAAAGAGCTCGTGAATGCATAAAAAAATATGAAGACGATGCTTCTATGACTGCAGGCCTCGAAGAGAACATAATTATAAAAATAGGAGCAAAAGTCATGTTAAGGCGAAATATTGACGTGAGTCTTGGTTTAGTTAATGGTTCTATCGGTATAGTGCAAAGAGTAAAGGTTGATCCGGAAAATACAAAAATAATTAAGAAAATATACATCACATTTAATAAAGAACATGTTTACGAGCTTAGTCCGGTCAAAACTAAATTTGAAATTATTAATAGAGCTTATGTTCATCGCGAACAGTTTCCCATATGTATAGCCTATGCTATAACCATACACAAAAGTCAAGGCCTAAGTCTAAATAATGCACTGATGGATATAGGTTCTGCAGTATTCACATCCGGTCAAGCTTATGTGGCACTTTCGAGAGTTACAAGTTTGGATGGCTTACATCTAATTAATGTCGACTTTGGAAGCATTAAAGCGCAGGAATCCTCAATTTGTGAATACAACAGACTAAGAAGCATTTACCGTCCAGACTTGTCAAAAATTGTGACATCAAAGCTTACGAGAAAAACCCATAGAGACAGGGAGTGGGCTTTAAGAAAAAATGTAGCTGAAGCTCAAGAAGTAGTACCGGAAAAGAAAAAGAGCAAGACTACATACAAAAAGAAATGAGATACCATCAAAAACATAACTTGTAAAAAAAACCAAGTCTCGCAGCTCATTTCTTCTATCGTAAAAAGTTGTGAGATCCATGTAATACCAAGTCGGTCAATTTATTCAGTCCCTACTTAAGGGTCCTTCTGTCTTAAGTTATTACGTAATTAGCTAACTTAACAACATCGTATAGTAACCATATCGATATTAAAAATCTTTTATGGTTAAAATAAATAGATTGACTTGGCAATCGCACCAAACAATCTAATTTAATATAATATGTTAATGTAATCTAATTTAATGTATAGATACATTGTGATTTCATGCGATGGGGTCTCATCCCGAAGTTCACCGAGAAGCCAAGTCAATCTATGCGATGGCCAAGTTAATCTATTTATTTTAACCATAAAAGATTTTTAATATTGATATGGTTACTATACGATGTTAAGTTAGCTAATTACGTAATAACTTAAGACAGAAGGACCCTTAAGTAGGGACTGAATAAATTGACCGACTTGGTATTACATGGATCTCACAACTTTTTACGATAGAAGAAATGAGCTGCGAGACTTGGTTTTTTTTACAAGTTATGTTTTTGATGGTATTGTATTTTTGATATCAACATTTTCTGTAATGATAATCTTTTTTGGTAGTCTATGATTATATCTGTTGTATCAAATATAAACATCTATAAGTATTTGTTCCTAAAGAGGATTCTGTGAAAGAATATATAGGGGTGTCCCAAAATTAACTCAATATTTGAATTTGCCACCATTCGTGCAGTAAAGTGCTGTCAACCTTATTAAAAATTATATAACAGCTGATTGTTTAAGGTGAAAAAAAAATGGAGCTTTACGCGATAGAACAACGTGTTTTCATTGTTGAACAATATTTAAAAAATAATGAAAGTCGGGCGGCCATAGTTCGAAAATGTGAGAATGGGTCCCCTGGATCGCGTGATTTAACACCATTGGATTTCTTTTTATAGGGTTATTTAAAGTCAAAAGTCTTTGCCAACCAGCTCACAAGCACTTGTGCATTGAAGGAGGAAATTCGACGCTACATCAATGAAATCCAGCCACATTTATGCAATATGGTCATGGAGGGCGTATGTGCCAGCAAAGCCCTGGAAGCCATTTGCCCTATGTGTTATTCCATACGTAACCCTATCCGGTGTATTTTAAGATTAAGTAAAAATATAACAAATTAAAGGAAACAATTGCATTTTTTTATTTAATTCAAATCTTGCTTTAAGATGTTGTTCTATTATGTAATTTTACCATTTTTACTAACCTTAAGCTATCAGCTATCAAATGGTTTTTAAACAGGGTTGCCTAACATTTTACTGCTGCACGAATGTTTCAAATTCAAATCTTGCGTTAATTTTGGGACACTCTTTATTATATGAATGTTTTAGTGATGGTTGGCGATGATATTTCAGATTAAAATTTTAATTATGTATGATATCAGCGTGCTACAGGAATTTTGTTTATGGGAATCTTTACGAAATTTTGTGCAACGTAGGTTCTAGCATGTCATTCTAGCATTGTAATCTAATGATTAGTTTTTAATTTTGAAAATAATAATTTGGGGAACTCTTTTAATAAAAGTGAGCGTGAAGAGATTTTTATTGAATCTTAAAGTTAATAAAACTTTGATAAAGGGCAAGTTTCTAAGATTAAGATAACACTTAAATTATCAGAAAAAACTCAATTTCAATATCAGTGTTTGAAAAGCTGGTGTTTAAAATATTTTCAGAATAGTAGAAATGTATAATAAGTCAAAATTTTCAAAATAAAAAAAAAAGCATTAGTAATAAATGTAAGAAAGATTTCATGAACATCTCGATGATACAGAACTGATTGAAGAGAATACATTTAAAATAGGACTTTTAATACTTGAGTTATTTATTTTTCTTTGCTGAATCTGGAATACAGTCTTTTAATGTGAATCATACAAGCAAAGCATGCCAAAGTCGGTGCTATAGAAAAAAAGTGTGCATTATCATTGCAAAATTTTCCTTGTTATATTATGATGTGAGATCCAATAAAATCGGAAATAAATGAATAAACATGTCGTGTATAAGAAGCTTTTTGACAAGGTAAACAAGGTATTTAAAAGATAAGAAAGATTATAAAGTAATCATTTGTTTCTATTCTATAATGTCTGTAATTTTTGCTTAGTAATTGTTACATAATATCTCTTGAAACAAAACATAAGGCACATTTTCGTTTTATCGTCAGCTAAAAAAGGTAATATTTTCTTCTACATTAAGATTTTCAGAGCTTTAATTCAACAATTTAGGAGAAATTTTCATAATTGTTCTGACAATCTTTGAATATTTGGCTTTATTAGATTTTATCGAGAGTCCATTTAATATTTTAAATCAGTAAAGTAGATACAATGTTGCATTCCCTCTTTAACAATCCTTTTTTCTTTCGAATCGCCTTCGTTGCTTTTACTAAGAAAAGTGAATTTTTCCTGTCCTCTTTTAAAACGACAGACGTTGAATCGTGAAATTTAATCTTGTAAATTGTATTATCTAATAATAATTAAATTAATAATAACAACAATTTGAAATGCTAGTTGATTCTGCATCTACAGATAAGAAATTGTCACATTAAAATAATAAATTAAATTTATCCGTGCTTCTAAAATTAATCGCTTTTCTCATTACTTAAATTCAAAGATAAAAACACTTTAATTTATGTGAAACGTGGGCATTTAACCTTTTCTGCATTTCTCAGATCCAATTATCTTAATTTTAATTGTTTGACCTTTAAAAATGTCGAGTTAGTTTATTTTTTCAGAACGATGGCCTCTTCGAAGTAAAAGTATAAAAGTCTGCTTACAATTACTAACTGCTCCGTTCTACTTTGAATCTTCAAAAATGTGGATGCTTGCTTCAATTTTTGGGACAAATAGTAAAGGTTCAAATCCATTATTGATAGATCTGAAGGGTTTAGAATCATATCTTGTTCTTTGTTTTGAAATTAAAACAAACTGACCGATTGGATGATCAACTACTGCATAATATTATTCACTTCAATAATTAGGATTTTACGTTTCCCCCAAGGTGATAATGATATCACTTGATGAATTATAGATAAAAATTGAAATAAATAGCTAAAAACACATACACTAAAAAAAGAGAGCGGGACAAAAAATTATAATGTTTTGTTGTAAATCAGGCTATCTAAATATATATCTAAAATAATACAGAAAACCAAAGAGTCAGTCGCCCAACCACCCTAACAAATGATTTGATTTTGCCTACACCTCATCGTTCTCCATTGCTCTCCAATTTCCAAAGAGACCGAAATTTTTTTTCTTCACTATATATCCTTTGGAGGGAAAACTTCGACAGAGATCTCCAGACAAAACCATTGTACCTATTAAGAACATTTTTGCTTCATATGATGCTCATGACCTTTAGATGCGTCATCAATGTTCATATACCGCCTCGATTACCATTTCGAGATATATTGCAAAATGAAATGACAAATCTCTTAAGAGAAGCAGTTTCACCAGTTAATTTCGCCCCTTTGATGTGTGTTTAACCAATCAGAATGCTCTATTATTATTTCACAAATGTAATTATGGTAAAAATAATATGGTATTTCTTCGTACAAGATGCAGTTCTTCAAAATTGATCACCATGAATAATCTTATTAATAGTTGCTGTCTCCGATGATCATATTAATGTTATGGACATTGCGTAGATCGATTTCGACGAAATACATCTTACGAAAACAAAAGAAAACACGAATATCAGTTTTGAATGTGTAATAAGGATGGGGTTCTCTGATTAGTCAATTACGATGGCTAAATGCCGAAACGAAAAAAAGTTGGATATATCGGTGGCCCGTTTATTGAATTGGAAGCTCGGTATTTTATCTTGCAATACCTCCCAAAAATGGGGACTGAAGGAAAACAGTGCAAAGGTTGTAATGAAGGACAGATTCTTTGTTTTTGCATATTATTTTATGTATATAAATGATCATAAAAGCTGATCGCCGAAAATGTCTATTTAATTCACATAAATATAACAAAGGGGTTCTACTTCCGCCTCGTTTCACTTCCAAATCCCAAGAATCAGAATATAATCTTAGCCAGCTAGCTACACCCCATCGCCATACAATTATGCGTTTCTGCTAATAATGGAAAATTAGCAAAACAGTACTAAAAGTGGAACTTATTTGCAATATTGTTGCTAATAGAGATATCGATTTCGTTTATATATGACAAATTTTCGTGTGTTAAAATAGTTATGACTTTTAAACGAGTTAAACTGGACAAAGCGCACGTCTATATAACGATTACATAATTCATTATAATTTTAAAAAAATCTGTAGATTTCCATTAAATTTTTTTCGTTACCTTTTTTCATTTTGTATTAGAAGTTTTGAATTCAAATAATATAATTTAATGAAAATAAAATAAATGGAAAAGAATATATCAAATCAAATACTTCTTTTTAGTAACAGGAATGATGCGGCTAAAAATATTTTAAAAGATAAACTTTTCATCTGTATTTTATCTAAACATTCATCCATTATGAGTATTATTCTGATGTTTTTGACTTTTTCATTTACTTTCTTTGAAATATTGCTTAAGATGAACCAGAAAATAAGAAGAATAAAACTTGGAATCCTAAAGTTCTAAATCATTGGTATGCGAACATTTTTGGATCTTACTTTAGTTCAAATCCATTTTATATGTGGCTACCGACAGTTTTTCTTCTACTTGTATTATCTTCGCCAACGTTTTGTTGGAAGAAACTTAGTCACTAAATGAGTTTGTCTAATAACTTGCAAGAAAACAATTTTCTTTTAGTGAGAAATAGAAGTGGCTCACTTACTGAGACAGGCATTCTGACGTTATCTCTGCTTAACAGGCAATGTAAAATTCTCTACACAAAATTTAACTTCTGCCATTTTTTTAAAGATATCCTTTTTGTCTGATCCGTGGTCGCATCTTCCTTTTTTCTTCTCAGTTATTTGCAGCCCTTTTTAAATTGATGTTTCGTAATTCGTTCTATCTTATCTAATGAATGTTGGGCATTTTATTTTGAAATAGAAGACTTCCTTACTTAAAAGCTTTTACCAAAAGATATTTTTCCTATTTTATTCTAAAATTCTCATTTTATTCCAATTACCAAATTTTAGAAAAATTTTATACTGTAACTAAATTCGTATAATTAAAATGATAATTTTTGAATTTTTAATAATTTTAGATAGTACATATTTATATACTGAATTATATGTTTTTTAAATTTTAAAATGGAACGGTTAAGAATATTTTGCAGAGTATGATTGTTTAGGATAAAAAGACCGTATAAAATTTAAATTTCGAATTTTTTCAGAAGTAAATAGATTAACTGAAACAATATGAATTATAATTTTTTATATCATTTAAATCTCTTATGAAAGGAAACTTAAAAACTGAATTTTCTTTATGATTCGGAAATTTTTTGCCTATTACATAAATTGTAAAAAATATTTTGTAATGCACATAAGACATTAATGTTAAACGATTCTACTTCCTGTGTTCATGTTTATAAAAACAATGTTTGATTTCTGAAAAATAATTTTTGTTTGAATGAATTTTAATCACTTCTGCTTCAATTTAAAATTTTACGGGAGCTGACAGAAAATAGAGAGATACATTACAACGAACAGAACGGCATAAGGATTCATTAATAGTATGAGCTATATGACTTTTAAAATGTAAAGCTTAAAAATATTTAGTTGAAGAAAATTGTATTTGATTGAAAATTGTAATCAGTATTAATCCTGGAGAACCAATTGATCGCCAAAGACGGCTAGTATTTGATAAAAAAACACACACTAAATTCTGAAAAGTGCAATATTGAGCTTATGATTAATATCTAGTAGAAGGGTCTAAGAATTAATTAAAATATTGGTTAATTATATAAAGAGGTGATAGGGCGTGCCATGTTTAGTGGGAGGCAAGTACAAATAAAATTGATTAGAAAACAAAAATTTTACTATTTATCATTTAATATTTTATTATTTATCATTTAAAATTTTGTCTTTATTATATTTGTTACATATTTATTAAAAAAAAACGATCAAAATATTTGAAAGTACTTCCCTTCAATCAATTCCTTCAATCAAGCTGTATCAAAAGGGTTAAGTTTTATCTTTAGAGCTGAGTTGTAATAATTACATGCACTTTATTTTGATAATTTTTTTTTGGTGAATATTAGGGTAAATTAAGAACTTTAATAAAGGCTTTTCATTTTTTAACTATTACATTTTTGTCATATAATAAATATACTAAAAATGTGGACCTTTTAAAAGCATTTCAATAACAACAGAGTAGTAAGACATAAGTGTAAATATATTTTGTTTAGTTCTGATAAATTCATAATTATAACTTATTTATTTTGATTGGAGGGAAGTCTATAAATGAATGATAACAGATTATAGATACTTGGTTTTTAATTGCAAAAAGTATTGTGAGAACGTAATTTACGAGATGTATTTTAAGAATAAATAATGTGCATTTTTTATCATTTAATAAATATTTATTTTTAAAAACGACTTATGAATGGCTAATTTAAATAGACAATTATACAAGTGGCCAACATATTCTTAAACAATCTAAACAATTAGACAGGTTGTAATTAGGTATTTCTTTTTTTAATTTTAAGCAATGTGAATAAAACTATGAAACAAATGTCTAAAATCTATATAGTAAACTGTATTCTGTGCCAAAACAAAGAATAAATTCACCTGCTACGTTTGTATACGCGGTAAACAAATATTCCCATTTCTTTTTCTGAGAGAAATTCGTAATCGTTTGCTGAACTTGTCTATTCGACGTGGAATGCAATTTTTCTTTCTCTTTACGATGTTGCCATTTGTCATAACATAATATAACAGTTTTATAACAAGGGGAAATATGGACTATTTGTTTTTCCGCCTCAAGCCACAAAAGTGATGGATAAATCTGATAAACTATGCATTTTTTGTCTGTTTTTGCATTCTTCTGATATATTGTTTGTTTCAGCTTATGGTCTAGTTCTTAGCTCTCTCTTGCATGGGAATACATTCTGCGGCTGCCGTATGACTTAGGGAAAACACCACCTGATCTCTTATAGAAAGTCGAGATGAGAAAGATAAGGAATAGGATTTTTCTAGCACTAATATGAGGCAAACAGACAGTAAGAAAAAAGCAGTACTATATTCATACATCGCTTGCATAAACAGCACGTAGAATCTTATACAATCAGGCCTATCCTGTAATTGTTTTGATATTTTATAGGCTTAAAGCCGGGAAGAGTTTTTTTAAAAAAAAGAGTCTCAAAAAGTTTGTTCTATAAACGTCAAAAACAATGTTTATAAATTCTTTTTATATATTCCAGACAAATCTTGTCAGTTTGGAGAAATTTATAATCACAAACTTTCATTAACGAGAAGATTTTATGAGAAATTTTATTATTACAAAAAGACTATAGAATCGTCTGGTGTGTCTTTATAACCTTTCCTTTGTATAAAATAACGCTTTACTTGGGTAAAAGAAAAAATAATGACTTGCTAACATAAAAAGCTTGGATAAATTTACAAGTTAAAGAGTAGTTGTTTTAACTAGATAGAAATATGAAAAAAAGTTATGTACTGAAATTTAAGAACGTCTTAAATTATTTCTTTATCTGGTTAAAAAGTTTTAAAGTTTTAAGTCATGCTTGGAAAAACTGGAAGATTGTATTATATGCAATAATTTTCTAAGAGAAAAGATTACGCATGAAAAAAAGTGAAATTATTTCGTCTCTATTTTGACATATTTCCAGATAAGACAGTAGCCAAAAAAATATTACGATTTTGCGTTATGAAAAATTATATAACTTGGCAAGTCTATCCAGAAACGAATTAGTGCTGTAAAATTATTTAGAAATAAAATTAATTTGAAATACAATAAAAAAACAGTTTTGTTTCTAAATAGCAAAAATTTTAAATTCGATTTTAGAAAATTATCGTGAAATATTTTTCAGAGGAATGCCTAAATTAAAAATCGAATATACAGTACACCTCTGAGTATTCGGTTGGCGACTATCCGGCTTCTGTACTATCCAGCCCAATTTTCTTTTATCGTAATTAAATGAGGAAGACATGATGTTGCTTTGGTAACATTGCCAAGGAAGCAGTTGTCTGCTACGATCCACCTACGTGTTGTGCAAAATACAACTTGTGACAGGAAAAGAGTAGCATTCTGCTTGTTGTTCATTATTTCTTCAGTGTGTAAAGGACTTCAGTTGTTGCCGCGTCTGATTATAACTGCATAGTACGTACAGTATTTGCAAATTGTTCTTGGGGCCTGCTTAATGCCTTTTTAAACATACCACAGTGAAGATTACAGCATTTATGTTAAAATGTGACCAGTTTATATCCTTTACCTTATTTTTTTCTCTAATAAATACTTGAAACATTCAATGCAATATATAAACTATCAGTATAGAGCCTTCTGTTTTAAGACGAACACATTACCGGCAACTACTTCTATGATGCTTTGGGCCGCGGACGCTTTCACATTCTAAGTGACTTGAGATAAATGGAGGGCTTGATGCTCAATGAGAAAAGAGAAAATACGTATTACAGCAATGAGTTTTGGTATAAAAACTTTGTCTTCTGGTATTGGTGAGCAAAGAAATTAGTTCATAGAACTCCGGCATATCCGGCTTTTTTGTTATCAACCCTATCCGTCCGCCACATTAGGCTGGGTATTTGGAGGTGTACTGTATATTAAAGGAGATGAGATTACTATGCAACAGTAGAGAGTGAAACTAGAAACCAGTTGGCCGCGTGCCAAGTCTGGTTTGCATTCAGTGCAGCCCAGGCATTGCTAAACTTATCGGAAGAGATCTTTCCTTTTCCCCTTTACCTATTACTTGATGAGAGAATTTCAGTGCTTTCTGGACTGATCTTTATGCAGATTCAAGTTGTGTTTCTCTTTGATTTGTTTTCTATATTCCTTCCCCCCCATTTTTGTTCTTTATTGAATTCTTTATGTGGAGGTATAGTCAAATAGGTTTAAAAGCGAAAAACAAAGTTTCAAAATAGTTTCAAGGAATGCTACATTTCTGCAATCCTAATAGATAAGCCGACTGTGACGATGCTTTCGATTTGATTGAATAAAAGTACTCTAACAAGAACTGTTAAGAGAAAAGTTTTTTTTTAAACTCAGAATTTTATTAGTATGCTATAATTCCGAAAATATTTTCTTTTAAAACTAAAAAAGGTGATCAAAGCAAAAATCATAAATGGATAAATATTCTAAGTTATTTGAAATTTTAATCGCATTCATAATATATTTTAATTTTTAAAGAATATTAAAAATTTTTTTTCATTAATATTGACAGTTTGTATATTCTGCTCTCATATTATTTTTAGTACCGCTCTTCTTATAATTTTTGATTCGATCTACAGATTTCTGATAGAAAATTTTCTTCAGCAGTTTAGTGAAGAAATAAAAATTTTCTTATTAATTAAAAAAATTATTTCCTAAGCAATTGTTTTTTTTACATGCTTCAGAGTTAATTATTGAAATTACTATAGAATATGGGTTCCAATAGATCATTTGAGCGATCAAAAAGAAGCCTTCCAGCAAAAGGGCGCATGTCCGTCAGACAACTATATGCTTACAAATTTAAATAGAACTTTTCGTATGACAGTGATTTATTGGTTCTGAAAAATTGGTTCTGAAAGTAATGTATATGACTTTTTAAAAACTTCAATTAAATTTGTGCAATAAAAATTTTTCATAAATTAAAAAACGACACTACATACATCTAAATTTTCTTATATTCAGCTATGTTATATTTGACTACATATATGAATAAGTAAGCTTTGGCAACAGGTGTATAACATATTACATTACTATTATGTAATAAGAATGTAAAACTAACACTGAAATTAATAGGTTGCCATTGAATAAAATTTTACTTTTTAAAAATAAGCAAAAAAAAAAAAAAAAATCCTTTTGGCAAGAGTTTTTTAATGTTAATGTTTAGAAAACATCGTAAGATAAATTATCCAAATGTCGAAACCAATATCTCAGTGTGATCTCTAGGAATGCAAAGTCTTGGAAAATCAACCTGCGGGAACTACATATATACTTACCGCGCTGTGATCGGAATTTAGCTTACTGAAGATTACTCCGTTTCAATCTATAATTATGTGAGCGAAAGTAATTTACGATGACTGATTTGAAATTATTAATCCAGGATCTGCAACGAGTTGGATACATATCTCCGAGAATTAGCTGCAAAGGATATTTACGAATTCACTGAGGTTTCCTTCCTCAGAGCAACTTACATTCGAGCTTTAAATCCAAAGGAGGAATTTGGTTGGCAGTAGGTAATCAGCATTATAGATTCTACTGTCACTCTGTCCTCTTTCCCTACATTGGAGGATGGTAAATGTTATTTGATTCTAGTCTCTAAAGTGCAATTACGAACCAATCGATGCATCAAATTGCTATCTCGGTCGTACTAAAAACATTCCTGTCCGTTGTAGAACAATTGTCTTCGCTCTAAGATCTACTCCTGAGACCTGTTTACACGAACTTTGATGTAGTATTGGATAGATTAAGGAATCTAAGGGTATAATTGAAGCTGATGTTTAGAATTCCCTCGCAAATCGAATGTCAATACTTTATATCCTTATAGTAAGAGGACAAAAGGATTGGCCAAACGTTACGAAATGATTTATAAGTCAGTTGTGGAAATATCTCTCCAATAAATTAGATTTCTAGAATTCTAACAACTTGCCTATTCTCATCATTTAAAGTCTATTTAAATTTATACCACACACACACGTATATTATATATATATATATATATATATATATATATATATATATATATATATATATATATATATATATATATATATATACATACGCGCACGCACACACACACACACACGCTCGTGCATACACAATACACATACACGGGCCCACATATACACGCACACGCACATACGCACGCCCACACAAACACGCACACACATACACACACATGTATATATACATATATACATACGCGCACGTACACATGCACACACACACACATTATATATATATATATATATATATATATATATATATATATATATATATATATATATATATATATATATATATATATGCGTGCGCACACACACACATATATATCATATATGCACATACACCCATATATATGTGGTGTGTGTACGTATGTGTATAGTATATAGACACACATCTATATGCGTAATCTATAAATATTTGGGCCTTAAAAAAAGAAAGACATAACATGATTTTAAGATCATGAAGAAAAAATAATTCGGGTTCGCATCTTGAATAAATATCTTCAACAACAAATGGATTTTAGCATTTCTAAATAGACGAATACTTGTCTTCTTTCCAAATAATTTCGCTTAAGAATTGTACAATTCTTTTATTTCGAAGATTAAGTTTAACCATTGTCTGGAAAGAAATGAAATCATAAGAAGAAGTATCGTCACTTTATCGATACCTATAGGTATCCATTACTTCCGTTAGAACAAGATTTAGAAATATTAAAGTTTATGCCAAATATATTTATCTCTTGTATAAACGATTCA